>NC_137115.1:13230853-14450853 GCF_949357685.1 Gobio gobio
GCTCCAACAGTGGACCTTTTTTCACCAAGCTGCTTGGCAATTTCCCTGTAGCCCTTTCCAGCCTTGTGGAGGTGTACAATTTTGTCTCTAGTGTCTTTGTACAGCTCTTTGGTCTTGGCCATGTTAGTAGTTGGATTCTTACTGATTGTATGGGGTGGACAGTTGTCTTTATGCAGCTAACGACCTCAAACAGGTGCATCTAATTTAGGATAATAAAATGGAGTGGAGGTGGACATTTTAAAGGCAGACTAACAGGTCTTTGAGGGTCAGAATTCTAGCTGATAGACAGGTGTTCAAATACTTATTTGCAGCTGTATCATACAAATAAATAGTTAAAAAATCATACATTGTGATTTCTGGATTTTTTTTAGATTATGTCTCTCACAGTGGACATGCATCTACGATGACAATTTCAGACCCCTCCATGATTTCTAAGTGGGAGAACTAAAATATATATATTGCCTTCTCATAAAAAAGGTCAAACTACTTGATATTTTTAGAGACTTGTGGACTTTGACACACAGTTATGAGTGTTTTAAAAAAAAAAAAAATAATAATACTAAAAGACAAAAATATGCTGTTGTTTTTTCCAGGAATAATTCATTAAGATTTCATGACTGTTGTTTGACCCAGAATTTTTTTGTTTATGCAACCTAAACAAATTTGGTAATAATTTTTGGGGAGTGTATGTGTATGTATACATCATGTTTTTTATAAATATAATAATATATGTCTATATAATAAATACAATATATTTACAAACATCATATTAATGACACATGTAAGCAAAATACGTTATTACTTTTTGCTTGATTTTTTTTTTTTTTGAACCTTCATCAAGGAAGGTTACATTACACAAATGATTTTAAAAACTACATTTCGAAGAACTTGCCGTTTTTCTTTATTGCGGACACTATTATATATGCCTTTGATCCATCAATAAAATAGATACAGTATTTGATAATTACATGGGAAATTCCTTAATTTCCCACAGTTAAATAATGAAGAAGCAGTGTTAAATTTGAGCGTAAACTCATTTCTCAGTGGGGTATTGCAATGTGTGTATCATGTCGTAGCTGCCATTGACCAGCCCTCAATGTCTGTCTTTGTGTACATTTATTATAAAAAAATAACTGTGTTAAGCTCGGATTTCATTCTCATTTATAATTTCTCTTGTCATTTTTTTTGCATTAGTTCTTAGATGAGATCTCCTCTAATGTAAGTAAGGAGTCCAGTGGAGTGGAGGACTCCTTTGTGCTGAAGGAGGGGTGAGTAAAAGACGCCACAGTTCTCAGAACTCTAGTCTGATTCATTGATTAGTCCCATTTCTTACTTAGAGTAGCTCAAATAAATGTAGGTCATTTTAGCAGATTTTTACTATATTGTTTCCAGGAAACCTAAAAGTTAGGTGTGTGTATGCTTTTTAACAGAGAGGTACATAAGCGGGCCCAGGGCAGAAAGCGAATAGGGAAGAAGAACTTTAAGAAACGCTGGTTACGATTGACCAATCAAGAGCTGTCCTATCACAAGCAGAAAGGTGAGTGATCCCAGCTGATGATGATGATGTTGTGTCTCTGAAGACCAGTTTGGTCCATGATCCACAGAACTTTCTGTTTGTGGGCAGTCATCCAGTTCAGCTCTAAAATGTGTCCAGACACTTGTTTTTTGCTGGCAGTTTTTAAATGGAAATGGAGTTGAAATAACACGAGAAGTATCCCTGGATTCTTATAAGTTGTCCTCAGTTTCACATTCTTGTTTGTGTAGCTCCTGTTCATGTAGTGTGGTCAGCCAGCTCTGGATGTGAAACTTTCTGTTTCCCCTTTTTGATTTATGCTGTCAGCTTTATGTCATGGGTGTGTACTTGTGTTCACTGGTGTCAGTGGATATCATGTATTTAGCAATGGGTTGGGTTGAGAGTACTGAAAATGTGCATGTCCACTGGTAATAATTTGTAACATAGTGAATTTTTTAAATGTGTGTTATATGGGTTATTATGGAATATTTATTGTACAGTGCCGAAAAAAAGCTGATAAAAAGGATGATATAATTTAATTAATTAGTTAAAACCAGTGAGATGTATAAATTAATCCACTTAATAAAAACTTATTTTTAACACAATATTTTCTCAAAAAAGAATTAGGAAACCTTTGCATTATGCATTAACAAGGCTGTCAGTAGATTCTGGACATAAGAGGAACTAGGTTTCAAAATTATATGATAAAAAGAAGGATATTCAATTCATAAATTTGCTCTGTAATGACATTAAAAAGTAAAATACAGTAAAAATCTAATTTACAGTTTTCATTAAATTAACACAGGAAAGAGTGTTATTTAACCACAAAAAACAATATTTAACTGCATACACTACCATTTAAATTGTTCAGTGTTAGTAAGATTGTTTTGAACTTTCTATTTATCAAAGAATACAAAAAAAGTATTATGGTTTCCACATAATTATTAATCAGCATACCTGTGTTCAAAGTTGATGATAATACGAAATGTTTCTTGAGCAGCAAATCAGCATATTAGAATGATTTCTGAATGATCATGTGACACTGAAGACTGAATTAGTGATGCTGAAAATTCAGTTTTGCCATCAAAGGAATAAATGACATTTTAAAATATTAAAACAGAAAATAGTTATTTAAAATGTTAATAATATTTCACAATATTACTATGTTTACTGTATTTTTGTTCAAATAAATGCAGCATTGGTGAACATAAGAGAATTCAAAAAGAAAAGAATAAAAATCTTTCCAACACCAATTTTTTAACGGTACTGTATTCTACACAACAACATTTTAAAGCGTGTAAAATTCCACACGGAAGTTTCTGTGACATTTTTGAGTGGTGATGGGTCACTGTTTTAAATTATTCGCTGAAATGAAATTCAAAAGAAATGTTTTGCACAAGTGAATCAAACTTCCTATCTCTATCAGCATTTTTGTTATTGCTGTTTGAGTGAGGACACTATTATCTTAATTTTGTTAACACTCATACTTATGAGTAATGATGACATATGGAGCAGGAAATATTCACAATGTTGGATAACTTTGCACCTCCAACAGACCGATATTAGTATATGTAGGTAAATATACTACATTATGCATAGTCCTAACACTTTTGTTGATCAGCTTCTTGGCATACTAACCGTAATTCACACATTTCCTTTGAGTGATCTATCCTGTGAAAAAAGAGCTGTGTCGATTTCCATGGTTTCAAGGTCACCAACAGCAAATCTTGCTGTTCCCGCATGACACACGTTTACCGCTGTTGTAATAACAAACATCCTTTGGCGTGATTATCTCAGAAGGAGCCAGCGTGGTGGCTTGACCTTCTTTTGTTTCCTGCTGGACTGTCAGCAAAGCTGGGTTACCAAATACTTATTACTTAAAAGTTTGGATTTTTTTTTCTCATTCTGTCTCTCATAGTTGAAGTGTACCTTTGATGAAAATTACAGGCCTCTCTCATCTTTTTAAGTGGGAGAACTTGCACAATTGGTGTCTGACTAAATACTTTTTTGCCCCACTGAATCTTGATGTAGATCCATGTGGAACAGAAGAGGCAAAAAAGTGTTTGTTCACAATATTTGTATTTATTCAAGACATTGTGATGTCTGTTTCAAAAACTGACCACTGAGATGAACCTGTCTTGCAAAGTGCACAGTGCCTGAAAACATAACATTTCTGGACTTCTGGAAATAACATAAATAAACAAATAAATAAATACACATTTCAGTTCTTAACAAAGAAATTCACCCTCTGCAGCACCTCTTTGTTAAGAACTGAAATGTGTATTTATTTATTCCATTCATTCATTATTTGTTTATTTATGTATTTCTGTTATTTGCAGAAGTCCAGGAATGTAATGTTTTCTGGCACTGTGCCAGATTATTTGGTTATTTATGTATTTCTGTATGACTGGTGATGCCAGACTGCATGATTATGATAGACTTTACAAAGCTCTGCAGCAGAGATTTTGTCATCCTAAGGTTATGTTGCTTCTCAAAAAAATGACCTGAGGGAAGACGTAGCCTACCTGGTCGGTTACTTTTATGTTTTTCCATGCTGGCATGTTGGTCAGTGGCGGCTTTCCCTTGACTACTAACATCCACTTCACAGCGACACAGTGTGCTTTTTGATATAAATTCATGCTCTTTTGTCCTTTCCAGATTAAATGAGGTCTGAACGTCTGACGTTTAGGCATGTTAACGTTATATGATTATGTTTTTAACCAATGATATATCAGATATTTATTTGACACCGCTTTCAGCCAATCATTTGTTTGACCAGAGATCTTACGGCATTATACGCTATGCTGCTGCGTCCCAATAAAGATTCTAGAGCGGGTTTTTATAGGCCAATTCAGCGCAACTCCAAAAAGGAGGAGAAATGAGTGTCCGGCTTGAGGTTGCGCCGGGCAGAGCCCTTAAAATCCGGACTGTCCAGCCAAAATCCAGACGTATGGCCACCCTAGTGTTAACCCCTAATAACTTGAGGAGTTCGATATGGATGCACTTCGTGTTTTGGACTGTAGATCAAATAATGAAGAAGGAAAAAGTGGTATGCAAACTGTGTGATCGCGAGTTCCCATATCACAGCAGCACTACAACTATGAGGGGGCATATGCAGCTTCATCATCCAGATGAATACAAAGACCCGGTAGAGGTAGGCTAGTCCTTCAGTGAATTTTACGTTTTATTTTCAACCTCTTTTCATGGGCTACAATCGCCTATGTAGGCGAAACTTGTTGAACACAGCCATGTTGAAGCCTGCAGTAATGTTTTTCGTTGATGTTATGCCAGTCCACTCTGCTTATTGTTTTTTGAGAATTTTGCACTCCTGTTTGTCATTCGTGCACAGCCAATAAATCATCAGATATATTACTGACTTGTGCATCTTAGACATGTGCCGGTAAACGGTAATACGATATACCGCAATAATGAACATGCACAATATTGTTATCGTGGGCACTTCAAAATACCGTGAATAATTATTTATTACGAATTATTCCGATTTTTAGAATGAATTTTAAGAATACTTAACCCATCAACCGTTTAAAATGAACAACACGTCAAAGAGGAACGCTCACTGACGTAAATAGACCATGCATGAGCCGAGCACATGGCGGAATGAGGAGATGTGCTGAAGTGCACATTCATTCTTCGACAGCAGAGGGCGCTGACGGAACAACAGAAATGCAGCCGTTTCTCCAGTAATCACATAACCTAATACATAATACTTAAAGACTTAAGGCTATTCATTTTCAAACTTGAATTTTATATTTTAATCTGGACTAAATTACATGCCCTAGATATTGTTTGAATATGTTCTGACTGTTGTTCAATCACACACTTTACAAGGCTCCAGTATTTAACATTAGTTCATTCATTAACAAACTGACAATGAAAAATACTTCTAAAGCATGTATTAATCTTAGTTAAATGTACATTTCAGCATACCTATTGTTCTTTATAATTCTTTTGCACTTTAATCTGTTTTAAATATTTGTTTAATTTATACATTTTTGTGTATTGCTTTATTGTATTTAAATGTTTGGTTCTTTTGTTATAAGAAAGTGATTTAACCTGTTATAGTATGACAACACTTTTTTGCAACTTATTTCAATATCGTGATAATACCGTATACCGTGATAAAAGCTTCAGCAATTAATCGCAACATGAAAATTTGATACCGGCACATGCCTAGTGCATCTCAAGCGCCCACTTTATGTTCGTCTTAATGCCTGTTAGTTGTCCGTGGATTGGCCTATATTTTGACGTTGGAAATGGAAACGTCTTTAGACATGGAAAAAAGAATTTTACAATCGATTCAATGAACACTTATGTCTCACAAATCGAACAGGATTTTTTCAGTGACAGCCGTATTTATGATGTTGTAAAAAAGAGCCAGATTGGCTTCCCCAGTTGCAGCAACTTTCATTTTTATTACAGATATCTTGTGCCAGTTTCCCAGGAAGTGACGATTTTGTTCTCTTGAGCACATTGGAAGGAAATTGTACTTTATTCGCAAACGCGATGTTCCAATTTTGCACAACTTTGGATGGAAACATAGTTATTGGCTGCATCCGAAATCGCATAGTTCCCTATAGTATGCGAAAAACTGTACGTGACAAAAGAAGTTGTGTCCGAAGTCACAATACTCATAAACGAGTAGGCGAAAGTCCCCTACTATTTCCGCCGAGATTCTGAAGTGCGCATTCAATGGATTCTTTACTATCCCATGAGGCCACGGTAGGGGATTTGCGAATGGCAGTGAAGCGACGCGACTGACGCTGGTCGGTCACATGACAAGAGCCCTATTCGGACATGATTCGTTTTACATGGAGAGGTGGGGTAAAGTAATTATTACCAGAGCTTCTCAGTGATTTTAATCCCGCCCAAATGTGCCATCTCAGTAATCATTATGGACAATGTCGGTACAGATCACGGTGACTTTTACCTTCCGTAAGAAAGTTCTGGAAAAATTACCTCAGGTAATGCTAATACCGTTAGCATTTTACTTAAAGGGACTATATGCAACTTTTTCCCCAAAATAAACGTAACAATAGCCTTTTTATTTGACCATTTATGACTCAAACATCTCCTGATGAGCATACTGACACCTTGTCCGCTCACAGTGGGTGCACCTATAAGCCTGTATCCTATTTTTCCTATTTTCTGGCGGGTCGTCTTTTCCTGCGCTGTCTGCGGATGTGACGTCACCACCGCTGCGAGAGCGAGCAGAAAATGAGAGCAGTTCTGTTTTTTGGCCACAGGTGTCAGTCGCAAGTTTAAATTTCAGAAAAACGCAAATAGCCCCTTTAAATAGGGTTTGTATAATGAATTAAAATGATAACAAATAATACATTAAAAGACATACGTCATACATGATGCATGAAGCACAGCACATGACCTTCTGTAACGCCCACGTCTAGAAAACACACTCTGCCATCTCTGTCATAAACACAGAGATGTTAGTCCCATCTGAATTGTTATATGAAATCACAGACGTCGAGTGATGAATTGTAACTCAAACATCGTTTAGAAACTAGCTCCGTCCAAATAGGGCTAACGACAACATGGTGAATGTAGTACGGCCAGATTACATTCATGCTACACCCATTCATACTACAGCTCTGGAAAAAAATTAAGAGAAACATTGAACAACATTGAACAATCCAAATTTTTTCAATAGGTGTATATGGAACATACTTTTTAGTGGTCGTGAAGTAATTACTTATTCAAAATAAGTAGCTACACAAGACCGTATGCGATTTCGGATTCAGCCATTGTCATGTGGCTTGTTGAAAATATGCAAACCCTTCTTTTTCTACAGTCAGTCAGGATTGTTGACTAATCAATAGGCGATGTGGTGTGTCTTTATCCAGCTGAGTTTGGAAGGCATGACTGGGTCGCATTGACACTGAACAATCATTGTGATTATTATCTTGTTTGCAGGTTTTTTCCCCCTCTTGCATTTAGATTTTCCTCCCTGATTTTATTAAGTAATTGTGTGCTTCATATAATTTAAGCACTTGTGCTGGGAGTTACTTTGGCAGAAAGCATGTTTCTCGTTTGATTTCACACACATGGCAAGTATTATAATGTTCATTCATTAGTTTTGTTTGATGTTGGGATAAATGGCTTTTCTTCTCCTAATTTAATGAATAAAGTTTTGTGGATGTAACATTTGTTGCTGGTAACAGCACAAGAGCAGCTTATTTTCTAGTGACTGTATCCAGATAGTGACCCTGAAAAGCATTTGGACACCAAAGTCACACGTAAAATGCATTAGATAGCAAAATAATATACAGACAGAAAACATGCAAACACATCACAAGGACACCCTGCCACTGTGTTATTAACCGCTTTGCTGCAGGAATACTCTAAAATGTATTCTTGGAACATGAGCTTGAAATTCACCTCAGGATCAGGGAGTGTTGGTTGGGACACTTGCATTTTTAGTAGACAGTGCCATTTGAACAAAGAGGGAGAGAAGCTAATATCTTGAGATTTAATTTCCTCTCATTTGATCAATGGAGGGTGATCTTCTAGAGTCAAGCCCGCTGAGCATCTGGACTAAATGATGGACCGTCCTGTCCTTGTAACTGTCCTCCAGATATCAGATCTGGGGCGGTCAAGGACGTTGTACTGTGTTCTTTACTGATTAAACTCAACTTGACCCCCTTTAATGATTAGAAATCACAATTTGATTAGGACTTAAATACATATTCAGGGTTTCTGTGGGTCTTAATTTGACCTTGCACAATTAAATTTTGTCATTTACTCACCCTAATGTCGTTCCAAACCCGTAAGACTTTCGTTCATCATATAAAGCGACCGAGTCTCTTCATGGAATAAACCACTTGATTCTTATGAATTAGTTTTACTGTCAATGGAGGGACAGAAATCTTTCCCATTTCATTAAATTCATCATTTCAATTCATCAATCATTTCATAGGGCCCTAAATTTAATTGCATGCATTGCAAAAAATGACATTCTTCCTTAGGATTTTTGTTTTCCAGTACAAATAAATCAAGATACATTTACTTGACATGCAAAATGAGGAAATTAAGTCTTGTTTTCTGAGAAATTGAACAAAATTAAGTGAGTTTATGCTTAAAACAAGTACAAGTGTCTGTTATTGGGTATGAAAATGAATTACATTTTAATTGAAATTGATTTTTATGAACACATTTTCAGATATTTTTTCTTGTTTTAATCAGAAAATCACTTTCACAAGATTTCTTGTCTCAAACTTTCATATATATTTTTTTGTAAAATGAATTAAAGTAATGGAGATCTGTTGTAACTTTGAAGTGTCACTAATACAACTCATTGTGTGCTTAGACATTTACATTTAGAGAACATATTGACGTGTTATGTTCCCTTCAATTTATTCTTTAATTGGTCTTAAAAAGGTCTTAAAGTTACCTTCATAAAACCTGCAGAAACCCTGATATTTATATGCAATTTGAATTTCATTGTAATTTGATAAAGTGTACATGTGAATGTATTTGCAAGCAATTATGATGAACTAAAACATACTTTAATATAATTTCTATTGAAATTTGTACAGTATGTCATGTATTTAAATTAGGGATGCATCAATGCCACTTTTTCCAGAACTAGGCCAATAACGATACTTTCATTTTTGGTACTTACAGATGCCTGTATTTTCATCGCATTTGTAATTTTTAAATATATTTTATTTACATATATTTAGATATATTTTATTTTATTTATTAGCCATTACGCATCTTCTGAATGAGTATAGAATCTCCTGATCAAAACACAGGTGAAGAAGACGCAAAAAAACAAGCGATCATATGTAAGCAGATGTATATGTAAAATAACGTGATCATCAACATTAAACATCATATAAATCAAAACTATCTATTGTTACTGAATGAAATGTCGACCCAGGGCAAGCTATAGGACTGTTCAAGCATTAGGGGTGTTGATGGACTCGATGTACTCCATCTGTGTTTGATCATCATTCTGAATCCGATCTGGATGTAGTCTTTGGCAAAAACGTGATTTTTCTCAGCTTTTTGTTCAAAATGTTGCTTTTTTTATGTAACTTGCCCATATTTAAGTGTTGATAAAAAAGGAATGCATGAAGCTAGAATAATTTTTTTTGTTTGTTTGTTTGTTTAAAATCAGAGGGTCTGCTCTTTCTTTTAATATATTGCATGCTCAGATATTCATACAACTAAATATTATATGGGCCATTACATTTTTGTGAAAGTGATCAAAAACCCTGGCGGTGGCTGGCAACTTTTTTTTTAGTAATACAGGCTACAACTGCCACATTAGAAAACACAATTACATTACCTAACTTATGTATCTGACATAAAATCCATAATGGTTAATATCTGTTCAGTGTGTTATCAAAAGGTGTGATGAAGTTATCACACGGCCATGAGTTTTTGTACTAGAACAGACTTTGCTGCAAATACAGTAAATGTTCTCACTGTACTATATGACTTAATCTATACTGTAATTGGCCTTTTCAAATAACGAGTGAGCTACAGTAGTTTGGCAGTCTCTCATACCGTGGTTAGGCCTCTGTTTAGTATCATATGTGGTTATCATTTGAGATAAACCACTTATACTGTAGAATTCAGAAATTGCCAACCAGTATGTACCAAATTATTAATTGATTAACAATTAAGATCAGATGGATTAAATGATTGGCAAATGTAATAAGTTTGAATGGAAAAAAAAAAAGATAGAAATAGCATTTTGTAATATACTTGGTGATTTTGTGTATTGTACTAACATATCTGAAAATATGCTGAAATGTTTGAAAAAAGTGAATTTTTGATGACCTGTTGAGAGATTACTACTAATAGTTTAGAAAATGTACCACTTGCTTTTGAAAGTTGTACCAAAGCAATTAAATGTGGACTTTGACTACATATTGTAGGGTCCAAAATGAGGAAGAAACCTTGGGATACATCAAGACTCCGCTGGGCAGCCCGTCCTCTTTCGTTTTCTTTGTACTGATGAGAATTCCTGGTGTTGTTTTAGTCTGGGGTGGTGGGATTGCAACAACCAGCCTCCCTTGATTTAATTTTTTCCTTTTTATATAATCTTTTTGCAAGAGTTAATTCTGAGAAAGTGGTTTAACAGGCCTACTGCTACACTCCAGAGTCCAGCACGTTAAAGGGCGGAAAGACATGCCTACACTGATCAGCATTTATTTAAAAGAAAATGACATGCGTTTATCTTGGTATAAAATTGCAGACCTACCATAGACTAAGAACATTATTTACTTTTTTTATGCATCATTTTTACCCCAATGTCCTCAAAGAGAGAAATTTGACCACTTCTGGGGACAATTTTGTCCCCAAACTACAGAGTTTTCTTTGTCTGGCTATCACCAGACCAAGCTCAATTTAAGATTGAACATTGGTCTGGGGAGTCTGCTATGTATTTTCTACTGCACAAGAGGCGTGATAAAGGAGCATACATTAAATGACCCTGGACGCAATTGGATAGTCCTTCAACCAATCAGACCACAAGAAGCGTGATCAATGGACAACGACCCATCGCTTCTCTATCCTTGATTGTGTTAAAACCCGCCAATAGCACGCCAGGTGGATAAGCCAGTCCGTGATTGGTTCCCGCAAAAGTGTAACAGAAGCAGTAGAAATGAATGTACAGGTCTCCAGACTGAGTTGCAGGGCGAAATCAAATCGCCGGCAGATCAGGCTGGGTTTACCCAGTCTAGAGTTTTCTGCTACTATACTTTAAGCTACTAAATATAACAACATAGAAGATTTTGCTGTCACTGTGTTAAATGTCACGCCACCAATCTTAACTCTTTCTCCTTTCATGTTAGGGAGTTAAAAACCATGTGTTTGTGAGGTAGAGATGCACCGATCGACTAGGGATCGGAAACGGACGATTTTCCGCATGATTGGCCAGGATCGGAGGCGGTTTTTGTTGCCAGTGACTGTTGAATGTTTTATTGTTGTTTTCGTCCATGCAATGAAAGTCATTGGGGGGATCCAGAGTTAATTTAGGATGTTTGGAAAAAAGTTAAAACATGTTTCATTTATTTTAGCCACTGATATACATATTAAAGGTTAATAGATGGGTGTTGTGCAGTGATATAAACAGTAGCTGGTGAGAAGGTGATTTTTAATAATTTACTTTATTGTGTATTTTAGCACGGCTGGAACTCTGTATTGGCCAATCAGCATCCAGGAACAGAAATATCTCCGGTAACATTTTATGTCGTAATTATCGAAACGATTCTGAACTGTAAAAAGCCTTTACGTGCTTGTTGAACTTGTGTACAATGTGTAAATTCGTAATATTCTGAGAGCTACGACTTGTACCATGTGGCCGCTGTACCACTTAAACTCCAAGGACCCTGATAAGATTGATCAACCCGTCCGGATTGACGTCATCAAGTATATACTTTAAATGTTAAATGTCTGTGGAGGAGCTTTGACCTCCTATGTGGTACCATTTGAAAGCTTAGAATATCTGCTTTGGAGATATGCATCACTGGCATTTGTTTTACACAAAGTAACTTATTTACACTAAATTACTCTGGGACCATTTCCGCCTGGATTTGGCCTACCCAAATTGAAAAGCTTCCCATACCCACATACAGTGGTCTAAATACACAATTCTGGTGTCATTTTACAGGAAACTCTTTGAAATTACATAAAACACTGTTAAAAGTGATAAGCATTTAAATATAAATGTTTATCACCCCCCCCCCCCCAAACCCAACCCGGCCAAAAGAAGTGAAGTGATTTTTGGGTTATAAATTCGTTTTTGAAAGTGTATATCTCAGACCCTGCAGACAGTTTTGGCTGTTTCCAGCATATGTCAGCAAACACTGAAAAAAAGAATTTTGTGACACTGGGATATTGCATTTATACCACTGTATATGGGGAGACTTTTGTTTTTTTTTTGGGATTGTCTGAGCTATTAGAGCTCAGACAACATATACTTAAATGTTTATCACTTTTAGCAGTGTTTTATGTTACTTCAAAGGTTTAGACCACTGTATGTGGGAATGGAAAGCTTTATAATTTGGGTAGGCCAAATACAGGCGGATATCCCCGAGAGCAAATCTTACATGTCCCTTAGCAATAAAACTAATGCATAATTACAACTCATTATCCACTTTCTATAAGGTGGCCTTAACTACTTTGTACTAACATTTTAATTAATCATTTAATACAATGCACTTATTGTGTACGTACATGTTTTTACATTGTACTTACATTTTTAAAATGACATCTGTAATTATGTAGTTACATTTATAATTACACTGCTGACACTTCCCTTTCACCTAACCCTACCCTTAAACTGTCCCTAACTTTACCCGTATCCCACCTCAATATCAGCAAAAGTGTTTTGCATTACAATATGAACAGAATAAGTACATTGTATTTATATTTTGATATAAGTACATAGTAGTTAAGGCCACCTAATATATGCGTAATTAAACTGTAACAAAGTCACCTTAAAATAATGTATAATCATAACTCCATTTTTAACTTATTTTTAAGGATAACTAAAATGTTTTAACTGGAAAGACAACATACAAAGACAGCATGATTAGGAATAGTGTTTTTTGTTTTTTTTCAAGAGGAACGGGAAAAGACAGCCAACCAGCTAGTGGCAGTACACACATGGTAAATGTTCAAGAAGAAGATGCATTATAAAGAGAACAAGATGGGCTGACGTGGCATGTGCAGCTCTAGTTCTCAAGCATCTGTGTACTTTGGCTGTTCTGTGGTCAAAATGCTGCACGTCAACGGAGGAGATGAAAATAGGAATTTATCAAACGTGCAGAATGTGCATGAGAAACGGCTGCGTGTTTGTGTTGGCGGAGCAAGTTGGTGTGCTATCAGCTCTACGGGCTCGGCCTGACTGGACCGAGTCTCGGGTCGTTACAGAATATCATGTGAGATTTAGTGTCCGTGTCTGACCCGCAGTCCCCAGATGTTTATGCGTGTGTATGCAAAAACAGACGGTTAAAAAAGGGGCAAACAGAAGTCATAAAAATGGCAAAGTGTGAATTTACTAATGAATAATGTATTTATTTTTCCCTATTTAATAAAAGTATCTTTGTGTTTGTGTCCAGGGAAAGAAGCACTGTGTGTCATTCCTGTGAAAAACATCCTCGGTGTTGAGAAACTGGAAGAAAGTGCCTTTAACCGCAAAAACGTGAGTAGCTCGGTCGTATTGGTGTGTTCTTGCAGCTGGTATAGCATGGACCTAGCAATGCAAATGTCATGGTTGAGTTCCCAGGTGACAAGCATTCTAATAAAATGTAAAAAGCATATTTGAATGATTTCTGAATGATCATGTGACTCTGAAGGTTTGCTGAAAATTCAGCTTTGCCATCACAGGAATAAATTGCGTTTCAAAATCTATTCGAATAGAAACCGTTATTTTACATTATAATAATATTTCACAATATTACTTTGGTTTTGCAGATGTTTCAGGTAATCCATTCAGAGAAGCCTCTGTACGTGCAGGCGGGTAACTGTGTGGAGACCAACAGCTGGATTGAGGTGCTGAGTCAGGTCAGCCGCTGTAACCCGGGGCGGCTCAGCGCGTTTCACACGTCTGCTTATGTGGGTGGATTCTGGTTATGCTGTAAGGAACCAAACGAGAACGCCCCGGGCTGCAAACCCTGCACTGCGTAAGACATCTTGTTAATCCATTTGCATTTTATCGCTTTATGTGCAAACTTGTACTTGTCCCGTTTTTCATGTCTGACTCCGTCTTATAGGACAGTGTTGGCTAATATTCAACTGGACATCGACTGTGACAGAGAAACAGAGCGAATCTTCTCCTTTTTCTCCTCAAATCGCTCCAGACTACAGAAAATGGAGGGTGTGTATGGCCTAAAACAATATGAAATATTTTACTTTATTAATAAACATTCTGGTTTGTGTACTGTATGTTTTCATAATATTTCATCAAAATATACTTTCTCCAGTACTGAACTAACTTTGTCTATTGATGTAACCAATGCTAGGAAGTAAAAAATATTTACCTATTAAATAATAGCTATTGTGCAGTCATTTAAAGCAACACAGGATATTGCACCCAGGATCCTGCTCAATATTCAGTTTCATTCAGAATAACCAGTCAAATGTTTGAGAACAGCTAGTCATTTTTTATTACTACTATTTTCCAGTTTTTGTAAATGAAGGTAAAGTCATTTGAACTGTAAAGCGACACAAATGTAGGTATAGGAACACCAAAATGAAAAATGTTAAATGAATCAAAACAATCTTATGTTCCCATGAATGCACTTGATGGCTCTTTTCCTTTTAGTATTTGGTCAAATTTAACCATTAAAAATAATAAAAGTTTTTGTTTTAAGATAGTCATAAAAAAATAGCTTGCATATTATCCATTATGCTATTTTAACCCTTATGCACTACCCAAACTTAAATGGTTGTAATTCATGAACCCTTTGGACTAAAGACTTATGGTTGGTCTCTTTTAAAAGAAGACACTTGGCAGATTATTGCTGAAGTGGAACAATTATAGAATTAAATTATATAAAAGTTATTGAAATTTAAGTTTATTGTTATAAAAATATAATAAAATAAATATTATTTATTTTATTAAAAAATATATAAATTAATATAGGTTTCAGCCTAAAAAAGACAGAAAGTCAAAGCCAAAATTCTTACCAAGTTGTGTTCAAAATTTTAGGTCAAAAACTCAAAAAATGAGTTTTCTGTAAGACTTTTAGCTGCATAACCTCCAAAAATCCACTAGGGGTTAGACACACCATATTGGTGATTCCTAAAGATTGATCTGGCAGATATTCTCTATATATAATATTATTTTCTGAATATTTTTGGCTAAATACTAGAATCAATGTTTATGTTATGAACTTTTAGCATGAAAATCAAAGTTTGAATGATTAAAAGTGTGGTTGTTGACTTTTTGTTACAAAGGTGAAAACTCCTGTAATGATACAGATTTTTTTGATGCACACTCTTGTCACTCTTGTCATATATTAATCCATTACTCTTCCAAAATATATATTTTCAGCAAAATCATCAACAAATATGTATTCTTGAGCCTTAAGGCCTGTTCACACCGGGACGATTTTCGCACGCGTTTATCGCCGACGTTTAACGCCTCGGGACTAAACAATGGGCGCCAATGTGAGTGTTCACACCGACGCGCAAAACGCCAGGCGTAAAAGCGTCATTTTTTAAAAAAACGCCTCGGGTTCGTTTTTTTATTTTGACGCGGCGCGTAAAAAACTGTCCGACCAATGAGATCGGCGCTTTTGTTCATGTGCCTGGAGCTGCTGAAGTGACAGTAAAACACGACTTGGTGGCGCTCAAGCACAAAACGGTCTTGCCGAGCACGCATTGATACGACGAAGAAGTAGTAAGTAGACAAAGAAGAAGATTAACTGCTAATGCTGCTTGCCAGTTAGCAAAAAGTGTGTGAATGGTTTTGTCCATATACATAATATGTCTATGGTTTTGGCAAGCACGTAAATACTGTCTCTCTTCTCCTTCTGTGTGACAAGCGAGTGTCAGAGGCTTAAAGTGCCGCAGCACTATCTTGTGTACCGGGAGCGCATCGACTGAATGTGCACGTTCACTCGGCGCAGCGCCAGTGAAAATCGCTTGGGTGTGAACACTCAAGACGCGCCGAAAAACGGCACGAAAAACGCTGGCGATAAGCGCGTGCGATATTCGTCCCGGTGTGTACAGGCCTTTAGACCTTTCCAATGATATATAGTTTGTCATGACTAGATTAGGATTTAATAGTAATATAGTGAAGTAAATGTAGAATGCCCGTATACGGGCAAGTGACAGTTAAGGGGTTTTAAAGGTTCCTCATTTTTCTTTTGGAGGTCTCCTACAGTAAGTTTACATGCAAAAGTCTCAGTCTCTCTAAACCCCTCCTTTCTGAGAGCCTACTCTACTCTGATTGGTTGGATGGCCCAGTTTGTTGTGATAGTTTGACCGCTTAGTGCGTGTCAGAAACTAATTTCAGCTTAATTTGTCTGAATTTCAGCTTCCTCAGCACTTGTTTACACAGTGATACGAACAGTTATGATGGTCTCCAATTGATATGGTCAAACTGACACCGAGTTGTCATACTTTGGACGTGCATGCTAAGTGGATTTGTTTTCGCAGCCCACAAAACAGCGTATTTTCGACATGCTGAAAACACGAACCCAACTCTTCTAGGCCTCAGCTACAACTACAGTGTTCGAGGGCGGGTCAAAGTAGAAATTGTTCACCGGAAGCCAATAAAGACCATAGGCTGGCATTATGCAGATTTGTTATAAACCTGGAACTTGATTCAGGCAGTTTAAAATCAGTTCTTTCTTTTCGGAGACAATAACTCCATTTGTCGTGCACTTTAATCTATGAAACTTTGCAGTCCATTTACACTCACAAACAGCTTTATTACACACTACATGGGAGCATTTTAAATGATGAAAAATCAACCGAAAAAAATTATTTATCATTTATTTGTGTGTGTGTCTACAGATACCTGCGCCGGCATGTCAGTGTATCTTGGGCAGCAGGAGGAGTGTTCAGCCTTCACTATACAGGACCCTAAAGAGACCTTTCGTACCATTAAAGAGCTCGGAGAAGTACTGGATGATCTGCAGGCTCACCACGACTTAAAGGGGGCACTAACCGATGAACCAGGCACTATGTAAGACACCCAAAATGAATTAAGACATCACATTTTAATAAAAAAGAGGAAATTGTAAATTGTAATATATCTATATGCAATTAATTTGTTTTATGAAATGAAGGGTATGCGCGTGACGTCACCGTCGTCAGGAGTGACTGCGGTCACGCCCACTGAGTGGCAGCGTTGGTTTTCAGCATGAATGCCGTGAAACACACACACCACATTTTAAAATGGGAAAGAGCTTTGAGATTGACTGTACAAATAGATTTGACAAGAAATCTGAGGTATATTTTTACAGACTGCCGAAAGCTACCAAAAAGAGAATAGATCGCTGCGATTCACAGAAACAACTAAACTCCTTTGCAGTTATCATTGTGTCAATATGTTGAATTTTGGGGTAAATCATACCCTATGTATTGTATTGTTATATATATACTGTATATTAGGGCTGGGTATTGACACAAATTTCACGATTCGATTTCGATTCACAAGCTTTCGATATGATTTTCGATTCTTTTCAATTCAATATCGATTATTTTGGATATGTATCAGGTATAATACATGGAAAATTTTCTCAAGGAAAACTAATTTCTGAACTAATATTGTAAACAATGGGAGTCAGTTGATACTACATTAGCCTACTAATATTGAAGGTCAAAATTAACTGATTTGTATACAAACACTTAAATGACACTAAATTATGTTTTTTTTAATATAATAATAAAGTTATAATATTAAATTTACAATTACATAATCATAATTCTACTCCAATTCGTTTTTTTGAAATATAAACATTTAAAGGGTGGCTGTCATAAAAACTTGCCAGATTTATTAAATATTGAAGAACATTGACAATGAATAGGCCTATCCTATGTAAAGTGGTGCATATAATTAGCAAAATGCTCCTCTCTAGAGTTAATTTTTCTAGCTGACTAACCAGTTTATGGACACTGGATATGTTTTTTCTGAGGTAACTGACGTTACCTGTAAGCCGTTTTATTGTTTACTTGTAAGCCGTTTTACTTACATCTTTCTGCGGTTGAAACACTGATTAAGCGATTCTATGTGACAATATACGGATTTCGGTAAGTTGTCCTGTATCTTTTAACACACTTTCAGAAGCTCATTCGTGTTTATTTCGCGCTGTTACTGGTATTATGGCGGAAGAGAAGATCCGTTCATGTTTGCTCCACGCTGCTGGTTCTCTTGAGCTGAGCTGCGGCAGAGCAATTTTCGCGCCACAGCGCCAAAACGGTATTTATGTTTCTGAATTTCGTAAAAATAAAAAATAGACTAATCGATTCTTGGGATTTAAGAATCAATATTGTTTTGTAAAAGTGAGAATCGATTAAAATCGAGAAATCGCTATTTTTTTACCCAGCCCTAATATATATATGGTATTGACAACATCAATTAAATATTTACCATATTTACCTTATATTCTGCATAATTGGATGTTTTTAAATAAACACTGACAAAAACTGTACAAGTTTTAAAGCTGGACGATATAACATTGATAGAAGTGATCACCCGGATTCAGACCTACCTATAGTGCATTTACACTAAATAAAGCATTCAAAGGCGAATTTGCTTTATGAATTTCCCCAGCGTTGAAATCAGGCTCATATAAATATCAGGAAACACGTTTCCTGGCTGTATGTCAATATGGATCACTGGACCTTTGGTAAGTTGTAAGGAACACTATATCGAGTCCAACCTTTAGTTCAAACCAATAATCGTTTGTTTTACTCGCGTTACTCGCGTTTTTGCAGCTTCCCCTAGTTAATCCAGTCATGCAGCAGCTCTTCTGCCACTCAGTCCGGCTGAGGGGGCGTGTTCTGGCGGGAAAGTGACGTCAATGCATACCCTCTATTAATTAATTTTAAAAAAAATTATCTTCAAGAGCCGATTTAACAAAATCTTGTCTTATATGTGTATGTGCAGTAAAATGATTTGAAATTCTGCATTTTTTTACTCTCTTCTATAGCGCAAATCCTATAGTTGGAAAGACGGCGTAACATTGTGACTGCGGGACCAGGTGGTACTGACACAGCCACACAAGCAGAGGGCGCTGTGTTTGTTAACATTTAGGAGCATGACAGCGCTCTGATAATGCTCAGAGAAGCGCTGCCGTTCCACACCTGACTGAGTCGGACCTCTCCAGCAATGGCCTGATCTGAAGTTGCGGTGTACTTGGAAGAATTTGGCCAGTCAAGAGTCGAGTGGCGTGTCCGTGAGTTGCTATCATTGGAGAAATCTAGCTCTTTTCCCTGTGTGCCTGTCCGGTCTAAGTCTTGTATCAGTTTTTAAGATCATTTAGTAACCTCAATCGCCAGTCCGCACACAGTAAGAAAAGATTCCGATCACCTCTTATTCATTCCTAAACAGGCTGTGAAAGTCCAGACACCAAGAGTTTGTCTGAGAAATTATAGCTGCTAAAATGAAAGAACTCAACCTTCACATTTTTTCTTTGTAAACCGTCAGTTTTTTTCAGACTACTGGTCGTCTGATGTTTTTTGACAAGTAAAATAACCATGTCAAAGGGAATCTTCTATATTTCTTTACTCTTGTAGTTTCATCCCTCTCAGTCCATCCCTTTGAGTGTGTGCATGGTTTTCTATCTGTAGTGGATAGGATTAATCTGCCTTATAAATTCAGTGGAGGTACTTACAATCCCACACTTGTGTATGAATTAGGGACTAATGCAGAAGCACTTTAGATATTTGGAATATTCCAGATGAGATTGTTTTAGATACGTGGTATCAACCTTTTTTTTCCTGATATTGATCAGTTACATGATCAGCTCTTGTGTAATGCTCTGTAGATAACGTTCATATCCTGTAGATTTTTACTAGCTATTTTTCTTACGCCAAAGATGTTGTTTTGTAGGTTTTCATGACTTGAAAATGGTATACATGTAGTTTTTTAAGTACAGAACTTTAAAAAAAGGAAAATGGCTATCTATATTTCATGGATGTACGTTTTGGGAGCCTCATGCATTTTGATAAACATGAAGAAAATGTAATTTGTAACCCCCCCAACACACACACAATGACAATATTTTATAGTATGATGTCATAAGCTCTGTTCCAAAACCTAGTGAGCTGCCTCAAAATACAAAAACTGTTCTAAAACGTAGGCAGCAAAATGAAAGCATAGGAGTGCTGCCTCCTTTGCAGAGAATACAGTGCCATAATGCACTCCGACTAAAAACAATCCAAGATAGCACTTGAGAGAAATATTGATTGTACCATACTGAAACGTATTGTTCAAATAGTTCCATGTACTTACAAATTTCCCAATATTGGTGTGTGCTATGTATATTTTTGCTCATTTGACTTTTGAGCTGTTAGCTTAGCAACACGATAACAGCAAAGTCTGGAGTTCAATTCAATTCAAAGTATTGGAATTTGAATATTTGTGATATGCAAAAATGTAACTGCCAGGGTAAACCTCAAGGACGCTCACTAGGGTTTTCAACAGAGCTATAAACAGAGATTGTTTGGCATGTTCTGATCGACAATCTAATGTATCATGTTTGTGCCGTCACAGTTGTGTCTAATTTTCTGGTGGGGTTGTTGCATCATTTCCTGATAACTTCCGCCTACTGATTGTTACAGGTCTACACATTCATGGTTTTGTTTTAAAATGACCCCGTTTTTAACTATACTTAAGAGTTTTTTGTGTGTCTTTTCTGTAACCTGATTGGAGACTGTTATGTTCTGCTTGGTACACTTGTGTTTTGCATCTATCGATTCTTTGGAGTCTAGATCAGTGGTTCTCAACTGGTAGGTCAAAAAAAGGGTCATGGACTTCAGGGGAAGTGCAAACAATAAAATGTATAATAATAGGGAAGAGCTTAGATAGCAAAATAAATTATCTTAACTTTTAAACAAAATCTAATGCTCCATGAAATGAAAAGCATACATGAGACGGAAGGGAAAACCTCTGGATAACGGCATTCAAAGTGACATTTTTTGAAAACGATACTGCTATCGTCTTCCTGAAAATGATGTCATGCGCAAACGTATTACGTGTTCAGTCTATAGGCACGTAGTGTTTCTTTACAAAGTGTCATTGCCAACTACCGGCCTGGCAACATAATACAGCGTTTTTAGTTGTTTCCGCAGATCCATGTGAACGGGGATCGTTTTGACAACTTTATGCGAAAAACACAAATGGATTTTTTTTTAGTTTTGTAAACATACCCTGAGAAAGAACATTTTAATAGATCTGAATCTGTCCATTCTATCTATGTCATTGTGTACATGTCAGACTGTTAAATCACATCAATGGCATGTATTGAATTTAGCCCAGTGCACACTGTACGATTTTGGCCGCGATATTGCCATCTGAGACCAATTTCTGAGATTGTTTATTGTAGGATGTTTATTGTAGTACTGTAGGTTCCCTTAACAAAAACCCAATAGGATTTTTCCATTGGCTTTTGGATTATTGCAGAAAATAAGCTCTGTGACAAAAGTTTATGATTCTTTTACAATCAGTAGAAGTAAAAAGCTAAACGTTGGCTTTAAACGAACCATACCACTGTTGAATGACTTCAGTCACCATCATTAAGCTTCTGACATCTTTTCAGTCTTTAATTTAAAAAAAGAGAATTCCCTGAACATTCAAGTTCTAAAAGTTTGCAAGAGTGTGATTATAAACACATTGAGGCTGTAAAAGCGGGCTCGAGAGTTTGCCTGTTCAGCTGATGGTGTTTAATGTCCCCGACAACATCTGTAGTCCATCTAGCCACTTGTTAGCAGCCACCTTTTTCAAGACAAGTAAAAGCTTTTAAAATCACAAGAGGGTATTACTGATGTATTCTCTCTATGTTAAAGTCGCCATGAAATCAAAATTGACAATTCTAATTCTTTTTTGTAATATTGTAGTGTTTATTATAAATGATTTATCTGTGCAATTTTTTTTAAATTCATGTGCCCTCATAATCTTTAATCAAAAATGGTGACCTTCCCTCCTCCCTCTAAATGACTTCTCTTCTCTTCCTGTCATGTGCTATGGTGCAAGGGCGGGGCTATCGCGGTCTATCTCGTTTTTGCCTACATTTTGTGAGGAACGCCCAACTTCCAAAGATCTAATCAATTCCCGAAGGATGAAATCAAGCCCCCATTTTTTTTTCTTCTCATTTCAGAAGCCGTTTCACTCAGATATATGTCACTAAAAGGGAAAAAAGAACAATCGCAACTTCCGTTTCATGCCGACTTTAATATCTTAAGCTTGTGTTAACCACAAACCTTATTTCAGGCTTTTAACCAAGAACCCATTCAAAAAACCCATTGACTTTGGGACGATAGAAATGGAAAGGCTAAAATGCTAACTCGTTTCTGGGTTTTGACCTACAGAAAAACACCCATTCTGATGAATTAATCCATTCCATTAGCCATTAATACACACACTGACTTCACCTTAGGCAATTTTTAGTGATATGTTTTTCGTTTTGTGGCTTGAATAAGGTCTGTGCTTAATATAGAGAAATTTGCTGCTTTTCTTTTTGTTTTCTTCAAACACTAAACTTAAAACATCAACTTTTGTCTGTATGGTGATTAGATTCACAGTATCGGATTGCCGCCTTGAACTTAAGAATGTGAGTACAATCTGACATGAAACACTGTATGTGTCACAGAATCTACCTTCTTTAAAGGGCTAGTTCCCCCAAAAATGAAAATTAGCCCATGATTTAATCACCCTCAAGTCATCATAGGTGTATATGACATTCTTCTTTCAGTTGAACACAATCAGAGTTATATTAAAAATGTCCTGGCTCTTCCAAGCTTTATAATGGCAGTGACTGTTGGGTCATTTTTGAAGTCCATAAAAGTGCTTCTATATCCATCATATATATATATATATATATATATATATATATAACTGCTCCAGGGGGGTTAATAAAGGCCTTCTAAAGCGAATCGATGCGTTTGTGTAAGAAAAATATCCATATTTAAAACTTTATAAAGTAAACGATCTGGCTTCTGGCAAATCACCTTCCGTGTTTAACTGACGGAAAAAGTGTAGCACCCGCACCTCTCGCAGTTCAAAATGCTTATGTTACGTCAGACGAGTGTAATGTCGTCTTTTTTTGGGTAAACTAACCCTTTAAGGTCACATTTTATAATCTGTTGAGAAATTATCACAAAGGATTTAAAAAAATTGTACAGTGTATAGTGGGTTTACACAGTGCTGGTTCATGTTTGGAGCAGTGGAGAAGACGAGTTGCGTCCAGAAAAAGGCTCTCTCTTTTCCGGATATGGATGCATGATATCTTTTGTTGTTGACATCTGTCACTTGATAGAAGCTAGCCAAATCAGGCAGATGCCAGAATGGATAGGTTGAGGGGAAAAAAACACTCCCAGAAAGATTAAAAAAGGGTTGCAATGAGGAGAGTTACAAAACGAGGTTTGACGAAACCACGTTTTGTGCAGAAAATGATTGGCTGCTGACAGCATGAAACCATCGAAATTTGTACAAATTGATGTCCAATGTAAACTTTGTGTCATGAAGTAAACCCACTTGAGAACCACTGATCTAGATAATCAAATCTGTTAGTTTGTGGCATCAAATTAAAGTGTACTTAACATGATCATTGTATGTTCTTTTTAAAAGATCCCTTAGCAATATGATAAAAGGATATGTAAAAAAAAATATTATTGGGGAACACAGGAACCAGCAAGACTTTGGCACATCAGAAAAAAAATGATTTTTGTCATACCGCCATATTTACTTTTCAGAACATTCCATTCTTTACAAACTAGTTTCAACACAATCTTATGGCAATTCATAACTATTTTACTTTTGGTTGGTAATTGGTATGAATTCATGCAATCTCATTTGTACGTTTTCATATGATCTGCTTACGCCCCAGTGACGTCTATGTTTAGGGGTGATGGTTTGGCTTAATATTTTTCAAATTATAAACTCTGCGGTTCACATCATACAAATTCATTCGAAATCGCCCGTTGTAAAATAGTTGTTTTCGCGTGAGATCGGGTTGGTCAAAACACAAGTAAAACTACAGGAAATCAGTCTATGTTTGTGAATTTTTAGTGATGTGCCTCTCAAACAGATATATATTTTTGTAATCATGAATTTTGAAAGCTGAAAGATTGTATTGAGCATTGATAAAGAGGCCTGGAACACAGTTTGCCGTTTCAGCACGAACAATTATGCAACATTCACCTTCCAGTTATGGTGTCAGAATATATATATTTGTACTTGGTCCATAAGATGTGTCACATTTGTGTGTTTTTCTCATATGTAGATGTTTGTAGCACACTGTGAACTGAATGTTGTCGTGATATGTTGATACATGGACGTTCATCTGGTACTCTGAGACTCCAGTGAGCTTCAGTAGAAATGTGGTACTGATCATCCTCAATTCATAAGCAAAGAGGCACGTGGACTCGCTTATTGTGGTGATGCCACAGACCTTCTCCATTCATTATACTTGTAGGATCGAATTAAGTGGTTTCTGTGTATTGGTGTGATTCTCTGAACTGGGCATATTTTCATCTTGTGTTAACATACAGTAACCATTACAACCAGGATCAAGTGGACCGTACGACCCCCCAGACTAAAGATTATTCTTTAACATTCCCAATTTAGCACTTACCTATGAGTCGATGGAACAATGCAGACAATGTCATTTTTTCTTTTTCTTGAAGTCTCGAATGTATATCGGTACGAATCTACAATCACCATATCATAAGAACGTTTCAAACGATTATGTGCTCCTGTTATGATGTTCGTTCTCGAATTCCACCTTGTTGGCGTAATTGGGTCTGCAAGTCGCCCTTTTGAAAACCTTGTAGTTTTAATAATGCATTTCTTAAATTATTTTATCTTTAGATCAATAATGTAGGTCTGTAAAACTGCTATAAATATTTGCACAAATTTGACTTTTTTTTTTTTTTTTGTCTACCCGATTCCCATTCTTCTTCCAATGTATTACTAATTGTACTGGACATGTTTGCTTCATTTTGTTATTTAAATGTTTTTATACCATTATTTTCACAATACAAGCTCACATAATTCCTCTGTTATTAGTTCTGTGGAATTAATTTGCAATAAATATATTGTTTGTGTGATTCTGTTGTGTGTTTGTTGCATCAGTGGTTCTGCACCACAATTTATATTCAAGATTTTCACAGTTTTGACACTATTAATGTAATAGCTCATTTATGCTGTAATAACTGTTAAATTAAATTAGAATAAGCTTTTATACTGGAGACAGTGAAAAGTAGTATGTGATAATATACAGTAGGGAACATTTCGGTATTTTATTTTTCAATTAAATGCATGTGTAATGCAAAATAAAAAAGCGATCCACAAATTACGTCCAGGGAGAGTTGTCAAATTTATTTATTTTTTTATATTTTTGTTTTGCAAATCTCACTTATTTGTGGATTTATTTAATATATGTGAAACTCCTAAGTCTTAATTAAACATTTATAAATATCATTGCATTGGATAATAAAATATTAAACCAGTAGATGACCAAAATGATAAAGTAGGCTACCTTTCAAAGTGTTGAAGATGATTAATAATAACACACACACACACACACACACACACACACACACACACACACAAGGTTTCTCCGTTTAAACCATAGACCGGTTTAAACACAATTGGGGGTGTACCGGTACACACACATACACAAAACTGACGGTTCGGTACGGATTCGGTATGCAGGGGATAGAAAAATATAAAAGAGCTTTTTTTTTAATTAAACAGTGGTTTACTGAACAAATTATTTCTGTCCTTAAATTAATTAAACTAAAAGTTTCTTCAAGATAAAAAAAATGATCTGCAAATGCTGTAAAGTGCAAACTATATAGGGAGCCCTTACTTCTGCATAGCCTACTATAATATAACAACAGAGCACAAATTAGCCTACCTTAAACTAAGTAGCTATTTATTTTTTAGATATAATAATCAACACTCAAATAACATTGTATCCAAACATGTAAACTTCACATTAGGCAGTTTTTGCATTAACTTCTAAAACATTGCTAAATCTTTTTACTACAATTCGTTGTTTAAAAATATATTCAATGGCTGTCATTTTCATGCCATATTAATTTAAACAGACATTAAATAATCAAGACATCACTAACAGGTTAAGTAGAATATAATGAATATATAGACTAATATAGTGCATATATTTAGCGAAATAATTAATTTCTCTAGTGAACTAACCAGCTGTGGGCTATGAATGACTTCTGAGGTAAATGCTAGGCTACGTGACATTGTTTACATGCTGTTTTATTTGACGTCTTTCCGTTGAAACACTGAGCGATTAACTTACACCACATATATGTTTCAGTAAGTTGTAATGTATCCTCAACATACCTTCATATGTTGATTATTCTTTAAGAGATGATTGCGTTCACTCGCGCTGCCGTGCTATAGCCTACTGTGATCTGTCACGTCACATTAAAGAGCATCAAAACGGCATTTATCGTTTGAATTTCGTGATAAAACGGACAGAATACTTATTTTCATGTGGGAACTCGGATTTAAGTATGTTCCGTGCCTAAAACAAGCCTACTGTTATTGCATTTGTACCGTTCGGTACACACGTACACCGTACTGGAAGCCCTGTACCGAAATGGTTCGGTACATTATGAATACTTGCACCATTACACCCCTACACAAAATGTAATCTGCCCTCCCCTCTATCTGTGATTCACCAAAATGTAGAAAACAAGCAAAAACAGATAGTGATGGGGGTTCCTATGACATTATAGAAAAGACAGAAGAAAACGATTAAACCTTCTTTATATATAAAAATATCACAACTGACTGGCTAATCATAGAAAGAATGGCTTGTAAAATCAGTTGATTTGTGTTTAAAAGAAAGCACATGTGTAACTTGGCACGTTTTAATAAATTGCGAAGACCAAGATCATTATCAAAAAACTTCTTCAGTCTTCAGCTTCTCACAGAAATGCTGAGAAACCTGTAAAATATTAACTGTGGCAATTGTCTTTACAATGCACATGGTGGTTGCGTGTGGATCACTGGACTGAATTGGAGACGCAAACTCCCTTCCAAACTCCAGATTACTTTCGATTTCGGCCTTTTCCCGCGGCATTCAATCTATGGAAACTCTGTGCTGAGTTCCCCTGCTTCTCCTCACATGAACTGTGATTAAGTGTGTATTATCAGAGGCTGGGAAGCACTCCAGTGCAAATGAAAACATACGGCAGAGTTTTGTTTGTACATGCACGTTACAAATGTTTTCATCTGAAACATTTGCTGTTGAGGATAATACAAGGGATATCAGTCGTATTCAAACATCGTCGAGTATAAATAGACAATCTTGTTGATTTTAAAACCATATGGTTCCACTTTATTAGTCACAGAATCACTTCATTAAATCTGGTTTTGAATGAACAAATTTCAATTATCGCATTAAGCTTTTATCAATCACAAAATCAACAGCATGAAAAGTAGCTAGAGTTAAGCACATCAAATGTCTGTGCCTCACTTAAAATGTTGATTTTTGGTCTGTCACTGCGGGAATCTTGACCGTATCCCAAAAATAAATTCACACGCCATTATTTGGCATAATCTGTTATAATAATAATACATATTTTTAGAGCATATTTTTTCTATAATTAAAAAAAAAAATTATAAAATGTATAAGAATGAATTTTCATGTAGGCCTATAATCACTTTATTGCCAATGTGTAAACAGCTTGTAACAAAACGTAAAAAAACGAGACCTTCCCAGACTTCCTATGTTGTCTATGAAAGCCTGTAGCCGGATTTTTATGTGAAGGACTTTATTCCGGGAAAATCAAAAGGATGTGATGTTTATGTACACTCCTGAGAGCCTCTCTTCTATGACACATGAAACGAAGGGTGTTTCCGGAGGCTGCAAGGATGTATCCTTCCCTAAATCACCCACAATCCTTAGCACACAATTAAATTCACAAAAACAAACTGATGGAAAACGAGTCGGTACTGAGCTTTTCTGAGTTTATGATGAAATGTAAGCCAAAAATAATGTTTTTGGACATGAAAGCATAGATGTTATCTTTTGTTTTGCTGTAAATTTATCACTAACACTAAACTGACAATCTGCAGACGGCTGTCATTCACTGTATTGCATTAATAGAAAGCCAATTAATATAAAGATTTGTAATACAAAGTATTTTTCCAAAGTTAAGTTGTAAGTATTTTCGAAAATGAACGTGGGGGCAGGAAAATGTGTGACGTAGTTCTAGTGTTTAATTGCTGAGGAGGACACTAGCCTACAAGCTAGCTCAGAAGGACTGGACCGGGAAGGACGCGTCTCGGTAGGATGCGCCCGAATGCTTACCCTTCAGACCCTGTGAAATGGACATCACATGGTTTTTGTAATTTTATGTTTTTATTATATGAGTACTGCCTGGACCCTGATCAACCAAAATCACAATGTTTGACCCATAACTTAATCTGATTTGCCAAGAACCATCTGGTCACTCGGGCCTTGGAATCTTTAGCCCGGGCCATCCACTGCAGCGGAGCGTGATCTGTGACCAAAGTGAAACTACGACCCGTCAAGTAATACCTCAGTTCCAGGACCGCCGACTTTATGGCCAGGGCTTCTTTCTCCACTGCAGCATACCGGGACTCAGCAGGGGAGAGTTTACGGCTGATGTAAACAATGGGGTGCTCCTCTCCTTCCTGGACTTGAGACAGAACTGCACCCACTCCTATGTCAAATGCGTCTGTCTGTAAGATAAAGGAACAGCAGTCCGGGGCATGCAGCACAGGCGAAGCGGTGAGTGCCGCTTTGAGTTCCTGGAATGCTTGTTCTGACTCTTTTGTCCATTGTACCTACTCTGGCTTCCCTTTCTTCGTCAGGTCTGTGAGAGGACAGGCTATAGAGGAGAAGTTAGGAATGAAGCACCGGTAATAGCCTGCCAACCCGAGAAAAGCACGTACCTGGGTCTTGGTAATAGGCGGTTTATACTGCCTCACTGCTTCAACCTTCTTTTCCTGTGGCTTGATAAGGCCTCTACCAATCCTGTATCCCAGGTACTGCGCTTCTGATAGGCCCAGGTGATATTTCATTGGGTTAGCGGTGAGCCCCGCTTTCCGTAGTTCCCTTAGGACTTTCTCCAGTCGCTCAAATTGGTCCTCCCAACGTTCCGAAAGAATTAACACGTCGATGTAGGCTGTAGTGTAAGCCCGGTGTGGCCGTCGTACGATGTCCATGAGCCTTTGGAACGTTGCTGCAGCCCCATGCAGGCCGAAGGGTAGAACTCGATAATGCCAGTGCCCCCCAGGGGTGCTAAAGGCAGTCTTTTTTCTGGCATCCTTAGACAATGGCACTTGCCAATAACCTTTAGTGAGGTAGAGTGTTGAAATGTAGCGGGCTCTACCAAGGCGTTCGACCAGCTCGTCCGGCATTGGGGTAGCTATCGAATTGGGACACCTCGTTCAGCTTTCGGAAGTCGTTACAGAACCGATGGGTCCCATCTTTCTTGGGCACCATAACTAAAGGGCTGGGCCACGGACTTCAGGATTCCTCAATTACCCCCAAATAAAGCATCCATTCCACTTCCTCCATCATAGCCTGTTGACGTGCTTCTAGTACTTGGTAAGGCTGCTGCCTAATGATGGTTCCAAGTGGGGTGCAAATCTCATGGCATAGGATGTTGGTCCGGCCCGGGGTCTCTGAAAACACATCTGAATAGCTGCTTACCAGGGCCTCCAGTTCTTTCTTCTGGGCAGCTGAAAGCTGGGTTCCCAGATCCACCACAGCCTGTTCCTTTACGACCAGTGCCGCCACTTGGTTGGTTGGCTCAACCCACCTCTTCAGCAAGTTAATATGGTAGATCCGTTCTCTGTCGCTGTCCCGGCTGGCAAACTCGATAATTTACCGGTCCCACTTTCTCAGACACAGTATATGGCCCCTGCCAGGATGCAAGAAATTTACAAGCAGCATTTGGGATTAGCACCAATACTTTGTCACCTGGATGAAACTCACAAGCTTGAGTGGGGCGGTTGTACACTCGCTGCTGGGCGCAATGGGCCTCTGTAAGATGCTCTTTTACCAGGGGCATCACTCTGTCTATCCTCACCTTCATCTCCTGTACATGTTCAATCAGAGTTCGATGTGGGGATTGTTGGCCCTCCTAGGCTTCTTTGGCTACATCTAACAGTCCTTGTGGTTGCCGCCCAAAAAGTAGCTCAAAGGGGGTGAATCCGGTAGAAGCCTGTGGTACCTCCCGGACCCCAAACAACTTCTACAGAAACGCCTCACCTCTGCATTTATTCCTGGCCAGTGGAACCGATCCCTGATCTGCTGGAGCGTATTCTCAGGACCCAGATGCCCTGCCAATGGATGAGCATGAGCCAGGGTCAGAACCATTTCCGTCTTGGTATGGGGCACCACCAGAAGACGCTTTTCCTCACCCCTTCTGATCGCCACACAGTAGAGCAGACCATTTTCCACAATGAAGTGTGGTGTTGGATGAGGTTGGGGTAGGCGTTCTTCGCCATTAACCACTCTGACCTGATCCCAACAGTTCTTAAGGCGCTCATCTTCTCTTTGTTCTCTGCCGAATGAACCTCCTGCTGTTACCTGCTGAAACAGATCAGAATACACATTTAACTGGGAGGCATGTGACTCACCCTCTCGTTCGCTGTCAGTGGCGAGCATCACTGCCTGTCGTGGGGCATCCCTCTTTGCTGCCCCTCTGTTCGGCCGGCACCGTCTGGCAGACTGCATTGTGGTTGACAGCAGGCGGTCAAATCCAGGCCAGTCGCGACCCAGCAGGAGGGGTACAGGTAAATCCTGTACTACCCCCACATCTATCCTCCAGCTTCCAGGGTCTGCGGCAACAGTAACCATACGGCCTGGCACGTATCGGGTGTCCCCATGCACACAGGTGATGGGCATCACGGTTCTACCTCCGTTTTTCGTTGGTACCTCATCAGGACGGGCCAGACTCACCGAACTGCCAGAATCCAATAAAGCCTTCACTGGGCGCCCATCAACCCTCACTCTCCTTTCCGGTGCCCCAGAGGGTATAGTATGGTGCACAATGCAACCTGCCAGCCACGCCCTCACCTCTGGTGGGTTGTGATCGGTGGGCAATGGCTCATCACAGGGCCCTGTCATGACTAGTCTGCTTACTGGCCTAGAGGTGCCCTCTAGCGGTCGTCGGTCACTTGGCACCCTCCGGGGAAATCCTCCGGCTCTCTCTCCAATGTCCCATGCTTGAGCCGCCTCCGCTAATTCCACTGCTTGCACCAACTCACCAAGCGATTTTGGATCTCGCATCCAAAAATCTGCCCTCAATTCTCGATCTGCCCGCATTCTCCACCAGTGTGGTGGGATAAAAGAGGGCCAGACGGAAATGCGTGGTGAAATTACCCCGAAGGGGCCTTTATTGAGTGACAAGGAATGAAATTAGTGCAGACGTTCCCAAGTGCCAGGAACCTGGTGCTTCAGTGCAGGAGTGAATGTGTAGCAATTTGCTGACGAACTGCAACCGAGTCTCCTTAACAATCACTGGAGCCTACAAAAGAAAAGCATCAGAGAAAGTGTTAGACTCGTCTTGGGAGATCTGGTCTCCCCATAAGCTTCTTTCTGCTGTGCTTATATCCTCCTCTACTGATGGCCCTCAGGTGGCTCTCATTCCCCAACTCCGCCTCCTGACAATTGGATCCACTCCATTTCCATGACAACGCTGACGAGTGCTTTGGGAGTTTGCCATAATATATTTAAAGAAGTATAAAATAACTTAATTATTAACTAAATAACTAAAATGATTTTTCCAGATTACTCATATACAACATGAATGTAATGGATCCAAGGCCAACCTGATCAAATTACATAAACTATACCTACTTAATTTGTTTTAAGGTGCAAATGTAGGTGTTGTGCATGCTCATCATCAGATTTAAAAAAAAACGAAGGCGGCAATGGCGCAATGCTTTCTGACTCAGCGAAAAGGAAGATTTGGATGAAAAGATGTGGAAAATTTACAATATAAGATGTTTTATATGGTTTTAAATGGTTTAATCTTCAACTATTCAACTATTTCATCAACTATTTTTGTTATTTAATCTATATGGATTTCTTTGTTTTGGCGTGAATGCACCTTTCTTTAAGGTGAATGAACTTGATATATTTTCGGCCTTCTCAGCTATAAGAACAGTAATATTTGTAACTTTGATCATTTTAAGATATGCTGCCGTGTCGACGGACTATGTGCATCATTTTTGCATTTAGGCAGATTACGCGTGTATGAGTTTTTTAGTAGCTTCGTCATCTTAACGTTTCTTAACTTTGCTATAAGCTTTGCAAATATGCCAAAAAACGTTGCTCAAGCACACTTAATCGAACGTATAAGTTAAACGTAACGTTAAACATTAAAAGTTTATAGAATTTCTCATTAAAACACATCCACTTTGATCATTTTAAGATTTACAGTAGTTTGATTGACTGCATTTTTGCAAGTTTTGGCAGATTCTGCGTGTATGATTTTTTAAATAACTGCTTCGTCATCTCCACCTATTTTACTTTTCTAGAAATACTCCTGTTAAAAAAAAAAACGTGTCCATGGAACCTGCATACTTCATTGTGAGTTGTAATTTTATTTAAAAAAACCCAAAGCAAAACGTGTCATCTTTATTATTTCTTATCATTTCGGAACGAGCTGGCAATTAGGTATCTGTAATATTTTTTGGGAATGTTTTTTTGTAGTAAAACTAAACTTTACTTGTTTAATTTCTGTGTAAAAGTGTTGATAGTTTTCTCTCTTTTTGACTTTCAGATAAGTGAGTTTTGTAAATGTGGCAATGTAAAGTCTATGGCACAGTATCCAGTAGGTTTTGAGAAACATTCTAAGATTAAACATGGACATTTTGAGGAGATATTCAGGCAACCTGTTCACAAGTGAAGTGATATTTACACTGGCATTTTTCTAAATTACAATAATTTCCTCAACAGCAAGCTAAAAAGGAGGTGCTGGACAGAAGATATACACTCACCTAAAGGATTATTAGGAACACCTGTTCAATTTCTCATTAATGCAATTATCTAATCAACCAATCACATGGCAGTTGCTTCAATGCATTTAGGGGTGTGGTCCTGGTCAAGACAATCTCCTGGACTTCAAACTGAATGTCAGAATGGGAAAGAAAGGTAATTTAACCAATTTTGAGCATGGCATGGTTCTTGGTATTTCACAATCTGCTCAGTTACTGGGATTTTCACGCACAACCATTTCTAGGATTTACAAAGAATGGTGTGAAAAGGGAAAAACATACAGTATGCGGCAGTCCTGTGGGCGAAAATGCCTTGTTGATGCTAGAGGTCAGAGGAGAATGGGCCGACTGATTCAAGCTGATAGAAGAGCAACTTTGACTAAAATAACCACTCGTTACAACCAAGGTATGCAGCAAAGCATTTGTGAAGCCACAACACGCACAACCTTGAGGCGGATGGGCTACAACAGCAGAAGACCCCACCGGGTACCACTCATCTCCACTACAAATAGGTAAAAGAGGCTACAATTTGCACAAGCTCACCAAAATTGGACAGTTGAAGACTGGAAAAATGTTGCCTGGTCTGATGAGTCTCGATTTCTGTTGAGACATTCTGATGGTAGAGTCAGAATTTGGTGTAACAGAATGAGAACATGGATCCATCATGCCTTGTTTCCACTGTGCAGGCTGGTGATGGTGGTGTAATGGTGTGGGGGATGTTTTCTTGGCACACTTTAGGCCCCTTAGTGCCAATTGGGCATCGTTTAAATGCCACAGCCTACCTGAGCATTGTTTGTGACCATGTCCATCCCTTTATGACCACCATGTACCCATCCTCTGATTGCTACTTCCAGCAGGATAATGCACCATGTCACAAAGCTCGAATCATTTCAAATTGGTTTCTTGAACATGACAATGAGTTCACTGTACTAAAATGGCCCCCACAGTCACCAGATCTCAACCCAATAGAGCATCTTTGGGATGTGGTGGAACGGGAGCTTCGTGCCCTGGATGTGCATCCCACAAATCTCCATCAACTGCAAGATGCTATCCTATCAATATGGGCCAACATTTCTAAAGAATGCTTTCAGCACATTGTTGAATCAATGCCACGTAGAATTAAAGCAGTTCTGAAGGCGAAAGGGGGTCAAACACAGTATTAGTAGGGTGTTCCTAATAATCCTTTAGGTGAGTTTGCACATGGCAATTACAGACAAGGTGTGGTAAATTGCATTACATTTCTTTAGAACTTATGACAAAGATTGAAATATAATCAGTGTTTTTAATATTGTGTCATAATTTACAGTGTGAAGACATCAAACGAGACTATGTCATGAAGAGTACCTCAATACCCCCTTTCACACAGCAATCCCGGGAAAATTGCCGGAAAATGACCAGAATAACTTTACCGGTAAATACAAAAATATGCTGTTCACACAAGCAATGGAGTTCTAGCTTTTTACCAGTAAGAGAGCATTCACACACAAAATACCGGTCAATTCTTTCATCGGAAGTTATCTTTAAATGCTTTGCTGTTGTAATTCACCTGCATGGGAGAAGTGCTTTAGTTTCACTATCTGTTCAATTTGACAACATATTTTGACAGGAATAACGGATGATCAAACAGAATGCGTATTTGCTCTTAAAAACACGAGACGCACGTAATGGTATCCAACTGCAGAACCGCAGCGCTGATGAAGGCTGGGTCTCGAGCGCGACACGCTGGAAAAGCTGCGAAACGTGGCACAACGGTCAAAGATGATCATTTATCACATATTTACATAGAAAAACTATTAAAAAGCTTTCTGTAAGCAGGGCAGCGTAATCCCTCATCTCCATAAGAATTTATCATTGATTGGGCCAAAGCAGACTTCTTACGTCAGCGCATTCTGACTTCATACGTGAATATACCTGTAATCTTCATTCTGTGTTCACACAGCATGCACATTACTGATTTACATGATCACACATGATCTCTTAGGTTGGAACCAGCATACCTCGAATAAGCAAGGTTTGGGTTAATCACCCAAGGTATGTGATGGTAAATTAACCTTGCTTTCTCGGGGGTATTCCAGTTTTTGGAGCACTTTAATGTTGTTGTTGTTAATTAAACTGAACTATAGTCTTCTGTAGTAAACAGTCTTTGTATATTTCTTATTTCATATTAATTTCGTTGAATACAATTAAACATTATTTCTTTTGAACAAAACAATTTCAGAAATGTCAGGTTTTAGATTGTAGGTCATCTTGTACCCTGTCAAGGACAAAGCAAAACATGATATCAAAAGCATTCTAAATGTTATATGTCTTTGCACCATATTGTAGTGATCAATGTCTCTTGATATTGCTGTTACAAATAGCCCACCATAATCTGTAGTCTGAGCCTGTCAATGCAATCACAGATACATTAGTTAGTTTAAAGCTACACTGTGTGATATTTTCCCCCATCTAGCGGTTAAAAGGTATATGACCAGCCAGTGAATATTAGTTTCTCTTCCTCTTAATTCCGATTTCGTTTTAACTCCTATGGTGGCCGATTTAGTCCAAGATTAATATGGCTTCCAGTTCGACCTCGTCCACATTCGACACGGTGCCATCGAGTGTTAAAACGCGAAAGGCGAAGCTTGAATTTACGGGTATGTCCCTCTTTGGCTAATGTACTTTCAAGATGGAGGGGCAACATGGCGACCTACATTCGAACCCCTTACCCGTATGTATTTTCAATGGCATATTATAAACTTACGAGAATACTTTATTACTTGAAAGAAGTAAATATACATTAATGAGCACATATATTTTTGAAAGAACTAAGTGTTTTTAGCTAAGAATAAACTAAAAAAGTTACACAGTGTAGCTTTAAAGGAAAATCAATTTCAAATACTATTGTTTTTTCAGAAAATTTCAGGCGCAGATATCTGTTTCAGACATGTCAAAGTTCAAAGTTGTAACATTTTTGCATAAAAAAAAAATAAACCTCATATAAAATAAATGTCAAATAAAAAAGCTCATATAATTGATTCGATAGTTGGACGATAATTTTTGGCCCCGTCTGAGTAAAGTAAAATACCTTTTGGGAGCAGTATAAGGCTGGAGTCTCAATATTACGATTCACAATTGTCTGCCAAAACAAGTTAAACCAACACAACTTTTCATGTTTTTTTCCAAAACAGTACAGTTTAATGGTTCACTAAAGTCATATATTATGCCTTTTCATCTTCAAACCACAGCACAGTCACACAAGTCATCAAGATCATGTTTTTACGTCCTCTGACATTTCATTGCCAATTTCACCCCATTTAATGTGCAAACTGGGGAATGCCTTTTTTTTATCGCCGAAAGCGCCAACAGTGAGCATGTGAGCATCAGAACTGGACCACGGAGCAATGGAAGAGGGTGGCCTAGTCTGATGAATCACGTTTTCTTTTACATCAAGGGGATGGATGGGTGCGTGTGCATCACTTACCTAGGGAACACATGGCACCAGGATGCACTATGGGAAGAAGGGAAGCCGGCGGAGGCAGTGTAATGCTTTGGGCAATGTTCTGCTGGGAAACCTTGGGTCCTGCCATCCATGTGGATGTTACTTTGAAACGTACCACCTACCTAAGCATTGTTGCAGACCATGGAACCCTTTTCATGTAAATGGTATTCCCTGGTGGCTGTGGGCTCTTTCAGAAGGATAATGCACCCTCCACAAAGCAAAAATGGTTCAGTAATGGTTTGAGGAGCACAACAACGAGTTTAAGGTGTTGACTAGGCCTCCAAATTCCCCAGATCTCAATCCAAATTGAGCATCTGTGAGATGTGCTGAACAAACAAGTCCGATCCATGGAGGCCCCACCTCGCAACTTGCAGGATCTGCTGCTAACATCTTGGTGCCAGATACCACAGCACACCTTCAGGGGTCTAGCGGAGTCCATGCCTTGATGGCTGTTTTGGCAGCAAAAGGGAACCAACACAATATTAGTTTGATTGGTGTATATTGTAATATATTGTAAACAATTCATTTTATTTGTGAACTGATTTTCAGCTGTTCTTTTTAATAGTCATCTTATTTTTGGAACTCATCATGCTTGGTATGCTAAACACTAGACACACACATGAAGATGTGCCATTCATTTCACCAAGCTGATTGTTCACTAAAATCCTCATCATGTTTTAAGGCCATTTCAAGTTGGATTTTGACGTGACAGTGATATCTAAGTGGGTGGGTTGATTTTTAATTAGTCTCCAACGGCGTCATTTTGTTCATTCAGACCGATTTGCTAAAGCACACAAAAACATTTTTATCGGCGGGATTTATTGCATGAATTAATCATATCCGATCATAGCGCAATCTAACGTGATTTTACCCCATTAATTCTCAATTAGAATAACGAGTGATTTATACACTATTTAATGTCACACTTTGTAATATTTACGTCCTAGGAGGAAGTGTCCCTAAATGAAACTACAATGCACATAAAGTGACGCCCTCTGGAAGAAAGATAGAGACAATACATTCCCTGCCCTTCCTCTCCCGTAATTTCAGGACATGCAATTAGCAGAGTTTCCACTTTTAAACTGCTTGGAGTCCAAATTTCTTCGGATCTGTCGTGGGATGCCCACATTAAGTACATGATTTCGAAGGTACGTCCTAGAATACACTATCTCTTTGTTGCTAAAAATGCGGGTCTCCCTTGTGATGTTTTAATGAAAGTGTATCTAACATTTATACGGCCAGTCCTTGAGTACGCTAGCCCAGTATGGGGTGGACTACCTAAAGGTCTCTCTGATGAGCTGGAGAGGGTCCAAAAACGTTGCTGTCGGATAATAGGTGTTCCAACTTCTACTGTCCCATCACTGAGTGAGAGGCGCGACAAGGCCACTATACGTACTTTTACAAAACTACTCAAAGACAGTTCATCACCATTGCATTGTTTCTTGTCTGTGGCTCCAAGACCCACTTACCTACTACGGCAGCATAGGGACTTTGTTGTGCCCAGGAGTAAATAAAAAAGACATGAACTTTCTTTTATTCCACGTGCTCTTAAACTGTTTTATAAGTAATTTACAGTTTGTTTGTTCTTTGCGTGATGCCTGATGTATTCCAGGTTTTTTGTGTATCTGTTTTTACTCTACCTGGTTGTTTTATTTATTATTATTTATTTATTTAATTCATTTCAATTAGGTAAGGTTGTTTTGAGTATGTGTTCAGTTTGATACATTTCAGGGTTTTGTCCTTCAATATCATGCCTTGTCAAACTTTAAATAAAAACTAAACTAAACTAATACATTGAAACAAATCACCTTCTTATATTTAAAATTTCAGTATACAGCTCCAAAAGATTTGATGAAGTGAAAGGTGCATAAATAAGGCGGTAGCCTCTTCATAATCTGTTACATGGCTTTTCTTTCAGATGTCAAACCATTTAATTTCAGATGCACACTTTTCATTAGGATTATGAATTTATTTTAAGTTGTAATATTAAACGTTTTTTGTCCATTTGGTAAAAGGGGATTGTGGACACAGTAAATCATTTAGTTTTGTACAATGATATATACACTATATTGGCAAAAGTATTAGGACACCCCTCCAAATCACTGAATTCAGGTGTTCCAATCACTTCCTTGGCCAAAGGTGTATAAAATCAAGCACCTAGCCATGCAGACGCTTCTACAAACATTTGTGAAAGAATGGGTCACTCAAACGTGGTACCGCGATAGGTTGCCACCTGTGCAATAAATCCATTCATGAAATTGACTCACTAATAAATAATCCACTGTCAACTGTTAGTGGTATTATAACTAAGTGGAAGCAATTGGGAACAAGAGCAACTCAGCCACGAAGTGGTAGGCCACGTAAAATCACAGAGCGGGGTCAGCGCATGCTGAGGCACACAGTGCGCAGAAGTCGCCAACTTTCTGCAGATTCAACAGCTACAGACCTCCAAACTTTGTCTGGCCTTCAGATTAGCTCAAGAACAGTGGGTAGAGAGCTTCATGGAATGGATTTCCATGGCCGAGCAGCTGCATCCAAGCCTTACATCACCAAGTGCAATGCAAAGCGTCGGATGCAGTGGTGTAAAGCACACCACCAGTGGACTCAAGAGCAGCGGAGACGTGTTCTCTGGAGTGATGAATCACGCTTCTCTGTCTGGCAGCATTTTCAGCATACCAAGACATTTTGGACATTTGGGGATGGCCCCTTCCTGTTCCAACATGAGTGTTGAGGAACTTGACTGGCCTGCACAGAGTCCTGACCTCAACCTGAGAGAACACCTTTGGGATGAATTAGAGCAGAGGCTGTGAGCCAGGCCTTCTCGTCCAACAGCAGTGCCTGACCTCACAAATGCGCTTCTAGAAGAATGGTCAAATTCCCTAGCCTGGATGCCAGCCGAACTTAGCCCCGCCCACAACATTTTTACTCGGGCAGTTCGGTCTGGAATTGATCGGTAGAGAAGTAATTATGCCCGAACAGAAACTGTTCGGACCAATGAAATTGTCAGGGCGGGCTTTAGACGATGATGGACAGATGATAAACAGTAACGTAATCATCCACGTCATCAAAAGCCGCTTGGGTTGAGTTTGTTCTAATCCTAAACGGAGAACTTGTTCGTATATGCATTCACCTTTACTATTTCTCTCAGAAATGATGATCGTGTTACGTTTAAGTACTCTGTGTATCCTTAAATTATTTTTTTACAACACCGGCAAAGATCGTTTACACTAATCTTGTTCTTCTAACGTTAGGCTACTTATTCCAGCGTGCGTGCAGACAGGGTTGCCAAGTTTTTACAACAAAACCCGCCCAATTGCTAACGTTCCTCAAAACTAGCCAAAAACAAGCCCAATAGCTTTCCAGGGGGGGTTCTCCGGGAAAAAAAAGGCATTTGGGGGGTAAAATATGTGTTATTTTGGCAGGGCTGGCAGCTAAAAATCGCATTCCTGGGTTTGTATATCACATAATTGGGGTCGCTTCAACCCGTGGACATGGCAACACCGTGCAGTTGAGTTCTGTTGACATTTGACAACTAACGTTGTGCATCGCTCCGTTGCTCTGATTGGTTGTAGGTCTATCCAATTGAGATCTTTCCTGGTTCGGTTGAAACACGCCTCATAATCACAGCCCAACGGAGCGGTCTCAGACTCATATTCTGACTAGAATTGAGTATGACGACGTCAGGCTACAAATTCTCAAAAACACACTCCTAAACCTTGTGGAAAGCCTTCCCAGAAGAGTTGAAGCAGTTATAGATGCAAAGGGTGGGCCGACTCCATATTAAACCCTCATTAAAGATGTCATTAAAGTTAATGTGCATGTAAGGGCAGTCGTCCCAAAACATTTGGCAATATAGTGTATATTATATTGCAAAAGGTGACATGTTTTTACTGGTGTTTTTATTATTTAATTGTTCGATCAGTTAGAGAAATATTTCATCTTCAAAATATCAATCATATAATTTCAACCAAATGGCCAGTCATTTAATCTGAATTAATAATATTGCTATTATGACATCCTTCAAATAAGAAAATATGATACTGTAGAATTATAGAGTGTTCAGATGGATTTCTATGACTGGAATTCGGACTGTTTTTATTTGTCTGTCATTATTCAATTATATTTATCAAAATGTAATTATTTACATAGACAATTAGATTAATATTTCACATAAATTACAAAAATACAGGTCAGTGTTATTGAGGAAAATGTTTTTATTATATGTCACTGTGGTGTGAGTTTCTTTTTATTAATTACTATATTTAGGGATGTAAAAATAATATTTCATCCAGATTTATGTGTCTGAATCTTTTCACCCATCATCCAGAGTGTTGGGAATGTTTTCTTATTCCCAAGCCAAATGTCCCAACGTCCGGCTATGAGGGTCATGTTTGCCCTGGCATGATCCTCACACTCTCACTCAGTTTCTGTCTCGTTCTTTCCCTCATGTTCTCCTCAGTGATCTTTGCTCTAGACATCTATTTTGTGTCAAGGCCTGTTCTTTCCATTCCCGTGAGCTGCTGCATTATATCTCTGTTGCTCAGGATCCCATTCCAAACAGAGCAGCCAGCGAAAGCTGTAAAAGACTGCCGACAATGGAGATGACGGTGTGCAGCTCAAAGGAACAGTGTTTGGAGAGACGCTTACCCAATCAGAGGAAAAAACTTCTCATATATCCACACATAAACATAGCCCAAATGACAGAGAACACACATGCACTTTCTATTAACATGCAAAGCGAACCTGGTGATTCCAGTATATTTATTGGATTTGGCTGGTGTGTCATCACACATTTTGAACAAGTACTGCCAAGATGTGTTACTGTAGTTCATTAAACTCATGTTTCATGTTTCCATCCAGAGAGTCTCTGTTACTCGTTTCCTGAATCAAGATCAATGAATCTTCTGTCGACAGCGGCAACCACCAAATCAGAAATCTCAGATTAGAGTTAACAAGGTATTGTGGTTTGTATTTGCTGCTGTTGTTTAATGTTACATTCATTTCTATTTTCATTAAGCACTATTATAAATATTTATACTTTCATAAATATTTTGGAGCAGCTAACCCCACCCCACCCTAAACCTAACCATTTCTCAACACATATAAAACACGTAACAGGCAAATAAAAGTGCCGTCACAGTTATAAAACTGACCAAAAAAACGGTATAAAAGTAATACAAACTATACGAACAATATCTTTTTGTGAAGAAAAGAGTGGAACTTAAAGTTAGGGTAGGCAATAGCAAAGTTATCTCTGAAAGCATGAGATCCCACACTCCCTTCAAAACTCTCTCCAAAGCCACGCCTCCTTCAAAACACAGAATGAACACAGCAGATTCTGCAAAGCAGAATTTTTTAGAGACGGTATTAAATTACCTCATGCCTCAAAGCACATAACATTCCAATAATAATGAACGGAAACAACTTACAAAGCTCTTACTTGTACCACCTGACTGCTGCAGATTCATTTCAGCATTTATAGTGTTGATTTAGAAATGCATAAATCTGAGGATGTGAACAGCTCTGGGTAGAACATCACGGGCTGCCATCTTGTAATTACTTTTACATGGTGTGAACACAGCGTAAGCTCTTTGTTTTGGTTCAGGAGGAACTGTAAAAGGTGGCATCCAAAATGGTTTGTTTTTGAAGGTTGTTGGCTGTCTGTCTACAACTCTCCATAGCCTTAAGTCCTGTACACACCGGGACGAATATCGCGCGCGCTTATCGCCAGCGTTTTTCGGGACGTTTTTCGGCGCGCCTTGAGTGTTCACACCCAAGCGATTTCCACTGGCGATGTGCCGAGTGAACGTGCAAATTCAGTAGATGCGCTCCCGGTACACAAGGTGGTGTTGCGGGACTTTACGCTTCTGACACTCGCTTGTCATACAGAAGAAGAAGAGAGACAGTATTTATGTGCTTGCCAAAACCATAGACATATTATGTCTATGACCAAAACCATTCACAGACACTTTTTACTAACTGGCAACAAGCAGCATTAGCAGCTCATCTTCTTCTTTGTCTACTTACTACTTCTTCGTTGTATCAATGCGTGCTCGGCAAGACCGTTTTGTGCTCGAGCGCCACCAAGTCATGTCACTTCAGCAGCTCCAGGCATGTGAACAAAAGTGCCGATCTCATTGGTCAGCCAGTTTTTAACGCGCCGCGTCAAAAAAAAAAAACGAACCCGAGACTTTTTAAAAAAATGACGCTTTTACGCCTGCCGTTTTTCGCGTTGGTGTGCACACTCACATTGGCGCCCTTTGTTTAGTCACGAGGCGTTAAACGTTGACAATAAATGCGCGCGAAAATCGTCCCGGTGTGAACAGGCCTTTAAGGAACGCGCTGATGACGTGTGATGTCTGCGCAAACAGGGTGCGCGGAGGTATGGAAATACATATCAGGTAGAATATTGTATCATTGCGTTCAGACCGAAAACAATGATGGAACAAAAATTGTTTGGTCCTTGAGACTTCTTGAGACAGACGAACAGAAGTGCTAATAAACGACAATATACTGTTTCAATATGGTTGATGCACTGAGTAGCCATATTGGTTTCTGAAGTCAGGGTTATAACGGTTCCCCTGAGTTTCCCAGTTACAACTCCTACTTGAGGGGGCATTCCAGTTAAAAGTACCTACTGGGAACAAGGAATTTCCTACTTCCAAAGACAAATGGAACACACTATTAATCGCTGAAGATGATCCCGCTCCGTGAATGAAGGAACAATATCTCATTCAAAAGATACACCCGAACTTTAGCATGATGCAATTGGTCATGAGACACACAAGAGCCAATGCCATTTCACAGTTAAATCTGACATAACGCTTCTTTTGGCAGGTGTGCACACTGCACAGGATCTAAAGGTGCGTTCACACCATGTTGGAATTACCGTAATTACGAGTTTGAATTTTCTGAATTTTCTTGTAAAACTCTGAATTTTCAAAGCGCTCTGACTTGTACCACCTGACCATCTGCACAACAGCTTGGAGTAGAACGCCACATGTTGAAATTTTGTAATCATGATAATTACGCAGCATGAGCTTTGCGGTGGATGGAGATGGCGATCGCTTTTGGTTCTGTTCCTCACACAAATCAATCGTTTGGATTTGGAACACATTAAATATTTGTACTTTTTGAATAAATTGTGACTGTAGTTGTATCTGCCTGTTATATCCTGTGTTTTATATTATATAATGTACAAATGGGTAGCTTTAGGGGTAGGTGTTGGGTTACAAGCTCACAAATCTCTAAATAGTGCAATGTAAATAAAATTATTGTGGCAGTATAGGCCTACATTGAATATCAGACCCCAAGATGTCATATGTCAAAGTTATACCCCAATATATAATTTCATCATGACGAAAAAATTCACATGACCATCAAGTCTGTGTATTCAAAGGTTTCAAAAGAAAATGCAAAGTAGTAACCTTCAGGTCAAAAATTTATGCTAAAGGAATGGGAATGGGAATGAATGGGAGTGAGAACGTGTTGGTTTCAAACCAATATGACTTTTATGATGTTTTGCAGAAAGTCCAGGCTGTTCTTTTGCATATAATAAAGACAGTGACACAGGCGATGCCCCAAATGGAACCCTAAGCCCTTGCAATCTTCCTCCGAGTCCACACTTTCATGACATATGGCTGCTTTGACTGTTGGGTGGAAGTCTTCTGCAGAGCTCGCTTCAGATGCAGGCTTGGCAAAAGTGTGCATCGAGGGCGCATATCGGCCGATATATTATATATTGTAATTCCACAAGACTGCAAGTGCACATCAAGTGTGCCATTTGGGACAGGGCCACTGTTGAGCTCCAAAAAAAGCATCTAAAAGTATAGTTTATATGACTCTTGGCATCATAGGCTCATTGGAAAAATGTGTTTATACCGATTTTTGTCAAAATTCCAAAAACATACCTATACATACAATTCACTGCAGTTTCCAGCTAAAATTAACATTAGTGGCAGTAAAACACCAACTTTTTTTTTTTATGATTACAGGGGCAGATTATATATCTAATTCAATCATAAAACTGTAGATGGTGTAGGCTGATAGGTCCTTTACATGCAATCTGCCAGCAATCACATTATTTCCTACACGGCATAAGATGATTGCCCACTGCTGATTCTGTAGCCAATGAGATTTTTACAAAAACAAAACAAAAACACTTGTGTCTATGCATTAAAAAAGGTGCTATTCATGGCTAGAGAAAACAGAGAAAGGGACTGTGGCGTTGCTTTTTTTCCTAAAAAGGTAGGGAAACGTCAATATTCATGATGCTCTGGGCTCGATCCAACTGTCCGTGGGCGGTGCTAGAAGACAAATGCAGAATTACAATGAATAGTTTGAACAAAAGCCTTGGAGCTGTCAAAAGACATAATCTGGTGGACTTTAACTAAAATAAATGAACTGAGATATCTGGGTGCAGGTACAACACAAAGTATGCAGAAAATAACAGAATAATGTATGCCTATGCATTTTTGTCTTTCGTCAGAAATAAACCATAAAGCATACGCCATGTCCCCTTTGATTATCTTTTATGGTTATATGCTATTTTACGGCATTTACGTTTATTTTTTTGCAGAATAATAATAATAATAATTAAAGCTGCAAGCAGCATTTGAGCGGGTTTCAAGCAGTTAAGGCCTTTAAGGCACACATGCATAAAAAAAGTTACGTTTTATTTAGCAAACATATAACCATCTCGCTATTTTAGAAAAGATAAAAGGTTTGCAGGCTTTACATGATCATGGCAGGAGTTGTGATTTTATAACTCAAGTCTCAGGCAATGCTTTAAAATACATGACATCAGCTAATGAGGTCCATTTATGGAGTACAATGAACAGAACATTGAACTGCTGATATAGTTCTTATGTGTCCTGTTTTTAGTCTCTGAACTGAAAATGTAAGATATTTTTAATGCAGTTATTTTGAGTCAATTCGGTCTTATTTTATTAGATGTCTATAGCCAGGCATTGAGGTAAAATGTTTACTATTTAACTGTGGAGTTTCAGTGTGGATATAGTTTTGAATCATGTAATGTTCTATTTGTTATAAGCAAAACATTTTTTATTTTTCCAAGTACATAACCTTTGGTATAAAATATGAACTGCTTCTTAAACACGGGGAAAATGTCATGACTTGAACACAAAATATATATAATTAAACTTAAAGTTTTAAGTATAAAATACATATAAAACATTACATAGAAACAACAATTCACCTTTATCAAAAGAAACATTTACACATCATATACAAACAGCGAGATTAGAATTTTGAAGGTCTGTTTCTATCCCTCAAGTTCTCAAGCGGCTGAAATAAATGACCGTGATTTTGAAGTATGGGAGAAAAAAACTGATTGATGAGCTAATTAAAGTTAGTTCAAACTGAGTCACAGTCTACAACTGATTGTAATTAGTCATTAGTGTAATTGTTTTTAAATTAGCCCTGTTATAATGTGATATATCAGAATTGTATTTACTGTATATTCTGCAGCCATAGTCAGAATTCTGCATCTTAATATCACCTTAAAGACGACATGAAATGGAATTAGCAATGAATTTCTCCAGTAAATGTCTATAATGTGGAAAACTGAAATGGAAAAGTAGAAAAATACAATTAGTTAATATTATTTTTTTCATCTGCACAGGCTTGCAGCAGAAAAAAAGTTGTTACAGAGTTAAAGTAGGTAAAAAGACATTTTAATGATAACAACCTGATTTTCTTGAGAATAACATGCACTGATGAATCTTGCACAATAAGACCAGGGACATTTATTGAGAAAGCAAACAGTCCTTTTGATTTCATGTTGTGTTTAAGGGGAGTGCAGTCTAAATGTCTTTGGTTTGGATCCAGATGTTCTAAGCTGAGAAGCCGGAGGTCTTGTAGGGTAGCAGGTTGTAGAGGGGGGCGAATGGAGGAGGGTTGGGCTGTACATGGGATGTATCGGATGATCCTCCTGGAGATACACTAGGTCCTGCTGCTGCATAAAGTGACGCCCTCTGGAAAAAAACATGGAGAAAATCGATTACTTCTAAGTGAAATTAATCTTTGTAGCTTTTAAATTTCTGTATACAGCTCCAAAGTTTCCAATAGGTTTCCATTGTGAACAGTTCTTAAACTAACCATTTTGTCCTTAGTTTGAAGAAGAATTTAATGATCTAAAGAACTTTTTTTCTACTATAAACAACCTTTTGTGTAGTGGAAAGATTTCAACGTTAAAGGGGTCCTAATATGCGTTTTTACGTTTTCAACTTTCTAGTGTGACTAGTGTGTCATGTTGCTGACTATTCGGGCATGAATAAATCTTCAATGTTACAAAGCATAATGTCCCTCAAAATGAAGTTATTCTCTATATCTGTAAGCACTGTTCTGAAAAAAGTCAAAAAAGTATTTAGTCAGCCACCAATTGTGCAAGTTCTCCCACTTAAAAAGATGAGAGAGGCCTGTAATTTTCATCATAAGTACACTTCAACTATGAGAAAAAAAATCCAGAAAATCACATTGTCTGATATTTAAAGAATTTATTTGCAAATTAGGGTGTAAAATAAGTATTTGGTCACCTACAAAAAGCAAGATTTCTGCATCTCACAGACCTGTAACTTTTTCTTTAGGAGGCTCCTCTGTCCTCCACTCATTACCTGTATTAATGGTACCTGTTTGAACTCGTTATCAGTATAAAAGACCCCTGTCCACAACCTCAAACAGTCAGACTCCAAACTCCACTATGGCCAAGACCAAAGAGCTGTCAAAGGACATCAGAAACAAAATTGTAGAACTGCATCAGGCTGGGAAGACTGAATCTGCAATAGGTAAGCAGCTTGGTGTGAAATCAACTGTGGGAGCAATTATTCGAAAATGGAAGACATACAAGACCGCCCAAGGCATACACACAAAAAAGGGGCAAGGCCTGGTTTAGTTATGTTACTAGTGTGTTGAAACTCACAGTTAAGGTAAGGGGCGTAAAATTTTCGAAATGTGCTCGAAACAGTTGATCAATCAAAACAAACTAGTCCAGCTGACCAATCAGGGCACATCGCGCATTTCGGAAAGAGGTGCTTCATATACCCCTTTTCCACCAACGCAGTGCTGGTGCTGGTTCGGAGCCAGAGTCTAGTCAAATCGGTTCTTTGTCTTTCCACGCCCAAAGCACCAGCTCCGAACCAGGAAAAGTGGTTCTTAAGTAGCACCAAAACATTGCTGGTCTAAAAGTAAGAACCGCTTGTGTCAGGGGCTGGGGGCGGGGTTACCCTGACCAACAAGACGAACACAAACTTGAGATCCGCCATTTTTTAAACAGCAGCTAATCGAGCTAATAGCTGCTCGTTTCTAATCTCCGTCTATACAAATTACGGCGAGCTGCATGAATGCATTGGATTCACTGTGTTTTGATGTCGATGTAGGATCGTAAAGCCATGAGCATCAATAGTAACGCAACATTCGCCATTGTTGATGGAAGGCTTGTTCGAGATGTATCGGCGCTGTGCAGACCGATCGCCGTATGACATTAAAGTACGAGAGCATGCAACTCCTTATGCTTTTGAATCGCAGGGTTCAAGCAGTTAAGAAGGGTTCAAGCAGTTAAGGCCTTTAAGGCACACATGCATAAAAAGTTATTAAGTTTTATTTAGCAAGCATGTAACTATCTCGCTATTTTAGAAAAGATAAAAGGTTTGCAGGCTTTACATGATCATGGCAGGAGTTTAAATATTGCTATTACTGCGCCGATGCATCTCGAACAAGCCTGGTGTGTTTGTGTTTCCCGCTGCGGTGCTGCCTAGCTAGCGTTGCTGAGAAAGATAAGATGTATACAGTTATGTAAGACTAGCACTAGCACCCGGTTCATTCTGGTGGAAAAGGGGTAATAGAGAGCAGGGATTCACAAAACATCTTAAGGCTAAAAGTAGCTCCTAACTTGCCGATTTAAAAATAATGGCCGTGTCAGTCCTAATTTTAGGACTCCTACATTTTTGCTCTAAGAGTATTTCACAAAGCATTTTAGCACTAAAACTAGTTCCTTAATCTGTGAAACGTTAGGATTAGTCAAGTGGACTCCAAAATCACTAAGACCAAGGCTAAGGCTGTTGCCAGCAATCTGCCTATGATAAAACGGCAAAAATAAATCTTTAATAAATAAATAAATTATGTCCTATTACCTGTGGCAGTTGTTTTCACGAGTTCACACTTACAAATGATCAAATAGAGTAAAAGAATATACGGGTATTTGGCGTGCTGGCGGAGGGATGCAGAAAACTGTCGAGGTAACTAGGTGAGTCAGCTGTGTATATGCCTCCTCTCACGCTGATTAGATAAAACATTTGAACGTGCTCCTCATGAGCTTTGTTTATAAAACATAATTTTCACTTGAATTCTGCAATCTCTCAAGATGCAGACATGTAAGAGGCTGACAGTATATAGATGAACATATTCGAATAAAGTTTTTAAAAAGTAGGCCAAGTGTCACTAATTAAACTAGTATATGGCAACATGATACCTCGTTCTACAATATCTCTATGATAAAATCACTGACAGACTCCTCAGCCAATCACTGTGGGCATAGTTAGTAAGCGTGTTGACATCATCCATAGCAATGAGGTCAACCCCGCCCTTTCTATTAGCTTAAGATTTCTCTCTATTCCTTAGTAAAAGTTGGTCTCAGCAGCTTTGTGAATAGGTTTTAAGAAAAAAAACTCTTAACTAAGAACTGGCATTTAGGAGAACTCTTAGTGGTAAGATAAAATGTTTAGTGAATACGGCCCCAGAACTAAACAGAGCGGTAGAGACTGGGAAGAGAGGTGCTGCAACAATGTAAAATATGTGCAAAATAATGTGGTTTTTGAACAGTCAAGCATGAAAACCTATTCTTGTAGACCCCAAAAACTAAATCAAGAATTTGTAAAAGGACATAATATGGCCCCTGTAAATGTTTCTTTATAGAGCCATAGATGCCAATAAAGAACCTTTATTTATGAGTGTTGTCTAATGTTCATATGGCTTGTTCATGGCACAAACATGGATCCCACGGATCAATGGCTGTTTATCAATGCTGATTTTCTGTTTTAACTTAGTAAGCCATATTATACAATTTTCATAGCTTATTTGTTGTGTTCATGATGAACATACCTAATATCTGATGCTTAGCAATGTGTGTTTAAGTTGGCCAGAGGAAATTTCGCGGTGATGCTTCCAAGAGCAACTCTAGATCACTCAACAGGGGTGAGGGTGCTGGGAGATCCATGATCTGGGATTGGTTGGACTTCTGGCTGGCGTTCTCGGCAGGGCAGGGGTGTGATCAGGACAAGCCCAAGGATCAGTGTACTTAGGCACAGTTTTATAAGGGAATGCTGTGGGATTTTGGACTGGGATCACTCTGTGAGTATGCACCGCATCACCAGGGGATTTGATAGGGAGTCTCACACTAATTTTACGGTGCACAAAAAGTCTGCAGATTGAACTCTGCAATTGAATCATACCATAAAAGACCATGTGCGGAATCTGTGTGTGTGTGTGTGTGTGTGTTTGTGCGTGCGTGTGTGTGATGAACTGACCGGGTAGAGCTGGTATCCTGTGTGTGTGTTAGGGTCCGTTAGCAGGGGTGCGGTGGGGGATGAACAGTTGGACCCATCAAAGGAGAATAGAGATGAACCTCCCCACTGGGACACACCAAGACCGACCACCCCACTCCTCTGATGAGAAGAAAAAAAGTGTAAGCATCATCTCTGGCTGCCATATGCAATTTTTTAATATAATATTTACCAAAACAGTTTCTCAATTGCCCCAGATTCACAGAATTATGAAAAGGGCCTATTGTTTATTCGTGTATTTCTGTTGAGGAGGGAGATGTGTATATTCACACAGGAGCCAATGGGATCATGCTTTAATTTGATTTATATGCATGAACACAGTATGTTTTGGTCCTGCTCTGCAAAAAAAAAATAAAAATATATATATATATATATATATACACGGTAAAATAAAAATGGTAAAATAAAAAGGCTATTGTTACGTTTATTTTGGGGAAAAAGTTGCATATAGCCCCTTTAATATCTTAAGTAATTTTGCTTTTCAAGAATGTTAAGATAGCCTTAAAGGAAACCAAGACAAATATATATATATATTTGTCTTGGTTTCCTTTAAGGCTATCTTAACATTCTTGAAAAGCAAAATTACTTAAGATATTAAAGGGGCTATATGCAACTTTTTCCCCAAAATAAACGTAACAATAGCCTTTTTATTTTACCATTTATGACTCAAACATCTCCTGATGAGCATACTGACACCTTGTCCGCTCACAGTGGGTGCACCTATAAGCCTGTATCCTATTTTTCCTATTTTCTGGCGGGTCGTCTTTTCCCGCGCTGATATGAAAAGATGAAAAACTGATATCTATATCTTAATTCAAAGGGAAAACTAGTTTATTTGGCTTACCTCATTGGCAGATATCTTTTCTTGTTTTAAGCATAAAGTCACTTAAGTTAGAAACAAAACAACACTTATCTTGTCATTTTGCTTCTCAAGTAATTGTTTGAAGAGTTTAAACAACTTAAAAAGGTAGGCCCATTTAAAAGTAATAAAGTTGGAAGTCGTAGAATTAGAATTATTCAATAGAGCAGACATCAACATACAAATAGCCCATTATATGCAGTCTTTTAAGCTTTCATAAATCCACATTGTGACTTTTATGCAAGTCATATATAACCCGAATGCCTGTCTTGGGGAACATTCATTCAGCAGCCGGCACAGTTTCCCGCAATTGCTGAGACTCATTTCCTGAAAGTAATACCACATTAATCAAAACTATAAACACAAAGCTAAAACCACCAATTCAATATCGTAAACATCAAATGTGTAACACTAAATTAAACACTGTTCAAAAATGTTCAATTCAATTCAAACACAAACCGTTAAATACACTGAACACAATTACACATTGTGAAAATGGTTTAAAGTAATAGTTAATGTTAATGTAGTAATCTACAGTGCCTTGAAAGAGTATTTTACCCCGATATTTTTTCATATATTATGCTTTAAATTACTTTTTTTAATGACAAAGCAATTGTCACAGTTTTTCAGAGTTTATCAACCAACTTAACTAACGAGGGTAACCAAGGAAACAGACAAGTGGCGGGAAACTATAAGACAAAGGAATACAAACACAGGATTCTGTGACAGCAAACAGAACACAACAGAAAGACCAAGCAGATGTGACACCAGATTGAAGGGGCTCAAAAAGATTGTTTGCAGTAAGATGAGAGTGCAATTGAGAAGCAACAATTAACTCTAAAATTTTAGCAAGGAAAGGAAATTTGGAAATGGGATCAAAGTCCATGTTAGCTTTTTTGGTACAGAGGTTACATCAGCAATTTTGGTAACACTTTACAATACGGTTGTATTAGTTAACATTAGTTAATGCATTAGTTAACATGAAATAACCATGAACAACACCTCTGTTCAGCATTATTAATCTTTTTTAACGTTAGTTAATAAAAATACAGCTGTTCATGTTAGTTCACAGTGCATTAACGTTAACAAGATTTTAATAATGCATTAGTAAATGTTGAAATTAACATTGTCAAAGATAAATAAATGCTTTAAAAGTGCAGTCCATTATTAGTTCATGTTAACTAATGAATTGTATTGTAAAGTGTTACCGCAATTTGAAATGCTGCTGGAAGAACACCAGTGCACATGGAGTCATTTATAATACAGGACATAAGGAAGCAAAACATAATCGAAACAGACAGTTGGTATAGGATCAGCCAGAAAAATCTGAAATATTTAAAGGGTAACTAAACCCCTGCTCAGAGCTTAACTCCACCCACTGGCAATTTTCAAAAAATGCTGGAAAAGTGGGCAGAGCCCGGCGGACACAGAGGGGACAAACCGAGGGCGGGGCTGAGCGGAGGGCGTGCACCTGAGACCCGCAGTGACGGATTGATTGACAGCTGTCAGACTCGCGAGTCGCAAAGATGGAGAATGACTGGAGTGACTCCAGCTTTGCAACAGAGCGCTCATTTCTCCTACCTTGACCTGAAGTGGAGGAGGGTGGATTGTCTGTAACAGACACAAACCCGGAGCCTTATCAATGCGAGCCGCTGCTCAAACTGCGTTAACTCCCGATGCCGACGATGCTAGTGAAGCAGCCGCGCAAGAGAACTGACCTAATCTATCTGCGTCCGCGGCAACCACTTGCGTATCAGGGTTTGAAAGCGCGTCTCATGTATGAAAATTATCTGTACACATGACGGGCGGCAATAATATCGCAAGAAAAGCCTGACGTGTACTGACAACTGCATTATTTAACCGTATTTTCTTCAATACAATGTTAAAGCAAGTGTCAAGTGAGTTTCATTCATAATGTTTCCACTTCATGTAACATGACAGTTCATACTGGAGTGAACTTGAAGCCGTTCTCCTCATGTGATTGGGGGAAACATTTCTGAGGGCGTGGTGAGCTCGTGCCAGGGGCGCGGATAGTGAGCCGTTGGAGGTACCATCCTACGTCACGATGTACCACAACGTCCAATAGGAAAATTCAAATGCAGTAGCCACCGTTCAACCTTAAGAGGGCAGCACTTTGGCGGTTTTACACCATATTTTATAGAATTAAAACACTTTATACTCAAATGTCAAAACATTTACTCAAATCAATGAACAGCATTAATAAAGCCCCAGTATTACAGATCATTAACTAAAAAAAGTTGGTTTAGGGTTTAGTTACCCTTTAAAGGAGAAACAGACGGAGTAGTAGTGATAATGCATTTACGAGTATACTCAATCTTAGTGCTGAAGAAATCAAGAAACTTATTACAAAGTGAGTTGAAGCAGGGACAATTGAGAGACTGTTACATTTGAGCAGTTTGTTAATTGAACATTTTCAACAAAGCAACGTTTTGAGCAAAAAGCTGAGAAAACGTGTTTTTATCAAAGACTAATCAAAGAAGTTAGGAACAACCTTCCTAGAGCTGAGCAATCGATGGAAAAGAGCCTTGGTTAGAGTGGTGACCAAGAAGCTGATGGTCACTCTGGTTGGATAGCGTAAGTATTTGAGCGAGTTTGACAAGGGCAAAATTGTGATGCTAGACGACTGGGTCAGAGCATCTCCAAAACTGAAGGGTGCCCATGCTGACCCCTGTCCACCACCAAAAGTGGGCACGTGAGCATCAGAACTGGACCACGGAGCAAGGGAAGAAGGTGGCCTGGTCTGATGAATCATGTTTTCTTTTACATCACGTGGATGGACGGGTGCGTGTGCGTCACTTATCTGGGGAACACATGGCACCAGGATGCATGCCTGCATCCAAGGCAAGCCTGCGGAGACAGTGTGATGCTTTGGGCAGTGTGAAACATTGGGTCCTGCCATCCATGTGGAGGTTACTTTGACGTACCACCTACCTAAGCATTGTTGCAGTCCATGTACACCTTTCACTGGTGTCTGTAGCCTCTTTCAGCAGGATAATGTGCCCTGCCACAAAGCAAAAATGGTTCTGGAATGGTTTGAGGAGTTGAGGTGTTGACGTGGCCTCCAAATTTCCCAGATCTCAAGCCAATCGAGCATCTGTGGGATGTGCTGAACAAACAAGTCCGATACATGGAGGCCCCACCTAGCAACTTACAGGACTTAAAGGATCTGCTTCCATGCTTCGACGGGTCAGGGCTGTTTTGGCAGCAAAAGGGGACCAACACAATTTTAGGTGGTCATAATGTTATGCCTAATCGGTGTATATGGATATGGCCAGACTCAAGTCTTTCTGCTCATTAAAGACGCATGAAAACTCTCTTGGAATATGCGAAAAAAACTAAAAAAAACTAAACGACTCTGTGAGAAACAAAATTCTCTGGTCTGATGAACCTCAGTTCCAAGTGTCATGTCTGAAGAAGGAAACCAGGAATTGCTCATCACCTGCACAATTCCATCTCAACAGTAAAGTCTGGTGGTAGCATCATCACGATAAGACAAGCGCAAGTCAATGCAAGAGTGGCTTATGGACAACTCCTTGAGTGGCCCAGCCAGAGCCTGGGCTTGAACCAAGTTGAACATCTTTGGAGAAACCTGAAAATGTCTGTCCACCGAGAGGTCCCCATTCAACCTGACAGAGCTTAAGAGGATCTGCAGAGAAGAATGGCAGAACATCCTCAAATGCAGATGTGCAAAGCTTATTGAATCATACCCCAAAAAACTTGAGGCTGTAAAAGTGCTTCAATTAAGTACTGAATTGAGAGTATGAATACTTAAACTGACACAGTGTCAGAGATATTTAGCTGAATAAGCAGAAACTGTCCAAACATTTACATTGTCTTCAACACTTTAGAGATTTACCTCCAGGAGGATAATTCATGTTGAAAATAAGCCCAGAAGTTTCTCTTCATTCTGCTCTGCTGACAGATTTAAAAAAGCCCTTCCAGTGGTCCAACAGATATGCAGTGTTTTATGTGATATGTGGTCCAATATTGGTCTTCAAAGTCTTCAAAGCAGCACTCTTTTGACCTTAGTGAAAAATTGGACCAATGTAAGTAACTGTTTTTCATTCTTTTGCAGAAGCATTTCCAGAAGAACATCTGTGCCTTCAGCACTATTCAGATGAGATTAGATTTCTAAACAAAATATTTGAGTTCATCTGTCATTTCGAGTACTGATTCAGACAGGATTGTGTAGTTATTACCAGGGTGAAAGCATCTGTTGTCTGGATGTCAATGTACAGGAAGTTTAATAATATAACTTTGAACCACGTATTGTTATGTTACCCAGGAAGTTGTGCAAATTTTTTTAAATTCATTAAGATGCATAACATTTTTTGCTTTACAGTATTCCAGTGCTTCTCAATTCCCTTTTCAATTTTATCAGATGAAGTACACATCTAATATAATCAAATTACAGATATTTAGCACACAGATTTTAAATATGACAATTTATATTAATTACATAATATTTTAATGCTTATGTTAATGCATTTGAATTACATACACATTAAATAAAAGTATGGTAAATTTATATTTATTTACAGAAGTACCGGTATATGTCATCATACCTCAAACTACTCTAATATGCACTACTGAATTTTGATGGCATCGCAGTGTGTTTCCGAATGTACAAATTATTTTCACTGGCCACAATTTTGACATCCATACCATGGGGAAAAACTACCATATAGATATTTTTAAAGGAACACGCCAACTTTTTCCATCTCCGTGTGTGCCATAACTCTGTCTGATGCACCCACCGCTAGCCTAGCTTAGCACAAATACTGGAGGTAAAAGGCTTCAGCTAGCCTACTGCTCAGTAAGTGACAAAATAACGCCAACATTTTCCTATTTACATGTTGTGATGTGTATAGTTACATCGTGTACTAAGACCGACGGAAAATGAAAAGTTGCGATTTTCTAGACTGATATGGCTAGGAACTATACTCTCATTCCTGCGTAATAATCATGGAACTTTGAGCCGTACCATGGGTGCAGCAGCGCAATGATATTACACACTGCCTGAAAATAGTCCCCAGCATGCTCTCTGTGCAAGCAGGTTGTTACGTTGGTTATGTTGACGGAAGTCAGCCTATTTCCAGGTGCTGCATAATATCATTGCGCCTGCTGCACCCATGGTACGGCACAAAGTTTCATGATTATTACGCAATAAAATTATGTGCAATCCCACGCCGAAATTCAAGCCCTGTAACACCAACAATTTTCATCCGGAGCAAATTAAATGAGTGAGTGAGGGGAGGCGGGTTTGTGTTTCAAATATTTCAGTACCGATATGTTTTGAAAAATCTATATTTTAATGAGAATAAGAAAGAGCTCAACACTGACTGGGAGCTAACGCCTGCCACAATGAACAAGACAGAGCCTGAGACAAGGACAGAGCCTACCATCGCCCCAGAGCCTGAGCCCCAAAGTGAGTCTCGTCAGGTGTGGGAGCCGGCAACATCTTGTTCCACCGGGGGAGTGCTTGTGGAACTTGAGGGCAACGATGGAAGCCCCACCCACCCGCCTGACCTCTGGAAATTTAAGCTGGTTCCACCCATCCCTGAGTCTCCTGTTTCTCTGCTGGTCCCGGCCGGCTTCAAGTCTCATGCGTCTTCTAAGTCTCCTGAGTTTCCTTAGCCTCCCTCTCCCAACTCCTCTACCTAAGTCAGCCAATTCATCAGCCCTTCCTCTGCTGGTTCCTGTTAGTCCCTCGGCTCATCCACAGTTGGCCCCCTACAGTGTGGCCGATTCGCCTCGGGTCTTCCAGTTCCCAGCTTTGTCTTGGTGTGAGGATCCCCTGTCTCAGCCACAGAGCCCCGGACTCCACTTCGGTCCTCCGACCCAATGGCTCTGCCTTGGCTCAATGCTCCCTCAGCTCCACCATGGCTCGTCATTCACCTTGGTCAGATGTCACCTTGGCTCCACTGCGGGATTCCTGGCTTCTGGTTGCACCTCTGCCCTCCATTCGGTTCTGCCTTCCAGTCAGCTCCATCATTGTCTTTGGACACACTGGCTCCACTGCGGCCTTCCAGATCCCCAGCTCCGCCTCAGTCTCATGAGCTATCAACTCCGCCTTGGCCCTCCGGACCTGCAGTGTCACCCTTCTTGTTTCCTCAGCTCCGTCTGGGTCTCCGCCGCAGTCTGCTCTGTCGCATGAGATTACACCCCTGGTTCAATCGCCCAGGCCTCCACAATGGCTGGCTGTGGCCTGGGTCATCATTTGGCGTATTCTGCTTCTGGCTCTAGTTTCCCAGTCTGTGTCAGTTTCATTCTGTTCATCTGGTGTTTGTTAATTATCTCATTAGTTCCCTTGTTTAGTCTGAGACATATATTCCCCGTTTTGTTCAATTCTTTCCTGTCTCGTCAGTATTTTTGTGGTACTGTTCTGTTTCCTGAATTTTCTTTCCCTGTTGGACTTATTGGATTAAAAACTGTTTTTGCTGATCTCCTTCATCTTTGTGCACTTTGTACAGCCACCCGTGGCAATATACACACACACAAAAAAGGTGTGCATTGGAAATTTCATATCTACAAAAGGTGTGTCTTGGGATGAACCACTGCACTAGAGCATCCTTCACATGTCATCTCGATAAAATAAAAATAAAAGTTGCCATGGATGGTTTAAATTTTTGCTTTTTTGTTCTCTTAGCCAAAACACTATGCTTGGCACAAATAAAATAAAGCCCTCCTCTCAGGTAACACCATCAGTCAAACATAGTGATAGCAGCATTATGCTATTTGCTGCATTATGCTATTTGCTGGAGAAACTAGAAACCTTGTTTGCATCAAGGACAAAGACAAATACACAAACATCCTTGAGCAGAATACGTTTTGGTCAGCCAAACATCTGCGTTTAGGCCAAGATTTACTTTCCTACAGGAAAGTTCAATTCATAAATATGATTAATTTCCCATCCTTCAACACTGGAGGATTACTGAAACAAAGTGCAAATCTCTGCAGCTGTTTTCTGCTTTAATCAATAAACAAAAGTACAAACAAAAAAGAATGTCACCACATATTCCCAATAGATCACAAAAACGTTCTATTTCTTTCTACTTGTAGAATGTCACGTTCATTTAAACACATGCCAGATATGCAGGATGTTGGCGTGTGATGTGAAAGCAACATTGTAATATAAGGATTTCAGAAAATGATGAAACAATTAAAAACCTGTAAAAAAAAGATTTGTTGTCTTCTTACAGTCTACAAGTGCCCTTTTTCCATTTCCATTTCCCTCTCTCGTCTAAAGAGCACATCGGCAAACACGTTATTACTTTATATTACCTTGTTTTTTTTTTGGGGGGGGGGGGGGGGGGCAGTGTACGTCTGAATTGAGTTCTTCTTTGCGGCTAAACACACTATTATTAAGGCTCTGTCCCAAATAATCAAGTTCTTCTTTGCGGCTAAACACACTATTATTAAGGCTCTGTCCCAAATAGCACACTTCGTGTGCATTTGCGGTCTTGAACTTGTCTGCTGCATGCATGTGTCCACAAGACCATTTGTTATTTTAGGTATCAGAGGGGAGATCCCCCTTTGCGGGCCGATATGCATAGGAACATAATTTTGAAACATAATTTTGAATGCTGCACAATGATAATTTCAACACCATTGTTTTCGTGATCATTGGAAGCCTAAATCATAACTGAAAGTCAAATTCAATATCACTCAGACATAGCAGATATTTTTATAGGAGAAAAAAAAACTTTCTAAATCATTGCAAATCTTTTTGGATTTTAGAAAGTATAGTCACACTTTAGTTTAAGGTCCAATTCTCACTATTAACTAACTATTAACTATGACTTTTGCCTCAATAAACTCTTAAATACTGCTTATTAATAGTAAGGTAATTGTTAAGTTTAGGTATTGGGTAGGATTAAAGGAGTTAGAATATGTACATGCAGAATAAGGCATTAATATGTGCTTTATAAGTACTAATAATTGGACAGTATACTAGTAATATGCATGCTATAAGCAACTAGTTGATAGTGAGAATTGGATCCTAAACTAAAGTGTTACAAATGTATATATCTTATAATATCAGATTAAAGGTCAGATTAAATTTCAAGGGCCAAAAAGCACATACATCACTACATTATTGACATTTGGGACAGAGCCTTAATAATGGTGTGTTAAGCCGCAAAAAAGAACTCAATTCAGTAGACACACACTGTCTGTAACACGGATAAGCGAAGTATGCTTTGGCCTTCAGGGCCTGTATTCATTAAGAATCTTAATGCAAAGAGTAGCTCCTAGTGACAAAATTATTTTCTCTTAAAATAAAAATAAAAATTCCTAGTAAAGAAAAAAAGTAATTCAGAAAGCATCTTAACCCTTAAAAGAGGTCTTAGGGTCCAAAAATGTAAAAAGAATCTTAAGAGTTTCTTTAGCAGAGGAGAAAATGGACGAAACTCGAAGACGGAGAAGAAATGTGTTGCACACAATGCATGACTGAGATACTAAGATACTACACATTAGATTGTGCAGGGATCATGTTTGTGACCAATCTTATTAAGGACACGCTAACATCTCTGACACAGCGCAGATGCCATAGCGCCAGAAATGGAAGTAATCACTACATTAACATATTTGGCAAATGGAAAAATGCAACTATGCAGCAGTGATGATTTGGGTAAATGGTAAAACAGGAAAAATAACGCCTGTGATTTCAAAGTGAAGGTTTATTTAGACTCTATACTTAAAAGCGCTCTTTTTTCCATCTTGGACAACCAACCAATCCCAGTCTTCAAAAGACTGTGTCATACGTAGCAACGGGTCAGCCCCGCCTCCTCACAAAGATGAACGTTTTTGTATTTCCTCAGAGTTGCTTTCAGATCGGTCCCGAGTCACTCTTAAGCTAAGACTCCTACATAGAAGTTTTTAAGGTAAATTAAGAACTTTCAGAGAGGATTCTTAGAAGCTTTAAGAATACGGGCCCAGGTGTCTTATATCTAAAATAGCTGAAATTGTCATGATGTATGACAGCTTCACAACCAAGCACCTTTCTGTTGGTTAATGCGGTGAATATGTGACCAACTAGAATCCGTAGAGAAATCTCTGTGCAGAAATATCACATGCAAAATTCCGGTGAAAATTGGCAAACAACGGCAACTGTGACAACACACTTAAATTGGGCAGATCATGGATGGCCAAAATTCCTATTTTAAGAATAAGAATATTAAAAAAATTCTGAATGGTGCACAATGCCACAGCAGAAAACTCGTTTTCTTTGTTTCTCTCTCTCCAATTCACTCAGTGACTCACCATGTCTTTAAAACTGCCCAGTACAGCAGTGGTCAGGATTCCAAACACGAAGGCCAGCAGGTTGAGGGTGGACAGGACCCAGAGGAGAACATACAGAGAAAGGACCTCCTGACAGCTCTGCACACCAACAAACTCATAGTAATTGTTCAGATATCCTCCACTGGAAAAGAAAGCAAGCAGGCAAATAATTGTCATGGCATTACATGTTTATGTTTATTTCACATTAACAACAATTGCAACTAGATGTTCTGAAGTGTTTCATGTCATGTGCAAATGGTGCGAAATGAGTTATGTGCTGTTTTTTAATCCAGTTAGGAATTTAAACCCTTCGGGTTAGTTCACCCAAAAATGAAGCTTCTGTCATTACTTACTCACCCTCATGTCGTTCCAAACCCTTAAGACCTTCGTTCATCTTCGGAACACAAATGAAGATATTTCTGATGCAATCCAAGAGCTCTCTGACCCCTCCATAGACAGCAATGAAACACTTTCCAGGTCCAGAAAGGTAGTACAGACATTGTTAAAATCGTCCATTAGACAACAGTGGTTCAACCTTAATTTTATCTTTACTACTTTTCTGGACTTTGAAAGTATTAATTAAATTGCTGTCTATGGAGGGGTCAGAGAGCTCTCGGATTTCATCAGAAATATATTCATTTATGTTCTGAAGATGAACGAAGGTCTTACGGGTTTGGAAACGACATGAAGATGAGTAATTAATGACAGAATTTTCATTTTTGGGTGAACTTACCCTTGAACCCAAAATATGAATAATAGTAATAGTTTGCCTTAGCTTTCTTTTATGCTATGCGATAGACAGATAACAACTCTTATTGCATTACCGATGAGTGTTTCTTCACAAATATGTGAATTACTTACTTGGCACAATCATACAAATCACAACAGTAACACGTTCCACTGCGAACTTTCATATTACAGGACTCTGTTAGTCCTTGACAAGGAACCTACAGAACAAATGAGCATAGAAATAAAATGTTATATTCGAAACTCATTTATCAGTATCTTTTTTATACAAACAAACTGTTGTGCACATTTTCATCCAGTGATCTCTTCTTCATTCTACTTTCACATTAAATACTATTATAATAATTTACCTTATAAACCCAAGCGCAAAATTAATATAATGTAACAAACACTTGATTGCATGAAATTTACAATTAAATAAAAAAAATATTATAGTTTAAAATTAAATGCAATGAGCTGAACTTTAGAGTACTTTTTGACGTATTTAAAAAGGATTGAAATACATCTTTATATGTAATTTCATAATTACTTCTATTGTCTTTAAAATATACTTTAGTTTACCATAAATGCTTTTCAGTATATTTCAATGCCATTTCTACTGAAACTTGTACGAATAATATTTTATTTAAATATATTTGTAATTACACATTTGTAATGATGAAGCTGCAATTTAGTACAATTTAAAAATATAAACAAAATGTTTTATTGTAATATCGAATACAGTTAAAATGATAATCAAGTACTTTACATGTGCTTTAGCATGTTAGTCAACATCAAAATAACCTGTTCCAAACCCGTAAAGGTGATGATACATGGGGCAACTTTTTGAGCAATGCTGCCGTCAACGGGCAAAGTGAGACACAGGATAGAAATGTGTTGCTCATTCTCAATGGAAAGATGCCCAAACAACATCGCTCAAAAAGTTGCTCCGTGTATCATCCCCTTAAGACTTACATTCATGTTCGGAACACAAATTAAATTATTTTGATGAAATCTGAGAGCTTTCTGTCTGCGTATCTGTCTATGGAGGTACAGAAAGCTCTCAGATTTAATCAAAAAGATCTTCATTTGTGTTCTGAAGATGAACGAAAGTCTTATAGGTTTGGAACGAAATGGGGGGGAGTAATTAATGACAGAATTTTTATTTTTGGGTGAACTAACCCTTTAAAACTGTCACAGTTCGTGGGTCTGTGTTTTCATGTCTTTTTGTTTTTCTGTCGCTGGTCTGGTTGACTGTTAGCATTGCTTAGCTAGGCCTACTAACTGCGCTGACAAGCTAATCAGACCAACCGCACCTGCAGCTCGTCATTGTCGCCTTAATCTACTTGCTGTGTTCGTTCTCAGATCATTTTGGTGCTCATGTCTTGTTCTGTTTCATCAGTTTATTCTCAATCTTCTGTTCCTGCCTGTTTGCATCCTGCCTGTTCGGATCCATTCACAGCTGGATCCTGTGTTCCTTACCTTGACAAAATTATAACAAAAGACGACTAACTCTATCCCCAACAGCGTTTGTTAAAAAAAAAAGTCAGCTTCAGAAAATGTCATGGCCCCATGAATATTTTGTTGTATGAATATCTCAACATGCAATATATCTTAAAAGAAAGAACAGAGCCTCTTCCTTACTAAAAACTATTTTATTCTAGCTTCATACATTCCTTTTTATCAATGCTTGCATGGGGTACATTTCATAAAAAAGCAACATTTTGAACAAAAAGCTGAGAAAATCGCATTTTGTCAAAGACTACAGCGGGATTGGATTCAGATAGATGATCAAAACATAGGAGTAGATCGCTTCCATCAACAACCCCAAAGCTTGCACAGTCCTACCTCATCCTGGGTCGAGATTTCATTCAGTATCGTTGTAATGCTGTTTAATGTTTTATGATTGCATTATTTTACATGTGCGTAAGCAGTGCTTCTATTGCTTGTTTCTGCCTTTTCGTATCCTGTGTTTTGTTCTGGAGATTCTGTACCATTCATAAGATGAGTAATAGCGCCCCCTATCGTATAACAGTAAAAAACGTGGGTTGGCAGAAATTTTCATCAATGTTTTTCACAAAATTGTTGTCATAATTTATGGACAATTCTGTTAATTGCAGGGGAAAAGGTAACTTTACTTCATTACTTTAAATACATATAAGTAGCCTTTTATTTAATTAATAATATATTATCTGCAAGATAAAAATTATTTCCAGATTTGAAGTATAGGCCTACTACAAGTGCACATTCAATCAAATTAACCACACTTTTCACAAGGGATATTTTACAGAACTATAAACCTATAGGTTTCGACTCACTGTAGCGTAGTAGTTTTCATAGATGTAACTATTTCCACTGGTGTAGAACTGACATCTTCCTGCCTTCATTGGACGCATATCCTGTTGACAGAGTGCAAGAAATGTCTTCAGTATGTCTCTTTCCTTTGGAACTGTTTTAACTTTTTTTTTTCTTTAATACATTTCTCTTTTCTGAGTGACAAGATACAGTAGAATGCCTTTTGTTTGGAGAGGCTCACAATGGGATTTTCCTATCAGCACACACAGAGTAGGGGAGCGCGGGGCACAACCTAATGCAGGGTTAGTTGTAACACGCATGGTTTAACACTTTCCACACATGCCAGGATGACGAAACTTAGTGTATCTACTAGTTGCCATATCAACATTATTTAGAGAAAAAATTGTGCCAAAATTAAAAAATCTTTGGAAGATATTACAGAACATTTATTTAACCACAGCAAAAGAAAGTTTCTTAAGTTAATTTTTCATCTGTTTTTTGTGTTTATTTAAAATAAGACAAATCTGATATTATTTTAATCTTATATCTGTTATTTAAGAGATGAGATAATGTTGATCTAAACAGCAGAAGACACGAGCCGGGTTTAAATCCCAGTTGTGCAGGTGGGGTGTGTTGTAACACTGCGTTACAATGAGCCCCTATTAGAAATACAGTGAGGAAAATAAGTATTTGAACACCCTGCTATTTTGCAAGTTCTCCCACTTAGAAATCATGGAGGGGTCTGAAATTGTCATCGTAGGTGCATGTCCACTGTGAGAGACATAAAAAAAATAAAACTAACTATTTAACTATTTATTTGTATGATACAGCTGCAAATAAGTATTTGAACACCTGTCTATTAGCTAGAATTCTGACCCTCAAAAGACCTGTTAGTCTGCCTTCAAAATGTCCACCTCCACTCCATTTTATTATCCTAAATTAGATGCACCTGTTTGAGGTCGTTAGCTGCATAAAGACAACTGTCCACCCCATACAATCAGTAAGAATCCAACTACTAACATGGCAAAGACCAAAGAGCTGCCCAAAGACACTAGAGACAAAATTGTACACCTCCACAAGGCTGGAAAGGGCTATGGGGAAATTGCCAAGCAGCTTGGTGAAAAAAGGTCCACTGTTGGAGCAATCATTAGAAAATGGAAGAAGCTAAACATGACTGTCAATCTCCCTCGGACTGGGGCTCCATGCAAGATCTCACCTCGTGGGGTCTCAATGATCCTAAGAAAGGTGAGAAATCAGCCCAGAACTACACGGGAGGAGCTGGTCAATGACCTGAAAAGAGCTGGGACCACCGTTTCCAAGGTTACTGTTGGTAATACACTAAGATGTCATGGTTTGAAATCATGCAATGGCACGGAAGGTTCCCCTGCTTAAACCAGCACATGTCCAGGCCCGTCTTAAAGGGTTAGTTCACCCAAAAATGAAAATTCTGTCATTAATTACTTACCCTCATGTCGTTCGACACCCGTAAGACCTCTGTTCGTCTTCGGAACACAAATGAAGATATTTTAGTTGAAATCCGATCGCTCAGAAAGGCCTCCATTGGCACAATGCACGGTACACTCTCAAGACCCATAAAAGGTACTAAAGACGTCGTTACAAAGTACATCTCACTACAGTGGTTCTACAATATCTTTATAAAGCAACGAGAATAGTTTTTGTGTGCAAAAAAAACCCTAAATAACGACTTATATAGTAATGACCGATTTCAAAATAATGCATCATGAAGCATCATGATTCGGACCGCGTGTCAAACCGCCAAACTGCTGAAATCAGTTGACTTTGGCGATTCAAACCGCTGAATCGACTCACTGATTCATAACGCTTCGAAGCTTCATGATGCCTTGTTTTGAAATCGCTCATCATGATATAAGTCGTTATTTAGGGTTTTTTTGCGCACAAAAACTATTCTCGTCACTTTATAAAGTTATTGTAGAACCACTGTAATGAGATGGACTTTGTAACGACGTCTTTAGTACCTTTTATGGGTCTTGAGAGTGTAAAGTGCATTGTGCCAATGGAGGCCTTTCTGAGCGATCGGATTTCAACTAAAATATCTTCATTTGTGTTCCGAAGATGAACGGAGGTCTTTCGGGTGTTGAACGACATGAGGGTAAGTAATTAATGACATAATTTTCATTTTTGGGTGAACTAACCCTTTAAGTTTGCCAATGACCATTTGGATGATCCAGAGGAGTCATGGGAGAAAGTCATGTGGTCAGATGAGACCAAAATAGAACTTTTTGGTCATAATTCCACTAGACGTTTTTGGAGGAAGAAGAATGATGAGTACCATCCCAAGAACACCATCCCTACTGTGAAGCATGGGGGTGGTAGCATCATGTTTTGGGGGTGTTTTTCTGCACATGGGACAGGGCGACTGCACTGTATTAAGGAGAGGATGACCGGGGCCATGTATTGCGAGATTTTAGGGAACAACCTCCTTCCCTCAGTTAGAGCATTGAAGATGGGTTGAGGCTGGGTCTTCCAACATGACAATGACCCGAAGCACACAGCCAGGATAACCAAGGAGTGGCTCTGTAAGAAGCATATCAAGGTTCTGGCGTGGCCTAGCCAGTCTCCAGACCTAAACCCAATAGAGAATCTTTGGAGGGAGCTCAAACTCCGTGAACACTTCCATTCTTTCGGGGTAAATCAAAAAGTATACACTGCATTAATGAAACAAAACCACATAATTGTACTAGACATGTGTGAAATTAATGTGGGAAAAAATAAATACTCTGAACCCCAAGTGGATTTACACAAACTGAGACGTTAGGTTGTGCCCCGCTCTCCCCTATTTTCCTCAATCCCATAGTTCTTCTCTTTATGATCTGTTCTCTAAATTGTTACACAAGTACTAAAGAGCGCCAGCATCCACAGAGTTCAGTGACTCCCTCATCCCTCCAAATGCAGCCCTTGGATGTATTTTGACACTGGAATCTGTGACGGTTTGCATAAACTGTTTAAACTATAGTCTTACAAGTTAGTCATCTGTTTTTTTCCCTTCAAGACTGGTTGTAACTTTTAAAAGTCAGTTACAGAAAAATGTTAAATGTATTTTATGATTGTGCTGACACAAGAATGCAGGTCTCCAATATAGTTGGTTGCTATAGTATTGCTAAATGATGAATGGCGGCTAGACAGTTTTATTTTGTGTGTGTGTGTTTTTTGTGCAAAATTGTTAATGGTTAATGTACTCACAATGTTGAGTAAGATGAAAACGCCATCAACCACAAGACATAAGAAGCTGGAAATGATACCAAAACTCAGGAACACAATGGCTGCAATTAGCTGGATAGAAAAAGAAAAATGGATTACAGATACAAATATACATTTGGATTGACATTATTATAGACAATTATAGAATTACATGACTAATACAGGGTAGAATGAAATAAAGAATATTTCATACATTAAAAGATTTATACATTGCTGTTGTCTTTAAGACACTTTAGTCCTGAAACACTTTACATCCACAATGTGCATGTATTAATATTACTATTAATATACTGTCCTTAATAACATTTTTGCTTCAATTAAATGCCAAATGTATTAAAATTGAGCGCTATAAAGCACTACTGCTCCGTAAGAGTGCATATTTTTGCATGGCAATGACTGAAATTTTAAATGCGCAATGATCAGTCATCTAAAACAATCGCGACAGGCCTAATTTTATATAAAACACAGCTTTATTTGACATGAACTTTACTGTTGTAAATATCTTTCCAATTAATACACATTCATATATGTGCATATACACACTGTATTTGTCTTGTCCAAAGCCTATAACTTTTTATGTGACTCCTGGGGGCTTGATAAAAACTCATCTGGCTTAGAAACTAGCCATAAATTACATATAACTGACTACAATGACAACCAAATGTCACAGTGTATTTCTTTTAACATGCAATATGATATCCACAGGGACATATCTCTTCTCAGCTGATCAGAGACAGACTGCCAAGAGAAGCTGAACCCACCAACAGAGAGACAGATGCACATCAAGAGAAAAGGAGAGGCAGGAAGAGAGGAAGTGAACAGAGACAGTAAATGGACATACTGTATATGAAGGTCAATAGAGGATCAGAGAGCAGATTAACAGGAAGGAAAATAAAAGGACAAGGTTTACGTTTAGGACCTATACCAGATGTGAATCACAGTTCAAAGATGGGAACGAGCAAGATATATTCAAATTAAACAAGACACACACAAATACACATTTCTGGTCAAATAATAATCTTTCGGTATGACTGCTTTGTTTTTAATCGACACTGCTCTGCCCCATTTGGACAGGACTATTTGTTTGTTTGACCAATGGCAGATGGGGGAATGTTTAGGAAATCTGTTTAAAAATAGTTATTTTGGTAATTCCTTTTGGCGATGTTAGTGGTACTTTTGCATGATTAAAAATGGCAGAGACTACATGCATCTCACATTCAACTGAAAAAAGAGAAGCCTCATTTGAAGTCACCATGAATTAAAAATGGACAATTCTTTATAATATAATTTATGAAATATCACAGGCTCTTCCAAGCTTTATAATGGCAGTGACTGTTGCCTCATTTTTGAAGTCCATTAAAGTGCCTCTATCCATCATATAACTGCGAAGCAATGCGTTTGTGTAAGAAAAATATCCATATTTAAAACTTTATCAACTAAATTATGTAGCTTCCGGCGAATCACCTTCCGTATTCAACTTAGAGTTTAGATTATTAGAGGGTCGGGCCGATATTTCCCGGCACTATCCTCGGGCCGGGCCCTTGAACAAGCATTTGTGTTTTTTAATCATTACTTTATTAGCCTAATTGGGTGGGCAGAAAGACATTTCAAGCTTTCCATACACATATTTCTCATGCCTGTGAGGCAAGTGGCCTGCTGTGTTTCAATTGGCTGACGAAACCTTGATTAAAATTAAGATACGACTTATACAAAACGAAATTCACTTTAAAGAAAGGTTTTCTTTGTTTTCTACAAAACAAAACTTAATATTAAACAAAATATAATAACCACCTAAATCATTTCTGACCCACTCGCATCTTTGCACTTTTCATAATCAGATGAAATTTAAAAATAACTATAATTTTTAAGCATAAATATGAAACAAAATACATTGTTGTACAACAAGTAGAGTAGGCTACAGTACAGATAAATGTCAAGTCTGAGCGGGATTTGAGCAAACGTCATTTTACCGTGAGGGTTTGTGAGTGGAGCGCGCCTTCTTAGAGCGGATTATTGAGCTGAGCCTCACACCGGTCCGCTTCGCTCATTAAAGGCTCATTCTCGTCAGAACACCCACGTATTAAAAAAGGGTTGGGTTTAAATCGGGCTCGGGCTCATAATTACAGTTCATGTTGTTGGGTCGGGCCGGGCCGGGCTCGGACACAACGTGCATGGGCTCGGGTAGGGTCAGGCTTGATTTTTTGAGCCCAATCTAAGCTCTAATTCAACTTACAGAAAAAGCGTAACACCTCTCGCAGTTCAAAATGCTAACGCTACGTCTGACCAGCGTAACTGGTGTGCAATGTCGCGCTTTGAACCATCGGTGCTCGGGCCCTAATTATGGATTTTAATCATTTAAGATTGAAAGTCTTGGACAGCAATACAATCTATGAATGACAGCCATTTGAAAAGTAGCAACAAATAAGTTTCCCTTTTGAATTGGTTTGTTAATAAAAATCCATTTATGGAACACAAAACTACCCGAAGTTGACGATACCTCCACATTTTTATTTGAGAACAAGGCATTTTTCAAGATTTTCCAGTTTCTCAAACAATTTGTTTTGAATTAGTAATTGTGTTCCCTGGGAATCAAACCCTATCAATTTTAATTAAATGCTCTTTAAGGTTACCATCACTATGCTCTGGCAATCTAGCCATAAGAATATAGATGGACAGCAGCTTCTTTTGTACCATTGATGAGTTGGGCTGAGAATTCGGACATTTACTTTCTGCCATAATATCAACTACAGTAGGTTCAAGATGTTGGTTGGCCACCAAACAACCAAACTGCCTCAAAGACCTCAACGTTTTGTTCTATGACTGCCTGAAATACTGAAGAATACATGTAACGTTCTCCAAAACATTAAGCTTGTTTTATTTAAAAGCCTGGGTTCAAATTTCTTTAGGCTAGAGGGATATTTTTCATTTAGAGCTACTAATGCATAATTTGTTGCTACAGAACAAAAGTTTGGCATATGACAAACAAAGTTTTATTGGTGATTATCTAATATATCACATTTTATTAGCAACAATGAAATAATTTATTGTAGTGAGTTGTATTCATTTAAAGTGAAATAATTGTTTATTGGTGCCAGGAAACTTATAAAGCCAAATTCTGAACTCTTCAATAAGCACATGTAAACAAAACTCAGAAACACAATAAAATGTTGTAAGCTGCAGCACATTAGACCTCACACCATCTATGTTTTCTTAAAATTATTTCTCTACAATTATCTTATTATTTCTCTACTATTATCTCTTTGAACATCATGCGTAAAAATAATATTCCCTTTTCCCTGTTCCTAGGGAGTGTGGTTGAAATCCAGTGTAATGTAGCCTTTCAAATCTACCTTTTCAAATCTGTGTAAGTCTAGTTATTTGGGGTAGAGATGAATACACACAGATTCTGATGAGATTCTGATAATATTGTATTCTATATTACTATATGGTTCTATATTCTTTAGAAAGATACTCAGAAATGAAAAATGTTTTCAGGGAAGACAGACAGTTTTGCCAGCTTAAATCTGACCAGACACGAAAACCCCAACCCTTAAGCATACTCTTTTCACACAAGACGTTACGTTAGTGAATCATTAATTTGCATAAAGTACCCTTAAACGCAAGCAAGAGCACCCTCAGTTGATACTGTAATAATATATTAGCGCGAACAGATTTGGCAAACGCTCCAATGCATATTTGTGTGTGCACTCTGGAGATAAAGAACGTCAAATGTATCTATTTACAACATGTTTTTGCCGCGGTGAGCAATGTAGCCAATCACAGACATAGTTGTTGATCTCTTGAATGCAATGGTCAATCAGAGGTGTTTAAATTAGTTAGAATCCACTCACTGCTCAAAACGCCAGAGTTTTTATTCAGTGTTGAATTATGCAGGATCGCGAAACCTCTCATCAACAAACAAAGTGTAGAAACTATTTAAGTAAGAGATTTTCTGTGCATTGTTAACAGCTTCATTTATTTGAATGAAACTGTGAGATTGCGATGAACGGACAAAGCGACATCGTTTTAGTGATTGTAGCGGTCTTGGCTCGCGTTTGAGGCTATATAGTCTATAAAACCCATTGATTAAAACTATTGTTTTTTTATGCTGCTAGACGATTGTCGGCCAGTTGCATGCTGCTAAGTTTCGGAAGTGACATCTCAAAAGAAATGCTGGATTCACTCTGCACGAGACAGAAACATCCTCCTGAGACACAGAATAGACGTTTTGTCTCTGTAGAGGACATTATATTTTAGTGAATTTCTCTGACAACATACATGTCACAGCTGTAAGTCTGGATATTCTTATGAAATATGAGATATTCTTATGAAAATATTCCCATTTATTACTCCCATTATTACACTTTTTTTTTCTTTACATGTTGCCCCAAAAACACATTAATATGCAAATTAGATACAGTGTACAGAGGCATTGCATAAAATGGAAATGGCCATGTTTACACGCATAAAGCAAAATGCATATTGCATATATCAAATTATTCTGTTAAATCTTTCATAATATCATCTTTATACAAAGTTTAGATAAAAAATGCTTGAAACTTAACAATTTATCGGTGAATGAAAAAAATCCCATTGTTTTTGCCTATTCATGTCTTTTAATTTTTTTCTCGAAAATGTCTTAATTCCATTTGTTTCTTATGATCTAAACCAGGAAAACCAGGGGTCTCCACACTCGGTCCTGGAGGGCCACTGTCCTGCAGAGTTTAGCTCCAACCCCAAATAAACACACCTGAACCAGCTAATCAGTGTTTTACTAGGGCCTTGTAAGACACTGATTAGCAGGTTCAGGTGTGTTTATTTGGGGTTGGAGCTAAACTCTGCAGGACAGTGGCCCTCCAGGACCGAGTGTGGAGACCCCTGATCTAAACAATGTAATGACTTAAAAAAAATAACGAAATTCACAAAACCTTATTTTCTGGTTCTCATGAAGATAAACAATATTGCAAACATTTTGTGAAATTTCCTCACTACTAAATATTCCACGGTCAACTGTTAGTAGTATTATAGCAAAGTGGAAGCAATTGTGAACAACAGCAACTCAGCCAAGAGGTGGTAGGCCGTGTAAAATTACAGAGGGAGGGGGTGCATGCAGCGCATGATGAGGCAGAGTCAATAGCTTTCTGCAGAGTCAATAGCTACAGACCTCCAAACTTTGTGTGTCCTTTAGATTAGCTCAAGAACAGTGCGTAGAGAGCTTCATGGAATGGGTTTCCATGTCCGAGCAACTGCATCCAAGCCTTACATCACCAAGTGCAATGCAAAGCATCGGATGCAGTGGTGTAAAGCATGCCGCCACTGGACTCAAGTGCAGCGGAGACGTGTTTTCTGGAGTGACCAATCACGCTTCTCTATCTGGCCAGGACAACGTTACTTGCCTGACTGCATTCTGCCAAGTGTAAAGTTTGGTGGAGGGGGGATTATGGTGTGGGGTTGTTCTTCAGGGGTTGAGCTTGGCCCCTCAGTTCCAGTGAAGGGAACTCTTAATGCTTCAGCATACCAAGACATTTTGGACATTTTCATGCTCCCAACTTTGTGGGAACAGTTTGGGGATGGCCCCTTCCTGTTCCAACATGACTGCGCACCAGTGCACAAAGCAAGGTCCATAAAGACATGGATGAGTGAGTTTGGTGTGAAGGAACTTGACAGGCCTGCACAGAGCCCTTACCTCAACCCGATAGAACATCTTTGGGATGAATTAGAGCACAGACTGTGAGCCAGGCCCTCTTGTCCAACATCAGTGCCTGACCTCACAAAAGCGCTTCTAGAAGAATGGTCAAAAATTCCCATAAACACACTAAACCTTGCGGAAAGCAAGAGTTGAAGCTGTTATAGCTGCAAAGGGTGGGGCAACTCCATATTAAACCCTATGGATTAGGAATGGGACGTCATTAAAGTTCATGTGCACGTAAAGGCAGACGCCCCAAAACTTTTGGCCATATAGTGTATATACTAGTAATACATTAAAGCAATGTAAATGCAGACTAGAAGATTAACAGAAAAATATTCGTAGCAAATTATATTTTTGAAATTCTGATAAAAAATCTTAAAATGGCTAGATTGTACACTGCTGTGGTGGAGCCGTTGCTTAGCCTACATCTGCACTTTACTAGAGCACACTCAGTGGTTTCAGAAGCACCCTCAGTGATTTGAGTGTGGAACTGGGCCTGCTAGTGGAACACCTTAAATGCCTTGATGATGCTTTTCTAGTATAGGTCAGCATTTTTCAACAAGTCTTTTACATTAGCAAGGTAAATTATAGCTACGGTAACCAACTCATTCAATGGTTTAGTACTCACTTAGTACGTCAATAAAAGTCTTAATTTTAAATTTCTATAATATCTGTAAATAATTACTGTAGAGGCTTTTCACACTGCACTTAACTCTGGGTTATCGTTGTTCTAAACACCACTTTTAACCCCCAGGTAAAGGAGCGTTTCACACTTGTAATTTAGATGCGGGGTTAGCACCGCTTTTTACCCAGAGTTATGAAACCCTGCTCTAGAGGGTCACGGAAACACTACGCATTGTACATATATAGTAAATTCAGCATTTGAGGTGAAAAATGTCAAAAGCTGACAGAAAATGTGAAATTTTTAGTGAAGAAGAGACTTCTCTCTTACTTTTATAGTCCGAAATGTTCATTAAATAAACTCGATAGTACAGTCTGCAATACAAATAATAGAGCTTTTATGTAAACAGGTCACATGCTACGTTTATCCAATCAATGACACTGACACCGCAAATATGCAAAAGAGAACATTGACCCAGGGGTTTAGGAATTTACAATGTGAAACGTCAGTTTATGAATACCCAGGATTAATTGTTAACCCCCGTTAAGGCATGACTAGTGTGAAATGTGAGGCAAAATAATCCAGGATTCCGTTTACCCGGGGTTTAGAATGACACGTGATAAATAATGGTTAATTATTCAAGTGTGAAAAGCCCTTAGGTAAACAGATGATCACATCATATAGAAACAATGTGATCATCCTCATTGTTTACCTACAGTATCACGACAGATACAGTCTAACATACAGTCTAATCCTGATTTTGTAGCACCACAAAATGAAAACACAAATGCCAGCTGGCCCAGATCAATATGGTATCACAAAATGAATTGCCTGTGGATGAGAATCTTTCAACATAGCAAAAAATGAAATGAAATTTCAAAAGAGAAATAATTGATGGAGAATGCTATTCTGAGATCTAAAAATATTATTGGCATCAATCAACAGTCATGTCTTCAATAGGATTCAGACAGTTCCTTCTCATATTAAAGGGTTAGTTCACCTAAAAATGAAAATTCTGTCATTAATTACTCACCCTCATGTTGTTCCAAACCCATAAGACTTTCATTCATCTTCGGAAAACAGATGAAGATCAATGGATTGACTGAGAGCTCTCAGATTTCATCAAAATGATCTTCATTTGTGTTCTAAAGATGAACGAAAGTCTTAGGGATTTAGTCCATACAATGGAAATCAATGGTCTCCAAGACTGTTTGGTAACCAACATTCTTTAAAATATATTATTTTTGTGTTCCACAGAAGCAAGAAAGTCATACAGGTTTGGAACGACATGAGGGTGAGAGAATGATGACAAAATACTAATTTCTGGATGAACTATTCCTCTGATGTTCCTTCGTAAACTGCAGTGCCTCAACAGCCTGTCCAAAAAACACAGATTCTGTCTGTCCACAGACACAATATACTAGATTCTCATCTTTAGTCAAGCTCTTGTGGAATCGTCTATAGCCTTTTAAACGACCAAATACACTCTCCCTGGGATAACAAATGTTTTCTGGTCTATGAACTCTTTCTCACCAATATATTGGAATTACAGGCTATGAAATTACCATCTGCTGTAAAACATTTTTCCCATCTGTCTGGACACATTCTGCTGTACAGAATGTTCTTTTTCTCTCCACCTCACCCAGCATCTATGTTTTTCCTAATTTCACAGACATGTAACAATTCGTATCTGGTTTCAGCCTTTTATGTTTGTAGCATCTTTACCAGACATGTTCAGCATGCTACTGAAACTAGACCATGACGAACAGAGACAGTTTTAACTGTCCTTTGGCTCTCTTAATACATTTCCGGTCAATACTCATGTCTCCTCCACCCAGAATGCCTAGAAGTGCCCTATCACCACCAACACCTTAGCAACCGCACAGCAATGCCCTGGCACTGTGGCATTTTACACTGACAAGCACCAATTACATTTATATATCTAGTTACTCTATAGTTCATGTCAAGTCTTTCCTGTGACTGCAGTAAATCTGTGAATGATGTAGAATGTAGTTTATGCTGGAGCTGAGTATATAGATGGACTGACATCAGGCCCATAAACACTGGGCAGGAAATCGCCTCATGCTGTGTGTACACTCCCTTTAGTATAGTGACCCAGCAAATATGAGAGAAAGTGGTTCTGCCATGTAAAAAAGTACAAGAGGCACAGACAGAAATAAAGCGTGCCGAATTCGCCTGGAACACCAATCTGGAGCAAATTCTGTGGCTTGGACATGTACTGTATCTTTTCCAGTACACCCTTTTTTTATGTAGGACATTTAAAAGTTATGTTAAAAGTTGCAATAGCAGAATATATAACCCAACAAACAGCTACAAAGTTCAAATTACAATGTTCTGGGCTGTACAATGAGCATTAAAATATGGGTGGTCTGCTTTGAACAATTTTCCTGAACACCATACATGTATTAAAGAAAGTAGTTCCCTTTCAGTCGGTCACGTTCAACGTACGTCGGTTGTACCAACGAATTGGGATCACTTCAGAGAGCCCCTATCAGCTTCGAGATTTAGAGAACGGGCCAATGGGCCATTGGCGAGCGAGATTTGCATCTCGCGCTCCGCCCCGCGCCGCGGGTATAAACAGGAAGTGAGAGCAATGCACTGACGTCATTCACTTCGGAGCTGAACGGCGTTGCTGAAGAACAGACTGCTGCTTCAGCGAATTTCGAGTGTTTCAGAGAGAGAGAAGAGGACGCTTCTGCTGGCGATAAGGCACACAACAGCGCGACCGCTCACCACTGCTGCATTAAAACAACTGCTGTTCTCACAGCAACACTGTTGGTCTCGTGAGGGCGTGGTTATCAGTGAGTGCAAACACAGGCTGTACTATTCCCTGTGTGTTGCCGGCGTTGTCCCTGGGTGCTTCAGCACATTTATAAGAGCGTTTTCCTCACAAAAGAGCAACACGTGTGTTTCTGGATGCAGCCGTTCCCTCTCGCCCGCTGACGGTCACAATCGCTGTCTCACTTGCCTGGGCATAGAGCACGCTGAGGCAGCGTTTGTGGATAGCTCATGTTCTCACTGCGGGAACATGACATCTCGGCGCTTAGGTCGAGACTCGTCTACCTCCGGGAAGGTGGAGTCCCCCTCCCCATACCTCGATCTAGAGCTATCTCCCAAGATAGACCTACTTCGACGAATGGCCTGGGTGACCCGAGGATCACGTTCAGGGCAAACCCGCCGAGCGTACCTCCGCAGGCCCCTGATCCCTCACAAGCGGCGCAGCCGGTGGTGCTTCCGGAAGAAGCCGCTGGTCCCGCCCACAGGCGGCCAGCGGTGACTTTCGGGGCACCCGCAGATGAGCAGATGTCGATCGCTGCATCGGAGGGGGAGTTCCAGTCCTCGGAGGATGAAGACTCGGCTGTACTGCCTCCCTCTGGGAGAGTGGCAACGGTCGAGTCGGACCCCGAGTTGACGGCTATGCTTTCTCCCTCTATACCCTCTTGGGACTTAACTCTGGTGCTGAACGCACAGCAGAGGGCGCCCTTCGAGCCTTTGCAATCAGCTGAGCTGAAAATCTTGTCTCTAAAGACAATACTCCTTATTGCATTGGCCTCGGTTAAGAGGGTAGGGGCCCTGCAGGCATTTTCGGTCGATGAATCATGCCTGGAATTCGGGCCAGGTAACTCTCAGGTAACCCTGAGACCCCGGCCCGGATATGTGCACAAGGTTCCCACTACTCCCTTTCGGGACCAAGTGGTGAGCCTGCAAGCGCTGCCCTCGGAGGAGGCAGACCCAGCCCTGGCTTTTCTCTGTCCAGTTCGCGCCCTGCGCATCTATGTTGACAGAACGCAAAGCTTTAGGACCTCAGAGCAGCTCTTCGTCTGTTACGGAGGCCAGCAGAAGGGAAAGGCTGTCTCCAAGCAGAGGATGGCCCTCTGGATAGTGGATGCCATCGTCTTGGTGTATGAATCCCAAGACGTGCCCTGCCCGCTCAGGGTTAGAGCTCACTCCACCAGGGGTGTAGCTTCTTCCTGGGCGCTGGCTCGTGGCGCCTCGCTGACAGACATTTGTAGAGCTGCGGGCTGGGTGACACCAAACACGTTCGCTATGTTTTAAAGCCTACGTGTAGAACCGGTTGCTTCTCGTGTGCTCGCTTCCCATAGTCAGCATCACTGAAGTGCCCGTTCTAAGTGTCGGCTTGCTGCGCCACTCCCTTCCCCATGGAACGGATACATGCGCTTATTTCTCCAGTCGAGTTCCCCCGGAATTGGCGAACCCTGTTGAGTCCTCCGCAACCCGCGTCAGTTGGATGTGGCGGAGCGTCCGACGCCAGGTCTGACACTCGTATGCATTATGTTGTGACCCCTGCGGCGTTCCCATAGGTGTATTCTCCACGGTTCAGCTCCCTACGGCGAGCTCGTGTCTTTCCCCTGGCAGAGTTCCTCTGCCGTCTCAGTACGGTGTTGCTCCCCCGCCTGCAACAGGCCGGGGCCACCCCTGGGACTTCCGTATGTTGCACTGCCCAAGGCCAGTCCATACGTGTATTCTCCACATGGTAACTCCCTCCGGGCATGATGTGGCGTCCGCAGCGTCCCTCCGGGCACGCTTTCCCAGCGTTATCCAATAAGTCTGCTGAGTGATTCTTGCGGAACAGCAGTGTGACTCTCCCTGCATGAATTTCCCCACCCGCTTCAGATCGGGGTCTGAGGGGCTCTCGCTGGGCGCTGGAAGTGGTAGTAACTGTGGCGTTTTCCAAAGGGATCCCAATTCGTCGGTACAACCGACGTACATCGAACGTGACCGACTGAAAGGGAACGTCTCGGTTACGTATGGTAATCCTCGTTCCCTGAAGGAGAGAACGGAGACGTACGTCCCGTCGCCACAGTTCCTTACCATCACTGCATGGCCGAGTCACTAGTTCGGCTCCTCAGTGAAAAACGTCAGTGCATTGCTCTCGCTTCCTGTTTGTACCCGCGGCGCGGGGCGGAGCGCGAGATGCAAATCTCGCACGCCAATGGCCCATTGGCCCGTTCTCTAAATCTCGAAGCTGATAGGGAAGTGATCCCAATTCGTCGGTACAACCGACGTACGTCTGCGTTCCCTCCTTCAGGGAACGAGGGTTACCATATGTAACCGAGGCGTTTTCTGTTAATACATGCAAAAGGTATTTTGGGCAAGTATAAAATGGATTGTTACGTAGAAAAACACCAAATATACATCTGTGAATCATTAAAGGAACCCATTATCTTCTGGTTATGTTTTATCAACAGCCCCTCTGAAATGCTGCTAATTACCAAAGACAATAATTGTGTACATAATTTTTTTTAAACAAGCAAAAACGTTTCAGTTACAAATGTAACCTCGGTTCTCTGTGATAACAGGAACGTTCCCTTATCGATATGGTTCACTCCAATGCAATCCAACAGCGCGGTGCTACAAGCGTAGAACAAAAGCCCGTCCTATGAGCTCGGGCCTAGGGCACTCGAGGTTATGGGCCCTGAAAGACAGCAAGGCCAATATTGCCACAAGGCCAGAGTCCTCTGTCATGCGTCCTAGTGGTTATAGCTACAAAGAGGTCGAATGAGACGTGATGACCTGTGCTCTGAATTAGAGAGCACCATAGGCACATAGCCATGTCTTGGTTTGAGGATGACTTTGCAGTCACTTGGCCCAAACTCAAGGCAAGATGCACTCACCGAGAGCACCTGCAAGTCATCGACTCGCCTGACTGACACTGACAGTGAATTTTGCATAAAAGGTCTCCTTTCAATACATTTTAAAATGTACTAAATTGCATCATCATCATCATCATCATCATCATCATCACAAGTGTACTAAATTGCAAAATCACCATAAGCACAAATGTGTAATTACAAATATATTTAAATGCATGCATGACATTACAGTATATTTTGGTTTACCATAAATGTTTGTCAGCATATTCAGCAGTACACTTTAACCATATTTAGAAGACAATAGAAGTAATGAAATTACGTAAAAAGATGTACTTAAAGGGTTAGTTCACCCAAAAATGACAATTCTGTCATTAATTACTCACCCTCATGTCGTTGGACACCCGTAAGACCTCCGTTCATCTTTGGAACACAAATGAAGATATTTTAGTTGAAAGCTGATGGCTGAGAAAGGCTTCAGATTGGCCTCTATTGGCATTCAGTACATTTACACTCCCAAGACCCATAAAAGGCACTTAAAACGTCGTTACAAAGTCCATCTCACCACAGTGACTCTACAATCATTTTACGATGCGACGACAATAGTTTTTGTGCGAAAAAAAAATATCTAAATAACACCTTTATCCAACTTGTTATTGTCTTCCGTGTGTGCCTCTACGACGCATGCGCAAGAATATGACGCAGATCCGGCGTTCGGACACATGACCCAGAAGCGATTTGTTTACAAGCAGAGGAAGACGCGCGTATCTAAGCTGTTGAATTCTACATTGATCGTGCTTTAGGTCTCGGCGTAGTTCTCAAAATGGGGTTTAAGTGCATTTCATGGATTCCCGAACCCCGGCGCTACATCATATTCTCGCGCATGCGTCGTGGAGGCACACACGGAAGACAAGAACAAGTTGGATAAAGGTGTTATTTTGATTTTTTTTTTAGCACAAAAACTATTGTCGTCGCATCGTAAAATTATTGTAGAGCCACTGTGGTGAGATGGACTTTGTAACGACGTTTTAAGTGCCTTTTATGGGTCTTGGGAGTGTAAATGTACTGAATGCCAATGGAGGCCTATCTGAAGCCTTTCTCAGCCATCAGCTTTCAACTAAAATATCTTAATTTGTGTTCCAAAGATGAATGGAGGTCTTACGGGTGTCCAACGACATGAGGGTGAGAAATTAATGACAGAATTTTCATTTTTGGGTGAACTAACCCTTTAAGTACTACTTAAGTGGGTTAAAAAAGTTCAACTGACTGCGTTTAATATCAATTTAAACTATAAACTATAAACTTTAACTATAATACATTTTCATTTAATTGCAATTAACATATAATTATATGTCCCAAAACATTACATTACATTAATTTATTTATATTCTTTTAAAGTACATTATTTTCATAATAAGTATTGTTTTTAAAAGTATGCTAAAGAGTACTTCTTTGTCACAAGGATGTGTACTCTATAACTCACATTTTCAGTGAATTTATAATGAAAATAATTGAATCTGGTACAGCATGTCAAAGATACTGTTGATAGAGTTTAACGTTTGACCTCTGAACACTGTAACAATGTAGTCAAAGGGATTTACCTGTAATATACTACCATCCATTAACCTGTCAAGGTAGATCAGTGTAGTAGAATTCAATATCAATGACAACAAATATACTTCAGTGTAATGTGTAAGGACCACTGAATGATTGAAAAATTCAAAATGCCAGTTATTCCACTTATACCCTTCCACATTTACTACATGTACAATTCTCATTGTATAGATATTTTCAGGGTTTTGCCTTTTTTCATGTTGTAAAACTACTTACATACTACTTATAGTTACATCACTAAATTCACCCAGCTTACAACAGCGTCTTGGGAAGCTGGAGTATCACCAAGGAGATTACACACAGACACTTGAGATGGCTAGGACACGTGTTAAGGATGGAGCAGGACAGCATCACAAAAGTTGCCCTAAGATGGACACCACCTGGTAAAAGAAAACCAGGGAGACCCAAAACCACCTGGCGCAGAACTGTGACACAAGAGCTGGAACGGATGAACCTGTCATGGGGAGAGGCCCAACATGCTGCCAGGGACCGAATACAATGGAGAGTGCTCATTGAAGCCTTATGTCCCATAGGGGATGAAGAGAAATGATGATGATGATTACAACAGCGTCTTGGGCTGTTTATATACACAGAGGAAAAGGGTGTCAAAATTGTACCTTTAGGGGTACAACACCTTGTCGCTGGGGCAGTACCCTTAAAAGGACCTTTGTACCTTTTTTAATCCTAAAAGGTGCATATTAGTACCTTAGAGTACAAATATGTATCATAAGGTACTACTCTGAACCTTTTTGTGGTAAATAAAAAGGTACAAATATGTCCTTTTAAGGGTACTGCCCCAGCGACAAGCTGTTGTACCCCTTAAAGGTACAATTTTGACACCCCCTTTCTCTGTGTATGTAGTCATTGGAGTTAACCTGAGATCACCTACATTACTGGAAGCAATCAACAATCCCCATACGTTTGTGTGGGGGTTAGGTTTAGAAGTAGAGTTATGTGATGGAAAATATCTTTAGCTCAATGTAAAGACAATTTAAAAAAAAAAAGTTCCCACCACAAACCAGGTTATACTTGAGGGCCACATTTTTTAAAATGCCGTCACAAATATAAAGCAACATTGTCAAAAACCAAACAGTCAAATCATGTTTTCCATTAAATCTACTAACAGGTTTGTGTGAGGGTTGGGTTTAGGGGTTTGGTCTATGGAAAATAGCATCACTCCATATAAAAACCATTTAGCCGATGAGATTTCCTCACTAATATAGTCAAAACAGTGTGTGTCTGTGTGTCTTCTTAGCCACATGCATGACCAAAGCCTCCATCTTTGATATTTATGTCTGACTTTCTCATTATTTTGCATACTAGAGTATATGGGTTTTGAAGTTTCATTTATTTTAAACATTTGAAGACATCGGAAAGAATGTGGTCAAGTGATGTGGAACTTAAATGTGGTCATTCAGTCACAGAAAATGAATCAACATTTTGAAACATTCAACTAATCCGAATCAAGCATTCAGCAGCACTGCGGTTTAAAAACTGATGTCTTGTGTTTTTAAGTGTTTGTGCTTCACATATTTGCACATTGGAAGCGTGAGATTAGAATGTTTCCATAACCACAGTGAAGAAAAAGGAAAATAAAAAAGGGTATATATTTTGTGAAGCATAGCTAGAAAGGACCATTGCAGGATGACGAGGTATCATGCTGAGCAGGATCATAAAACTGGGAGACAAAACCCAAGCTGATGATGGAAGACTGAAAACGTTACATGGGATATCTACCAGCTGTTTGCGGTTTTCCTCCAGGCATAGTCCAAGAACTCCCAAGAAGGATCCAAACGCCAACTGCAATTAGTAGACAGACATGAATGTAAGAAGAGAAACAAATTATGCTAAATTCTCTGGAGAACATAAGCATGACCATACGTGCACTGGGAATCATTATCATGGTTTCAATTCATTTCCAGCTAAATGATTTATGACATTCATTCTATGGGTTTTATCAAGCTTAAATGGCAAGAAAATAGGAGGGGAAGTCTGAAATACACAAACATTTCAAAGTTCATGAAATTGCATCCTGTTGCGGAACATATAACCTTTCCTTTTCCTCAACATCTTGCTAATAACTAACTGGAAGATCCAATAACTTTGGATGCAAAACTTCATGGCCATCAGCTTATGAGAGCTGACATTCTTTAGTTATACTCATAACCCAGGTCTCCAGTAGGGTATCTGCTGGAGTTTCACAGACCATCCAAGTTCCCAGATGGAAAAGATATGTTTTGGTAACACAGTATGCGGTTTACTTCTCACTGTCAGACTGATTTTATTATCTTCTTTTTCCTGCTGTGAACCCATTGATAATATTTGACATTGTATCAACAAGAAGCCCCTTGTTTATAATGACTGAACAGCTTTGAGCTCACAGATGAAGTCACTAATGCAATTTATTAATGGGGAAATGCAAATTTGAGTATTATTAAGAATGACACTTCAAGGATTAGTTCATAAAAATGGGGATTCTGTCGTTCCAAACCCGTATGACACAAAAGGAGAAGTTCTGAATAATTGATAGTTAGATAAAAATGACACAAATGTATAATACAAGTATAATAAGTATTTGTAAATCAATTGATGGACAATCTCTGTGGGACATGTCCAACAGATATTGTTAGTGAATTGAGAGGTATATGGCCTAAAATACAGTACAAATGGACAAATTATGTCCCACATTGATCCTGTATTAAATGTGACAGTTGGTAACCCTAGCTATAGTCCTATGTGTTATAATATGACTACTGTTTGACAGAGGTTTGAACATTGACTGTCCTGTATGCTAGGAACCTGTTTTGAACCTGATTCTAGCAGAAATAAGGAGCCAGTGAAGCGAAGCAGAGATGCGACGTGGAGTGGGAGTACTTGGGAAAGTTGAACAGCCGCTTTGTAGCATTCTGGAGAATCTGCAAAGCAAAGGTTTGATTGCATATTCTGGGAGACCGTCCAAGCTGTAGTAAGAACAAGCCTCTGCAAATGTTCTGTTTAGCATGGGGTGCAAATGAATTGTCATTGTCAAGGTTCTTGGCTTTCCCTTATGCAAAGAAAATATATTTCCCTATATACACTGCATCCAGAAAGTATTCACAGCGCTTCACTTTTTCCACATTTTGTTATGTTACAGCCTTACTCCAAAATGGAATAAACTCATTATTTTCCTCAAAATTCTACAAACAATACCCATAATGTAACAAACAATAATGACAATGTAAAAGAAGTTTGTTTGAAATCTTTGCAAATGTATTAAAAAAATCATGTCATGTGCCTTTTACTGAGGAGTGGCTTCCGTCTGGCGCGCTCTACCATACAGGGCTGATTGGTGGAGTGCTGCAGAGATAGTTGTTCTTCTGGAAGGTTCTTCACAGAGAAATGCTGGAGCTCTGTCAGAGTGACCATCGGGTTCTTGGTCACCTCCCTGACTAAGACTCTTCTCCCCCGATCGCTCAGTTTTGCCAGGCGGCCAGCTCTAGGAAGAGTCCTGGTGGTTCCAATCTTCTTCCATTTGCGGATGATGGAGGCCACTGTGCCCACTGGGACCTTCAATGCTGCAGAAAGGTTTCTGTACCCTTCCCCAGATCTGTGCCTCGACACAATCCTGTCTAAGAAGTCCACAGACAATTCCTTGGATTCATGGCTTGGTTTGTGCTCTGACATGCACTGTTAACTGTGGGACCTTATATAGACGTGTGTGTGCCTTTCCAAATCATGTCCAATCAACTGAATTTATTACAGGTGGACTCCAATTAAGTTGTAGAAACATCTCAAGGATCAGTGGAAACAGGATGCACCTGAGCTCAATTTTGAGTGTCATGGCAAAGGCTATGAATACTTACGTACATGTTAATTTTTTTTATAATTTTTTTTATAAATTTGAAAAGATTTCATACAAACTTCTTTCATGTTGTCATTATGGGGTATTGTTTGTAGAATTGAGGAAAAACTAATGAATTTAATCCATTTTGGAATAAGGCTGTAACATAAAATTAGGGGTGCACGATATTCACAAAAATGTGATATTGCTATATCGATAATGAATATTGCGATATCGATATTAATTTTGATATTTTTAAACCTATGTAAAATTACAAAAGTTACAGAAAACACATCAAAATAGATTAATAACAAATAAAACAAGTTCTTACAACACAAGGTTTATGTTAACCTTGTGTGTATTTGACAGTATTAGCGCAATAAGACTACTTAGTCCAGTAATCACGTGTTTGACAGGCTGTTAGTGCGCGCGCTCAGCGCATGTTTAAACAGTGCATGAGCACGCAAATTAAATGTTTAACCGGTAACGTAATGCTTTAAAACGCATTCAAATAATGAACTTTGGTGATTGTGAATAACTATAGTGTAACGTGAGTATAACTCTCTGACACCAGCATTGCAAGCGTGGCTAAACACCCCCTAACTTGTGCATAGTGATCGGATATCTGCTCATATCAGAGCGTAGACTGACAGGCACACTCAAACAGAGCCGAAATAAACTGAGGAATATTTAAAATGGATAGAAATAAAAATAATTAATTAAATGCAAAACCACCCATCGTGAAGTGGCTTGTGGTGGTTCTTAACTATTTTGTCTTCTCCCTGAGCAACACTCATTTTCTTACTTTTGTGTTCTTTCTTTTGCTCCACTCGCTCCCTTCGCACTCTCTTTAGGTCCTTTTTTTTCTTTCACTTCGTTTTGTTGTGCGCTGGTGTGTGGGTCGATCCAGCCCGACAAGGGTGTGTGTGTGTAGAGCGAGGGAGAAGTGAGAGAGTGACGGTTAGCTTTGGAGCGAGTAAAAAATTATCCGATAAAGAATGTATATACAGTGAAACGCGTCTCATTTTGTCATAAACAAAATATCGCATAATTATCGCGAGACTTACGATATAATATCGGGCAACGTGATATCGCGATAACGATATTGAATCAATATATTGTGCTCCCCTAAACAAAATGTGCAAGAAGTAAAGCGCTGTGAATACTTTCCGGATGAACTGTATGAATGATTAATATATTCAATGATTTAACAGTGTATGAAAATGACGACCACCACAATAGTGCAGATCAGGTTGAAGACCCCCATGGTGGAGCAGACGACCACCACAGCGCAGACGGTCTTGGAGACCCCCACGGCGGAGCAGACGACCACCACAGCAGTGCAGACGGTCTTGGAGACCCCCACGGCAGAGCAGACGACCACCACATGGACTCGACATGGGAAGCGGAGCTCTCTCTGGACTCGGTGCACGGGACAGAACCCTATCAGGACTCTGCGCATGGGGCGGAGCCATCTCTGGACTCGGTGCACAGGATTGAGACCTCTCCGTACTCGATGCACAGGACGGAGCCCTCTCTGGACTCGGTGCACTGGCTAGCCACGGCAGGGCAATGCACCGCGGCAGCTCTGGAAACTCCTCCAGGACGACTGTGGGCTGCTCAGGAATAACCTCTGAAGTTCTGAAGGAAGCCCTGTGCTCCTCCCAAGCACGCAAGACCATCACCACATAAAACTCCAGCAAAGCCCTCCAGGCCATGTCAGGACTCGGGACCTCCAGACTCGGGACCACCTGAACTGGGACCACCGGACTCGAAACAAGAAATTTCACAGGGGTCTGGACAGAGACCAGGACAGGACTAGACTCTGGAATGGCGGCCATGACGGGACTGCTACATTCGTCCTCTGCGACTCCCACATTGAATGCAGAGCCGCTTCCCTGAAGGGCATAATCAAGGAACTCACTCAGGGACCCTCAAGGACCATCACGGATGAGTTTGGTTTGTAACTGTTTGTTGAGTCCATGGCCAAAAAAAAATCAATCAACATAAAGTCCGGGAGATTGGTGATGTTTGCGATGTTCAGAAAGTCTCTGATGTGGTCCTCGAGTTCCTTGGAGTAGATGGACGAGACATACTGCTGGATCCATGCTTGGTGAAGTCTTCTGCAGCATACTGCTCTGAGACAGAAGGTAGAGGATCCAAACGCAGCTTTATTGAAAGGGTAATCCACAATCGTAGTCAAGACAAACAGGCAAGAGGTCACAACAGGTAATCAGTCCAACCAGGCAAACAAGACAGGAGAGACATGCAAACGGGTAATCCCCAGAACAGGCAAGTAATCCAAGACCAAGAGACAAGAAACCAGGGAAACCGCTCAGAAATGCAGTGTTACACTAGACAAGACTTCGCAGAGAATGACAGAGTGAACATGGTATATATAGGCAGAGGTAATGAGGTATTGAGAGACAGGTGTAAACAGTGAGTGCTAATGAGTTCGGGCAAAGGATTATGGGTAATGTAGTCTATGATGGAATGACAGTCCGGGTTGGAGTGCCCTCTGGTGGTGATCATGGGCACTCACACTGGTGAATTGTGACAAATATGTTGCAAATGCTCTATGCTTAGTAGCAGACAATCCCCAAATAGCACAGGATACCAGGATACTCCGTTACCAGGGTTACCATCAGATAACACTTGGTTTACGACTCAAAGGAATGTGCAGAGAGCTGAGACTCTCACAGTCTTTCTGAAAAGGACCAATAAGCCATCTTAAACTCATATAGCCTATATATAACCACTTGTGATATATATAAACTTATATACATCTCATGATTTGTTTTTATAGGGTTTGGTCTAAGTGTTAATTCAATCTCTGTTGGATTTATGTTTCAGAATTGCATACTATGGTTAACAAAATTAATGTGTGTGGCATGTTAGGTGTCTACGAAGTTGAAATTTAAAGATCTGAATGAATGTGTATATGATATGTCGTTCCTTGTCCCACATATTAGTATTAAAGTAATCTTTAATAGTTCCTTCATCAACAACTAATCTGCAAACAATCTCCTTGAGACAAAGGGTCGTAAAACTTTCCCTCCAAGAGCCTGAATGCCATTGGCTCACTGACCTTCAAGGCGGGATTTCTCCCAAAAACTTAAAAGAGAGAGACAGATCCACCCACACTCTCTCTACCTCTGGACCAAAACGACGCGTCATCTTGGCTGTCTTATCAGCCGGCCAGCAGGCCAGGCGGATAAGGCCTGCACACACAGAACCATGTGTGTGTGTGGAACAGGAAACCTGATGCAACCACATGGCCACCGGCCAGTAGGCCCAAACTCTGCACACCATGTGCAACTTCCTCAACCTTGACGGAGTCGAAGCAACTATGCAAGTTCAGCGTCGTTCCTTCGCTCAACATGGAAGGAAACGATCGCAAACGCAAAACCATCGTACGGAACCATCGAAACTTTCTCCTGCGATTTCACCTCGGACGGTCTTCTACAGCTCAGGCTAAATGCAAGTAAAGAACGAAACACAAATCGCTTTGTGGTTAGTAAAACGGTAAACTCCTTTGCTCAGACAAAGGAGCTTATCAGGGATGGTTCTTCCCAGGTTTTAGACTCTTTGCATAACTTCTCCCATCTGTACTGACCCGGTTCTTCTTCTAACTTTACCTCTTGTCACGTATGTTTTGTGTATGTATGTTTTATGTTAGTTTTAGTCTTGTCTGCACTTTAGTTAATACATTTTGTGCACAATATATGTTTGGTCCTGACTCCCTGCCTGCAAACAAATTGTCCCTTAAATGATCGATCTTGTTATGTGCTCTAGGCGCTTATGTAAATACAAAGGAAGAATTATTTTTCTGTGGCTATGAAAAATATATTTTTCTTAGAATTAATTAATAAGCAATACTGAATGTTCATAGGATGAACTGATTGATTCAGTTCCAGCAGTGGTCAAAGTCCATCCCAAGGGAGAAGAGAACCATGATCCAGGATGAAGTCCGAAACCTTGAGGAAGAAGTGAGAAGAGCAAAATCCATAGAGCTCGCATCTCAAGGTGCCTGGACGAGGTGGAACCTCCCCAAGAGAACAATCGCATGGAGTGAACTATGGCGGCTGGAGCCCTTCCGTATATCCTTTCTAGTACGAGCAGTGTATGACACCTTACCAACCCCAGTCAATTTGCACAGGTGGGGGAGGAGGGAGGACCCACTGTGCAGGTTGTGTGGAGGCAAAGGAACAATGGTGCACATTCTGTCAGGGTGTAAGATCGCATTGACACAGGGGAGATACAGGTGGCGCAATGACAAGGTGTTGGCAGTGCTCGCAGACACCCTGGAGCAAGAAAGGAGGAAGAAACATCCAGCCAAAGTAAGACCACTGCTGAGCACCATCGCCTTTGTGAAAGAGGGCCAAAGACCTGTCGTCCACAGCCTACCCTGGCAGAATCTCCTGCATTCAGCCCAGGGATGGGAAATGGAGGTTGACCTCGGGAGGAAACTCCAGTTCCCCAAGACCGTGCTGTCCACAACTCTAAGGCCCGATATCATAATGTGGTCTCCAGAGGGAAGGAAGATCATCCTGGTGGAGTTGATAGTGCCGTGGGAGGAGGGTTATGAGGAACCTGCAGAGAGGAAAAGAGCCAAATACAAGCAACTTGTCCAAGACAGCCGGGACAAGGGGTGGACAACATGGCTGATGACGGTGGAAGTCGGATGTCGAGGATTCCCAGCTCAATCTTCGTGGAATCTATTGACAAAGGTTGGACTGAGAGGCCACTTGAGGAAAGCGGCCGTTCGTAGGCTGGGAGAAGCATCAGAGAGAGTCTCCTGTTGGCTCTGGCACAAGAGGGAGGACAAAAGCTGGAAGCCTGGAGGAGAGGGGCAGTGACCTGGTCAGTCACTGCTGACCCGCCAACTAGAGGATATTGTGGTTAGGGGTCGAAACACCCAGTGAAGATTGGGGACCACCTGACGACCTCTCTTCCAGGCCAAGGCTTCATCCATTAGAAATGGGTGTATGTTAGCATTGCAGATGTATTATACAACAATGGCAGTTGCTTCAGTGCATTTAGGGGTGTGGTCCTGGTCAAGACAATCTCCTGAACTCCAAACTGAATGTCAGAATGGGAAAGAAAAGTGATTTAAGCAATTTTGAGCGTGGCATGGTTGTTGGTGCCAGACGGGCCGGTCTGAGTATTTCACAATGTGCTCAGTTACTGGGATTTTCACGCACAACCATTTCTAGGGTTTACAAAGAATGGTGTGAAAAGGGAAAAACATCCAGTATGCGGCAGTCCTGTGGGCGAAAAAGCCTTGTTGATGCTAGAGGTCAGAGGAGAATGGGCCGACTGATTCAAGCTGATAGAAGAGCAACTTTGACTGAAATAACCACTCGTTACAACTGAGGTATGCAGCAAAGCATTTGTGAAGCCACAACACCCACAACCTTGAGGCGGATGGGCTACAACAGCAGAAGACCCCACCGGGTACCACTCATCTCCACTACAAATAGGAAAAAGAGGCTACAATTTGCACGAGCTCACCAAAATTGGACAGTTGAAGACTAGAAAAATGTTGCCTGGTCTGATGAGTCTCGATTTCTGTTGAGACATTCTGATGGTAGAGTCAGAATTTGGCGTAAACAGAATGAGAACATGGATCCATCATGCCTTGTTACCACTGTGCAGGCTGGTGGTGGTGGTGTAATGGTGTGGGGGATGTTTTCTTGGCACACTTTAGGCCCCTTAGTGCCAATTGGGCATCGTTTAAATGCCACGGCCTACCTGAGCATTGTTTCTGACCATGTCCATCCCTTTATGACCACCATGTACCCATCCTCTGATGGCTACTTCCAGCAGGATAATGCACCATGTCACAAAGCTCGAATCATTTCAAATTGGTTTCTTGAACATGACAATGAGTTCACTGTACTAAAATGGCCCCCACAGTCACCAGATCTCAACCCAATAGAGCATCTTTGGGATGTGGTGGAACGTGAGCTTCGTGCCCTGGATGTGCATCCCACAAATCTTCATCAACTGCAAGATGCTATCCAATCAATATGGGCCAACATTTCTAAAGAATTCTTTCAGCACCTTGTTGAATCAATGCCACGTAGAATTAAGGCAGTTCTGAAGGCGAAAGGGGTCAAACACAGTATTAGTATGGTGTTCCTAATAATCCTTTAGGTGAGTGTATATATTTATTATATTTAATAATTATTTACATTATTTATGTTTAATGTTTTAATATATAGCTAGTTAACAAAAGCACAAGCACATCTGCATGTATTAAAGTATTTAGCACAGAGACTATCACTGTGCTGAAGAGAGCACAAACATTACTTTTTAAATAAAGTAATTAAAGTCTTAATAGTGTTTGGCCAATCGCCAACCTAACCACAAGCTCTATTCTTCAGCACAGTGGTAAAAAAAACGTATACATACCACAAAACCTTTAAAAATACAAAATAATTAACCTTAAACACTAACAGATCTCTTCTTATATTAATATTGAGCAAAACACATGAAATAACACTTAAAGGGGTCATAGAATGACATTTTTGTACAAGTTAATATGATTCTTTAGTGTCTAAATGAAAAGTTTGTAATATACTTTAATTAAAAATTCTCATTAGTATTGTAAGAAAACACTCATTTTACCTGGTCAAAACCAGCTCAGTTTTCAGCAAGTCATTTCAGTGTATGTGACTTTAAATGATAATGAGCTTTGCTCACCCCGCCCCCTCTGCTCTGTGGGGCGTTCGGCAACACAACACACGTGGAGTGTTGCCTTGACAACATTTGAGGGTATATTTTCGAGAAATAATGGCAACGGGAGTCTCTGAAGACACATCTGAGCAACATTATCATTTTGAACCGGAGTCGGACCAGGAACAGATGACGAACCCATCGAAGTTCGAACAGGACGTTTCTGAATGGTTGGTTAACGTCATGTCACTTTGATCTATCTTTGTACTGGCAAAGTAGCGTAGTTGCTATGTGTTTACTGATGTGTTAGTTCATTGACAGATTGATGTTATGTTATAAGATTTTTTTTTACATTACTTCTTAATCAGTAACAGACACCATTATAAACCATGTACAAAAGTAAGCTTAGTGTAGTGTTACCACGTTAACTTTATCACCCGAGTTCACAGTTTGTAATAACAAACATAATGCGTTGTTCATTAAATACGTGGGATTATGAATTATATTGAGAACGTCATACACAGAAAGCATGCCATAATGTAACTTACCCTGTAAACTTTAGTCTCATTCGTCGTGAAGCGTGCAAGCGATTTGCAAAGATTAATATAAAGGTTAATAAAACGTTACACTCACATCTTCCTGAGGTGCAGCAGGAACACGATCCTTTTTTCAAGAGCAGCTTATTAGCAAAACCTGCTTTATACTGACGCTCGTTTATAAAGCAGTCTGCTGAGAAATGATTCGCGCAAACATTGACGTTGATCGGGGGGAATATTCCCTTCTAAAACAAAACTCAGCAGCCACTGGGTCTTCAGCGGTTCGGATTTAGGAACATCAAAATTACTGCTGTGTTCGTTATTACACCCAACAACACAACACCACAATCGCTTAGACGCCATTCTGCTCCAGAGTATCAACAATGGCGGACGGATGACAGCTCGCTCAGGTCGGGTCTGTGTTGAAACGCTGCTGTCAATCAACAATCTTAGGAGGGGCGTACACCGTGTAACGTCACACGATCAGACGGCTCGATTTGAGACAGGGGAAAATATATAAGGAGATTAAAAAAAAACACTGGATGTATTTTTATCATTATAGGATGGTTGTGTACAGGCACTGCCAACACACATTTCCGTATAATCAACTTGTAAAAGTGCATGTACCATTATATGACCCCTTTAATTTTTAACATTTAACTCTCATTTAACAGTCATGCTGGGAACTAGAAGTCTGCTGTAACCACTGATTGTAACTCATTCTGTGAATGTGTGTATATACACTATATTGCCAAAAGTTTTGGGACGCCTGTCTTTACATACACATGAACTTAAATGAAATTCCATTCTTAATCCGTAGGGTTTAATATTGAGTTGGCCCACCCTTTGCAGCTATAACAGATTCAACTCTTCTGGGAAGGCTTTCCACAAGGTTTAGTGTGTTTATGGGAATTTTTGACCATTCTTCTAGAAGCGCATTTGTGAGGTCAGGCAATGATGTTGGACAATAAGACCTGGCTTGCAGTCTCTGCTCTAATTCATCCCAAAGATGTTCTTTCTGTTTGAGGTCAGGACTCTGTGCAGGCCAGTCAAGTTCCTCTACACCTAACTCGCTCATCCATGTCTTTATGGAGCTTGCTTTGTGTTCTGGTGCGCAGTCATGTTGGAAAAGGAAGGGGCCATCCCCAAACTGTTCCCACAAAGTTGGGAGCAGCATGAAATTGTCCAAAATGTCTTGTTATGCTGAAGCATTAAGAGTTCCTTTCAATGGAACTAAGGGGCCAAACCCAACCCCTGAAAAAACCCCACACCATAATTCCTCCACCAAACTTTAGACTTGGCACAATGCAGTCAGACAAGCACCGTTCTCCTGGCAACTGTCAAACCCAGACTCGTCCATCGGATTTCCAGACAGAGAAGCATGTTTCCACTGCTCTTGAGTCCAGTGGTGGTGTGCTTTACACCACTGCTTCTGACGCTTTGCATTGCACTTGGTGATGTAAGGCTTGGATGCAGCTGCTCGGCCATGAAAACTCATTCCATGAAGCTCTCTATGCACGGTTCTTGAGCTAATCTGAAGGCCACACAAAGTTTGGAGGTCTGTAGCTATTGACTCAGTTGACTTCTGTGCACCTCAGCATACACCGACCACGCTCTGTGATTTTACGTGGCCTACCACTTTGTGGCTAGGTTTCTGTTGTTCCCAATTGCTTCCACTTTGTTATAATACCACAAACAGTTAGTTGATAGTGGAAAATTTAGTGAGGAAATTTCACAAATGGACTTATTGCACAGGTGGCAACCTATCACGGTACCATGCTTGAATTCACTGAGCTCCTGAGAGTGACCCATGCTTTTACAAATGTTTGCAGAAGAAGTCTGCATGCCTAGGTGCTTTGTTTTATACACCTGTGGCCATGGAAGTGATTGGAACACCAGAATTAAAACTTTATTCATATTACATGTAATGCTAGTTTTGTCTTCATTTCTAAATATTTTATATGTATCAATATATAGCCATACATGATCAATGCATATATTGCAGAATATTGAAAAATGTAAGCACTAGTTTCCCATATGGAAATGTATTATGTAATATATCACATTATATTTAGCAGTTTATTCACATACATTTTTGTTCCATAAGTGTTCTTTGTGGGTGAACTGGGCAAATTGAAATTATAAGGTTTTAGCTGCATTAACATGGACCCTCATAATCCAATCGTAACTGGACTAGTAGCACAATCGGAACAAAAAAGTCACATGTAACCACGTCAATTGGAATGAATAGGCCAGATCTGATTAAAATTTAGTTTGGATTTTAAGCGGTGGTTTATTCCTTTTGTAAAATCGAAAGGGCATGTAAACACTTGATCGGATTAAAAACCGAAACTGGAAAGTACTGTGCATGTGCAATGACATAGGCGGAACATATGACGCGCAGAACAAACTGTTCTTCCTGTTGAATAAAGTGTCATAATTAATTGTCCTGGAATTGATTTTACTGTTTTATAAATATAAGCACGGCATAGCGATTCATGAGCTCATCACCACCTAATTAGGACACAAAATAGAAAAATATTAAAGGTGCTGTATGTACGTTTTTCACTTTACTAAAACATAAAAATACCAAAATATGCTTGCAGATATGCAGGAAACATGCTGAATTCACCTTCTTGTTTCTCTGAAAACCAATGCTACAGCAAGTTATTCTACTTTGAAATGTGCGTTCCGTATCTGAATTTCTGTTTTTGTTTTGGTCTGTGCGAAACCGCATGCTGACAGTTTACCCAATAATATTTCGACACCACAGGTTGCCAGTTGGCGGAAAACACAGCGTATTGCTGCCATGGAACTTATGGAAGCCAGCGAACAAACTGGGCCAGAGATCGCAGATTCTACCCGACCTAAAAAGTCTCGGCATCCATCTCAAAATCTCTATGAACGAGAGCATATTAAAACGTGGATAAATCAACTCATCAACTTACAGTTTTCATTGTCAATTCCGCTGACTCCTGATGCGTGTCCTCAAGCTGGCAACCTGCGTGAGCGTGAAGTCTGAGGAAGAGGGGGCGGGGGAAACAATGATCTCCAATATTTTGAATTTGGACTTTTTTGACCACTAGCTGTCAATCCTACATACCACACCTTTAAAGGGTAACTAAACCCCAGCTCAGAGCTTAATTCCAACCACTGGCAATATTTGAAAAATATTGCTGGAAAAGTGGGCAGAGCCCAGCGTAGACAGAGGGGATGAACCGAGGGCGGGACTGAGCGGAGGGCGTGCACCTGAGACTCGCAGTGATGGATTGATTGACAGCTGTCTGACTCGCGAGTCGCAAAGATGGAGAATGACTTGAGTGACGCCAGTAGCTTTGCAACAGAGCGGTCATTCTCCCCCACCTTCACCTGAAGTGGAGGAGGGTGAATTGTCTGTAGACACAGACCCAGACCCAGAAGCCACGTTTACATGCGCACTTTTTTGTCATTCCGATTAAAATCATTCTGATTGAAAGATTCGGTGGACTGTTTACATGAGACGTTATCTAAACCGATCTGGTGTTTACATGTGCTGACTTTCAGTAGGAATCATTTTGTGACATGCGCACACAGTTTGTCTGCCGCCTCAGATTCGTTACGTATTGTGGATCAATAGTTCTGTGTTGGTAATTTTTATATTTATTTATTTTTCTGTGGGCGGACATGCAGTAGTTTAACCTAATTTATGTCCTATACAATGGCTATTTCAACAGCTGTGAATGATGAATGCGGAATCAAAAATTAATTCAATTCATTTATTTTGAAAAACACAAAATTAACAATAAAATGCACTCAAATTATTAATAAAAACATAGGATATACGGTGAAACATGAATGAAGCATTAAAGACGTGCTCAGCATCATTACTAGTAGTACTAAACATATATATTTCAGATGATTAAGGAAAGATACCATAATCACAAAGGTATAAATATTAACAAAAGTAATTAAAGTAGACTGTGGGTAATGTTACTTAACCAATTTGAAGCAGTTGTTGATTCAATTTTTTTTTATAGCTAACTTAACTAACGAGAAACAGAGAGCAGCTTGAATGTTCCCCGTTGAAATGGCAGCTCTCAACGGCCACCAGGACTTGTAGAGTTTTATAAAAGCTATTTATTATTTGTCGTAAAGTGTAAGAATCACCTCAGAAAAAAATGTATTCTGTCAGGCGCAGTTGAAGCCTCGGACAAACGCTGTCAAGATGAGATGCTGTAGCCAGGCTATGTCTGTGTCATTATTCCAACATCATGTTCATAACATGTTACGAAATAAAAAGTTTAATACCTCAGAAAAATGAACTTTCCTTTCTTGTCAACATTAGACTGGTGTGAGCGCGGCGCGCGCTCTTCAGTTGAGGAGGTGCGCGCTGTATATCATGTCACAGAAAGACGTGCACTCAAAGTAATCGGATCAGATCGTTTACATGGTGGAATTTGTCGTTTGATCGGTTCATGAAAAGGTTTATCCCACCCCTCTCAAACCGATTACAATTTCATTCGGTTTGGCCATTTTTATTCCGATTGAGGTGTTTATATGGAGTATTTTTATTCGGATTGGACTTTTAAACCGATTACAGTGCTCCATGTAAACGCACCTAGAGCCTTATCAATGCGAGCCGCTGGCTCAAACTGCGTTAACTCCCGATGCCGACGATGCTAGTGAAGCAGCAGCGCAAGAGAACTGACCTAATCTATGAACAGTCAAATCCTTATACTGAATGCCACTAAAAATAGATCAGATACAAACGATGTATTTTCATTCAAATTAACTGAATTAATTAGCAGCGCAGGACCAATAAGTTCAAACCTAATAGCCTATTATAAACAGATTTCCTCAAAAGTTAGACTATATACGCCAGCACATTACAATACTGTTGTTCGTTACCGCGGCAACCACTTGCGTGTCAAGGTTTGAAAGTCTGTCTCTTGTATGAAACTTATCTGTACACATGACAGGCGGCAATAATATCGCTAGAAAATCCTGACGTGTACTGACAACTGCATTATTTAACCGCATTTTCTTCATTACAATGTTAAAGCACGTGTCAAGTAAGTTTCATTCATAATGTTTCTACTTCATGTAACATGACAGTTCATACTGGAGTGAAGCCGTTCTCATCATGTGATTGGGGAAAACATTTCTGAGGGCGTGGTGAGCTCGTGCCAGGGGCGTGTGTAGTGAGCCGTTGGAAGAACCATCCTACATCACAATGACCCACAACGTCCAATAGGAAAATTCAACTGCAGTATCCACTGTTCAACCTTAAGAGGGCAGCACTTAGACAGTTTTACACCATATTTTATAGAATTAAAACACTTTATACCCAAATGTCAAAACATTTATTCGAATCAATGAACAGCATTAATAAAGCCCCAGTCTAGCAGATCATTAACTAAAAAAAGTTGGTTTAGGGTTTAGTTACCCTTTAAGTCTGCTTTATAAAACAAAGAAAAGGACGATGGTAAGTACGCAAAAACAGCGGGAAACTCTATATTTTTACAGTGTGCGCATGTAAAAGATTAAATCAGATCAGAAGCTTGTGACATATAAACGCGCATATCAACCCGATTACTTTATTTAGCGTTCATGTAAACACTATGTTTGGATCCATTAATCGTAATGAATTTATTCAGATTGAAGCAAAAAGTGTCCATGTAAACGTAGCTTATGAGCACGTTTACATGCACACCAGTAAGCTGATAACTCACAAATATCAGCTTATTGAAATAACCAGTTTTCCCAGATTACATGCAAACCAGTAAACTGACAACGCAAGTAAACCGCGTTTACATAACTTTATTAATAAATCAGATTATTTCCTTGTAGTGAGGTCAAAAATAATACACTTCCGTATCTGACTCTGAGTATTCCATATGTTATGTCAGTAGGGATGTTAAATAAAGCTTACAACGTGTCAGTGGGAAACTTACGGCTCATATATTACTCTCTCATGCAGTTACAGACGCAGCGTTTTGACTGAACCACTTTAACTGCACGAGAGATGAGAACACATTTTTACAATTTTCTGGGTCTTAAAAGAGTCTGCGTCTGTGATATATTTCCTTCTTTCTTTCATGCAAAACACTCGCTCTGTCTAGATGTGTTTAAATCTACTCTAAGTATGCGTTTCTGTCACCTATCACACATGCGCACTTCAATAAGCTGACAAAAAGCAGGTTAATGCGTTTACATGTCGCGCGAAATTGGGATAAGAGGCACAAAACTGCCTGTTCCGACCAGTTTATGCTTAAGCCGTTTATGACCATACTCCGATAAAAGAAAACAGGTTACAGCGTTTACATGACCATGTTCGTTGTCGGCTTATTAAGCATAATCGGCTTAAGAACATCCATGTAAACGCACTCAATGTTGGTTCTTGTTGGAATGTTTTGGTAAATTCAGCTTTAGAAGATGATGGGCCTGAAAATCATCTGCATAAGAATGATAGTAGAAAGTGATGATGATGTTGCTAAGTATGAGATAATAAAACAGGTCCGAGTACTGAACCCTGTGGAACTCCAGAGGACAGATTGATGTGGACATGAAGTGAATCCTTTCCATGATATTTGGTGGATTCAAGTCAAAACAACAATGGACCCCATTGACTTTCATTGTATGAATTAAAAAAAAAAAAAAATTTTCAATGTTCGTTGTTTGGCAGGTTTTCCCCATGCAGATTTCGCTATGGGTTCAAGTTAGTCACCCGAGTTGGGCACGTTGACCAACAGAAAGCTGATTGGTTTGAAAGTGACTTCTGTGTGAGCTGTGAATCATACACGGCTACACTATTGACAAAAGACAATGGACCTTTTTTACCCAATTTTTTTCACAGAATGTGATTGAGTATGTGACAAAGTGATAATTGTCATAACCATAAAACGAGAAATTTTTCCTGTTTGTTAACAGACTCAATTAAATCCGTGTGTGGGCCTATAATCACGTCAAAGCCGAAGACAATTACACAAATCTACATTACAAGCATATTTGCTATTTCCCAAAAAAACAATTAAATGCTATTTATTTGATTTATAGCATTGACTGAAAAACTTAAAATTCCTTGGCAATGACCATAATTATATAATCTTTGAGCATATAGGCTAAATCCTAAATCTATGTGCATTTAAGGATTTTGAAAGGGCTGGTGAGATCCAAAATGACTTTATCCAAAACTTCAATTATAAATTGTGTTTCAGATAAAACTGTGATACTCCTACTATGTCTGAGTGTGCAGTTTTCTCAAGAAAATTTGTCTTGGAAGGTTTGTTTGGTCTGTCTATTTTGGCAACTTCTATTAGTTAAATAGAGTCGGAGCAGTGCATTTGGCTTGGGTTGTTGGGGGAATGACTGCTCCAACCAAAATTAGTGTTCTTCTTTACAGACGACCCGTTTCAAACGTCTGCTTTCTTATCAGATTATGGTTTAAGTGAATGAGACATTTAAGTACATTTTCATATGGCTGGAATTTGGAATGGAATCCTCAATGAGACCAGAATAAACTCTAGCTCCCCAGGGAATGTACAAAAATGTCAAGGATGCCAATAGGTCTCAGTTAGTCAGAATAGAAAAAGAAAACAAACTCAAACAAATTTTTTTATAACCATTTCAATATATTTTCTTTTTATTGCATTTACACCTAATATGATTCAAAATGTGAATATGATACTTACGATAATACCGGACATGTATCCTGTGATGCTGACACTCTCAGTGCGTGTGCTGGTGTAGATACCCATCACAACAATGAGCAAAGACAGACTTAACATGCCTGAAACCAGCATCTGAGCCTTTCTCCTCCTCATTCTCATTGCATCTAGCAGAGAGACAGTGAGATAGAAAGTTCAATGAAAGAGAATTAGGAGTCAACTAATTTTATGAATGATTACAAATAAACAACATAAACACACAGTTTAAATTTGCTTAAATGCATAGTACAAGTTTCCTATCTTTACTGACAAACTCAGTTGACATAAATCATTCTCTGCCCCACAGGGGAAAATTTGGATATTTCTTGTTATAGACTTCATACTACAGACTACAGTTGGCTTCATATATTTATGTACTGCCAGTTAGCCAACTAACTTTGGTAGCTAAATTATCTCTAAGCGCCTCCACTATGTTTCAAAAATATTAAACGATTCATATGATTTCAGTGAGAATTGTGACGTACATGACAAGGTGAATTGCAAGCTTTTAAATCTCAACCTTTAAATATTTGGTGATTCTATAACCATCCTTAATGTCAATGTAGTTTAGTATGTCAAAATATGTCAATATGGTTTATAGAATGTCCAAATATTCCAAAGTTTATAGCAAATGTTTTCTATAATAGAAGCACTACAAAACATTTCTCACTTCATCCAATTTATTAAATACACCCTCAGATGCCTAGTAATCATATCCACAATGATGAATGCAGACAAATGAAAACATTTTCAGAAAGACAAAGACCTTTGAGACAATTATTAATGACAGGGACATTTGATTGTCTACTGATTTTTTATTTGTTCCACTTTACCTGAGGTCTCACTTACTTTACCTGAGCTGAAGCCAATCAAATGTCAAGATTATCAAATGTGATATTGCAGAAATAATCTATTAAAAAGTACAAAAAACGATAAAATACTTTCCAGAAAAAAGCCAATAAACATATTTTATTTGCATATACAAATTAATTGTGCATTCTATTTCTTTCTTTTTACTATATTTTTGAAATTTCATTCAAACCCCTCACTTTTGTATTATCGCCATAAAACAGAACAATACAATGAGACATATTCATTCAAAGTAAAAAATACAAAGTAATATAAAACAGTGCCAGCGGACAAGAACAAAATGATAACAAACAAAAGAAAAATGAGTCTATTTTAATTGTCTTTTTACATGTGTAATTACACAAAACAGAACAATAAAGCTTGAAATCATTTTTAAAGCAAGAAAAGTTAGGTTTGGAGTCAGACCATTTCATTTTATGAATGTGAAACTTCCCATTATTAACAATTGTATAAATTATGCCTTATCTTTCTCAATCCCATGTTCACTGAAGTGTATTATTATCAAATCCCTCACACTTACCTGCAGCAGCGTGTGGAGGAGCGGCGTCGCGCAGGGTCGTTTCCTGTGAGTTTGTCATCTCTCCTCGTTAATGTTTATAATCCACAAGATCTCACTCACCGGTATAAATCCGGACTGTGCGCGCCAACTCGACTGCTCGAGCTTTTATACACGTGCCCGCGCCCTCCGAGGGATTCAAGGTCGTAAAATTAGAGCCTGAACAAAGTGGACAAGTTCAACTGAAACTCGTCTGACCTGGTAACGTTAGTGATACGACGTCACATTATTATTAGAATTCGGGGCAAAACCTTCTATTTGACTTTGTTTTTTATTTTTTTAAACGTAGCCTATACAGAAATTGTAATAGCCTAGATGACAATATATCTATGCAGGATATCGATTACTTGGGGGCTAGTTGTCACAACTTTTACTCCAGTGAATATTTATCAAGGAAGATGTTTTGTATTTTTATAGTCACAACCCTCAACGTTTTGACTAGCCTATAAAAACCTATAGTAGGCTACAGCACAGGAAAAACACTATTTTAAAAAGTTTGTTTAACATAAGCTATTTTCGTGGCAACAAAAGTGGGGCATGTTGTCACAATATTTTAGATAAGTTGTCACAGTGGAATCTGAAATTATTAATCAGGCTTTTCCGGCATATTTAACAGTAAAATAATTATAAAGCTAACACGATTCATGAGGCAGCAAAAAAGGCAAAAGTATCATATACCATTGTGTTGGCCAATGGAAAGGATTTTTACCACACTGTGCTTCAGTTTTCTGTCTCTCAAATAAACGTATCTCAATGTCATGTGCTGTAAAAATGTAAAGATCATAGAGCAATATGTCACGCTATGCAAATGGTTAGCTGATCACATGTGATAGGCTACATTTCAATAGCTTTAATCTCTGAATAATTTCCAGCTTTTAACCTATTACTTATTGTATCAACTTACATTTCAGTCCACAGAACATGGAAGATATAATTTATGGAAAAAGGCCAATGTGTTACTGTTAACGCGTTAGTTAAACTTAATTAGTGACTAACAGGCACATGGGAACTATGAAAATTAGCTATGACAAACAGGCAAACAGGAACAGTGAAAATCAAACCAAAACACCATGAAACTAAACCAAAACAGATTTACACCTTACATAATTTAGTCCCCCCTCCCGGAAGGCATGTCCTCGTGCCATAACAGTCCAACTGAGGAGGGAGGATGGGGGCTCTGGAGGAGGATGTGGAGCAGGTGAATGGCGGGAAACAGGAGAAGGTCATGGGAGAAACAAGGGTGGTGATGACAGTGGGAGGAGCCAGGGAGGAAGGAGAGCAGGAGTAGCCAGACTGGACCCAGAGGACAGCCAGAGGGACAGAGCAGCCATGTTGGAGACTTGGCTGACGAAACCAGGGGGACGAAACCGATGGAGGTGGAGACCCATGTGGAGATGAAGAGCCAGTGAGACCACACAACAACGATGGTTCAGGAGGCCGAGGTGGAGCTGCAGTGACAAACGTTCAAGGTGGAGCCAGGGTGCCAGAGGAGTGAGCCAAAGCTGGTGAGACTGAGGACCAAGGCGGAGCCTGACAGAGCCGAAGGGGTGGAGGGATGAAGCACAGCTGAAGGCCCGGAAGTCTGCAGCGCAGACAGAGCTACTTCTGACCAAGGTGCGAACGGAGGGACAAGGGAACCTGGTAGAGCCGTGAGGACGATGCTCCCAGGTGGAGCCAAGGGAGTGAGGAGATAGGAGCTTTAGTATGTTGAAATTTAGTGTAAGGGGTTTGATAAGTATTCCAAAGATACCCGGATGGTCTGCTATTTCCACAGATCTGTGCACACTCAAATGGCTAATATTGCCCACAACCCATTGCGCATTGGACGAGAATTCGATTAGAACTACAAACATGAATAAAAAGTGTTTTAAAAAAAACTACAAACATGACGGACAGGCCCGTCGCGACAAGGCAGGCAAACCAAGCAATTGCTTGGGGCCCCGAGCTGGCCTGGGGCCCCAAGACAACGACAGGTTAAGAATAAAATGAAACAACAAACTGTGTGAGCGCCCCTTTGATAGTCAATGCAGTAAAGTGCAATGACACTGTTATCGGGAACCCCCTCAAGGGGGCCCCTCTCAGTAGTCGCTGACAGCAGCCAGCCAACCACGCGACCTCAGCAGCCGGCAAAATAGGCTACAAAACCTCCCCGGCAGTCATCATGAAGCGGAATTATGCTCCAGGAAGCCAGAAAAGAAAAAAGAGAAAGTAAGAGGAGGATAAGAAAAAACAAAACAAGATAGTGGTAAGTGATAAATTACACTGGATAAAATAGCTCTACTTGTCTTGTACAAAAATGGTGTAAGTTTGCAGCAGGAAGGCTAGCAAAAATATGTTTATGTTAGCTATCGTTACCTGCCTGATGGCAAATGCTGCTTGTAACGAACAGTTAGTGCAACTTTTTTTCCGAACGGACGGAATATGGTTACATACTGTAATGTTTTTTAACGGGATAAGGAAGACGCAGATCTGTTACAGAATCTGTTACAATCACTGTTTATCATATTTAATGACATGACATTGCTATAGCTTTGTAATAGGTTTTGATGAAAGTGGCATAGCATGCTATACTAACTATTATTTATGCTATGCATAAATAACCTGGAATAGTTAATATAGCATGCTATATTAACTATTATTATAAACATTATTTAACCAGAAAGAGGCAGAGGAACATGATTTTTTTCTTAGCTTATCTTAATGTGCTAGTGTCAGGATATATACGGTAGTGACAGTTTGCAAATATGACATTATTTTTATAAGTTACCAATGGATCTTGAACGGTTACTTTATTCTGTGTGGCAATTTTTACACTGTTACATTTTGAAGTACAGTATCAGGACAACCCACATGTTTTACTGGTACTGTTTATTAACTATTTAACAAGGTATAACAGTCATCTGTTGCAACTTTATAATAACCATGCAGATAATGTTTATAGACAGTTTACAAACCAACTTTAAGTATTCCATGTCCATTTTGCTTGGGGCCCCCAAATTTCTTCAAACCGCCCTGATGACGGATGTATGACAGTTAAATTGAGAAGTTCAGATAAAAGGGTTTGATAACCTGACAAAAAGATATTTATTCAATGTCATCTACATAATTTAATCTGCAACAGCATTGCTAACTTTTGTAAAGATATGTTTAGTCATTAACTTTTAAATGTATAATTATGCAAAAAATGCAAACACGTGAGAAGAGTTTGCATGAAAGTCTCACGGCTTGCAGATCAACGCTCTACTACATTTCTCTCAGAAACGGTAGGAAATTTGAACTGTGACAAGTTGATTGACTGGGCAGTTTAAACGGTGACAGGATGCGTGTAACTTAAGCGACAGAGCTGTCCGTTAAAGACACAGTCTTGATAGAGTAGCATGTCCCAAAGCTTGCCTATTCTTCTGCCACACACTCAAAATTATGTAGTATAAGTAAGCAAATTTGAGCGCAGAATTGTTTAATTAACAATGACAGGGAACACAGGCAAACAGGAACAGGGAAAACCTATGAAACTAGAACACCATGAAATTAAACCAAAACAGAACTACACTTTCTGTTTAAGACAGCCTTTGTATAATTTTTTTCTTCTTCTTTTTCAAACAAGTGCTATAAAACTAACAACATGTGAGGTGTTGTATTGTTTTCTGGCCTTTCTGAATTAGTTAAGGTGTTAAGTGTGTAGCAAATGCTGTTCTAGCTGGGATTCATTTAGAAGTCACATTCCTGCCAGTCTTTAAATTATTCCTGTAGTTCAACACACTCTCCTGTAGACAGGTGGATCTAGTTAGCAGAGAAAAATGACTGTATTGTGAAAAAAACTTATTCTTTACATAATAAGACTTTTAAATCCAGTCTGCTGCTTATGTCCTTTGCCAAATAACATTCATTTTTGTCCTTATTTGACATATTTTATTAATCTCTTCTGCGTACTGCAGGGTGTTTAAACTGACACAATGATACATGATATATTTAATAGGAGTGATGCTAGGTGGGTGATGTTTTTCCTCTGCCTGCAGCTAGAATCTCTGGAACTCACAGTGATGGCCAGGATTGGTCAGTGTGGGTTCACTGACACAAGACAAAAACAGAGTTTCAGATTTCAAAGAGGTCAGTGACCTCTACATGAATCATAACTCAGGAGAACGAGCGAGGATGGTAGTAAACTAAAAAAAAATATTATTTGTTTGTTTTTTACTGAAACTAGTTCCCCCTTTACTTGGGACTTAATGTAAAATATATATTTTTTAAATTAAGATTATTATTTGATGTGTTTTTAAGCAAAATGAGAAAAGGGGGAGACTTGAAAGTGTTTAATGTTCAGTTATGTTGGAATTCTTTGAACCGTTTAAATTACACTGGGTAAACACTGAGAACAGTGGAGCATTTGCTTAAGCTGTGGATTGGTGTTACTCAGCATGTCATTACTGCTCAAGGAGCATCTACTGCTTAGCATTTATCAAGCTAATATGAGCTATTGTTAGCTAATATTTTATTAGCTAGTTGCTACAGTGCTAAAATTCTGTTGTATGACACAAAAATATATGAAATTGAATTTATTAATCCTGTCAGGGAACCTTATCACTTTGATACTACTTAATTGGGTCACTTAAAATGACTTTATTCTGTGATGTAGAAATTAAGTGAACAAATTGTTTGTTTAATATTTGATTCATGCGAGACCGATGTAAATTATTAAATCATGTACATCCAACACCCTTTTTAGTGACAGATTTAAATAATTTGTGTGATAAAAACCAATAAATAGGAAGAAAAATCAACATTTCACCCCTATATATAGAAAAACGAAATATATATATAGTGCCACCATCTATCACTAAAATGTTACAAAATATTCTATGAGCTGAAATAAAATATTTAGTGCAAAATAGGTATTATTTCATTGATTTAAAGGGGATGTCTAATGCTATTTCATGCATTCTGACTTATTTACAATGTTAAAGAGTTGGATTCACTGTTAAAGAGCTGGAAAACGAGTTGGACGTATGACGGAGTATTTCTGTGCCAAATGCACTCCTTCAGGGTTCGTATAAGGCCTTTGTATAAGGCCCAAACATGGGTTATTACTATTGTTATTATTAAGCAGTGACCTCCGCATTGAATTCTGAATGATTGAATTCTGACGCCTCTGTATCTGTATCTGTATGTATGTTATAAGCCCTGTTAGCACAGTTATTAGTTATTATTATAATTATTAGTTATTATACTCACCTCATGTAACAAAGGAGATAGCGGGGCACAATCTGACTTCAAACAAAGAAGATCGCAGAGCGCACTCCGACGTCACCAGCCAAAATCTCCGGTGTCACTGTATACACGACAACACTTCAACCAGAGTTTCTAAAAATCTTCACCCTGGCAGGAGTTTTCAAAAAAGTTTGGTTTCAGTGACCGGATATTGCCTGTGGATGAAGAGCCAAACTGCAAAGAAAAAGCTGCTGTATTGAAAATACCCATGTTCGTGTGGACAGGGCCTACGTTTCGGAACGTTTTTTTTTCAGAGTTTGGCCCTGTATGACGTAATAGAGGGCGGAATTCCTTGTATGGGCACTTCTCCCGGAAGAGCGTACACATCAACCTGAGCGAGAGCAAGAGCGCGCCCATCAATGTGCTTCATTGGGGTAACGGCAGCACTGCACAGGACCTGATCGAGAAAGATTTGTCATTTTGTTTTTAGACCACAAAATCAACAATGTCACTCCAGAGAAGTGTGTTTTTGGTTGTGAGAGAAATATAACCATGTTCAGCTTCCCAGAGAAACTGAGCATTAAGGGGAACAGTGAATGCAGTTTGGTTTTCTGGGGCAGCAAAGGAGTGCAAGTGCGTTTGTTTAGCCTGGATGCCAGCCGAACTTAGCCCCGCCCACAAACATTTGAAGTCGTGAAGTTCGGTCTGGACTAGATCCGTTGTGGAGCAACTATGCTCGAACCAGAGCTGTTCGGACCAATCAAATTGTCATCCATAATCATCCACGTCACCAAAGAGCGCTTGGGTTGAATTTGTTTACTAAACAGAGAACTTGTTCGTATATGCATTCGCCTTTCCTATTTCTCTCAAAAATGATGATCGTGTTGGTAAGTACTCAGTGTATCCTTAAATTATTATTACAACACCGGCAAAGATCATTTACACTCATCTTCTTCTACTACTTCATCCAGCCTGCAGTTGAGTTCTGTTGACTATGCGTTACTCAACATATACGTCACATCGTTGCTCTGATTGGTTGTAGGTCTATTCAATTGAGTGCAGATGCATTTTCTTTCCTGGTTCGGTTGAAACACGCCCCATAATCACAGCCCAATGGAGCAGTATCAGACTCATATTCTGACTAGAATCTGAGTATGACAACATCAGGCTATCATTTGTTTGTTCCCGGTATTTTGCTGACGAATGTTTTATAAACAAGGCCCAGTTTGATGCTGGATTTGCAGATCGTTTGAAACTGAAAGATGGAGCGGTCCCAGCAATAAAAGATACCGAACAGCAGGGCTTGACATTAACACCCACTGAGGCCCACTAGCCACTTTGGCGGGTTGAATATAAACCTACAGCCAAATTAAATGCCAAGGCCGTCGTATCACAAAATTACAATTCAATTACAATTCTTTATCAATTAACTTGCATTTAGTGAAGGCGAGAAAGGTGGAATCACGCTGAAGGACACACAACAGAAGCTCTCTCTCTGTCGCACACGCGATCAGTTCTCCTTGTGCCTGAATAGTCAAATACACGCGCACACAGATGTCAAAATGTCCATTGTGTGGAGTATCTCGCATGAACACAGTCGGTTATGGCTTAAGTGTACGTAAACAGGTGGGTTATGACTATATATGTGTCAGAATATTACGTCCATGCATTCAGCAGCCCAATTAAATATCTGTCTGTCATTAAGGCTGCACTATGTAAATTTTCCGTCCACTAGAGGTCACCTATTCAAAACAAAGGCGTAGTTTGATGACGCCACGTTTGAGCGCAGAATCTTGGGACATGGGGTCTTGGGTCTTCACCTTACAGCCGGTGGAAAAGAATCGAGATAGGACTCGGGCAGAAGTCATGTTCATGGATGCAATTATTAACGTTACAGTAGTATGAAGCAGAGCAGGACCGAGTGTTGTGGGAGATGAGCAAGGCCGCTGGAGCGAACGTTGATAAGATGAACGCAACACACACCTCACAAGCAGCGGGACTTTTATTATGCCACAGTCACCGGCGCAACTTCCGCTTTTCCGGTCATGAGTATGAGGTAACGCAGCTCTGTTTATCATATTAGATACATCTGAGTGTGTTGAAAATTATGTTATGACGTTACTCTGTGCGTTCTCTCGGCGGCTGCTATGACACTTGTTGCACACTGCAGTGAGAGTAACGCGTTTCTGCAAAAATAAAACCGGAAACTGAGGGTAATGTAGATATGACGCAATCGACAGGCGACTCCCTCACACGTCCCGGTTCCCTGGTTAAAATAGCAATTTTCTCACGATTTACAAATAGTTGGAAACATTTGGGATATTGTAGTACTCAACTGAACAAAATATATAACACTGGCCTAGTGGTTTTTGGATATTTTACTGAAAATAATTGACATAGTGCACCTTTAATGTTAATCAAACAACTACAGATGTTAAATAAATGTATGTAAATAAAACTACTGTATCTGAAAAAAGATATTTTTTAAATGTACTATTGTTTTTGTAATTTGCTTCTTTGTTCTTTTATATAGCCTAACAAAAATAATCATATAACATTTATCATATTAGCCTATGCTCATTTTGCCCACCCCTTGCCCACTTGCACTGCTGGCCCACCTGCTGATATACAATGTAGTCTTTATTTGGCTGGTCACTCTTTTTTTTTAAAGTTTGAAATTGTTTGAAATATTCTGGATCAAGTAAAATTACTCAAAATCAAGTAATTTAAGCATGCGAAAGTCAATTTTAATCCTATAAAATGTGAGATGGTGGTCCAGTGGGTTAAACCATGGAACTGATATGCAGAAGGTTGCTGCTTCGATCCCAGCAGTCACCACTAGTGTGTCCTTGAGTAAGGCATTTTACTCCACGTTGCTCCAGGGGGATTGTCCCTGTAATAAGGGCACTGTAAGTTGCTTTGGATAAAAGCATCTGTCAAATGTAAATGTAAATTTCCAAACAGCAGTGAAAATGCTGAGTGGCTAGTAACTTTGGAAAACCACTAGCCACAGTGGCTGGTGAGTTAATGTCAAACCCTGCTGAACAGTATAAAATAGTTAGAACCGCATGCAGAAAGTAAAACTGCATCAAAAGTCTGTTTTGTTGGCATTTGGCATGTAAGTGCATATAATGTAAACAACGCGAACGTATAGTGAAATAAAAGTTATCCAGGGATAATGTGATGATGTATTGTGCGAGTGTGTGTGCTCATGACTCTTTAGCTCCGGCTGCGGCACGCCTCCATCAGGAGCTTGACTGTTTTTGGAAAGAAGCGGTACAGTATATTGGAGTTATACATAGTACAGCATATATATCTGTCTTTTATAAAACTGATAAAACTAAAGACTCTTCAGAGATATGATAGATGCAATTTATACCTAATCCTCTATGCTCAAGATTACCATGAGATTGGCAGAAATTGTGCCTGTTATGTCCCCTTTAAACATGCAATTTTGGATACAGTGGACCTATGAGGGTTAAACTTGGCATCTAAAAAACAAATATTGGAAATTTGGAGTCAAGACAATAGCATTCTGGCACAAAATTCTGCATTTGTCTTAGACATACACATATGCTTCAGATTTGTCAGATTTTTTTCTTTAAAAGCACCCACCCTAATACCATACACAGACATAAACCCGTACACTCATCTCCTGAACACTTATCTTGCAGGAGAGATGGATCCTCCCAAGGTCAAGGGGAAAATGCTTAGTACAAACAAGCATCAAAGTGCTCTACAAACATGATCTGTCTTGTTCATTTTCTCGCTATTGCTCTCTCTCTCTCATTGTTGGTGTGAGATCCTCCTCAGTCCTGTGAACATCTTCCCTCATAATCCTCTTCATAACATCTTTCATGAGGGGAGGCACTTCAGTGAACAGAAAGTAATATATTAAACCCCTCCTGCTTTAAATCCAGCTGTTAACAGCTTTGTAGGTGGGACAAATATATCAGTGATTCCGCACAATTATATCTATCTATACGGTATTTATACACTCACCGGCCACTTTATTACAGTTTTTTTATTCGCTTTGGTACTATTTTCACAAGTAAGGTGTACATTTTCAAAACTTTTAGTACAAAAATACAAACTGATCACATGTGGAACACAGCTAGTCATTCTTTCAAAACATGATGTAATGCTTTCATTCACTTGCACATATTTTCATTCCACATACTCATTGTTTCAAACACAAGATTATTGAACAAGAACATTTGGTTTAATCGCACCAAAACACAACAGTATGATCTTTCAGTTTAGTACTTTTAATAATCAGTTCATTCAACAGAAAACAATGCAAGATACATGTTTCAAATCACCCTCGTTGCTGAATTATCTACAGAAACACAGGCTGCAGATGCCTCATTAGAAAATACACTTGCATTACCTAACTTATGTAATTGAATCCATAATGTTTGTTATATAATCTATTCAGTGTGTTCAAAAGGTCAAAAGCAAAAGGGGTGTGCGGCTATAAAATAGAGTTTGCTGTCAATACAGTAAATGTTCTCACTGTACCATATGACTGAATCTAGTGTAGTTGACCTTTATAAGGGTGAGTTACAGTAATGTGGCAGTCTCTACCAAGGTAATCTGTTTACAGTATCACATGGCATAGATACTGTAATATAAAATGTTGTATTTGATGCCATCTGTCTCCCTTATTCTGATGCATCACTGATCAGTCTGACCATCATTGACTATTTCCTCTCCCTTATACTCTATTCTGCTCTATGTTCACAAATTGCAAATCTTCCTTTCCCACCTATCCACTTACTTTGAACATAGTGGTTATAACCGCATATAATGTAAAATGAATTCATTACATATGATTAACCATATTGGAAATTGCAAACAAAGTAGAAACTATGTCTATAGAATCCATATCTATATGCTGGGTGGGTTAAAAGCAACCCAAGTTGGCAAACCCAGCAATTGGGTTGTTTTAAACCAGCGGTTGGGTTAAATGTTTGCTTAAAACAACCCAGTCACTGGATTAAAACAACCCAATTGCTGGGTGTGGTGAGGAGGGCGTGGTTCAGAACCCGGGAAGGAAGGATATTGCCGCCGCCATCATGCAGACCTCATTCACCATCATTCATCAAAGCCTGATACAGCCGGGGGCATTGGATACGAGCCGCGTGGTTAAGGTGAGGTGTGTGCACGGGGATGTGTTGGAATATCCTTTAAGGTCTGTGACCATACAATTTAGGGGACAAAAACATAGTGTTGAGGTGGCAGTTAGTCCGTACCTCAGACATCCACTGATTTGGGGAACAAATTATCAGTTATTAGGGTGTTTATCAGCGGATGTCTCTTGGGGGAAAAGGAAGCAGGGACGGGGGTGAGTAATAAAAGGAAGGAGGGACATGGGAGTAATAGAGGAATTGTTTCGGTGCCTAAAACGGACGGCTCGGTTCGCTTCTGTGTTGACTATCACAAGGTGAATGCTTGTCGAAATTTGACGCATATCCATTGCCCCTGGTTGACGAGTTGCTTAACTGGCTGGGTACGGCTCATTTTTATTCGACATTGGACTTAACGTAAGGATATTGGTAGATCCCCTTATCACCAATATCTAAAGAACAAACAGCCTTCACAACGCCGTTTGGATTACATCAATTTGTGACACTTCCTTTCGGGTTGTTTGGGGCACCGACCACTTTTCAGCGACTCATGGACCGGTGCTGAACATTAGCCAGAAGTCTGAGTCGGGCGCTGGGGGTTTGTGGCGAGGGGGCGTGGTTCAGCGAGGTCGGCAACGGGAGAGAAGAGACAGGTGATGAGCGGTACGTAAGTGGATCAAGTGACATACACCTGTGTCTCGTTGCAGTAATTGCCGTTGGGAGACCGGATAAAAGCCAGATGTAAACGGGAAGCCGTGAGAGAGAGAAACTGAGGACTCGTGTGGACGTGGGAGAGGAAGTTCTGGAGAGCTGGCCAGTATTATTATACAGTGACTGAAATTGAGTTTGAGAGCGCTGGTAGCGCAACTTTTTGTTTACTTGAGAATTAGCAATAAACCTCTCAGCAAGCCGAGCTTGTCTCCTTCCTTCACTATACTTTGAACATTGTTACACTAGGTTTGTCCATTTTCAATCCAACTTGGGGTTTTTTAACCCAGCATTTTTTAGAGTGTGTGGTCATAAAGGGATGGACATGGTCAGCAACAATATTCAGGTACGCTGTGGCATTTAAACAATGATAAATTGATACTAGGGTACTAATGCATTTCAAGAAAATATCCCTCACACCATTACACCACAAGCAGCCTGAACTGTTGATACAAGGGAGGATGAATCCATGCTTTCGTGTTGTTTACGCACATCAGACCAGGCAATGCTTTTCCAATCTTCTAATGTCCAATTTTGTTGAGCCTGTGCAAACTGTAGTCTCAGTTTCCTGTTCTTAGCTGAGAGGCACTTGGTGTGGTCTTCTGATGCAGTGTTAAATATCTCAAAATAGCTAGTCATGAGTGTTTGACACATATTTGGTATGTTCTACAGACATTTGCAGTACAGTTCGCTGATACATGGTGTATTTGTTAAAGGGTTAGATCATCCAAAAGTTCACCGATTTCAAAACACTGCTTCATGAAGCTTCGGAGCGGAAACAGATCAGCGAGTCGATTCGCCAAAGTCACGTGATTTCAGCAGTTTGACACGCGATCCAAATCATGATTCGACTCGCTGATTCGTTTCCGCTCCGAAGCTTCAGGAAGCAGTGTTTTGAAATCGGTTATCGCTATATAAGTCGGTATTTAGTTTTTTTGGCGCACAAAAAATATTCTTGTTGCTTTATAATATTAATATTATACCACTGTACTCACATGAACTGATTTAAATATGTTTTTAGTACATTAATGGATCTTGAGAGTGTAAATTACATTGATGCCTATGCAGGCCTCATTGAGCCTTCAGATTTCAACAAAAATATCTTCATTTGTGTTCCTTCCGAAGATGAACGGAGGTCTTTCGGGTGTGGAACGGCATGAGAGTGAGTAATAAATGACATTATTTTCATTTTTGGGTGAACTAACCCTTTAAGGCCTATTACATATTAGAAATTCCAAAAAACGATCTGGATTCACAATACCATCAGTGGTGGACTCACTGATGGGGTGCAGTGGGGTAAACAAGTCTGACTCCAGAGTTCAGGCTGGGGAACAACAGTCTAATAAAGACCTCTGGCTCCTTGTCTCCTGCAGGACACCACAAGAGCCTGGATGATCAAATTTTACTGCTCTAAAGGTGTTAAATATGAGCTCTTTTCTGTGGTTTGGAGGCCCAGAAAAGACTTTTTCATATCATGCATCTCTCTTGCTTTTCATGGTATCAATGTTTGTGGTTTCAATAAATGTGGTTGCATAAAATGCAGCTTATGGCAGCAATCAACAGGGACACATTACATGTTTTTTATTCTGAATTTGGCAAAAACAGGTTTCAAAGAGATTTCAAAAAGATGTTACCACTGGATCTTTCTAAAACCTAGTTTTCCAGTGCAGAGGAGAGCTATAAAATAGTAGAAATGTGTACTTTGTTTACAATGAGAAAAAAATGTTGCATTGCACAAAGTAATTAATGAACAGTGCAATCCGTTGAGTTTGGTAACCACGGACACCATTCAAGTAACTGAATGTTATGCAACATTCTGTCTGGCCAATATGTTTTTTTTGTATCTGTTCGGTTCTTTGGGTCACGAGGAAAATATATTGTTAAAATGTATGGTTATAAAAAAGTCTGCTTAAAATATTGAGAACAGTAGGATTTATTTAAGCAAATTTATATTTACGTCATGATGATTATTTTGTTGCGTGAGGTCATTTGGGTATCAGCATGCGCAGTTGCGTTGGAAGCTTCATAAAAAACACAGCGTTATTATTATTCACAATCCATCGTCAGGAGCACACAGCCCGTTGGTATGTAGCGAATTTAGAACCTTTGAAAAGTTTATCATAAGCTACGGTCTGCTGTACTTTAATTTAGGAATGTTTAAAGTTTCATACTTGTGTATTTGTCGTCATCGGCTGCGTTTAGTCCGTGCTGAGAGACTTAATTTGTAGTTAGGTTAGCGCGTGTACTGTTCAGTTCTCTCGGTTTGCGATATGTTTGAACACTGGATAATTAACAAATTACCAAGTAAACTAATGTAGCAGACGGTTGTGTGGTAGGCGATGGAGTTGCATTCATTTAGTAAAACATTGAACTATAGTGTTATAATGATTAATGCACCTTACCTGCCGACTCGTGTGATAGTTATACTCTGCGCATGAGCGCTGCTATGCATGATGGGAAATGTAGTTTCTGTGGTGTTCTAACGCAGCTGTGTAAGACTGTATTGGAGATTATATGATAGTGTATTCTTATTTATAGCAGAAATAGATCTAGTTATTTTATTGTAACTACTTCATGTTTGTTTATTTTGCATTATATATTCAATGGATATATTTGTAACACTGTTTATTTCTTATTTCAGGTTTATGACCTGTGGTCAATTGTATAAATAAAACAAAAATACAAGACTAATGACAAACACGAGTCGTGCCACGTGTGCTTCCTGTCACTAGCCCATTCGGATGGCTGAGAATTTAAAAAGATCCGAACAGTCATAAACCATTTAGGCCTGCCATTCAAACATTGTGGCCCTGTTCTGAAGCCTGAAGACCAGAAAATAAATCAGTGACTGGTAACCTTATCTAGTTAAGTTAAAAGCCCATCTATACTGCCTATTCACTTGCTAGTCTGCAAACCTAAGAAGAAAGAAAAAAGCGAATTAACAAGATGGCAGAAAAGGAGAAAATAGAGAGGTTACGGCAAAAGCGTTCAGCAGCCCAGACTGCGTTCACTAAAAGAGCCAACCATCTCACCTCCAGGGCCAATGCGCTAGAAGAAAGGGATCTAAAGGCTGAGTGGAGAGAGTTCAAAGGAGATCATACCAGAGTGGAAGATGCAGGATTTGAGTATGCTATGGCCTTACGAGAATTAGAAGACGAAGAGGCCACAAAAAAGGCAGATCAGGTTGACGAGAAAACACTGGAATGCCATCGCAAGTTTGATGCAGTTAAACACCTCATCCAAAACAGCTTCTGGACCAGATTTGCTGAGGAGCAGATCTCCACCCTTGTAAAGGAGGCTAACTCATCCCTGGATCACGCCGAAGCAACCGACCATCTGCAGCTGTCTAGGAAGGAGTGTGAACTGATGAATAGAAACTTAGAACGAGAGGTATGTGAAGTCAACAGTCTAGTAATTGAGTGGACAGAAATTATTCCTCATGCCGCACTAAAGGAATCTAGAGACCGTAGCAGGATGATGAGAAAGCGACAAGAGAGACTGTGGGATAAGTGGGCATGGCAACGCAGCACTTGGTCTGAAGACGAAGAGGAGCAGAAAGAACTGGTGAAACTGGAAGTTACCGGGAAGAAAGATGAAGACGAGGAAAGCCAGACCGGTGAGCAAGCCGGCGCGTCTATTGGTTCTTCTCCTAACCGTAAACTGTCCTGTCCCATAGACAGTCACTTCCCTATAAGCGAAGTTCAGCATGACCCACCCATCGCTCCCACCTATCTCAGTTATGGTGGACTTCCAAATGCTACAAGCACGCAATTGCAAGTCCAAGGTGCTCCCAACATGTACCCAGGGCCTTTCCATTTCAAGCCCCAAATCATGTTGGAACGTGCACGCCTGCCTACATTCTTTGGTAACATGAGAGATTACTACCGTTGGAAAGCTGAATGGGAGGACCTTCAGCAGCTGGGGAACCCTCATGGTTTGGAAAATATAAAAAAGTTCCATCTCATAGGAAGTTTAGATGACAAAGTCAAAAAGGACCTCGTCTTGTCCAGCTGTGGATCTGCTACTGATGTGTTCAGGCTCCTGGACAACAAATATGGAAATAAGCCGAAAATAGTGCTACTTATTTCAAAAGAAGTACATGACCTACCACCTGTAAAGGGAAACAGCCCTAGAAAGACGATCGAACTAATTCAAGCTGTGGAAAGAGCTCTTCGTGACCTCCAAGTCCTGGGGGAAGAAGATGCTGTGAAAAATCGGTTAGTAGCACAGTCGATTGAGAGTAAGTTACCAGACTCTCTGAAAGAAAAGTGGCTAACTCATAAGAACGACCCTGCAAGCGGCTTTTCACCCAGAAATCACTTCGATTGTCTAATGGAGTACCTGAAAAAACAGGAGGACATTCTTGAGGAGTTAGATCAACTGCAGCCTAGTTCGAAAGACTATACTGAGAGGTCACAGGAAAAGAGTAGAGAAAAGAAGGCATTTACCAAGGCTACATCAATCCAAAAGGGCTCTCAACCTAGTTCATGTATAACTTGTGGGGACGAAAAGCATGCAGGTAGATTGTTTGCGTGCAAAGCCTTCAAGAAGCTCAACCTGTCAAGCAAGAAAGCTCAGTTAAAGAAGTCAGGAGTATGCCTCAAATGTTTGCGCATCCATAATGAGGACGGCTGCTGCACTGAAAGGTTTCTATGCTCCAAAGAAGACTGTCATAAAGGAGGGTCCTCAGACCACAACTACTTACTCTGCCCGTTGCCACAGACGAAAAAGAACGATAAAAAGAATGAAGAGCAATGCAAAGTGAGAGTAGAGAAAAAGAGACTTGGTTTGACAGAGAGACAGGAGGAGGTTCTTGCCAAGCTCTCTCCAGAGCTAAAAGCAGAGGTCAAAGAAGCTTTCTCAAATAAGATTTCAACAACAGTGTGCACTAGTTCAGACAGTGAGCCAATAGAGTACCCCGTAGTAATGATGCTACTCTCCGTGACGACTAACTCGGGCCAGCTAATCGGTACACTGATCGATCTTGCTTCAGATACCAATTATATCTCAAATGAAGCCGCTGAGCGTCTTAAGCTGAAAGGCGAAAACATCAAGCTGATTGTGCAAGGAGTTGGAGGAATGGAGAAGATAGTTGCTACCAAAAGGTATACTCTGAGACTAAGAGTAAAAACACAGAAGGGTACAGTGGCGGAGCACAAGCTCCTATGTTACGGCCTGGAGAACATAGCAAAAGTGAACCAAGCAGTCACGCCACAGCAACTACTGAAATTCTTTCCTAACATCGCCGCACATGACTTGGTCCGTCCAGAGAAGATCGACCTACTAATAAGTCATAGGGAAGGTCGCCTGGTCCCACAGCCAATCAAAGTGGAAGGAGACCTCGTCCTCTGGGACGGCCCTCTGGGAATAACGGTCGGAGGAGCTCATCCTGACCTCTTCGAGAAAGTAGACTTAGCGGTGCACAGGTCCGAAACTCATTTTGCACGTTCTATGAGATCAGCTTCGAAGGCTTATAAAGAAGTCCTTGTTGACCCAACCGAACTTGCCAAAGCTAAAGTGGTTAATGGAGAAACAATCCTCAGGAGTACTTTGGTCACCAACAAAGACATTTTCGATTGGTTCAAGTGGGACAGCGTCGGCGCTGCCTGCGACCCTCAATGTGGTGGCTGCAAATGCGGTAGATGTCCCCCTGGTGGTAAAGAAATCACACTAGGAGAGGAAAGAGAAATAGAAAAAATCAAAGAATGCCTCACCTATGTGCAAGCAGACAAGCACAGCAAGTCTCCTCACTGGGACGCAACTTATCCATGGAAAGGAGATCCTGCGACACTGCCAGACAACCGACGTGCAGTGGAGGCGACTTTCCTCAACACTGAGAAACGCCTCGAGAGGGAGCCGGAATGGAAGGCTGCGTACAGGGAGCAAATCCACGAGATGATCTCAAGGGGAGCTGCAACCAAACTCACTCAAGAAGAACTTGAGAGCTGGAAGGGACCGAAGTGGTACATCAGCCATTTAGTCGCACCAAATCCACACTCATCCTCTACCCCTGTAAGAATTGTATGGAACAGCAGCCAAGAGTTCCGCGGAGTGAGTTTGAATGACCTTTTGTACAAGGGCCCAGACGTCCTCAATCAGATCAGAGGAGTCCTTCTAAGATTCAGGACTGGATTGTACGCCGCCTTAGGCGACGTGAAGAAAATGTATAACTCTGTTTGGCTTAAAGACACAGAAGTTCATCTCCATCGATTCCTCTGGAGAGACAACCCAGAGGATGAGATTCAAACCTTCGCTGTCGTCAGGGTTAACATTGGGGACAAACCTGCTGGCTGCATTGCCCAGGTTGCTATGAGGGAGACTGCTAATCTTCCACAGTTTGCAGCCATGGTTGAAGAACGCCGTGTTCTGGTAGAAGACAGCTATGTCGATGACATATTAACATCCCACAATGACATCAAAACACTGGAAAAGATCACCAACGGAGTTGAAAAGATCTTGGAGGCTGGAAGCTTCTCCTTAAAACCGTGGATTTTGACAGGCCAAAGTGGGAGGTTAGAAACTGCAGCTAACTCCAGTAACAGTGAGACAACTTTGTCAGCGCCTAAGACTCTTGTGTTGCCAAATCAGATGCGAGACGAAGAAAGTAAAGCGCTGGGTGTCGGCTACGAACCAGAGACCGACAAACTTCGGGTGTTGACGTCCATCAATTTCTCAAAGAAGCGAGGCAAGATGAGGACGGGAATTGATTTGAAGGAAAATGAAGTAAGAAGTGGAACTCCAAACCCCTTAACTCGTCGAGTACTTCTAAGTCAGGTCGCTGGGTTCTACGACCCTATCGGGTTTGGCACTCCAGCAAAGCAGAAAGGAGTAATGCTCGTAAGGGAATCCTACCAAGAAGCAAGTATTGGTAATCCAACTAAAGATACTTGGGATGACCCACTGTCGCCAAGAATTCGGGAGGCTGCTATTAGACTCTTTGAAGAGTACGTGAGACTTGGCAAGATAAAGTTCGAAAGAAGTCTCACACCTTTTGGAGCCATGGGCCGCCCTATGGGTGTCACGTTTTCGGATGGGAGTGAGGCTTCCTATGGCGCCGTGCTTTATCTCCGCTGGGAAACGCAAAGAGGAGTTGTTGTGAGGTTTGTTGAATCGAAAGCCAAACTTACTCCTCTCAACCAGAAAGGGGACGTGATCAAGGCAGAGTTATGTGGCGCTGTCTTCGCAACCCGGTTGAAAAGGTACTTTGAGAAGCACTGCCGCCTTGAGGTCAAACGCTGGGTCCACTTTGTGGATAGCTTAACTATCTTAGGGGCAATCCAGAAGGATAGTTATGGCTACCAAACATTCTTCTCCAACCGAATTGGTGAAATACAGATGGCTGGGCCAGTGGATGACTGGAGGTGGGTTGACGGCAATCTCAACATTTCTGACATCGTCACTAGGGGAGCAACTCCTGAAGAGCTCGATGAAGAGTCAGAATGGCAACAAGGCCCCGAATTTCTAAAAAGACCTGAGGCTGAATGGCCTGTGAAGATGGCCAGCGAAATTGTGACCAAAGTTGCTGATAAGGTAAAAAGGTTACAAAGAAAAGCATTCTCAGCTGTAACAACCAGAGCTCAATCTCAAAAGGTTGCAAAACCCTGCAGCACTGATAATGCCGCTAACGTGGGAGTTCATATACTACAACCACTCCCAAAAGACCAAGGTCCAACTCAAGCAGTAGAAAGGCAGAGAAGGAAACTTTGGGGCGTGTTTCTTGTGCGCCTGGTGGAGCCCAAACGGTTCAGTAGTTTATCAAAACTATGTGGAACTGTCGCTTGGGTTCGACGAGCTGCAGAATCTTGGTTAAGAGTAAAGAACCGAGCCTTGAATTCAGCAAAGTGGGAGGCAAATAGTTCTAAGCTATCTGTAGAAGAGAGAACAGTTGCTTTTCAAGACTTAGCCCTTGCTGCCCAGGACGGCTTGAACTTTAAGACTACAGCCTTGAACCGCCTAGTTGTAACTAAAGATGAAAACACAGGACTCTTGCTGTGTGGCGGTAGAGTACAATCTTGGAGTGAAGATGGTAGAGCAATACCGTTGATTCCTTTCCAGTCATGGTTGGGGACTTTGCTGGCTAGAGAAGCTCACAAGGCCAATCATGAGGGTGTTGCTGCTACACTGCTACGTACGAGAAGAAAAGCTTGGGTCATAGAAGGCCGAAGGATAGTCAAGAAGATTATGAACGAGTGCGTTACTTGCAAGAAGCAAAGAGCAAAGCTATGCCAACAAGTAATGAGCGACCTTCCTCATGAGCGTACGAGCAGAGCAAACCCTTTTGAGTATACCACATTGGACCTTTTCGGTCCCTATGAGGTCAGAGATGCAGTAAAGAAACGGACCAAGAAAAAGGTTTGGGGAGTTGTATATTGTTGTATGGCTTCCAGAGCCATCCACGCGGACCTTGTTGACGACTTGTCTGCCGAGAGCTTTCTTCAAGCCTACTCCAGATTCACTGCCCTGAGGGGGCACCCTCGGAAGTTATGGTCTGACAGAGGCACAAATTTCATGGGTGCCAAGTCTGCTCTGAGAGATCTACATAAGCACTTAGCATGCTTACAGAAGGTGGCTGTCGAGGACATAGCAGCAAAAAATGGAACTGAATGGCAGTGGGATTTCCATCCTGCGGACTCGCCCCACAGAAATGGAGCGGCCGAGGCAGCTGTCAAACTTGTCAAAAGAGCTCTCAATAGTCTCGGTGGAACAACCGGTAGCTACACCTGGGGGGAGTTCCAAACTCTTCTTTACCAAGCAGCCAACCTAACTAACGAGCGACCCATCGACGCCAAGGCGCAAGAGCAAGAAGATACAGTAGAGTACTTGACTCCTAATTCCCTCATCCTGGGACGCACCGGACAAAGAGGAGATATGCAAAGTGTTGACTTGGAAACTCACTCTTGGCGTAGGCTGAGGGCTGTTCAAGCGGGAGTTGACAAATTCTGGTCAAAGTGGAGTGAACTAGCGGGACCGAACTTGTTTATCCGGCATAAATGGCACAGAGTGGAAAGAAGTGTCCGGGTTGGAGATCTGGTTTGGATCGCAGACCAGAATGCCCTGAGAGGACAGTTCCGGCTCGGTCGAATCGTTGTCACCTATCCGGACAAGTCTGGAGTGGTCCGAGATGCTGACGTGGCGACCTGTATAGGCCTTCCTGCCTCCCTTGTTGCCAGGACCCAGGCAAAAGATTCTACTTTACTTTCTACTATCGTTCTTCGCAGGGATGTGCGGAGATTGGTCGTATTGATTCCTGTTGAAGACCAGCACAAAGAATAAAGTCCTTACCATTGGGTACCCAAGAGACGTTTATTTTTTTTAGTTAGTGGGTAACCCTGGGAGGCGGCTGAGTGGTTCAAGGGCAAACCTACACTCAGTAGGAGGAAAGGTGGTGGTGCCTACCTCCTTAGAGAGTCTTTTGAGCAAATGTAAACATTGAAAAGGATTTTCTTAATTCTGTGTATGCTGCAAAACTTGACTTTAAGTTGTTGTGTCTACTGAAAGACTCAAGATACTTTGTAGTGGCCTCCTTGAATTTGCATCAGTCGGCCAAGTGGGAGGTGTTCGGTTCTTTGGGTCACGAGGAAAATATATTGTTAAAATGTATGGTTATAAAAAAGTCTGCTTAAAATATTGAGAACAGTAGGATTTATTTAAGCAAATTTATATTTACGTCATGATGATTATTTTGTTGCGTGAGGTCATTTGGGTATCAGCATGCGCAGTTGCGTTGGAAGCTTCATAAAAAACACAGCGTTATTATTATTCACAATCCATCGTCAGGAGCACACAGCCCGTTGGTATGTAGCGAATTTAGAACCTTTGAAAAGTTTATCATAAGCTACGGTCTGCTGTACTTTAATTTAGGAATGTTTAAAGTTTCATACTTGTGTATTTGTCGTCATCGGCTGCGTTTAGTCCGTGCTGAGAGACTTAATTTGTAGTTAGGTTAGCGCGTGTACTGTTCAGTTCTCTCGGTTTGCGATATGTTTGAACACTGGATAATTAACAAATTACCAAGTAAACTAATGTAGCAGACGGTTGTGTGGTAGGCGATGGAGTTGCATTCATTTAGTAAAACATTGAACTATAGTGTTATAATGATTAATGCACCTTACCTGCCGACTCGTGTGATAGTTATACTCTGCGCATGAGCGCTGCTATGCATGATGGGAAATGTAGTTTCTGTGGTGTTCTAACGCAGCTGTGTAAGACTGTATTGGAGATTATATGATAGTGTATTCTTATTTATAGCAGAAATAGATCTAGTTATTTTATTGTAACTACTTCATGTTTGTTTATTTTGCATTATATATTCAATGGATATATTTGTAACACTGTTTATTTCTTATTTCAGGTTTATGACCTGTGGTCAATTGTATAAATAAAACAAAAATACAAGACTAATGACAAACACGAGTCGTGCCACGTGTGCTTCCTGTCACTAGCCCATTCGGATGGCTGAGAATTTAAAAAGATCCGAACAGTATCTGTGTTATACAACATGGTGGTGACACAACATAATTTATCACCAGGCCTCGTTACAAAATAACATATTTAAGGGATTAGTTCACCCAAAAGTGAAAATGCATTATTTATTCACCCTCATGTCATTGCACAACTCCTTTTTACCTGCGTCAAAAAGTGATGTTAGTTTTTCAGTCGCCTTGGTACATTTCTTAAATCATCTTTAACATTTGCAAACCAGTAAGTTAATTTCTTGAAATAATTTGCAAAAAACAGCACCACACAATGGACTACCTGCAAAAACCTGTAACTTACTCAAAATCCTTAGTTCATCAATGAGCAAATCAGTGCCAAAAAAAAACAAAAAATAATAGTCCTTGTGTCCTTGTTCCTTAACAAGATTGTCAAAATATTTAGCCACATTGTCAAAATAACAGTGTACTCCGTCAGTATTTTCAGATGTAAACTATGGCTACGATTTTGATGACAATGATTGAAAATGAACAAGACTGCACTTTTTCTGTATGGCATACAGTATATCAATTTCAACAGTACAGCTTGACACATTACTGCATGTATATTGATATTGATTGCAAGAGACTGGACAGGATTCACAGTTACACTTTTACTGTTGTCAACGTATTACAGTACAAAGTAATTGCGATATATAAAAGAAAAAGACAAGATGCAGTAGCCTATACATACACTGTAAGTGTGATATAGTAGGTATATTTATAACGTGTATTATTTATATTGTAAAATGCAAGTGTAATATGCTACTATAATATAGCATTACAGTACGTAGGCTATACAGTATTAGACACAGATTAGTGCACATTTTTTAAATACACCTGTTATGTGTACGAAATACTTGAATGATAGAGGAAACGTTTGTTCTCCTAAAATTTTGACCCATTGTAAGGTCATAATTGAGAACATGGTCCACAATAGTGGCTCTTATTTCATCAGAAACATGTCTACAATCTTGCCCTCTTCTACCTCTTCCTCTGTTTTGCCTCCGTACCCTTCCACCACATCCTTACTCCGTCAGAATGTGTAACTCTATTGTGCTCTGTCTGTATATGCTTTCCAATTGAAGCTTGAGTTATTTTAGAGAACAGGTTGATCTAATGCTTTCCCCTCCATTAGTAAAATTCAAGCTTTACAATTCATTAGCAATTGATAATGTAGGAAACAGCACATAATCAAATGCAGGAATGCACCAAATCATTTGCAACTTGTTCAAAAGAATGAGAAATTGCTTTTATGATGTGCACAAGTGAAGATGTGGAGGTTGAACAAGTAGGCCTAGTTTTGATCTGAGAAATGTACGTGTAGATGTGAGTTTTTGTCATATTGGATGTGGAGGCTGTCAGCCCCTAACATTCTGCTTAATATCTCCTTTCATGTTTCACATAACTAGTCATCCCAGAGCAACTTGAGGGTAAATGATGACAGAGTTTTCATTTGGGTGAACCATCCCTTTAACATGTGATAACTTATCATGAATTTGACGCACACATCACACACACTCGGTATTTGGCGCGAGGGAGGATCTAGTAGCGTGTTGTATGGCTTTGATGTTGCTACGGCAACGGACATAGCGCTCTGCCCTGGAGAACGCCGCCACGTTTCAAAACAAAGTTGATAACGTGCAGATAAATATGTTTGAGTGCGTTTAATTCGTTTTAAAAACGTAACCATTCACACATTAACTGATTTTAATAAATAATTTCCGAGAGGTGATTAGTATCATAATGCGAAAGACGCAGCCTGGAGGTCCGCGTGAAGGAGTGTCGAGCGTCGTCGAAGATGCAGTGGTGCTGCAGCTCCGCGCGCTCTGGAGAAGATATGAGCATCACTGCATGCAGATTGACAGCTGTCCCAGTGCAGTGCTCAAACAGGACATTCTTCACCAAATCGACAAACAAGAACATCTCAAAAAGGTATTTGACAGAGTGAAACGGATAATAATCTGGGCTAGAAACTGATAGGCCTATTCAAGTATCAAACTGTTGATGTGTGAACTATTCTATTAGCTTGCTTTAGGGAGATAACGTTACTAGTCAATTCAACAACATTACCGAAAGGCAGTCTCATTAAAATAAAAATGCTGTCATCATTTAGGCTACTTTACTGCTCAACACAAAAGATAGGCTATTTTGAGTAATGTTTAAGCTGCTTTTGTCCATATGTTATAGGCTATTATTATTAAAGACCATAACAACATTTGTACGTTAAAACAGACACCAAAGTCTGTAACTTCAAATACGGGATTTAAAAAAACTTTACAGATTCATAGTACTTTACTATAAATGTACATGTTTGATATTTTTCACATTTGTTGACTTTTACAGAAAGCATTATAAGCTACAATGGAGGAATTTAGGACATTCAGTACAGTATGTAAATATAGAAATTGGCTTTAAAGCATTAGGCCTACAATATATTTTTCCCTCCCATTCATTTATTTATTTTTTAGCATTAAAATGTTTCTTCAGGGGCTTTTCTGTGTAAAATATTTATATAATTTTGCTGTTTTTGCGGTGAAATGTGACCTGGACACAGATTTAATGATACTCACCTGTTAGGTGATCAGTGACTTCCTTTAATGTTTCGTTAAAATGTCTACTGTACTCATCTCCTTCTCACTCACTGTTTCTGTCTGTTCCTCTCCCATCCTTGTAGATAACGCTGTCATTTCCAGATTGCGGGCCCTCAGACGCCATTCTGCCCAGCCTTCAGCCTATATTAATGGCTATTCGAGAGGAGCGTTACACACATGCACAAGAATTCCACATCTGGAGTCTGTCTCTCAAGCAAACCGATATAGTTGAGCTGGTGAGCACTGATCCCACTTTGTTATAGATTCTAGTTTTGTGATTGGCAGTTATGGAAATCATTTAGTCTCACGATGCTTGTTCCAGAACAAGGAGTCTTTCTGCGCAGACAAGCCTGCTGCAGTTCAAACCAATCCTTCCTGTCCAAACAAAAAAATGTTTGTTCAGTCACATCACTCACAGTGTGATATGTGTCCTATATTTCAGCAGTAAATGGTAATGAGCCATAACTGTTAACATTTTATCTTAACACCAGATCAGCTCTGGAAAGAATTTTGAATTACACAACAATTTCAGGTTCCAGAACACAGAATGTTTTCTGTCATCTCGGCATTTTGTTGCAAAACATTTTGGCTTTGCATGTTAAATGCACCTGCTTTCGCTCTCTCTCCTTTACATCAATCACACTCTTTTTTGTCAGTGCATTTCCACATAATTTCACATCATTATTGAAGTGAAAAATGAAACAGAATTAAATATAAGTCTTATGGATCACTGTTGTGATACTTTTGTGGTGCCCTTTTCAAGCTTGACAGCTGCAGTCAAAAAAAAATCAAAATGTCTCCTTTTGTGTTCCACACACTCAAGTTTGGAATGACATGAGGGTTAAGAGTAATGACCAAATTATCATGTTTGGTTGACAACTGACATTGTAAACTGTTGTTTTGCCACATCTGTTCTTTTTTGGATTTAGAAAACTTCTTATTATCACTGTGGTGGTGCTTTTCTAGTTTGAGAGGCCATTGGCAGCCAACTACTGGCCTGTGTTTTCAACAAGAACCGCAATACCTCTGAGGCTATGGCGGGCTGTCAAACTCATGAAAGCATAATTAAAATCAGGGGATTCACTCAGCTACTGCCAAAACTTTTGATTATTTTTCCAGAAACATAAGACTTGTAACTTCTGTAGGAACTTGATAGAAACCTGAGAGATGACAACATTTCATAAACAATTTTTTTTATTCAAAACTGATATATACAGTATAGTCCTATCAACAAACACTAAGTTTGAAGCCAACATGCGTCGTCATACAGTTTTTCATACTTGTTTTGGGCCTGAAGCATAAAGATCAGGGCTGGACAACCTGGTCGGAGTTTAGTTCCGACTTGGTACTTTAGTTTAGATTGTCCATGTGTGCTTGTTATGGCTACTGAAATACGTTTTTATTATCATGTGGTCCACACCCATTTTCATTCCCTTCCAGGGCCAACATGTTCACACTACAGCTCATATAAATCGGAAAAATCTGTCCAATTAAAGGGTGAGATTTACTTCCATAACAGCTTTGATGCTCAGCTGTGAAAATCACTGCCATATTTTTCCAGACCTGCAGACAATGAATATAAGGAAAACAATATGGTGGATAGGTATGCAATTGAAGTTCTGCACTTGAATGCTGTTAGGACAACCCTAACGTATAAATTTGGCACATACACAGATTTATATGTGCCGGTCAGACGGTTATAACAATAAGTGCTTGCGAGTTCTATAAGAGGTCCTCGTTTTTTAAGATGTTGATGAGATTCTGTGAGATTTTTTCTGCTGTAGATCATCACTAATCTATGAAATGATGTTCAAGGGGAGCTTTATATATAGGATAAAATTGATATCTGTATGGAATTACTCTTTTTCTCACAGTTTGAAAGAGATTACACACAGCCGCTTTGTCAAGAACTGCAGCTTTGATCTCTGTAATACTAAGCTATTTATTTGAATAAGCCGGTTTGAGTGACATCTCCCTAACTGCTTAGCAGTGCCCGTGAGTGCACAAACCAGCCTTTAAAGGGTTAGTTCACCCAAAAATGAAAATTCTGTCATCATTTACTCACCCTCATGTCGTTCCAAATCCCTAAGACCTTCGTTCATCTTCGGAACACAAATTAAGATCTTCTTGATGAAATCAAATCATCATTGGAACTTGGAAGGTCCAGAAAGGTAGTAAAGAGATCAGTAAAATAGTCCATGTGACTCCAGTGGTTCAACCTTAATTTTATGAAGCGATGAGAATACTTTTTGTGCGCAAAAAACAAACAAAAATAATGACTTTATCTGTAGACACATGGACTATTTTAACAATGTTTTTACTACCTTTCTCGACCTTGAAAGTTGCAATGACATTGCCCCTGTGGGTGGTTCAGAGAGCTCTCCTATTTCTTAAAAAATATCTTATTTTGTGTTCTGAAGATGAACGAAGATCTTATGGGTTTGGAATGACATGAAGGGTGAGTAATTAATGACAGAATTTTCATTTTTGGTTGAACAAACTCTTTAATCTCTTGGACTGTGGTGGAAATTGTGCTGTTATGTGGTCTTTCTGTTGTATAATAATCAAGTAGCACTGATTAAATTAACCAAATTTGTATATTTTCGGAAGAAAAAGTGAGTGGTGTCTGCCCGTGCAAAACTCACCCTCACAACAATGCAAAGTGTTATGGGTGGTTGTCAGGGCATTGTTGTAATGTAAATCCAGTCGACTGTGTGCAACATAATAGTATTAGTAAAATCCATGATTGTAAATTTCCCAGTTAAAAAACGATGCATTTCACCAACCCATCTGTTTGTTCTGACAGTGTCTTCTTTTGGAGAAAAGGGGGAGGACAGTTTATCCCTTCAGATCGCTGGAGCTGCTTGATTGCAAACTGACTGAATGGTCTCTGGAAAGATTGGGCAAGGCTGCAGGCATCAGCTACCTCACCACACTCTGCCTGGACTACACACGGTGAGAGGACATCTGATTGTGTATTGTGTGAATGTCCTCAGATGCACTTTGTAATTCCAGTTAGTCAATCGTAGTGTACATCAGAGTTGGGCAACTTCAATCCTGGAGGGCTCTATGCCTAACCAAACACACCTGAAAATCTAACTTATAGGTGCTTGTCAAACAGAAGGCTGTGCCATAATGTGTTTTTGCTGTTAAAAACGCGAGAAGCAGGTCAGTGGAACGAAAAATGCACTAGGTCTAGAGACGTGTTTTTTAACAGTTTAACTTATTGTTACTTGCATTTTTAGAATGTCATGTTAGCAACGGTTAAAGAAGTCAGTCTAGCGTGTTATTACATAGAAAAGGAATGGAAAAGTAGCGCAGTGGAATGGAAAAACACGTTCTGTGTGACCGACCATTAACGCTGCTTATCTCGGCTGCCACGTCATCAAGCGCCGTCAAATGGCATGTTCATTTGAAAGATCCTTGCAGCCTTCATTTTGCGTCCTTCATTTGGCTTATTTTGAAGGATGCATCAAGTGTATCCTTCGCATCCTCCAATCATCTACAATCCTTTACATACATTCCAATTCACACAAAAAAAGAATTATCAGAAAATTAATCATTACTGAGGTCGTCCAGTTTCACTACGTAATGCAAGACAAAAAAACAACATTTTGGAGATGAAACCTTGTTTTTTGTTGTAAATCAATCACATAATGCTAAACTCTGCATAATGTAAACAACTGGGAGACCACAGTTGGTTGTAATTACCTGTACTGCATTTATAAAAAAAGTGTAAGGCCGCTGAAATCTCGCTCCAATGATCGGTAACGAGCCGCAGTTTGAAGGCCATTGCGCGTTCGTGTCTCCAGCTGGGTAGAATGGATTTAAAGCTAATATATCTTTAATCTGACTCCATTTATCATATTGTCGAATTTAGGATAGAATGCCAATTGGTTGTTTGATCATTTATATCTAATAGTTAATCATACATTTAATCATATCGTTTTAACCTTTTGCTGCAATTATATCGTTCCGTTCTGGAGATAGTTAATAATTACAGAGTAATTCAGAAAGGATCAAAATGTAACAATTTTACTAACAGTCAGGTAAATGTATAATGCCAATTACATAATCAATTAAAAGATAATTCGTACATTACATCAAATACTCTGTAGCAAAGAATAAGATATCGATACCTGACTGAATATTACGCAACGCAGAGTGTCAAGACACTCCACGTTACGGGCCAACTCCATTATAGTATGCGCCCCGAACTCATTGCTGTATTGCTTTAAGGAACTCAGACCAGACCTAAACCTCTTTCAAATGGAAATACATGATAACAGCGGCTCCAAGATACCAAATGGCTCCAAAAGCCACACCCACCGTCATGAGTAAAATATCTCTAAGCTCTAAAAACTCTTATTAACTTTTTGTATACTTATGTGGTTATGAGATTTTTGTACCATTCGCACTGAGACATTTTAAACGATATCAAACACATATAGTATTGTACAGTGAGAACCTACATTCAAATCACACAGATGTGATTTGGAGTCGGATGTCGGAGTGGAGTCGGATGTGGGAAACTGAGGAGAAGGGGAATACATGTAAATTAATGCCATTCTCAGTTGATTCACTCAGTGGAACTTCGTCTGCGAAAAGTGTCTTCCCAGTGAGTAATTGTCTTTCACCAGACAACAGTGCTTTAAGTGGGCCGGTACGCGCCGGTACTCAGTACCGCCACTTCCAAATATAGCTCTTGAGCGTACCGCCACCTCTCCGTGCGCCCAGAACGTGCTTTTAGCGTACCGGTACGCTCATTTGCGAGCAGAGACTACATTACCCATACACCCTTGAGTTTTACAAGTGAAAAGCGCATGCGTCGCTTTTGCCGCTGTCAGTGTCAACAACTCAAAGTGGTCCGGAGAGGGTGTGTGAAGAAATTCTAATAGAATAAATCGTAATTTAGTGTATATTGCAAATACTATAAACACATATATATGCATATATAAATATCATATATAAAACCATGTTATATAGGTGCAGTGCCACAAATTACTGATGGCAAATCATGCAGGACAATGAGGGAAAACTCATCCACTGTTATGGTCTTCCACCCTGTTAGGCGAGTCATTTTTAAATAATAATTTGACAGCAACGTTAAATGTTTTGCATACTTATGTTTTATTTTGGGAGGTGAGGATCATTAACAGCATATACAATATTTGTTTTGAACACATTTTTTTATTATTTACCATCCTGTTGGCAAAAATGGGTACAACAAGTACCTGTTCTTAATAATCAAGACATTCTATTCATCAATAATAGTTTTGTTATTGTTTCAAGAATTAAAAAAAATACCATGGCATAAGGGACATATACTATCCAAGAAAAACTTGTTATTGTTTAACATTTACATTATTAACATTTTGTGATAACTATGTATATGTCCCTAACAGGGTGGAACACCTTCACGGCCCGTGTCTGAACAATAAATCTACCCAGAATTATTATTTTTTTAGTCTCTGAGCTTGACCAATATGTATTCCGACTAGTTAAACATGTCACCATTTTGGTAGAATGCTAAAAACTGAAAATCATGTACTTTTTTTTCCAACATTTATGAAGCCAAAATGTTACCGCATACCAGGAATGACCCAGCTATAGTCTCTAACTGTGTTGCTATTTGATTAGAAAAAAGAAAGACAAAAGTGAACATTGGCCTGCATGGTAGCCTAATGAGGTGCCGTCAATGGTCTTGCTTTGTAAATAAACCCTTATTGTAACAAATTATATTGTTAAACAATTAAAAGAACAATATGTTAGTTCTAAGTCTGAGAACAAGTTAGAAAGAGCTTTAAAATACGGACCTTCTTGAATTATTGACTAAACAACCCCCCCCCATAACCACGCCCCCAACAAAGCCCCGCCCCCTCTGGTGAGTACCGGCACTTTATTTTTTCCACTTAAAGCACTGCCAGACAACCTGGCGTTATGTAAGTTTTCACAGCCTTTCAAAAGTAATTTAATTTAAAGCTTTGTCTGCAAGGGTACTGTTTAAATACAAGTACCTGACAAATATTTTTAAACTGAAATCTCTCCGGTGCGACGGCGACCCGTTTAGATCTGCTCTGACGGATAGATATGTATAGCCCTGGTGGTTCCAAGAAGATTTGTCTGCAAGGGTACTGTTTAAACGCACAGTTACCTGACAAATATAAATAGTAAAATCGCAAACCTGACTCTCTACTTTTCTTCCACTCCAGAAAGGGCTGATTCAGGTTATATTATATTTTTTTATTTTATGAAATATTTAAATTCCATTTCTGTGTAAAGCACTTTGAATTGCCACTGTGTATGAAATGTAGCTTAGCTTGTCTATAATATAAAGTATTTTTCAAATGATAATTCTAATAGTAGTATTTTCTGGAAATTTCATATGAATTTGTACAATGTGAACTGTAAAAAAAGTATAATTATTAGAAAAAGTAAGCATGAAGGTCCACCCCTAAGCCCACACCTAAACATACCTGTCGCTGGGACATAAGTAGATCATATGAAAACTTACGAATGAGATTGTACAAATTATTAGCTACTAATTCGCCAAAACCTAAAAGTTACAAATTGCCATGAGATTGTCTTGTGTGTACAGTATATTAGGTGTTTCTCTAAGGATGAGAAACTGCAGTCCTGAAGGGCTGTTTAGCTCTATCCCTTTTAAACACAACTCTAAAATGACAGGCAGGTGTGTTTGATTAGGAATTTAACTATGCTCTGCAGGACAGTGGCCCTCCAGGACTGAAGTTGCCCATCCCTGTGTAACACGGTCTACATTGCAAGCATGGGCCAAGATATCTGCAGAAAATGATATAATTTCCAATACCAACAGTGCTTTTAATACACAAATGGGTGGTGATTGTTACAATGTTAATGTTTTGCAGTATCTTTTTTAATTTATTTTATTAATTACCATAATCCTGGGAATCACACCCATTACTTTTTTAGGGGCCTTTCACACAGAATATGTGTTTGCATTCAACTGCTCTACTTTTTCATTGGTTTTCTAGGTAAACGTGCTAGACGGACGTGTTTGACCATTACGCTCATGTCTTACGACTTTTGCAGTGTCTCGCACGTTAGACATTGAACATTTGAAGTATAAGAATTTCTAAAAAACGTGGTTCAAGACCTTGCGTCGCCCCCCCCCCCCCATTCCACCACCAAATATCCACCCTGTGTCCCACGTTTCTAAACACGAAAACATGCTGTGTGAATGGCACCTTACAATGCTATTCCACAGTTTGAGCTATAGTATTTCGGAAAATGCTTTAGCCTTTTGTTTCAATAGTTTTAGCATGTATTTTTTCCTATTTAAATATTTTTTTAGTCATCTTCCATGTGTTTTTAAAGGTTTAATAATGACCTCTCCTCTCTGTCTGTCTGTTTCTCTCTCAGCATGGGACAAGAAGGGTTGAAAGGTTTGCTGAGTGGAGGTTTGGGGACCAGTCAAATATGTTCCTTGAGTTTATGTTATTGTGGTTTGGGTTCATGGAGCGGAACTCTGCTAGCTTCACTTCTCACCAACAGTTCTGTGAGGTACTGACTGTTATGACCACTGATGCTTATGTTTCCCATTAACCTGTGACTCTCTGCTGTGACTCCTGGGATCCATCAGCTTCTGCTAAAGTATTTCTTCACATATTCATTCATGAGCTTCAGCTGATGACTGCTTACAGCTGATGACATCTTACTGGGCCGCAGGGGTTTCGGAGTTACAGGGGCCCTCGCTGTGGGCCCAAAGAAAGGCTATTTTGACAATCCAATAGATCATCCACACACTTTCTCTCACTCTGACAGAGATCCATGCTTTAAAGCAATATATTGTATGAAGAGCTATTTGCGTTGCATTACTTAACTGGAGTGCCGGATTGCACAGCTTGTTCAAACATATCTAGCATCTCCATTAGGTGTTCAATACCAAGGCAGGAAGGGCACTGATTATGTCCACTCATGTTATCCATCACACTAAGGTATGTGGACCCTCTAACTGTATCCACATTGAGCTTCAATACTCACTTAAGAGCAATCCCAGTGAGAACAAAATGAAAGGGATATCATATGGGATGTGTGTGTTCACAAAGTTGATATTTGCAGCCTGCCAGAAATTTGGAAGTCATCTCAAACCGCATGGCCATCCTGTGGGCATCTTTTGGAGAACAGGGCGCTTGTAAATCAGCACGTTCTGAAGAAGAAATGTTCATAAAACAGTGCTTTCCAGGGGGAAACGCTTGTAAAATAGCAGGTTCCGGAGGGGGGGGAAATGCAGTATGCTAGTTAAACTGAAGCTCTTTTCAGTATTACCACTAATCAATTTCATCAACCAAGAATGAAGAACAGATAGAGTTGTTTGGGGGCTTTTATAGCTCAAGAAACATCTTTCTTTTTAAAACATGAACGCAGGTATTTCCACTAGTGACAGTCTGTAATGAAAGGAAATAGATGTTTTATAGTGTCTCTCATAAATATAACTTTGTCTTAAGAAAATTAAAATACAAACTAGTTGTTACTATGGGTCTTTCATCATCATTTACTGATAAACAGGAGCCTGGCTTGTTGTCTGTGACTCTTAAGACTTAAGACATCTATCTTTAAAAATTTGCGCATAACATAATCTATAGTTTAATGTAAAATTAGGTAAATGCATTGACTGTGTGAAATAGATTTTCTTTTATTTAATTAATCAGCCAGTCTTATAAGTTGGGTTACTTTGTCAGCCCTAAATGCATTCATTGTTTGATCCTCGTCTTTAGGGAGCTGTACATCAATGGCAATGAGCTACAATGTGTGGGTGCCATTGAGCTGCTGAGAACTGTGGCTGACAACAGCCAAAAAATGGAGATCCAAAACAGAACCACATCCATCACAGGTGTGTATGTGAGTTTATCAACGTTCACCTAATTAATTCTATCAATAGTACAGACGACAGACGCCAACCAACAGAAACAGACATTTAGTCAGGGATGGAATGTCTGAAAAGTGACAGGCTATATTCTGGTGATTGTCCGCATTGGTCGGCATCTGTTGGTGTAGTGTGTGAATTGGCCTTAAAAGGTCAAGATAAGACTTCTCCCTTAAGGTTTTTCTGTTTTTCCAAACCTCAGAGTTCTATACAGTTCTGTGTGAGTGGGATACATACATGCAGTGTGTAATGTTATGCAATGGAATGTGTCAAGAAACTAAATGGGAGAATAATCACCCCATCTGTCTTTTTTCTTGACTTCCCAGTAGACATTAAAGGGTTTTAAAGGGTGTGAAGTAACCTAATTTTGTGCAAAGTGATGTCATTTACATGTTTCCTCCTTTCAGACGAGACAGAGTTGATCTCCCAAATGAGCAATATGTCTTCCAGGAAAAAGAAAGCAAAGAACAAAGGTACTACAAATGTTCTGCCTCTAAGAAGACCATATAAGGAGCCTCATAAAGCCTGACACAAACATTTATATAGCCTTAAAATAAAAAAAAATAAAAAACTTATTCACACTTATCACTAAAAGTCACAAAATTAATAAAAAAACTCTTTTGGTTTCCCTCGTGTTACAACATCACAAAACCTCCATTGAAACCATCTGAACAAATATTCTCGCTTAGGACTTCTATTACAGCACCTTGACAACGCAACACCTCCACAGACAATGTGGAGGAGTAACAGGAAATATCAGTGTCACACAGAACTGTATTGGACACACATGCTTGTACATATGAACTCTTTTAATCAAAGCAACTTAATTTTGTGGCGTTCTGTATAAAAGAAGGAACAGAGTAATAGTACATGAAGATTTATGGCTCTTTCTGAGGGAATGGGGCCATTTCTTTCCCATTTGTGTCTCATGACACTAATCGATATAATTAAAAAAGAGAATAGGAGTAGAGGATCTAATTCTAGCTATTCACTTCAAAGATAATCCAAAGAAAAAAACACCAGCTTTGCATACATGCATAGACAATGACCGACAGTCAACAGAAGAATCTACAAAGGATTGTATAAATATATTGTATGAGAGAGTATGGATACATAGGATGTTAAACACGTGTGGAACGCATTCAGTAACCAAAGGAACAAATGAGATCATACATCAGCTGTGTGCCTCTATAGCTTTAAATAGGGCACTATTTAAGGGTACAGCCATTTGTAGTGGTGTCCCAAACCATAGTGGACGTTATTGAGTGCACTCATTCAATCCCAAAATGCACCGCAATAACGAGTGTACAACTGATGTACACTCAATGGCTAGAGAATACCCATAATGCACCGTGAGAGTCATGCCAAATGAATTCCTGCGTCTCGCCAGAAGATGGTGCCAGCAGCTGAATCATCCATTAATTATTAATAAATTGTTTTAATTAAGGTTTAAACATGATTATTAAACATAAAGCACCAACTATGCAAAAGCGGCAGACCTTCCAGCACACTCAGTATGCAAATTCATTCGCTCGTTTTCAGGCTCTCCTTCAAGAGAACTATATTAGTGAAGTAATGTTGGGAATAGTGAATGAGGGTATAGCAGGGGCGATTTCGAACAAAACTATAGAAATCATGACAACTAAGGAAACAGGATCTAAACACACAGAGAATACGGGAACAAAGGAATGAAACAAACTTTACAACAAAAGTCTCTGAACAGAAATCAAACCAGACTAGCTGTGGCATTCATTACTGTTACATTTGAATTCGTTAACTGTGTTGTGGTAGTTAGAATATTATTAATTCTATCTGTAACGTAATTGCTCTGAGACACGAAGCCTGAGGATCCAAACGCTGCTTTATTAAAGGATTATCTACAATCATAGTGAAAAACAGGAGAGACAGGCAAAAGGGTAATCCAAAACACCAAGAGACAAGAAACCAGGGAAAATGCTCAGAAATGCTTGTCTGGCTATCACCAGACCAAGCTCAATTTAAAGGGTTAGTTCACACAAAAATGAATATTAGCCCATGATTTACTCACCCTCAAGTCATCCTAGGTGTATATGACATTCTTCTTTCTGACGAATTAAATCGGAGTTATATTAAAAGAGTCCTGGCTAATCCAAGCTTTATCATAGCAGTAATAGTTGCTATGTTTTTGAAGTCCATAAAAAATGCATCTGTCCGTCAAATAACGTGCTCCACGCGGCTCTGGGGTGTTAATAAAGGCCTTCTGAAGCGAACCGATGCGTTTGTGTAAGAAAAATGCAGAAAAATATACCGTATTCAATTTATGGAAAAAATGTTGAAAGTGCCTCTGCCGATCAAAGGCTTACGTTACCAGGTACGCTCGTCTGACGTCATGCACGCATCTTGAATTGCAAGAAGGCACTTTCAACACTTTACCACGGAAGGCGATCGGCTGGAACTTTACTTGATAAAGTTTTAAATATGGATATTTTTCTTACACAAAGGCATCGATTCGCTTCAGAAGGACCCAGAGCCGTGTGGAGCACGTTATTCGACGGACAGGTGCATTTTTTATGGACTTCGAAAACAGATTAACAGTCCCTGCCATTATAATGCTTGGATTAGCCAGAATTTTTTTTTAATATGAATCCGATTGTATTTGTCTGAAAGAAGAATGTGGTGGAGTAAATCATGGGCTAATTTTCATTTTTGGGTGAACTATCCCTTTAAGATTGAACATTTGTCTGGGGAGTCTGCTTTGTATTTTCTGCTGCACAAGAGGCGTGATAAATGAGCATAATTCAAATGACTCTGTATGCACTGTATACAATTGGAAAGTCCTTCAACCAATCAGACCACAAGAGGCGTAATCAACGGGCTACAACCCATCGCTTCTCTATCCGTCATCGTGTTAAACCCGCCAATAGTGCGCCAGGTGGATAAGCCAGTCTGTGATTGGTTCCCGTAAAAGTGTAACAGAAGCAGTAGAAATGAATGTACAGGTTTCGAGAATGAGTTGCAGGGCGAGATCAGGCTGGGTTTACCCAGTTTACAGAAATGCAGTAATACAGCAAACTAGACTTCGCAATGAATACAGTCCGGGGTGTATTTTACATTTCAAAATTTGGTGCAGTCCCCTTTGGTGGGTCCTTCCAATTTCTATGGTGATAACTGCCATTTACATGGATTACATTGGATTTTATGAAACATCAGCCATAACCCTTTTAAATTAAACTACTTTAAAAATGAACAAAAAACCCATTAACAAAAGTGTGGGTCTAGTAGCTCCATTTCTACGTTTGTTTCACACACATAACCACACACATGCACGGACACTTATAAATGCCATATAATAAATGTTTTCACACACATAAATTGTTCATGTTGTCATAGGGAGGCCATAACTGAACTTGTGGTTCGTGGTGGCGAGTGAAGCTGGTCTCACACTCTGGTTGTCACATTCTCAGTGTGGCCAATAGGATTTCGCCCTTTCCTCAAAAAACCTTCCCACTACTCTGTAGGCCAACGAGAGAATTACAGGACAGACGTCTCTCTGCCACTGTTTGTGTTTAAATTTACAGGCCTCTCAGTCAGAATTATGTTATTAGTTTCGCAGTTTAATTATATTTTCTTGTTTATGCACTGTGTTATCAAAAAAATGAATTCCATCTCTCCATGAATGGGAAGAGGTAGTGAGTCATGTCTTTTTAATGGATGCCAGATTAGTCTCAGCTGTGGATGACGTGTTTGTGTGGTTAGGAAAGAAGACGAAGAAGAAAAGAGGAAAAGCAAAGAGCGGTCCTGGTGCTGCAGGGGGCCCGTGGCTAGAGAAGCTGCACATGTTTGATAACTCCATCGATTACTCAGGAAAGGAGGGACCAAATCAACTAACTCGATTCTTGGAGCTCCTTTGCATGTGAGTGTACATGACTGTGTATAGTATATTGTTCAAAATGTCATCTGTCTTTTCTTGGCCACTGGAATTTTCAACACAGATTATGTATTTTTGACCATAAAGTATATATGTTTTAAATGCTTTTACAGGCTTAACGCTACTGAAAGCAATGCTAACTTGCACCAGATAAAGCTACTGCACTGCAAAAAGTGATTTTCTTACTCCGTATTGATATTCCAATAGTCCAATACAGTACAATAAAATACAATACATATCCAATACAGTGTTGTTTTCCAATACAAATAACATTCTTTTCTAAGAAAATTTATCAAAATTATTAGAAAATAAAATTGAAAATATCTGCCAATGTGGGCAGAAAAATAAACTAATTTCAAAAGAAAAAGCAAGTTGTTTTTTTCTCACCCCATTGGCAGACATTTTTTTTCACAATTTAAGCATAAAAGCACTTATCTTGATACATTTAAAAAAACAGGACTGTGACATCTTGCTTCTCAACTAAATGTATCTTTCAGTAAGACTTTAGAACACAATATTAACAGTGCTTAGTTGAATTAGGTAGTTAACTAATCAGTTGCTAATGTTTTTTTCACACCTCCCAGAGATCTAATAAGAACTACTACAGGTTTATAATTAATGTGAACAATGCATAATGTATAATTAACCCACTAGTTTGGCCAATATTCATGTATTACCAAATCCTTCAGAAGGAATGACTAATTGTTTGGAACAGCATTCTAAAGTGAAAACCATGATAACTACCTAATAATGACTGTCAATGCAAGAGGTTTTTGTAAGGTTTTGGATCGTAATTCCTTCTGACGGATTTGGTAACACTTGAGTCATTACTACACAGTGAAATCCCCAGTGTTAAATCAACACTGCTCAGAGCACACATGGTCCCACTCTACAGAGTGTTAAAGTAACACTGAAGCGGTGTTAAAGTTAATTAGATAAATGATTGATAGATGAAGTGATGATTGACCATTAGTGGTGACACCTGATGATAATGAGCAGAATCACTGAAGGAAAGAGAAACACAAGAACTAATTGACTTCAGCCACAGCCTTAGATGAAATCAACGATAAAAGAAGACAATACATCTCTCAAGATCTCAATAGAGGAGGATTAAACAACTCCACAAACAGCATTACCAGCTTCACTTATTACTAACCAGATTGATTTTATTTCTGTCAGACGTCTGCAGAAGCTCTTATTGAGAATTAACAGAGGTTTAGATGCTGATGTTTTATAGAAAATCACCATTATGATGATCAGAGTTTCTTTTAGCTGAGCAGTTTGACTCTTGGATTTTTATGTGAGTCTGTTGTCTTTGTAACAGAGCTTACTGAAACATATAATTTGTTGCAAAGAAAGCCAGAAAAAAAAAACAATGAAGTGAAAACAATTAATTTGATAAACATCTAAATACTGAATATCTGATCTGTGGCAAGAAAGGTGAACATCATCTATTAATAACAAATTACCACTTTTGGTCAGTGATGAGATTAGTGAATCATTCTACCTTATGATGATAAAAACTATATCACTTTATCATCTTTGTTTTTGGCTTCCTTTGTAAAAAAAAAAAAATTGTTTCAGTAAACACTGTTACAACAACCACCAACTCACATAAAAAAACAAGAGTCAAACTGCCCAACTAAAAGAAACACACATTTTTAATAAACATTTTTAATAAAACATCTAGCCTGATGTCGTCATACTCAGAATATGAAACTGATCCATTGGGCTGGGCAAAAATGCCTCTGCACTCAATTGGATAGACCTACAACCAATCAGAGTGACGCATAGTTGTCAACAGAACTCAACCTCTCACATGCTGGAAGAAGTAGAAGAAGATGAGTGTAAACGATCTTTGCTGGTGTTCTGTTGTAAAAATTATTTAAAGGTGAACTTTGTAGGATTTTTGCAGTAAAATATCCAGAAACCACTAGGCCAGTGTTATATATTTTGTTCAGTTGAGTACTTAGAATATCCCAAATGTTTCCAACTATTTGTAAATCGTGAGAAACTGCTATTTTAACCGAGGAACCGGGACGTGTGAGCTATGCGTGTGAGGGAGTCGCCTGTCGATTGTGTCATATCTGCGTCACCCTCGGTTTCCGGTTTTATTCAGTGAAACACTTTACTCTCACTGCATTTTGAACAAGTGTCATAGCAGCCGCCGAGCGAACGTCATAACTTCCTTTTCAACACACTTAGATATATCTAATATGATAAACAGAGTTGCATTACCTCACTCATGACTGGAAAAGAGGAAGTGGCGCCGGCAACCGTGTCATAATAAAAGTCCTGCCGGCGACTATGCCATAATAACAGTCCCGCTCTTCAATCGCTCCTGCGGCCTTGCTCAGCTCCACAACACTCGGTCCTGCTCTGCTTCAGACTACAGTAATGTTAATAATCGCATCCATGAACATGATTTCTGCCCGAGTCCTATCCTGACTGTTTTCCACCGGCTGTGAGGTGAAAACCACATGTCCCGAGATTCTGCGCTCAAACGTGGCGTCATCAAACTACGCCTTTGTTTTGAACAGGCGACCTCTAGTGGACGGAAAAGTTACATAGTGTAGCTTTAAGGATAAACAGAGGACTTACCAACACGATCATCATTTTTGAGAGAAATAGTAAAGGTGAATGCATATATACGAACCAGTGTTAATTTTGACAGCAAATTTTGATTTAGTTTTAGTCATAGTCTTTTGACTAAAATGCCATTTAGTTTTAGTCATATTTTAGTCACCTGAATTGTTTTTAGTTTTAGTCTAGTTTTAGTCGACTAAATATCATAAGATTTTAGTCGACTAAATCTACTGTAGATTTAGTCTCCTAAAATCTAATGAGTTTAGTTAAATTGTAATAGTACAATTCAAGCTCCATTTAATTTTGACATCATTTTGTTTTTGACATTAAAAAATACACGTAAGAGAGCTCAATTCACTTTTTTGTTTGTTTTTTTAAAAACTATATAGTTTTTATAACTTTATTTCTTTTAGTTAGTAGGCCATATCAGGTAAAGCTAAAGCTTCAAATAAGTTTGTTTATTTATTTATTTTTAATTTCAGTTAACATTTATTTGATTTCAAGTAATGATTTTTTTTTAAAATGGTTTTAGTTAACTATTATAACCCTGATACTTTATTGAATATGTGTCAAATACTGGTCTTTCCTCCTGACTAAGAATTAAATGGGAATTAAATGAAATACAGTTTATTGTGTAACCAAATACGAATATACTGTATAATGAGTGACTTTTAAATTATAAACAAGCTCGAAATACACCGGGACTCTTATTTTGAAATGTCTGCTGCGCCTCTGTTGCAGTTGCAGCTGCTCATTCAAGTTCAGGAGATAAAATATGCATTGTTACAACCGTCTAAACATATTACTATATAATCATCATAAAGTAAACATTGTCATTATTCATCAGCATTAGTTCATATACAATTGCGTGGCATTTGTGCATTATTCATTGATTGTGAACCGCTCTGGAGCGCTGTATTGGGGATGCGTGAGCCTGGAAAAGCACAACAGCGCCGTGTTTTCCCACGGTTAGATCAGCACGTTCGAATCAAATGTGCTGTGACACAGGACATCAGTTCTGACTGGATCTCTTCCCTAATCGTCCCTCCCTAACATTTTCGTCTCGTTTTTATTTGTTGACGAAAATTACAGTAAGTTTTCGTCATAGTTTTAGTCATCGAACACTAGTTTTTATTTAGTTATCGTCTCGTTTTCGTCAGTGAAAAAAGGTCGTTGACTAAAATTATGACAAATTATTCGTCAACGAAATTAACACTGATACGAACAAGTTCTCCGTTTAGTAAACGAATTCAACCCAAGCGCTTTGGTGACGTTAATGATTGTTACTTGATCATCTGTCCATCAACCTATAAAGCCCGCCATGACAATTTGATTGGTCCGAAGAGCTCTGGTTCAAGCATAGTTGCTCCACAACGAATCAAGTCCAGACTGAACTTCCTGACCGCAAATGTTGTGGGCGGGGCTAAGTTCGGCTGGCATCCAGGCCATAAAACATCAGCATCTAAACCTCTGTTAATTCTCAATAAGAGCTTCTGTAGACGTCTGACAGAAATAAAATCAATCTGTTGAGTAATAAGTGAAGCTGGTAATGTTGTTTGTGGAGTTGTTTAATCCTCCTCTGCTGAGATCTTGAGAGATTTAATGTCTTCTTTTAAATTCAGTTGATTTAATCTGAGTTTTTCATCCTCCGTTTTAAAAAACAATCGCGTCCACATAAGCACGGATTAAAAAAATCTCTGTCCACATGAAAACGCAAAACCACGCTATGATTGGCTGCCTGATTTCCACATGGGTCCCATCCATGGCACCGATGCACTGAGGGATGCCATGGGCTCAGTGAAACCCTTCTACAAGTTTACTTTGGACTCAGTGACAGGTAACTGTACACAGGGGCAGGGCCCAAGTGGACTGAAGCTTCACACACTTGCCTTACTATGTTGTATTATTGCATTCTGGTGCCTCTGTTCTGCAATACAATGAGATAACTGCGCATGTATCTGTATACATGTGATAAGCGCTGTTAGCAGAGTTATTAAAAGCTACTTCCGCCATTGCATAGACTCCGGCACGATAACGGCTCACAATCTAACGTCAAACAAAGGAGAGAACGGCGCACACTTCAACTTAACAAGCCGAAATCTCCAGTTTCACCATCTACACGACAACGCTTTCTAAAAATCTTCACCCTGGCCGGAGTTTTCAAAAAAGTCCAGTTTCAGTAACCGGATACTGCGTTTGCGTGTGGACGAACAGCCAAACCGTGTAAAAAAAGCTGCGGTTTTCAAAATACCCGTGTTCATGTGGACAGGGCCTAAGGCTGTGGCTGAAGTATTGTATTTATTTAAATAGGGACAGTGCATATTAATGAACATCAGTACAAGTACACAATGTAAATATGTTAGAGTTAGCACCACAGCTAATTTTCATCTATTGTCCCTAGGCAGATAAAAAACAAAAACAAGGATAAACGTGCATACACACCCTCAACAGTTTGAGGGACACAATACACACTAACAGAAATACACTGACAACAATAATAACAAAAGAATATACGAACAAGTAATTAAGTAATCGTCACACATAAGAAGTTCATGAAGCAGTTTAAAAATGCGTGCAACTTTGGTTTTCTAAAAGCCATATTTTTAAATGAGTTTTAAAAGTAGTGTATGAGGAACAATCCCTTATTGTATGGGGTAGGCTATTCCAATATTTACTTCCCTTTACTGACAAGACAGTTTGTCCAAATGTAGTGCGCCTAAAAGGTATTACACAGTCTCCTTTTTTAGAGGCCCTTGTTCTACCATCACTCTCAGTTCTCTTAAAAAAATCATTCAGTGAGGGAGGGGCAAGATGATGTATAGTCTTATAAACAAAGCAGGCGTACTTAAAATTTATAAAATTTTCAAAACTCAATAATTTATGTTTTTCCAGTATGGCACAGTGATGAACTGATTGCGGTTTTTTATCAAAAATTTTAATTGCTCTCTTGAAGAGTATTTCAATAGGCTTAAGTGTTGTTATATTAGTTAGTGACCAATTTGTAAAACAGTACTCAAAATGTGAGAATATCATTGTGTGTAAGTACATTCTGGCAGCACTTAAGTTGAGGAAGGGCCTTATTTGTTTGAAATTCTGTAAATTGAATTTAACTTTATTTGCCACCCTTTTTATGTGGCTTTTGAATGTTAAATTACTGTCCATTGTCACCCCCAAATATTTAAATTCCTTTACAATTTTTAACTCCTCTCCTCTAAGAAACACGTTAGACTGTATCACCTTTGTGTTTTGTTTTGAGAATACCATGCAAACGGTCTTGTTGGTGTTCAAATGAAGACAAGACCTAGTAAGCCAATCATCAATACGGAACATTGCAGATGTAAGAATAGATGAAACCTCCTGATAATTTTTGCCATACGTGTAAATTACAGCATCATCTGCATACATCTGGATGTTAACATTTTGACATACATCAGGCAAGTCATTAATATAGAGTGAGAATAAAATTGGACCAAGTATGGAGCCTTGAGGGACCCCTACCGGACAATCAAGAAGGGGGGATTTGGTGTTACTAACACAGACACACTGCTTTCTACTGGATAGGTATGATTTCATCCAGCAGAGAGCTTGCTCAGAAAAATTAAAATATGTTAATTTTGACAAAAGCACTTGATGGTTTACAGTGTCGAACGCCCTCTTTAGATCCAAAAACACAGCACCGACATAAGAGCTTTTATCCAAACAGCATTTGATTTTTTCTAAAAAAAGGCAGTTTGCCGTTTCTGTGGAATGATGGGCTCGAAACCCAAATTGCATCGGGTGTAATGGATTACAGCCTGTGTTTAGATGTTCAATCATTAGCTTAGCAACCCATTTTTCAACTACCTTAGACACAACAGGTAGGAGGCTAATTGGCCGGTAGTTTGCCATTTCTGTTCTTTCTCCTGATTTAAAAATGGGACTGACCATGGCCACCTTCCAAGCTGATGGCATGATTGAATATCTAACGGACAGGTTAACCAAATGCGTGATCGGGTGTAAGAGAGAGTCCTTGTGCCTTTTTATGAAATTTGTGTCAAGGCCATAGAAGTCCTTAGCCTTTGAGTTTTTCAGAGTCCCTATGATATTTGCCACTTCTGTTTCTGTTATTTGGTCTATCATGAAACCCGGTTGTGTATGATTTACACTACAGGGGGGGTAATTAGGTTGTTTGTAAAGTTGGGTAATTTCATTGACCGAGTTTATAAAAAAGCTATTTAATTCTGTAGCTATAATGTTAGGGTCAGTTACCAGTTCAGTTTTAATTTTCAGTTCTAACTCTTTATTATTGTAATTCTGTTTTTTACCAATCAATTTATTTATGTTTTGCCAAATTTTTTTCCCATTCCCTTTGGCATCCTCAATAATTTTGATAAAAAAGTTAGCTTTAGCTTGCCTTATTGTCTTTATTACTTTGTTTCTCATTGAAGTAAATTTTTGTCTGTCTGTTGTAAGACCTGATTTTAAAGATCGTTTCAGTAACTGATCTCTATCCTTCATGAGGTGTCTACATTCTTCATTTAACCAGGGCAAAGAGTCCTTCCTAAATTTAGGTTGGCTCCGCCTTTTAACAAAGGGTCTCATAGTTTCCTTGATTTTCGAAGTGAATTGGTTACTGTCACTCTCTATATCACCTGTAGAGAGGACTTTTTCCCAGTCCACCTCTCCTAAAGCTATACCAAGGTTCTGCTGTAGACCAGTTGGTACTGTTTCATAATTATAACTAGATTTTACTGAAGAATGAAAACGTTGTCTTGCTAATTTTCTGGAAAATAAGATTATGTTATGATCCGACAAGCCAGTCATAAGATTGAGCGTCTTTATGACTCTTTCAGGTCTGTTTGTAAACACTAAATCTATTTTGGTTTCTGATCGATGAGTTATTCTAGTAGGTTGTTCTATTAACTGTGTGAGATTATAATAATCTGTAATGTGCTTAAAGTTTCTTCTTCCACACTTATCATTCCAGTTGATGTTAAAATCACCCATCATGATAACCTCTTTGTTAAAGTTACAGTTTTTAAGAAGAGCTTTTAACTGATCATAGAAATCTAATTTTGCTGAAGGTTTTCTATACATACAAATCAGGGTAAATGACATTTCGACAGACAATGATATATTAACACCAACACATTCAATATCAATCCCCATAGGAAATTCGATTTGTTTACATTTAAGAGTGCTTTTCACATATAATAAAACTCCCCCTCCCCTCCCTTTGTCTCTGTCTTTCCTAAATATATTGTATCCAGGCATAATAGATAAAGCCTCAGGAGATGAACAAGTTAACCAAGTCTCAGTCAGACCAAGGAAATCAATATTAGAATTAACAAGTAAATGTTCCAATTGTTCGCGTTTGGATGCCATACTCCGGATGTTTAAATGACCGCCAAACAACCCTTTTAATTTGCATCCAGGATCCCATACAGTTTTAGCTTGGTTCAGCGTTTGAAATAATTTTGTAGCTCGATGTTTTCTCATTACGGGATTCCTTGATCTTGATATAGTATGTGCAGTGTGACAAACTGATGGAAATTTTGGAGACTCACCACCGCTGGGGATTTTGACCATATGCTGCTCCGTGTTAAACTGCTCTGCACTGTTGCTGGGGCTTATCAAGTCAGGACCAGTTCGTTGCTGCAAACCGGTTCTGTTACCAAAAGCCATCGGTCGAATGGCCTGCCCGAGCGGCCATGGCAGCACACGGGGTGAGTTAATCGTAGCAGTAGCCCATGCCAACGATTGAACAGCAGGCACAGACAGCGCCGGCAGCGCCAAAAGCGGGTGTAGTAGAAATCCAGCCATACCCTCGGTGGTGAGAAGGTTGTTATGGTGTGTTGCCGACTGCACAGCATGGAATGGCAATTCCACGATATCTGTTTGAGCGCTGGTAGCAGGCCGCGGTCCGGGATTGAGTTCCACATCGCCAGCGAGTAGCAACATGATGGTAAGTTGAGTAAGCCCACTACGCTGGTTAGATGGCCTTTCAGATGATCTGATGTGAGCCTTCGTATATCCATTGATAAGAAATTTGGAGTATAACAGATGTTGACTTCTCCGGACGGATTTGAGAACTATATATCCTTTGTGGAATCGATGTTGTACAGACAGCAGAAGCAAAGTCACAACATATAGTATTGTAAACCACTGATGCGATGTTAATTTAAACTTAGATGGTTTTGTTGGTTCAAACAAACAGCACAAACAACACGCAGAATCTGCCAGACTGCATGCGTGTGCGCTCGTCTCCGCCATCTCCGCCACTCCGTGTATTGTCAGTTAGTTCTAGTGTTTCTCTTTCCTTCAGTGATTCTGCTCATCATCATCAGGTGTCACCACTAATAGTCAATCATCACTTAATTAATCAATTATTTATCTAATTAACTGTAACACTGCTTCAGTGTTATTTGAACACTTTAGAGTGGGACCATATGTGCTCTGAGCAGTGTTGATTTAACACTGGGATTCTGCTGTGTAGTGAGATACCACGAACGTCACTTGAGAATACGGTTCCAAATAAATAGTAATTCCATTTGAGTCATTACTATCCAAAACCTTATAAAAACCTCAAAAGCGTACAATGACTTTAGCCATACTAGAGAGTTATCAAGGTTTTCACTTTATAATGCTGTTAGTAATTCCTTCTGAAGGATTTGGTAATACTTGAGTCATTACTAGTGGGTAACCATTATATTAATATTAGAAGTAATTATACATTATGCATTATTCACATGAATTATGAACCTGTATAGTTCTTATTACTGGTATGAAAAAAAGTAGTCACTGATTAGTTAATAGTGAACACTGTTACTCACTAATTCGTTAATAAGAGTTTCTTTTTAGTTAATATAGTTACTAGAATGTTAATATTGCGTTACTCGTTTGTCCCTGTGTAGTTATTCATTAACCCTTGTGCATCCTTATGGACATTTTTGGCTTTTTCAGTTTAGTTTTTTTGATAACTGCCTGTGTTAATGCTAACTGCATAACATTTGCCACAGGTGTGTATTTTTTTTTGGAATGTTTATATTTCAGCCCCATTTCCTTTAAAAAAAAATCTATTTTGCACTAGGTACACAAAATACTTCCTCTCAGCACTGAAACCTATTAAAACTGCAATTTTTAATCCCATTGCCATTTAACTATAAAATGAGGCAATCTTTGTTAATATGCTTTTATTATGTTGGAAGGCTTCAAAATGTTACCAGATGGTGCCATTTTTTCAGGTTTGGCATATAAAGCCAGGGCTCCAGACTAACTTTTTTCACTAGGAGCACAGTGGCCCCCAACTGAAAATTTTAGGGGCACAACCAGAAATTTTAGGGGCGCACACCGTAAATCAACATGCTAACCAAATCTACTAATTTCCACTGTATTACTAATAGGAATCGGTATCGTTAAGGTTTTAATGGTATTACTAGTCTTACCGATACTGCTTATCGATCCGGTACTTTAACAGTATTCTTACCGGTTCTTTTTATTATACTTTATTATATAAAAAAAACATAATTAAGAACATAATTAACATGGCTTTATAATCTGAAAAGTAAAATATCTATAGCAAAAGAAACCGCAAAGTTTGAACAAAAATATAAAACATCTATTTGTAAACGGACCAGTGTGCAGCATTCAGAAGGTCTGCTAACATTAATATTACAGTAAAGAACAAACCTACAAAGACATCTAATAAAGTAATGAAATGTAAAATAACACTGCATAGTTTTCACTGTATAAATTGATAGATTAATGCTTATAAAAGCTAAAGTTATTAATCCAAGAGATGTGAATATTTTCTATTTGCCATTTGTTCGATTCGCATTAATGGCTCAATCGTCAGCCGGTTTATTAGACGCTGCCCCTTTAAGACCGATCGAATGTAGAACTAATAATATCATATTCTCCTATTTCTCCAAACTATTTACGCCCATTTAAGATATAAACTGTTAAAATAACTACTCTCCAATCCGGTCATTTTGACACCGGCTATTTGTTGTTTATTTGATGGTTTAGACGCGCACACGAAGCCTAAAATATTAAGTGCAAGCCGGTCCATTTCGCAGCACACACACATAAGCCGCCTTGAAGCTGGAAACAGCATCTCTTGCGCGGATTATTGTGCATTTAATAGCTCTTTATTATCAAACACATCCCGCAGTTTAGCAACAGTAGAGACTGCAGTTTACAACAATCACTGATTCTGACGTTTAGTTTAGGTTTAGGGAGAAAGGACAGCGCAAGGCTGTGACGGGAAGGATGAGCTCGACGGAACACTGCTATAGAAATAGTTTTACCTCATACCATCTTTTTATAATTCTTGGAAGCCAAAATCGAAAATAAAATTAGATTAATATCACAGCACATCCCTAAAGTGTAAGCAGACTAAACTTTTGTTTAGTTCTTGGCCATCGTCACTCATTAAGCTGACTGTGGTGTTGTGTTCGCAGCTCCACGTGACAGAGCGCGCTCGCTTTCTCTCTCTTCTGGATTGCGAATAGCAAAAATGCATCACGGACAAATGGTTTAATATTCTATTTCTCTCATATAGAAACGGCTGGCAAAGATAGAATTTGCCAGACATAACGTCTATCAATTATAATTAGTAAGTGTATTTTCTTAATTTCTCCAGTACCGACAGCAGGCAAATTTACTGGTCGCACATGTGCGACTGGATGTAAAATTCAGTCGCACACTCTCAAATTTTAGTCGCAAAATGCGACCATTTAGTCGCACTCTGGAGCCCTGAAAGCAAATACTAGCTTTATTCCTGTTTTCTGCTTCTGCGTATTATAAAGACAACTGGATAAATTATGCAGTTATAACTGTGTGGGTGTGTTGGTATGGATGTCAGAGAGTGGTTTGTATGTGTGTAATAAAAAAAATGTGTGTGGGTGTGCGTGCGTGCATGCGCGTGCTTGTAATATTTGAGAGAGAAAAACTAAACTGTACAGCAAATAACAAATCCGTATCAGTGGAGTTTTGGGGAAACTTTGGCACTGCACGCCCAAACAAACTCAATTAATATCAACCTAAAATTTGGAACACAACTTTTTTAGATTTATGGCTTTGATTTTCTAGCAGTTTTAGAGTTCAACATGTTTCAAAAAAATATATTTTATATAAAATATTATTCATAAATCATTTTCATAAACTTAAACCTCTATAACTTTGAAGCCAATGGTCTTTAAAATGAGACCAATATTGTTACCAATATAAAACATTTTTTTTGACATGGACATTTTTTTCCTCTATGCACCTATGTGTAACTTTTTTAAATAGATGCACAAGGGTTAATGATGGAACAGTAAAGTATTACCTATCTTTCTTTATTTAAGAATGTTTAGATATTTGTACTGGAAAACAAGAAAAAAATAGAGAGTAAGAAAATCCCTTTTTGCAGTGTGCATTAGCCTTGTCCCTTCAACCACTCATCCTTGGTCTAAAAACCTGTACCATTAATTAGCATTCCCATTCATCTCAATGGCATTTGCTTTACTAGGCTGTGCATGCCCGGGGAAGTATGTGACCTGCATGCTGCTATCTTTGCTATTGTGCACTTAATTTGTTTGTTTTTTAGCCAATCAACAGAGCTATGAATAAACACTCTGGAACCACACTAAAATGGCTGCCTATCAACCCTGATTGGCTGACATTTTATGCATGCTATTTCAGAAAAATTACTTGCTGACTGCATTTAAACAGTTCAAGCACGAGACTCAATTCATTACAAACACCAGCAGCATCAGGAGACAGTTGAGGACAAAATGGAGGTCAAACTAAATCTCTCAATTAAGTCTGTTTGTCAACAGTTAGTCCATTCAGAATTTACTGGTCATATGAGAGAGACTTTTGTAGCTGTATATTCCCAATCTGATGTTTGGCAGGACGTTAATGTCATGTCTGGATTTGGCTAAGACCTTCTATCCTCTCTATTTGACAGTTAAGGAATTTGATGTTCTCTGCAGATAGACCTATTAGCTAAATCCAATTTGTCCCTTCTTTTTCTGTTCTGCATTCTTCTTCTCTTGTGAAAAACATACACTGTATGTAATGTAATATTTTCTGACTCTTATTTGCATGTTATTTACTTCTATTGTCTTTTGAAATATGGTTAAATTGTAGACAACAAGCATTTATGGTCAACTAAAATTGAATGTAAAAATGTATAAACATATATTTGTAATTACACATTTGCAATGAAATTGCAATTACATTTAAAATATCTTTACTTAATATTATTGAATAACACTAGAGAGAAATTATAATCAAGTACTTTACATGTGGTTTAGTATGTTTGTCAACACATCAAAATAAGTTAATTTCTTTAAAGCATGACAAAAGGTTGTTAAAACAGCGATTTAAATGTACTTTAAAGTACAACATTTAATTTGGCATTATTACAAAGTGATTTAAAAAAAAGTATACACTTAAAGGCCCACTGAAGTGCCTTTAAACGTACAGCATTATTCAATGTGTTGACGTAATTTCCCCTGAAACAGGAAGACACACGGCAGGACATCAAGCAGCTCCTCCCTTTTTAAAAACAGCTAATAGCGTTTTTTTATATCAGTTTGACTAGAGCCTTTCAGCTCGGTAAAGCTCCAGTTTCCTCCTAATCTCTAACAGCTTCGCATCATAATGTCTGATAATGTCAGCAATGTCTGATACACAATGATGAAGTGACGTTTCAATCATAGTTACTGCAGACTGAAAACTAAACAATAATAAGTATAATCTGCGTAACTTGAAATGTTCCAGCAATTTACTGCAGAGCAAGAACTGATTGCAATCAAATATTTGTGTCGCTGTCACATGGTGGATCTGGTGAATAAGCTGTCAGCGATCAAAATATAAATTTTGAAGATGTTGAAAATGATCGCATTGAGAATATGTTTGAGATCGCGAATATGAGACAGATGCTTAATGTACTGGGAAATTAACTCTGATGGGGGAAACAGTGATGATGGTATAAAACATCTGCTCAAACTGAACCCTTCCAAGCTAAAAAAGGTAACGAAATATGTTTTATTTTATTCTTCTGTAATTGTTACACTAATTTTAGGAGAGTTTTATATTATCGCGGCAGGTAGAAATCCATCCGTGTATATAGATCCGGGTCACTAAAGACCCAAATATGTAAGAATGATTTGCAAAACAGTCATGCATTTAAGGGTTAACAGGAAAAATAAAAAATTTCTCCATGAAATCATGCAGTGAAGTCCTCCGTGTTTCACAATCACCATATGACATTCAGCACTGTGAAAGAAAAAACAATACACGAAAACACATCACTGCCACAAGTTTTTGCCCCAACTTCACAAGGCCCGTTTAAATTATTAAAACTAGAGGCATATTTTAAGTTTAAGATTACTTTTATCACGTAAACTACCTATATACAGCATGTTTTATGCATATGTGTTTGGGACAGACGGTCGCATTCGCAGCAGATACACCCATACATGCTACCCATCATAAATCAAAGCACGAGACAGACAGGGGTCAGAGGAAAACACCGGAAAAGGTCACAGAATGGATGATACTCGTCTGTATTTTCAATAGGCCTACACAATCCTCGGATTAGCTGCGAGAAAGCACGACGGGCGTGCGCTGCTCCCACTCTCCATATGCACAGCTTCTGTGCTGCCTCTGCACTGCTTGCGCGTGCAGTGTGAAACCGGCGTCAGCGTCTATTTAGGGGGCGGGACGCTTCAGATTCTAGAGAGCATTTGATTGGACAGAAGATGTGATGAGAAGCTGAAGTCCGCGGTGATGTCATAAAAATCCGTGATCTGTTTTAGCGGAAGTGAGAGACTGTAAGTTTTGAATGCTTATATCTCCTAAACACAAATTGTATCATTGTTTTGGAACACACCAGCTTATTCATAACCTTAAGGCTAATACCTTTAGTATTTAAAAACTAAAAAACATTTGATTTCAGAGGGCCTTTAAGTGTGTCATCAAAGTGTACTCTCTTTAAGTACACTTAAAGGTGCACTATGTAACTTTTCCGTCCACTAGAGGTCGCTATTCAAAACAAAGGCGAAGTTTGATGATGACAAGTTTGAGGGCAGAATCTTGGGTCATGTGGTCTTCACCTCACAGCCGGTGGAAAAGAATCGGGATAGGACTCGGGCAGAAATCATGTTCATGGATGCGATTATTAACATTACAGTAGTATGAAGCAGAGCAGGACCGAGTGTTGTGGGAGCTGAGCAAGGCTGCTGCAGCAATTGCTAATAAGATGAACACAAAACACGCCTCGCGAGCAGCGGAACTTTTATTATGACAGTCGCCGGCACCCCTTCCGCTTTTCCGGTCATGAGTATGAGGTAACGCAGCTCTGTTTATCATATTAGATACATCTGAGTGTGTTGAAAATTATGTTATGACGTTACTCTGTGCGTTCTCTCGGCGGCTGCTATGACACTTGTTGCACACTGCAGTAAGAGTAAAGCGTTTCTGCAAAAATAAAACCGGAAACCGAGGGTAACACAGATATGACGCAATCGACAGGCGACTCCCTCACACGTCCCGGTTCCCTGGTTAAATTAGCAATTTCTCACGATTTACAAATAGTTGGAAACATTTGGGATATTGTAAGTACTCAACTGGACAAAATATATAACACTGGCCTAGTGGTTTTTGGATATTTTACTGAAAAAATTGTACATAGTGCACCTTTAAGTGGCCCTTGATTTCTTTAATATTATATAATCTGCAGGTACAGTGTTTTAAATATATATTTTAAAGTTTTGAAGTACATTACAGGTAAGCACACTTCTTTTTCACATGGGTTCTGTAAGCACATACTGAGATTTAGCTTCCGTCATCCGTCTTTCTCCTCAGCCTGCATAACTTCACCATTGTCTTTTATGCACAAATGTCAGATTCAATAACGGTTGACCTAGTTAGTATAAGACATTTACCTTCTGCTTTCAGTTCTCACGGCGATATTTTGCCCACATGTGATATTTCATCTTCTGTCAGATTGCTGATCTCTTAGTTGCTCATACATCTACATATACTAGTTTCTGGACAGATATTAATGCGGGTAATATTTTTTATGATAAGTATGATTTTATGATAAGTAGCCATTAAAAATAAAGCATTTCCCTTTTCCCTCTCAACAAGTCCAACATGAGTGTTTTTAATGAAATTTTCATTAAACTGTTTTTCACAGTAGTCTTAAACTAGGCAAATCATGCATTACTGGTTATTATTTTTTCCCCTGAGTTCAGTGAACAGACTTTTGGCATTGCCATCTGAGCAGCTAAACACACTCCATTTCTGTTTTACACAAAACAGAAAAGCATCTGCAACATGAGTGCAGGTATTATTTATTTTAATGTCTATATGAACAGATTACAGCACTCACAGCTGCACAGCAGAACCCAAATTTGGCAAGTAAAGTTTTGCATATCAAATGTAAAATACACTCCACATACACTCAAAACTATGTAAATTGTAAAACTTTTATAACGTAACAAAATACACACCTATTGTATGAATTAAAACGCCTGTTGAACTTGATGCAAGTTGTGACAGGCACACAAACATTTATATTGAATCTGACTGAATCCAAACGATTTAAGCAGTTTATAGATACACTTTGTTCTGAGTAATTACCATTTGAATGTAAATGTGGTTACCCCCAATTAGCCCAAATTTTGTACAGCAGAAAAGCACAATAGGCTGTTGTAGTTATGCTGCTACTTCGCTTTCTGTAAAACAGGAAGGGCCAGAGAGGGTGGAAAATGATAATGAACAACTAAATTAAGATTGTTTTTGGCGCAAAACAACATGGGCTAGCATTATAATTGAACCAGAAACTGATTTCTTTGGCGACTCACTGAATATTTTTAATTAACACTGATTAAAATACCCTCTGTCAGCATTTGCAATTGAAATTATTTACAGCTGTTAGCGTTTCTCAACATGTTTGTATGGATTGTTTTGTTAGATGGTAGACTTAAGTTTGGATTGGTCACAGTGAGTAAATATTTTTACCATATGTCTGAACAGTTGACTCATCCTAACTCATCATATGAGCTGTCTCATTGTACTGGACATGTGTCTATAAATGTCTTTCAGTCTAGTAAAGTTCTCCAGTCATCTGACCGAACTGGACCTGGGTGAGAATCACATCGGAGAGGATGGTGGGAAAGTGCTTTTAGAGGCCCTGAGAGAAAGAAAAGCAGGTGTGAACTTTATTGTGATGGAAATATGCCTCTAAGAGTCCACACTTGAAATGTAAAGTTCATTCCTGAGATCAAAATTGTGTCCGAATTAACTCCTATTGAAGGAATACTCAAACTACACTGCATTTAGAAAATGTGTGGTGACCAAGGGCCAGTGAATAACATGACCTGAACATAGTCATTATTGTTGATTTCTTGGTAATTAGTTTAACTCATATTAAATTATTGAATTCTAGAGATGCCATTTTTAAAAAGTAAATACTAATTATTTTATCTTCTTTCTCATCACTTCCCAGCTAACAGGGAATGTTCTCAGAACTGTCCCTATCTGGTAACGTTTCCCTAGCCTACAGTAACGTTGATAGAATGTTTGTTCAGTACATCATTCATGGAAGGTTTTTCTTTCTCAGAAATATTTTAGTTAAAATTCAAAACATTCTCATAATGTTTGCAAAATGGAATGTCCCCTCAACGTTCACATAACAAAGAAAAAAAGTTTTAAAAACATTTTAACGTTTTGAACATCCAGATTGTTTTTATAACTTAAAGGGGTCATGATCTGCGTTGTTTTTATTGTTTTATGATGATTCCTGGGGTGCACTTATAATGTTAGCATGCTTTTTATATCAAAAATTGTCATAATTTATAAATAAAAGGCATTTTTCCTACCCTGATTTTAGCCCTTTGGTTTGAACGCTCTGTTTTAAGGGGCGTGTCCGCTGTGAGACTTCAGTGTAAACACCCACTGCTGTGATTGGCTAACGCCTTTCCATTTGAAATAGCTAAGTATTACTCTCTCTTTTACCGCATTTTTACTATTATAGCTCTCATGGTAAACTAATCATGAAAAGTGTTGCATTACATTTAGATCTATGGCATTATATTAAGAATGAAAGGTTGCAGAGATGAACATTGTAGCCGATCACAGACATGTAGATGAATGCTTTCATCTTCACTAACAGTGCAAATGTGATATAGTTAAGAGATGCACTTAATAAAATGTGAGTCACTGATAAACGCGCCACTGATAAACTCGGTAACGCTTTAGATTACGGCCCGGAAAGTACTATGTAAGTAAAGCGAATTCACAGCATAACTTTAGGTAATTACACAAAAAAAAAAAGGTATATGGCACCAAAAATGGTTCTTCATCGTAATCATAGAGGAACCACTTTTGGTGCTATATAGCACCATATCTTAACGTGTTCTGTATATGGTAGCGGTGCTATATAGCACCTTAGTTAGCGGTGCTATATAGCACCTTAGTCAAAGAACCGGTGAAGAACCACTGAAGCACCAAAATTGGTGCTGTATAGCACTTAAAAAGGTTCCCCTATGATTACGAGCCAAGAACCATTTTTGGTGCCATATAGAACCTTTTTTTTTTTAGAGTGTATAGTGTAACTAAAAAGTAAGTATGTGTAGGTATAAGGGAACAATATGTAATATTAGGGAAATAAAGGGGTAACTATCGGGAAAATTTACAAATTATTTATACTGTAAGTATTTTTTTAATTAAGGGGTAATTATCCGTGTAGTTACAGGGTAAGGTTGGATCTACGGGCTGTAAATTAAAGTGGTGCTTGTTCCCCTCTTGTTTCATGTATTTACAGGCTAAGTATGAATCTACGGGCTGTAAATAAAAGGGGTGCTTGTTCCCCTCTTGTTTCATGTAGTTACAAGGTAAGTATGAATCTACGGGCTGTAAATTAAAGCAGTGTTTGTTACCCTCTTGTTCCCTTTCAGTCGGTCACGTTCGACGTACGTCGGATGTACCGACGAATTGGGATCACTTCAGAGAGCCCCTATCAGCTTCGAGATATGGAAAACAGGCTAATGGGCCATTGGCGTGCGAGATTTGCATCTCGCGCTCCGCCCCGCACTGCGGGTACAAACAGGAAGCGAGAGCAACACGCAGTAGTCATTCACTTCGGAGCCGAACTGGCGTTAATTCGAAGAACAGACACAATTCTTCAAAGAGAGAATTTTTGCTTATCAGCAGAGGAGGACGTGAGGACGCTCGTGTTGGCGAGACGGCACGGAACTGCGAGACCGCGTGCTCACCGCTGCATGCAGCAAAAACTGCTGTTCTCAAAGCACCACAAATTTCTGAGTTGGTTCGGTGAGGGCGTTCCGTACAGTGAGTGCAGACACAGGCTGCACCTTTTCCCTGTGTTCTGCCGTGGTTATCCCTGGGTGCTTCAGCACTAAGAGCGTTTCCTCACAAAAGAGTACACAGGTGTGACACTGCATTTTTTTCAAGATGCCATTCCACCCGTGCGTTTCTGGATGCGGTCGTTCCCTATCGCCTGCTGACGGTCACAATCGCTGCATCACGTTTCTGGGCATCCTGCACGCTGAAGCAGCGTTTGCGGATAGTTCGTGTTCCCACTGCGGGAACATGACTATCTCGGCGCTTAGGTCGAGACTCACCTACCTTCGGGAAGGCGGAGTCCCCCCTACCCATACCTCGATTTAGTGCTATTTCCCGGTAGAGTTTCCGGGAAAACCCACTGGCCCCTCCCATGGGCGTCCAGCGGTGACTTTCGGGGCTCCAGCGGACGATCAGATGTCACTGCTCACTGCATCGGAGGGGGAGTTCCAGTCCTCTGGGGATGAAGATACGGCTGTACTGCCTCCCTCTGGGAGAGTGGCAACGGTCGAGTCGGACCCGGAGTTGACGGCTATGCTTTCCCGGGCCGCCGAAAAGGTCGGGCTTGAGTGGAACCCTCCACCACGTCCCGAGCCTTCTAGGTTGGACGATTGGTTTCTCGGGGTGGGTCGCGCTGGTTCTCAGCGTCCCGCCCTGGTGCCTTTCTTCCCGTAGGTGCATGAGGAGCTTACTAGATCGTGGTCGACACCATTTAGTGCTCGGAACCAACCTTGGGGCTCCTCCCTCCTCACTACCCTCGACGGCGGGCAGGCCAAGGGTTACGTGGGAATCCCACCAGTTGAGCGGGCTGTCGGGATGCAGCTGTGTCCGGCGACCGCTTCCAACTGGCGTGGTGACCCGCGTCTCCCGTCCAAGGCCTGTAAGTTCTCTTCCGGTCTGACCACGTAGGCTTACAGGTCTTGTGGACAGGCCGCGTCTGCCTTGCATGCCATGTCACTGCTTGAGGTGCATCAAGCCCAAGCACTCATGGACATGTACAAGGGTAGGCCTGACCCAGAGCTCCTCCGGGAGCTCCGGACGGCGACAGACCTCGCCCTATGGGTGACGAAAGTCACCGCCCGTTCCCTTGGTCAGGCGATGTCCACGCTCGTGGTCCAGGAGCGGCATCTCTGGCTCAACCTGGCCGACATGAGGGAGACCGATAAATATCGGTTCCTGTACTACCCCATCTCCACGGCCCGGTTGTTCGGCGACGCGGTCGAGAGGTCCAGTGCCAGCGGCACCCAAATTCTCAATAAAAGAGCAGTTTCCAATATCTCGGTGTTCGACACTCCCATGCCTTGTCACCCTCAAGTGCCTCTCCAATCGCCAGCAGGGGATGCCGGCTGTGGGGACGCACACAAGCAGTCTTCCCAAACTCGCACATCCCCTCAGCGGAAGCAGGTAAGTGTTGCACGGCACACTCAGACCCCACTTCGGGCCCCTCCCATGCCGTCCGAGTCGGGTCCCTGCATGCCGCTACGCTGCCCCGCCCCGGGTACGTCGGTGGTGCCGATGATCCCACTTGCGCGGTCTCTGGGGGCCTGGCTAGCGCTCCCCAGCCCGCCTCGCTGGCTCATCCGTACCATCAGACTCGACTATGCGATTCAGTTCGCCCGGCATCCCCCCAAGTTCAGAGGCATTCACTTCACCTCCGTGGCGAAGGCGGATGCCCCTGTCCTATGGGCGGAGATTGCTGTCCTGCTGGTGAAGGATGCGATAGAGCCGGTCCCTCCAGCCGATATGAAGTCAGGGTTTTACAGTCCGTACTTCATTGTGCCCAAGAAAGGTGGCGGGTTACGACCGATCTTGGACCTGCGGTTCTTGAACCGGTCCCTTCACAGGCTGCCGTTCAGAATGCTAACGCAGAAACGCAAGATTGGTTTGCAGCGATCGACCTGAAGGACGCGTACTTTCATGTCTCGATTCTCCCTCGACACAGGCCGTTCCTACGGTTTGTGTTCGAGGGTCGGGCATATCAGTACAGAGTCCTACCCTTCGGGCTGTCCCTGTCGCCCCGTGTCTTCACGAAAGTCGCGGAGGCGGCCATTGCTCCCATGAGAGAGCGTGGTGTTTGCATCCTCAACTATCTCGACGACTGGCTGATCCTTGCCCAGTCGCGAGAGCAGTTGTGCGAACACAGGGACATGGTGCTTCGGCACCTCAGCCAGTTGGGGCTTCGGGTCAACTGGGAGAAGAGCAAACTCTGCCCTGCGCAGAGGATCTCTTTTCTCGGGATGGAGCTGGATTCGGTCGCCTTGACAGCGTGCCTCACCGAGGAGCGCGTCCAGTCGGTGTTGAACTGCTTGAATTGCAAATGCAAGACAGCGGTACCACTGAAACACTTTCAGAGGCTCCTGGGGCATATGGCATCCATGGCCGCGGTAACGCCGCTCGGATTGCTTCATATGAGACCGCTTCAACGCTGGCTACACTACCGAGTCCCGAGATGGGCGTGGCACAGCGGATCCCTCCGCGTCCAAGTGACGCCGGGGTGCAGCCAAACCTTCAGCCCATGGTCGAACCCTTCGTTTCTGCGGGCCGGAGTGCCCATAGAACAGGTGTTCAGGCATGCTGTTGTCTCCACGGATGCCTCATCCACAGGCTGGGGTGCCACGTACAAGGGGCGTGCAGTTTCGGGACAGGGCCTCAACTGCAGTGGCATATCAATTGCCTAGAGTTGTTAGCAGTTCTTCTTGCACTCAGCCGCTTCAAGGAGCCGCTCAGAGGCAATCACGTTCTGGTCCGTACGTACAACACTGCGGCCGTTGCGTACATCAACAAACGCATGTCACAACTCGCCCGCCATCTCCTCTTATGGAGTCAGAAGCATCTGAGGTCGCGTCGGGCCATTCACATTCCGGGCCTGCTCAACCGTGCGGCCGACGAGCTGTTGCGGTTACCAGTGCTCCCGGGAGAGTGGAGACTCCATCCCCAGGCGGACCAGCTGATCTGGAGTCATTTCGGGGCTGCACAGGTAGACCTGTTCGCCGCCCCGGACTCGACCCATTGCCAGTTGTTTTATTCCCTGACCGAGGGGACCCTCGGCTCGGATGCCCTGGCACACAGCTGGCCCCGGGACCTGCGCAAAGTCAGGTAGGACGAGGAGCAAGTCCTGTTGGTCGCGCCGTACTGGCCCAACAGGACTTGGTTCCCGGAACTAGTGCTCCTCGCGACAGCACCTCCTTGGCCCATTCCTCTGAGGAAGGACCTCCTGACTCAGAGATGGGGCACCCTCTGGCACCCGCGTCCGGACCTCTGGAAACTCAATGTTTGGTCCCTGGACGGGACGCGGAGGTTCTAGGTGGCCTGCTACAGAATGTGGTAGACACCATCACTTCCGCTAGAGCTCCCTCTACGAGGCACCTCTATGTGTTGAAGTGGAACCTGTTCGTCGATTGGTGTTCTTCTCGCCGAGAAGACCCCCGGAGATGCTCGATCGGTTCAGTGCTTTCCTTCCTACAAGATGGGTTGGTCTCCCTCCACCCTCAAAGTTTATGTTGCCGCTATCGCCTCAAACCATGACATGGTAGATGGTAAGTCTGTTGGGAAGAACGATCTGATCATCAGGTTCCTGAGGGGGGCGAGGAGACTAAGGCCCAATCCCAATTCTATTTTATACCCCTTCGCCTTCCCCTACCCCTACCTGTTCCCCTTGCCCCTTGAAACAGAGTGCCAAGGTGTAGGGGTGAAAATATTCCCCTAAGAAATGGGACACCACTACTATACCATTACACATCATCATAACCCCGTTTCTTTTATTATAAAATCCTGTGACATTTAACCTGTATGAACAGCAATGAAGTGCGTAGGCTATATCTAACAGAAATCAGGCGCGAGCACGTTTAACAAATTACTCACTCCCAACAGAGTTTTGCGCTGTATTTGGACTTAATAAAATGGCGCTCGTTTTCAGTTCAAAAACATATGAGCCAGAGTTTCCTAAGATGATACAGAACATACAAGACTAGTGAAGCCGCTTTTCCATTGGACCAAACTGTTCTCTTTGTTTATTAACCGTTCCATTCCGTGCTGATCCGAGCCGGCCGGTACGGATATGGTTTCATTATCTACTGTGGTGTTGCGATAATGTTCATACGTTATACGTCAAGTCAGTCATTGCCTTGGTAACGCGAGAGTTTACAGACGATATGTATTGTAAATATCGACTGCGTTATGAAGGATGACCAGATATATATTTTTTAACTATTATTAATATGTGTTCAAATCACCCAAATAGTGCGTTTCGAAAGCTACGGAGAAACGGCAGCCAGGCGACACGCAAGTGATCGATCCTGAGTGGCAACACACACACATTCTATGCAGCACGGTAGTCGGTGGAGGGAAACTCATACCCCTTCGTTCGAAGTGTGGTCCTGAAAAATCTTCGTTTGAAGGGCTATCTGGCCCTTCCCCTTACCCCTACCACTCCAGCCAAAAAAGAATCGAGACACCCCTACCCCTTCACGTGAACGCGCAAAACGAAGGGGTAGGGGAAAGAGAAGGGCTAAGGGGTAGAAATGGGATTGAGCCTAAATCCGCCTCGCCCTCCCTCTATACCCTCTTGGGACTTAACTCTGGTGCTAACCGCACTACAGAGAGCGCCCTTTGAGCCTTTGTAGTTGGCAGAGTTGAAAATCCTGTCTCTAAAGACAGTACTCCTAACTGCATTGGCCTCCATCAAGAGGGTAGGGGACCTGCAGGCATTTTCGGTCGACGAATCGTGCCTGGAGTTCGGGCCTGGTAACTCTCATGTAATCCTGAGACCCCGGCCTGGATATGTACCTAAGGTTCCCACCACTCCCTTCCGGGACCAGGTGGTGAGCCTGCAAGCACTGCCTTCGGAGGAGGCAGACCCAGCCCTGGCTTTTCTCTGTCCCGTCCGCGCCCTGTGGACATACGTGGACAGAACGCAAAGCTTCAGAACCTCAGAGCAGCTCTTCGTCTGTTACGGAGGACAGCAGAAGGGAAAGGCTGTCTCCAAGCAGAGGATGGCCCACTGGATAGTGGATGCCATCGTCTTGGCGTATGATAAGAGCCCACTCCACTAGGGGTGTTGCTTCTTCCTGAGCGTTGGCTCGTGGCGCCTCGCTGACAGATATTTGTAGAGCTGCGGGCTGGGCGACACCTAACACGTTCCCTAGATTCTATAGCCTGCGTGTAATAATAATAATAATAATAATAATAAGTTTAATTTATATAGCGCCTTTCCCAAGCTCAAGGACGCTTCACAATAACAGTAAATAACAAGCAGTTTACACATAGACGGACAGTGGGGGTCACAACATATGGAACCCAGCACAGTGTAGAGCCGGTAGCTTCCCGTGTGCTCGCTTCCCATAGTCAGTAACACCGGAGTGCCCGTTCTAGTGTCGGCTTGCTGCGCCATTCCCTTTCCCATGGAACGGATATGTGCGCTCATCTACTCCAGTCGAGTTCCCCTAAGCTTAGGCGAACCCTGTCGAGTCCTCCGCAACCCGCGGCAGTCGGATGTGGCAGAGCATCCGACGCCAGGCTTAACACTCGTATGCATTGGTGGAACTTGTGTTAGGCTGGGTTCCATATGTTGTGACCCCCACGGCGGTCCCATATGTGTATTCTTCCACTGTACGGCTCCCTACGGGAGCTTTCTCTTTCCCTTGGCAGAGTTCCTCTGCCGTCCCGGTACGGTGTTGTTCCCCCGCCGACTTGGCCGGGGCCACCCCTGGGACTGCCGTATGTTGTACTGCCCAAGGTCAGTCCATACATGTATTCTCCACATGTTAACTCCCTCCGGGCATGATGTGGCTTCCGCAGCGGCCCTTCCGGGCACGCTTTCCCAGCGTTATCCAATAAAGGTCTGCTGAATGGGTCTTGCGGAACAGCAGTGTGACTCTCCCTGCATGAGTTTTCCCGCCTGGTACAGACGGGGTCTGAGGGGCTCCTCGCTGGGGGCTGGAAGTGGTAGTAACTGTGGCGTTTTCCAAAGGGATCCCAATTCGTCAGTACGTCCGACGTACGTCGAACGTGACTGACTGAAAGGGAACGTCTCGGTTACGTATGGTAACCCTTGTTCCCTGACGGAGGGAACGGAGACGTACCTCCCGTCGCCACAGTTGCTGTACCATCACTGCATGGCCGAGTCACTAGTTCGGCTCCTCAGTGAAAAACAACTGCATGTTGCTCTCGCTTCCTGTTTATACCCGCAGTGCGGGGCGGAGCACGAGATGCAAATCTTGCACGCCAATGGCCCATTGGCCTGTTCTCCATATCTCAAAGCTGATAGAGGCTCTCTGAAGTGATCCCAATTCATCGGTACGTCCGACGTACGTCTCCATTCCCTCCTTCAGGGAACGAGGGTTTCCTATACATAACCGAGACGTTTCATGTAGTTACAGGGTAAGTATGGATCTATGGGCTGTAAATTAAAGTGGTGCTTGTTCCCCTCTTGTTTCATGTATTTACAGACTGAGTATGAATCTACGGGCTGTAAATTAAAGTGGTGCTTGTTCCCCTCTTGTTTCATGTAGTTACAAGGTAAGTATGAATCTACGGGCTGTAAATTAAAGTGGTGATTGTTCCCCTGTTGTTTCATGTAGTTACAGGGTAAGTACAACAAACAACACATACAAAATCTGATATCACTCGAAAATATTTATTTGAAAAACAGCTTAATTCAAAACAGATTTATGACACATTAATTTTTTTAAATAAACTTTTCATTTCAAATAATAACATCCAGATAGAAAGTCCGGACACACTTAACCTGTAACTACATGAAACAAGAGGGGAACAAGCACCACTTTAATTTACAGCCCGTAGATTCAAACTTACCCTGTAATTACACAGATAATTACCCTTTAATTAAAAAATACTTACAGTATAAATAATTTGTAAATTTTCCTGATAGTTACCCCTTTATTCCCCCAATATTACATATTGTTCCCTTATACCTACACGTACTTACTTTATAGTTACACTATAATTACCGAAAATTATGCTGTAAATTCGCTTTATTACATAGTACTTTCCGGGCCGTAATCTAAAGCGTTACCATAAACTCTCTCTGTTTGATTGACAGCTTCAGCGCACGCTGCTCCAACGATTGCAAAGGGAGCTTTCTTTGATCGCTCTCTTTATAGAATTTAATCACTGTTAAATAACAGATTATTTTCATCCTATGACAAAGAACATCTGACTGTACATAAATCATTACATTTCAGATCCATGTTGCATTACTGTCGAGCCCAGGCACTGCACAATATTCTGTAATCCTCAATGGCATGTTTATTGCTTGGTAGCTCGATCTACATGTCATGCGCGTATCGGTGGGCGGGGCTAAACAGGCTGGGCCTGGTGTCAATAAAAGCTTTTATTGGACTAACAAGGAAGTTTTCAGTTCTGAAATTTACAGGATATTCTTATATAGTATGATGACCTCTTTTATGTCAAAAGCTCAAGGGAAATTTGATTTCTCAGTTCATGACCCCTTTAATGGTAGGCCTAACGTTAGCAACATGTTCTTAGAACATATTTTTGTTAGCTGGGTTGTTTTTTCATGAGTGCTAAATTGGAGAGGAACGCTATTGCCAATTAATGATTTCAATTAAGTCTGTTCTTCACGCAAACTATGGCTTTTATGGATTCAGAAGACTTGTAGTCTGATAAAAGTCTGGATATGTTGCTGGTAGTGGGTGACAGTTTGGTAAAATGAGATTGTAAATAACTTTTCTATCTACTTGACAGCTAAACTATCTCCAATTAAAATCCAAGTTTCAACACGCATGTCCACAGAAACATTCAGTGCCATTTTGAAAAGTGCAAAGGAACTTAAATCTGCTAAAAAGAGAAGAAAGACAAAGGTGCTGTATAATATTTCGTGCTACTGAAAAATTTAACTTCATAATTTAGTGTACAGTGGCCCTAAAAAAGGATTTAAACACTAAAAATGTCTTTATAAATGTAAACAAATGATGCTGGAGCTTACCTCAGAAACCTTCAAATCATTTTTGGGGACACTGTATTTGCTTAATGTCATAATGAATTCATAGAAGTATGAATACCTATAATAATTGTCTCATTTTTTCTTTGCTAAAGGGAAAAACTAAGTAGTTCATCTGTCTGGACTCTGGAGGATATTGAAAGTATGTTACTGGATTACAGAAGAATGACTTATTTTACCAAGGTTTCAGTTTTTCACCATCGTTTTTTAATCCTTTATGTAGTCTGAATTGTGTTCGACAACAGCCGCACACCAAGTGTGACCACACACAACAGACTCACGGATTATGAAGAATTTATTGTCAGTGGTACACCAGCAGGAGTTCTGGATCAGATCTTATTTTATGTCACTCTATTGGGAGCTTGAAATAGCAAAAGGATGTTTGTTCTTCTTAAGTGCTTCTTCCGTTTCCTTCTCCCTTCACATCTTAGCTGACAGAATGTGAGCCCTGTGTTTTTTTCTTTTCTTAACAATTTAATACATGAAATGTTTATATTTTACAGAATAATGTGAAAGACGGAGTTAGCATTCATTTGGTTGTATTCTGTGTCTGCCCGTCTGGTAAATTTGGTTTTGTCTCCACCCTATGGCCAAGAATGATACTGCACTGTTGTATTCATTTATGGATTTACCATCTGTCTGGCTCTGTTCTGGTACCTCACAAAATAAAGTGAATCCAAACATGAAGACTGCATAATGTGGAATTTGTCTTTTCTAGCTTACATTTAATAAGGAATTACTGATTGTATAGCTCCAAATGTTGCAATATAATGGTGCAAAATAATAAAACCCCATAACCTGTAATGAACAGGTAAAACTAATCAATAACAAACGTCTTGTAATAAATCGACTAACATATTTCAGATTTTTTTTTGTCACCACCAAAATGATCTATTAATTTACTAATAGACCTTACTTGGATTAGATCCTTCTCATAGAAATACAATTATATTGATTGTTCTTAATTAAGCGTTATATCATGTGTTTTTTGTGCGTGCAAGATGCACGCACAACCCTAAAGTGGGAGATTTAGTAGTATTTAATGTTTTGTTATGCTAGTTTAGAAGAGTTTCTGTTATGTTGGGGTTTTGGGGTTATCATGGTGTTGAGTGGAACATGAGTTTATGAGAACAGATTTATGTTAAATGTATTAATATTGCTGTTCTCATTCAGCAAGTGCTATGCTAATGCTACCAAAGCATTGTGTAACCAATTAGCAAGGTAGCATTCATTGAATTAGCAAGTTAAAGCTGGTTAAGTTTCCAGTATAGGCCTACTTCAAATTTGAGATTACATTATATTTTGAAGTAAAAATGTATGAATGAGCTTACTCAAATAAGTTTAGAGCAATGAAAATGCAAGTTTTACTTACTTTAAATTTCTTAACTTAAAAAAAACTGATTGTTTCAATATTTTTGAGTTTTACCAACTTATTAGGGTTTACAGTGTGGGTTTCCATGAAAAATGTGTGAGAAGTAGATAAGTATAGTATTTTTCTTGCAACTTCATCCTTCAGTCAAAGTTGTATTCATATGCAAGGCAGTTATGACATCTTTAGGTATGTAAAAGATAATTAAATACAGTGTCTCTTTCCCAGGATAAATCATTGTAGTGTCCGCCGCCACATGGAGTCGCTGTGATTTATTTACGCAGCACTAAACGGAGGCTGCGCATGCGCACAAACTATTTCCAGTCATTTCGACGCAGTGGAGGGAGGCGGATTTGTCCTCACTATCAGCTCAACAGCCTTTAATACAGAGCTACAGTAACTTTATCATGGATTTGGAAGGTGGAACTTATGAACCTGGTTTTGTGGGCATCAGGTTCTGTCAGGAGTGGTGAGTTTTAATGAGTTTACTGAACTGCGTTCATACGCATGTTGCTGATCTGATGCGTGTGTTTGTTTTGATGGCAGTGGCGGCTCATATGAATCTCTCTCTCTCTCTCTACAGTAATAACATGTTGTATCCTAAAGAGGATAAAGAAAACCGCATTCTGCTCTATGCTGTAAGTTATTTTTTTGACATCTGTTTACATGAAAAGTTCTTTAATCTAAGGGAGAGTGGATAGTTAATTCAGAAAGATTTCAGTTTGATTTAATTAACAGACATGATTTAACTATCTTTTAATGATTTGGAATGCATTAAGCTAACTTTTGAGAAGACGTGCTAAGAGGCTGATAGTTTTACGGATGGGAAGTGTTCAAACAGGTTAATGCTTCGTGTCTGACAGAACAATCCCTTACTTGTGTGTGTTCATGCATGTTTTCAGTGCAGAAACTGTGACTATCAACAGGAAGCCGACAACAGCTGCATCTATGTGAACAAAATCACCCATGAGGTTGAGTGAGTGTCTTGCTATTTTTTTTTAAACACAGACTATGCGAGAGGCATTGACATTAGTATTAATAACAAGTGATAAGGCATCTTATGCACAGAAGTCATCGGCACATGTTTAGTGGTAACTCATAGTGACAATATTCATTCAAGTCAATCAGAATAGGCAAATCTTATTTTTTATGGGATATTGCAGTATTTATTATAAATTATTTATTAGTGCACATAGTTTTTTTTTGTAATTTGCATATGCCCTTGTAATCTCTAATCAAAATAACTTGTTTTCTCTGATGATGTGTTTACTGGCGTGAGGGCTGGACAACCTGTCACTCACATGAGATCACAGCAATAGCAAACCACAACAATCCAATAAATTACAGATAGACAAAATCAAGCCCGCCCTACTTTTTTTTTCTTGTTCGAGAATCTTTGGCCCTGTCCCAAATGGCACACTTCATGTGCACTTTCGGTCTTGTGCCGCTGTGTGCGTGTTCATTAAGTCCACGAGACTGCAGGTTGTCCCATTTGTCATTTTAGGTCTCAGAAGGGTGCTTGTGAGCGCCCCCTTTGAGGTCGATATGCGCCCTCGATGCGCACTTCTGCGAGCTACGCAGCAGACTTCTTCCCGGCAGTCAAAGCGGCCTTACGTCTTGAAAGTGCGGACTCAGAGGAAGACCGTGAGGGTTTTGGGTCCCATTTGAGACAGGGTCTTTCATACGATATACATCACAATAGACTTGGTCGGCATTACTGGGAACGCCCACAAAACGTCATATCCGCCATATGCCGTGGGGGAAAACAAGCCATTAGAATGAATGCACGTAGACCTTGTTAGACGCTTTATCTTTACTCTTTGTAATGATTACGATTTATTTTTGCTTGGTGCAGTCCCGAAAAGTTGCCATGTGGCGTTCTGCACCTCTAGTAAGTTTTTATTATGCCAAATAATAAACAGACGGGGCCGTTCGTCAATTCCGAACACCTGTGCAATACGTCCATTACAATTAAACATTTGCACTACATGATGCTGGTATTATTGTAAAGATTAAAAAAAAGAGATTTCATTAATTGCAATGGCAAAAGTTTGTTGAACAAAACGCCAATAAAAGTCATACTTGTCACGGGACTCGTTAAAGCAGTTTTTCACGATGAGCGATCACATACCCACATAATGCGTGAGGTTATTAAAGGTCCCGTTTTTCGTGTTTTTTTGAAGCTTTGATTGTGTTTACAGTGTGCAATATAACATGTGTTCATGTTTCATGTGTAAAAAAACACAGTATTTTTCACACAATTTACTTATCTGTATACTGCTGTTTTCACTGTCCTCAAAACGGCCTGAGAATTTCCTCGTTCTATGAAGTCCCTCCTTCAGAAACACGTAACGAGTTCTGATTGTGCCAGCGGTTCCCGTGTTGTGATTCGACAGCAGCTTAGCGCACGCAGAGCACACGTTACCGGAAAGGTCACACCTCTTACCATAACGGGGATGCATGCGCTCAATGATCTCTAAGTACAGCGTCCCTGGGAAAGCCAAACAAAGGTGACTTGACTCCGGGTTGAAAATAACAGCGTCTCGACGACATGGCAACAAACAAACTCTACAAACGCAAGCGAACGCAACACTTCCTATTCTCCACGTGGGAGCAACAAGACCACGCCCCCTTTTCCGCGTACTCTTGTGGGCGGAGGTTAGTCGACAAACTGTTCTACTGACGTAATTAAAGCAGGATGTACAGAGTTGTAGTCCTAACCAGCCGTTCGCTGTAGGCTTTGAAAGGGAACTTCTGTTAAATAAAATATCTCGCTTGGCATTGAACTTTGAGCTTTATAATTTTACAGGTATTATATATGCTCTAACAGCAACATTACACACTAACTAAAGTTTGAAAAATGGGATCACGAAGAACAGGACCTTTAATGTACAAAACATTCAAAAGTCTTCTTTATTTCATAATGGGAAGGGCTGGGCTCATGCTTGTGCTTCAAGCTGATAGTCACATTGGCCCTCATTTATCAATCTTGCGTAGAAACGGGCGTATATATTGGCGTAAGATTATGCTTACACTCCTCTCACCGCCTGATTTATGAAGCTGTGCGCACCTCTGAAATCCAGGGGTACGCAAAACCTGCCCTTGATAAATGCCGCGGCTGAAAACGATCGTCAGTAGATTAACACGCCCCTATATATTCAAGTCTCCGCCTCCCCCACGCCCTCATTTTACGCCATGGACATACGGAAGACGGCAAAGAAGCGAAACTTCTCTGAAGTAGAGATCGAGACCATCACCAGGGAAGTGGAAAAAAACAAAATTGTTTTATTTGGGAGTTTAAAGAGTGGGATTAAAGGCGCCCACAAAAAGGTGTACGGTGGAAATCCAGTTTAAATAGCTTTTTGGATGAGAAATTACCTATCACAATTCATTATTTTACAGCACGTGTTTAGAAATAATAGGCCTATGTGTACAATAGTGATGATGATGTGATGTGGAGTACCATTCATTCACATTAATATAATTGCATGACAATTTGTAAGATTCTTATTATTATGATTTGTATTATTAATGACGCTTATTGTTATTTAGAAGAATGTCATTATTATCATTATTATTATTTATTTTATTATTATTTAAAAGAAGAAGAATGTCATTTTTATTATTTTGTCAGTCTGAATTATTTTCAGTCCAGTCCGTGCGCAGCTGCCGGGCCTAACCAACGTCAGGTAAAGCGCACAGGCTCGCAACTGGACGAATACATGCCTACAAATCAAATGCTTTGGTAAAGTCACACAAATTGAAGTTCATGTTGCACAAAAATAAACACTGAAGTTTATAATTACTTATTCGCACGGGATTATTAGTATATGCGGGGAGCTCTGGTGATTTGTAGGCTAATAATCGCAGATAATGTCTGTGATCTTAATCCCGTGCGAATCGGCCATGTCTGTAATATGTAGGCCTAAAGTAAAAATTCCCCCGCAAATTACCATATTTCGCCGAACACCGAGGTGATAATATTAGTCCCGTGCGAATCGGCATCTATTTGGCCGGGATATCAGGCCGATCGTATATAATTTTTGCAAGGTTTTCGTGTCCTGTGAGCATTTCTATCTTTATCTTTCACGAAGAATGGCGCTAGACTGCATATGTGCACCGTTATGACTTCATGAGCGGCCGCGCGGATTATAGGCTACCACTTTCACTTTAGAATGAGCACAATTTGGGAGTAAATTGCTTGAATGGTGTGTTTAATATTATTCTTAATGAAAAACACAAAAACAGAACAGTACAATGACAACTCGCTTAAATGGGCACTTTTACATTTAGCTTTGAAACTGAATCTTCCGCCGTGTTATTATAGGATAGGCTATTGCTTAGTTACGTTTTTAATTGCGTCTGTTCTCTAACTGAACGAAATTATTTGTGTTACTATAAAACAATCAAAATGATATCGATACGACTGTTTATAATTTCATACAGCTATATAACGAAAAAACATTTTCAAGTAGGCCTAACATCATATCCAGGAGATAAGTCAGTAAATTCGAGTAAAATCACAGCTTATCCCGTGCGAATGCGCCACGCAAAATTCAGATGTGGGGGAGTAATTTCTAAATCACACGAGGTCCCCAGATAATAGCCTAGCCTACTTATCCCGTGCAAATAGGGCTTTATTTGTTGTTGTTGTTGTTGTTGTTTTTTTTTTTTTTTACAGTGGGTCATAATATAGCATATCTTTGTCAGTGCGTTTTGTGGTGTTAGGAATTGTTTTTCTGCGCATTTTCGCACTAACTCAAAACGTGCGTACACCACCTCCTGAGCTGGCGTAGGATTTGAGCGTGCCGTACGCCAACGTCCATATTGATAAATCTCAAAGTCACCGTGGTTTTGGGTGTACGCCAGGTGTACGCTGGAAATTTGGTGTACACACTTTTGATAAATGAGGGCCACTATATGTACGACATGTAAATTTTCTCGTCAAAATGCGCATGCTGCTCCCACAAATATTACCTGACATAATAGCTGCTACTTCATAAATCACCCTTTTTTTATGAAGACGGATGCTATAAAAATAAATAAAAAAACTTCGCTATTGTCAGTAATTCTAATAATATTGTGACACTGACATGTCAATTTCATAGCACAAGACCCGTTTTATGATCATTTTAAAACGTTAAATGTATGTAATGCATACTTTAATTCAGGAACACTGAATTAACGTCTTCATGGGAAGATTGTGATTTATGAAGTAGGCATGTCATTCCTATATGGGGGTCGGCGTAGCAGCATGTATTTTGATGAGAAAATGATACCTCTGGCCATTGATTCCGTTGGGTCGTTTATCAGTCACAGATACTGTACGGACAATCTGACCCAATATCGGCTCAGTTTTTCTATGCATCTTGCTCTGTCAAGTGGCAAAAGTGATTCTACACAGGATAAACTGGGTTAACCCCATGCATTTACATTGCGGGGAATGGACTGTTTTCCCCCACGCCGACTCTGCCCCCATCCCACGCCCCCAGCTATGACACGATGCCGACCAAGTCTATAGGGAAGACTATTGCAATCAACCACTATCAATTAAAAGCAACAAACAACAACAAAAAATTAATTGTGTATTTACATTTTTACATTGTGGTAAAAAGGACAATAGTAGTAAATATACCAGTTGACCAGTTGTCCTTCAGAGAACACATTGCTAAGACAGCACGCTCGTTATGAAAGTTATATCAAGTTATGAAGTTATATCAAGACAGTTGCGAAAGGTAGTCAGTGAAGGACAAAGATGTGTCAGAGTATTACACCAGTATTACAGTGACAGCTCCATATACAAGCAAAACATGAGGACTCGTATCATAAATGTATAAAAACAAAAGGGCATCTATCTAGGGGTGTGAACCTACACTGGTCTCACGGTTCGATTACGATTATCATGCCATCAATTCGGTTCAATTCGATATCACGATGCATCACAATGCACTGCATCCTCCCCATGTATACAATTTTGTCAGTCGATGAACTGAACCTTTAATTTGAACTGCTCAAAGAAAACACGCTTCTTGAATGTATCAAACAAAACTCAAGTCTGGGCACAGAAGACAACAGGAGCATTTAGAACAAATACACAAAATACTAGACGAGCAGCTGCGTATCTCTTCATCAAGCTAATGCACACACTACCGAAAGTAAAGTCGCAGGTGCTCAACATACAATCATATTCTCTAAAAGTAAAGAAACTGAATGATCTTACCAGGGCTGTTGCAGCGCTTGCTCCTATTGCGGTCTTTGATTGTGAAATTAGCTGATGATTAATAAAATGCTGCTCATATCTGTTGTTTTCGGTGACGTGAACTACAATAAATCTGCATATGGTGCGGAAATTGTAGATCGGATCCATTTTGTGGAGATTCATTTACACTTGGGCACATAAATGTAATTGTTTTGATAAATCGGATAGCTTTGATTTACACACAGCGTGTGTGTTCTCCAGGTCGTGCTCACCAGGTTGTTCATAAAAGCCGAAATGTGTCCAGGTGTTTTGCTTTTAAAGTAGTTGGAGCATTTTAATTATTCTTACTTGCGTCTCGCCTCCCTCTGCCATTGTATGGTACTGCGACACGGCACGTACGCGTAATACCGAATCGTCCTTGTCTGCATCGTAGAAATGATTAATTTCGACACCCCTACATCTTTCCATCATATAACTGCTCCACATGCCTCCAGGGGGTTAATGAAGGCCTTCTGAAGTGAAGTGGTGCGTGTGGGATGCCTCAACATATGGTGGCATGTATCACCAGTAGTGACTAATGGAGGTGCCACAATTTCTGCAATTTCCACTGCCGCATAACTGACAACCGGATGTGCCTCAACATAGCGACATGAGCTGATGGCTTCCATGTATGCTAAGATGCCATGCCACTTAATGTTAATAGCACTACTGGAGGATGCACTGGTGTCACCTGTACTGAACAGGACTATATGCATGTGGAATGACTTTGGCTTTGTGCTGGTGACAGTGTTTTACAGGTCACAGAAGAGGCATATTTAGTACTGTTTAGGGGGGCACAGAGATTTCGGAGCTAATGTGGATAAAATAAGAATAAATATGTAAATAGCCTATCCAAAGCACAAATGCTCCACCTACCACACTGATCAACTCTGATTCAGTTGTTCTATTATGTTTATCGGTTGAAGGGATTTTTAGACGCCTCTAACCTTGTCTCATCCCTCTTCTCTGCTAGTGAACTCACTCAGATTATTGCAGACGTGGCCCAAGATCCAACACTGCCTCGGACAGAGGACCACCCGTGCCCAAAGTGAGTGATAAATATGTTTCTTGTTGTAGATGTATATTAATAATGGTAATTCCCATAAGCTCTTATGATTGGCCATTTTTAAATGAATCCATGTTTGTTTTAAGGTGTGGCCACAAGGAGGCGGTGTTCTTCCAGTCTCACAGCATGAAGGCTGAGGTAAAGCACAATCACGATTTTCTGCTGGCCTTCAGCAGTTGCAGACCCATGTGTCTTGAACAGTGTTTTCCTCTATTAACACTAACTTTCATGCACATCCATTGCATCCATGTGAGAGATTTTGTGATTGGTATTAAAAGTTTAAAAAGGTTTATATTTTGGTGTTTTCAAACAGACTAAAATAGATATTGCTCTGATCATTTTAATTATAGCAATATCAAATAGTACTTGGCATAAAACTGAAATTGAAGAGGTGCGTTTTGATTTTCTGAATACAGGATGCCATGAGGCTTTACTATGTCTGCACCGCCCCACACTGCGGCCACAGATGGACTGAATGAGAAGGATAAAGCCATGAATGTCAAAAGATGAGGTGTTCTGGGGTCCCGTGTCACTATTGTCCCATTCCTACATGTTATTTCTCAGTTTGTGGGACATATGTTGTGGAGTGGACGAATCTGGTCAGTGACCTGAAACCAGCATGAAGCCAGAGACTTTTCCCCATGGATCTTTTATAGTTTCTTATTTTAATATTTCACACTGTATTTTCTTTGAAGGTTTTGTAATAAAAGATTACAAAAAGTGAGTTGAGTTTTTATTTGAAAAAGTAGGCCTTCTCAATTTAAGAGTTTTGGATAACAGATACTAGGGCTCTGGGTATTGACACAAATTTCACAATTTGATTTGATTTCGATTCACAAGCTTGCAATTTGATTTCGATTCAATATAGATTATTTTGGATACATATCAGGTAAAATACATGTCACATTTTCTCAAGGAAAACATGTTGTAAACTATAGGAGTCAGTTGTAGCCTATACATTAGCCTATTATAATATTGAAGGTAACAATTAACTGGATTGTATACAAACACTTAAATTACACTCAATGATGTTTTTAATAATAATAGTTATAATAGTAACTTTACAATTACAAAATCATATTTCTACTCAATCGTTTTTTGAAATATAAACATTTAAATGGTGGCTGTCATAAAAACTTTAGATTTATTAATGCTTTAAATATTGAAGAACATTAAAAATTATGAATATGTGATGGGGCATATATTTAACAAAATGCTCCTCTCTAAAGTAATTTTTTTTTCTAACTGACTAACAAGTTTATGGACACTGGATAGGGTTTTTCTGAGGTAAATGTGACGTTTACAAGCTGTTTTACTGATGCCTTCCCCCTGTTGTGCATCTGATCTGAGTTTTGGTTGCCTATAATGTATATTTGAAAGCACAACATGCAGCAACCATCCTCACAAACTTGTAATAAGAAGCGCATATAACTCAACAAAAAAGTCGCTTGTCAACAAAAGAAATGTGTCAGGTCTGACTGAGCTTTACAGCCAAAATAAAAGTTTGATGGTTTGATGTTTGAAAATGCATAAATTAAAATAAATACTGGTATTGTAATTTTACAGTTCTATTGTAAAATAAAAATTACTGTAATATTTTTAAAATACACATTTTTATTTGATATTACAATAGTAATATTTTCCTAATTTCATATTTGTGTTTAGTCAATAATCATTATTTTTTGTTATTTTATTAATTGTTTTATAGACAGTATGCTTTATATTGCATTTTTGAGGATTTTCCTTAAGACTGTTTCTGAGTTGGTGTGTACCTTGTCTTATGCTGCGTTCCCGACAACTGGGAATTTGGATTTTTACCACCTCCTACTTAGAAAAAACATCTGGAATGCATAGCATAGAGCTACTTTGTGTCAAACAAAAATTTAGATATACATTTTTTGCTAATCAAATCTGTTTTTGCCATAATTGACAACACAAAAACAAGATATGCACTATTTGTGTCATGGCTGAAGTGGGACTTTATTCATGATGTTTCCATGATACAAGCGCATTTTGTGTCAATTATGGCATAAACAGTAAAGAAAAATGCTGCCGTAAAAAAAAAGAAACTAAGAATTACGGTATCATTATATGAACTTAATGTCTAATATTAATATTTGTTTTTTACCTTTGACACAAGTTAGTTTTTTTTTTTTTTGCAAGGTAGTTCCATGCTATGCTCGAAGCAGTGAGTGACGTGGAAGTGACATCAAATGACGTGTCTCACTGAGGCCGGTGTTGATCGATCTGCTCTGAGTTCACGGGTCAGATGTCAGACTTGGTGTGGCATTTCAGATGTTATTCTGGAGGTGGGAAAAAATCCAAATTACATGCCGTCTGAAATGCAGCATTAATTTCACATATTCTCACTTCCAAACTCGTGTGGCATTAATTGACCCCAAAAATACAGAAGCCTAATTTCACTTCAACAATATGAAAGACAATGAATCTGCATTGTGTATTTTCACTATTTATGTGATTTATAAATAAAGTAAGAAAGTTAGTATGCTACATTGATATGGCCCCCTATACTATCTTTATTGCACCATTGTATTTTGTACAGTTTTACAGTAAATGGGGAAAAAAAATACTTGAAGGTAGGGTAGGCAATTTCAGAGAGGCTAGCAATAGCAAGCTAGATTTGAAAGCATTAGATCCCACCCTCCCTTGAGTCTCTTCAGAGCGCTCTCCAAAATCACGCCTCCTTCAAAATAGAGGATACGCGTGTGAGTGACTGCAGCATGACATGTGACATGCATATATGATCCAGAATCTGAGCCGGAGGCTAAAATTGAACAGCAACAACGACTACAGCAGGACGTCTCTATGTGGTGTGTACTGTAACTGTATATGAAGAGTTCGGTTGCAAAACGCGATAAACGCCATTTTTTGACATTTGGATTTTATTATTGGAAATCACTGTTTAGATGTACCTTAATCTATGTGTTAATTGCTGCCTTTAATAAGATTTAAAAATGTACATTTTAAGCCTACTACAAAATGTATTTTTTCACAAAACGCGATATCCGCCAGCCCAGTTTCTTTACAAAGTGCGATATAGAACGTTCAGGATGCTGCGCGAGCTCAGGATGTCACGCAAGGAGAGAGTCACCGCCGGTGAAGTGCTCCGAGTTTGCTCAGTGATTTAACGATAATATCAAAACAAAAAACATATTTTTAAAAAGAGGATTCAATAGGCTAACTAAAAAACGTTTACCATTTAATTGTTTATACTGTAGGCGAGCTGTCAGTCACGTAGGCTACGTCACTGATCAACAGCTGTCTGTCAGTCAGAGAATCAAAGCTTCAGAGTCAAGCTAACGTTATGGATTTCGATGACGGATTGGAGCCGGTCATTCCAGCTGCTGTTGGGAGAAAGAGGAAGGCATCTAAAGAAAATCATCAAAGGGAGAACACCAAACGGGCAAGGCATTCAGGGGAGGGAAAACATCCAAAGATGAATTGTGGTCATCGTGCGACTGCGAGTAATGTTGGTCTGTGTCATGCCGACAAACTGTCAGATGAAGATGTAGCCTTCAACTTCACAAAAATGTATAAAAACGCTACAAAAGTGGACCAGGATAACATTGATTCACTAGCTTTTCTTAATGGTATTACAGTAGTAGAATATAGCCTAAGGTGGATATATAGCGTTTTGCAAAAAAAAAAAAAAAAAAATTTATGTTGTGTATGTTCTGGCCAAAACTAACTCGGAATCTTATTATTATTAATCAATCTTTGTATATACTATTCCATATATTTATGATGTATTGTTTTTTTAACCAATTTAAGATGTTTGACAATGTTAAGATAAATATGTTGCATTTTGGCATGGTTTTTGACTTATTTATGAACTATTTATGGACATAAAATTAAATAAAAAATATCCTGGATTTGAAGAATATTTTGTCTCTGGCCTTCACTGAGCTCAAGTAATAGTTTAATGTACAAAAAATTGTGAATGAACTTGACAGTTGATGTTTTAAATAATAATGTCAAATAACCAACATTTCTCAAAATGGATATATCTCGTTTTGCAACGAAACTCTTCATATATTTGCTTAGCGGCTTGTCATGCGCAAGTTTTACAACATTTGTGTGTGTTTACTCGTGGTTTATGAGGACATCATTTGGTTTATGGACTTTGTATGCGATTTAACGATAGCAGTAGCAAGCGGAACGGTTTTGCACGTCAGACTAGTGTGTGTTTACATAGAAAAACAATCGAATAGTAGCGTATTTGAATGAACGAGTCGATTGCTAACAACACAAAGACATTTGAAGCAGTTTTACTCACCACCTGCTTCCAACACACGAGTCACAACCGTGAACCTTAATCGCTGGAACCGCTCCATCTTTCAGCATTAGACAACCTTCAAATCCGGTGTCGAACTGGGCCTTGTTTATAACCATCGTCGCCGAAATGCAGGGAACAAACAAAACACTTGCGCAACTCCGTTGCTGCTCCGGAAAAACAAACTCCATCCACAGTCCCATTAACGCTGGGTTCTTTGGGAAGCTGTACAGGGTTGTCTTGCCCTGACAACCAAAAACACACATCTTTGGTGACACTTCTTTGGTTGATTTCGTGAAGTCCTGTGACTGCAGCACAGCCGGCTTCCCTAAAGCAGAGCATAGCGCGTTAATGGGCGTGCATTTGCTCTCTCGCTCTAGTCGTGCGCGCCCTTCCAGGAGAAGAGCCCGTACAAGGACATTCTGCCCTTGTTGACGTCACGCAGACCCACACTCGAAAAAAACACTTTCCGAAACTAGTGACAAACCGGAAGGAGTATTTTTGGCACAGACGTCCCATCAAACGTCCAACTAATTTTTTTAAACTTTGTCCATATTTAGCTTAGAAATCAAAGTGTTTAACAGTGAAAAAAGCATAAATTAAAGCAAAAAAGCAAAAATTAAGCTTGTGTTTTGGAACTGTAAAAGGCGGCTGCTGTTGTTAGAGAAAACTCTGCATAGCCTCAAAGCGCTGATGACATGTGGTGTGATGTCATGCGTGAGGTATGGAAATACATGTTGACAGGCAGGTAGAACATCCTAACATTGCATTGAGACCGAATGCAATGATTGGACGAAAAATTTTTGGTCCTACGACTTCAACAGAAGGTATGTACATTTTGAATAGCTTATTTAGACCACTTCTATTGTTGATTGCTATCAGGATGTGATGAGTTTCAACCAGTATAACAAAAAGTGTTCATGAAAAACTAAAAAAGTAGGGACCTTTAATAAATCCAAATTAACTGCAGATGTGTGCATTGCTTCCACAGTTTTCTCATTGATTCGCCCCCAACTCGGAAACTCTGGGCTCAGAGAAAGTCCAGAGTTTCCACTTGTCATTTTTCATATTTACAGTTTTGTAGTGGTGTTTTTGTTAGTCACACAATGGAGTCAATGGTAACCAAAGCTGTTTGGTTATCCACCCTTTTTTTTTTAAATACCTTCCTTTGTGTTCCACAGAAGAAAGAACGTCATACAGATTTAGAAGTACATAAAGGTTAGCAAATGGTGACATTTTAGGATGAATTATCCCTTTAAATCTAATACAACAGAATCCACACTTTTGGGGTAGCTACAGTTATACAAATGAAGTTATTATTACAAAGAGAATAATCACAAGGTTCCCACTGTGCTCAGGGATTGTGTAATGGTTAAAAGTGTTAATGCAAGCGTAACTGCCTCTTTTCATGCCAAGCTGCTACTTCTGTTATTTTTGCAATAGAATATATCGCCATTCATTCAGTGGCATTTCCATAGCGATCTATAAAAAGCCCGTGCAGCATAATGTCTTCACATGTTGTTATTGCAGGACTCGCGACCGGAATTTTTGCACGAGACAGGAAAATACGCGGAAGTAACGTTTGTCCCTCCCTGTCAATAAACTTGTCAAGTTTGCAAGTCATGTACATTCGCCGGCTGTTGAAAGAAAAGTTTGTCGCGGATATGGACGGACACATTCCTGGACAAACTGTGGACATGAACCCCGGTGAGGGCAATATCGTCCACAAGCGCTCGCGCGCTCAGTACTTATGTCATTTGTAGCATTTTGATCTGATCTCACTGTTGTTTCGCAGTGAGTCGTCGTGCTTGGAACGCAGTGGATCCTCGAGAAAGGACAGAGATGAAGAGTCCCGCGCAGACTGTGATCGTTCACCACACAGCGCTCCGGTACTGCGCGCACCCGCGCGACAGCGTCTCTCAGCTCGCTCACATCCAGCGCATGCACATGCAAGAGAGGGGCTTCGACGATATCGGTTACAAGTAAGATAGAACATTACATTTAACATATGCCCACACGTTATTACGTGTTTAATTAATACAAATGTCTGTAATTGATTTGCAAAACTACTTGTATACACTTTATTTGGATGTCAAATTGTAATTCAATGGATTATAATGAACACTCTAAATAAATGCTGGGTTATTTGAACACAAATTTGGGTCAAATATGGACAAACCCAACCATTGGGTAACATTTTTACATTATATTTTTAACCCAAAGGTTGGTTTGTCCATATTTGACCCAAATTTGGATTAAAGCAACCCAGCAGTTTCTAGAGTGAATAAATATTTTAGCATGGTTTATGGATCAATGACGTAGCCTACTCTTTTTGTCTAGGTCTGACTATTTAAATGCGACTTAACAAACAAAAAAAGAAAACTTTTAGAACGTTTTTTATGATTATTAGGCTACGTTTTTAAAAAATGTGTAGCACTTGTAGGGGTGAATGCAGGTAAAGTGGGCCATTTAAGTGCTCATTCGGTTTACACTTTCAGAGCATGGCAATGGTCTTTAATTAATGAGACACTATTTATTTCAATTATAAAATAGTTTTGGTTGACGTAGGCTAATATGACACTGGTGGGTGTGGCCACACCTCAAAGGAGAACACCCTCAAGGTGACTATATTATTTTTTAACATATAAGGTTTCTCACTAAATGTAAACAAATATTATTGCGACAGTTCCTGTTTTGTTTGTTACTACAGTTAACATGGAATATAATGTTTAAGAATTTGTACGTTTTCTTGTAAGGTGTTTAAACATGGCTCGCCCACTTTGGCTGAATGTGTTAGATAAAGTGGGCCAGTGGAATTCAGGTAAAGTAGGCGACCTTTAACCTTCAGTAATTATACTCAATTAAATAAACTGACATTCACTGGTTATTTATTAGTTGACATGTTTAATCTACTCTTTTAGAAAACAGAAATGAGTGTGCCATAAGGAAATTCAAGTCAGAGATGGGAGAAAGGAAAGAAAGAGCAGAAAATATGACAAGGCGTTAAGTTCCATTTGTGTAGTGAAGAAAAAATGAGAGGAGCAAAATGTAGATGCAGAATATAAAGCTTAAAAATATGGACACAATTGAAGTTCATTTAAAGTGTTAAAAAAGTTTTACAATATGATAAAATGTTGTTCCTCTTGAGTGTTCCTCTTATTGAATTTTTGTTAGCCTTTTTATTGTTGCATGTGTAAAAGTCCCATTTTTAATATGTCGTAGAGTTAATTTTCACCGTTATTCTGATTTATAAATATTCTGATATTCAGATTTTATCCAATTTAGAGTCAACACAACACATGCATTGAGTGAACTGATTGATTTTACTCAAAGCTTAGGCTATATGCTTTTGGTTTCGTTAAATACGTTGTTGAATATGTTTGATATGTGTTAATAAATCATGTGCTTTAAATTAAGATACAAGATGATTTTTGATAAATCAGGGATGGCCCACTTTACCAGACCAGCTGGCCCACTTTACCTGAAAAGAAATGTTTATTGATATATACCTTGCGAATAACACATTATATCAACTGTATTCAAAGTGAAATATTATAGCTGGACCTTAAAGTTCAAAAACATATAGGTATCTAAATTACATGTTTAACAAAAAGTGGCCCATGCACTACCTACATTCACTTCTTATTATAGTAATAACTGGGTAATAACTACTAAACCCTAAACCTAACCCATGTAGTTACCTTATTCTTACATACTGTAAAATAAAGTGAAACCCAAAAAATATCTTCGTGGTGTCACTGCCCACTCAGCTAACAAAAATATATTCCAAGAAAATTTTGCCAACGTTCACAATAAGTTATGAAAACGTTATTTCTGAATGTTCAAAACATCCAGATTTGTTATTGTTTTAAAAACGTTTTATAGCCTACGAACGGTCATTTTGCAAACATTATGGTAATGTTACGTTTGAATGTTCTTTTAAAATTCTTAAAGTAACATTTAAAAAACATCCATTTAAACAAACAAGTTCCACGAACGATGTAAATAATGTTTTTGTGCCTACATTAGGCTATTAAAGACTATAACTTTGAACAAACGTTCTGTTAATGTTACTAGAAGATCGTTGATCATAACTTTGAGAGAACCTTGCCAGAACGGTAGCCAAAGTTCTGAGAATGTGAACTATTTTCACCAAAACAAAGCCAGGGAGGTGTAACTAACACAGAGGAAGCCATTTTTTGGTCATGTGACAAGAAAACCATAATACAAATAGGTGCCCTGTAGACCCTTATGACTGTCGTGTTTTTTTATATAATAATATATTTTCATCTTTTTATAAAAAGGCATGTTTTGTCCTGTTTAAATTCTGCTGACATTACAGGACTGGCTCTAGTCTATACATTAAACATCAACTCTCTCTGTCTTCCTCAAGCTTTCTGATCTCTGGAGATGGGGTGGTGTATGAAGGGCGGGGATGGGGGATTGTAGGGGCCCATGCAAAGGAACATAACTTATATTCTGTTGGCATCGCCTTCATGGGCAACTTCAACGGTGAGAACACGACTACCTCCATTCATTTTCATCTAATGTTTATTGTCTTTTGTGGTGCTTACACTATATAATTTATTGTTCTTTTGGGATACTTAGTGGGTTTGTAAATGGAAAGAGAAATCAACATGCATAAGATTTTCATAATAATGAAGTACTGAATGTTCAGAAATCATAAAGAAGATTTGTTGTATTGTCTATTTGTCTGTAGATGAATTGCCCAGTTCTGCATCGCTGTCGGCTCTGCTGAGACTGCTGCACACTGGAGTGCTTCACGGTCATGTGCGGCCCAATTGTGTGCTTGTGGGACATAGAGACGTGGCAAAAACCGAGTGTCCGGGGGAACATTTATACTCCCTGCTACCGAAACTAAGAGAACAATTACAAAACCCCTGATGGCTTCTTTTCCTTGTGGTGTGTGCAGCACTGTGTGAAACACAAATGCGGAAGTGTATGTGTGCCTTGTGAAGTGTGGCTAAGTATGGTGATTGGGCAGCCCGGGGAGCAGTTGGGGATTCGGGTCTCACCTCAGTCGTGGTGGTATTGAGGGTGGAGGAGAGCACTGGTTATTCACTCCCCCTACCAGACCTGAGACTCGAACTCGCAACCTTCTGGTTACAAGTCCAACTCTCTAACCATTGGGCCACGACTGCGTCCAACAAGGAACCTTGTGAAGGTTTAATTATAATACCGGTATTTATTAATATAAATTCTATCACAATTTGGAACAAGTTCTGAAGGACATAATTAAGAGTCCAGTCAAACATGATCCTACTGAAAAAAAATAATGAAATTCTTAAAGAATTGAAAATTCTGTAAGGTCCAGGAAGTTATTTGATTCTAAGAGGATTCGTCTGGTCAATCCTATAGAAATCCTATTAGCATTGCTTTATGTGTTTTTTTTTTGTTTTGTTTTTTTTATGCTGGGGAAAAATGTATTGTGTTTAATCGCATCCAAAATAACATTTTGTGTTTACATGATATATGTGTGTGTACTGTGTATAATTATTATGTATATATAAATACACACGCATGCATGTATATATTTAAGAAAAATATGTAACATTTAAAAAAAAAAAATATATATATAGATAAATTATATATACAGTATATACATGCAAATATTTCCCCAGCACTACTTTTTTTTAAATTAGATATTTTACTGATTAAAATGATTTGTTTGGAGACTAGACTTGAAATCTGCAAAATCATGATTATGTTTTAATTTCTCTGCACAAAAAAAAGCGACTTAAAATGTACTGTACTGTGACGTGCAATAATTTAGTACTCTGGTCAATTGTATAAACATATATATGTGATGTGAATACAGTTGTAGCCTATGTTAATACATGTTTTTACACGTGGAATGTACTTGTGAGCTTGTGCATTGATTAGTATTTTTAATTCTGCAAAATAGCAAAAGCGATTTTTGAAGCCTGCTTCAAAACACATGTCTGCTTAATATGTTTTGATGCCTTATGATGGACAGTGAGTGAATGTCCTTGTGTCTGTTTTTATCACTAAACTTGTATTTATTATTACTGTTTGCCTATGTGTGTAGTCTTTGTAATTTATATGCACTTCCTATTATACAATAATTAGACAAATACATAACCTAATTATTTTACTTTATCTGTTGTTTGTATTATTTAGCTTCTGTAAATCGGTCCCATTATATATGAATTGTCTTTAACTACTATCATTTAGCTTAATTTAATTATTTGATGAAATGCTACATATTTAGAATACATACTTGCATGTAATTATTGTCTGCACAATGCCAAACATCTATCAGTTTAACCAATTAGAAATGAGCTACAGGGTGACCATCTGCTCATAGAAGTTGCAAGCTCCAGATATCATTTTGTACTAGTGGGTGCAGGACACTATGTAAGTGAGGATAGCAAAATAAACTGTGACATATTACACCCAAAAATTCTTCATACAGTGGACTACCAGTAAAATTGATAAAAAAAAATTGGGACCAAAATACTTTGACCTGACTATGTTTTGATTAAGTGTTTTTTCTTTAACCGCTAATGTGACCTTTTACACCACAGACTGAACATTGGTAATTGGTTAACCTAAATTGGTATTATGTAATTGTGTACCAAAAATTTGACAGCTGATTGGTTGATTGTAATCCATTACATACCTTATCTATCAGTTATCTGACATTATTAAAAAAAAAAAATTCTGACACAGTTTAACTCTGAGTTCTAGTCATATTTTATTACCATTTTTTAAACTATAGCGAATAAACTGTGATAATGTGAGAAAATGTTGAAGGTGTTTGAGTAAATTTAATATAAAGTGTGACCTAAATTTGCAATGCATGAACTGGTACCATATGAATAGGCAGTTTCTCTTGTTTAATTTGATATATAGTTTTAAAAAGCCCATGTTTTCTAATGTTGTCTAACTCAGGGGTTTTCAAACTGGGGTCCGGGGACCCACAGGGGGCCGCAAGGGAGTGACAGTGGAAAAGTCTAGAAAAAAAAACTGTAAAATAATAATAATAATAATAATTAGATTAAAATAAATGATAAAGCCACAAATTAGATCTAAATAAATAAATGTGATTAAAACATAACAAATATTAGTTAGATTAAAAATGTATTAATATAAATAAATAAAACATACATTAAAATTAAATAAATAAGATATAAATAAATAATTCATATAATATTACATTGAGTAGAACAAAATATATAATAATGTAACTGAAACTAATTGTATTTGTTTGTGTGTGTATAAATTTAGTGTTTATAAAAGACAGATGCCTTATACATTTTAGAATGGGGTCCCTCACATAGGAATGGTCATATTTGAGGGTCCCTGGCATCCAAAGGATTGAAAACCCCTGGTCTAACTCGCTCCGATGATTGTAACCAGGCCGACTTGACATTAATTTACAGTTTACGAATAAGTAGATTTTCAAAACAACGTTAATTTGAAGCAGACAAATAGCCTATGGGAATGTTATTGTCAAAGTTTGAAGCACATAGCGAAAAAAAGCACTGCGTTACAGACGTTAAAGTTTTTCGTCCTTACTCGTTGACTGTATTTTCTGCACGGTCCGTTAAGGACACGCTCCTCTATGGGTTCATCCTCCAGAGATTAGGGTTCATGTCTATCCTAAGCTGTTTGTTTACTCACATCTCCAAGTGTTGTCGTATATCTGAACTCCTTAGCATAACGTCGTTTTGCCTCGCTCGCTTCTGACAGGCATTCAGTCAGATGAATGTGTAAACAGAAGGGCGGTCTCAGGTGAGAGGCTTGAGTTTCACCGGCTTTCGAAGTGTTATAATTGAGCCTTCGAGTTCATTGATCAGTCAGAGAGATTGGCTGAGCCGGAAACTTATCAGATCTTTCTGTTTGTCCTCAGGCGTTTTTGAAGAATGAGCGGGCACTCTCTGTGTTTTTTTCTAAACGTTTAAGTCCTGTTGGACACCTTTAGGAGCGTGTTTGTATTGTCAAACATGGAGGAACTGAAAACCCCTGTTAGTTTTTTCCACAAGTCGTCATTCAGCATCAGCAGCTTATTGCTCCGACACGAGCGCGCGAGGAGCGACTCGAGCGCCGCGCCGGAAGCACCGCGCTCTCGTGCCGCGAAGCCACCCGCGCGCCCCCAGCACCATCAGTCAACTGACGGAAAAGAGAAGACGATTCCAAAGCGGAACGAAGCGAACAGACCGGATAAAAAAGAGTCTGGGGGAGTTGGAGAGCCCAAGTGTGAAGGAACAGATGGACAGTCACAAGAGAAGAAGAGTAAACCAGATAAGCCTCCGTTTAGTTATAACGCGCTTATCATGATGGCTATCCGCCAGAGCCCGGAGCGACGGCTCACTCTCAACGGCATCTATGAGTTCATCATGGGCAACTTCCCGTACTACCGAGAAAACAGGCAGGGTTGGCAGAACTCCATCCGACACAACCTGAGCCTCAACAAGTGCTTCGTCAAGGTACCACGCCACTACGATGACCCGGGAAAAGGCAACTACTGGATGCTGGACCCGTCCAGCGATGACGTGTTCATCGGCGGAACCACTGGAAAGCTGAGGCGCCGGTCTACAGCGGCGTCACGCGCCAAGCTGGCCATGAAGAGAGGCGCACGGCTATCCTCCGCCGCGACCACCGCCGCAGGATTGGCGTTCGCGGGCTCGTTTTACTGGCCCGTCCCGCCGTTCATGACCCTCCAGCACCGTCACCCGAACTCCGCGGCTCACCACAACAACTACGCCGCGTCGGTTTTGTCCCAGAGCTCGCGCCACTTCAGCTCGGTCGGTCCCGCTGCGGAAAGACTGCTCCTCCCGTCCGCCCAAGAGGCAACTTATTATGGAATGGGCTGTGAACAGATGACCTCCACCTCCTCTTTCACCGCGTCTGCCTCTGTGCCTCTGCCTCTCTCTTCTCCCCGCTCTTTTAATTTACTTTCCAATCAGTCCAGTTACTTTTACTCTCACCAGGTGCCTCACACAGCGGGACTGTCACCCTGGTCGCAGGAGGAATCTTACCTCTCCAAAACATCTCCCTCTGGACAGCTTTTCCCTGGAAAGCCATCTCCTTCTTCTGAATACATTGGGGGACTATGTTCAGACATTCCTAGTTATTTTCCTCATTTTAACACAGCCAGTTCCATGCACTGAATGATTTATTATATGAACAAGCAGTTTTTTTTTTTTTTTTTTTTAACCAATTATTTAATTTCACGTGAGGCCAAATATCTGTAGCCAAACAATTTTGCTTTTGTAATTTCCAGTTGTTTACAGTCTAGTTACCCAATTAACTAGTTACGCAATGCATTTTTAGGCACATGACGGCTGAACTAAACATGCCGATCTGAAACTCAATGCACTTCTTAAAAAGGGAAATAGCCGAGGGAAACAAAAGAGACCACATACTGTATGTCTTTTTTTATGCTGTCTGTTTGATGGCTGCTGCGCGCGGAGTAGTTGGATAAGTTTGCATAGGATACAAAAAAGAAAATATTAACTGCATGATTCTGTCGGGTGCTTTTTCATAAGATGTCTTTCATGTTGTTCAGCATTTACATTCACTCACATAATCTTAATACTGTAGATATTTGTCTAAGAAGCCTACAGGTCTTGGCCTGTAATTTTGACCCCCAAACATGTAAATAAATAAATGTTTTGGAGGAACAGACCTTTTTTGTTCGTGCAATTAACTGTTTATTAATTGTTTTATGAAAGTAATCTACTGCAATTTCAAATTTGCAGACAGGTTTTTTGGTAACAATTTACAATAAGGTTTTTTAACATTTGTTAACAATAGTCAAATGTATCGGTAACAATGAGCAATACTTCTACAGCATTTATTAATCTTAGTCAGCCTAATGTTAATGTCAACATTTACTTCATATCTAATATTTTTAAGATCAAAAATTGTATCTGCTAACATTAATGCACTGTGAAGTTACATGAACGAACATGAACATTATATAACACTAACAAAGGTTAATAAATACTGTCAAAATATTGCTAGTTCATTGTTATTGTTAGTTCATGTTAGTTAACAAGTGCAACCTTATTGTAAAGTCTTACCAACTTTTCATATATCCAAAACGTGTATCTAAAAATATCCTTTATTTTTTTGCTTATTTTTACTTCCAATTAACAGCAACCTCCAAAAATATGTGAAACTATGTTTATTTAATATTTTTTATATTTTTTATTTTGTACTGCACTTTGATATTCCTGATTTATAAAGGTTAGAACTAATAAAAGCCCATGTATTGTACAATACAAAGCTGGAGTCTGGGAGTTCATATGCTTAAACCTCATCTTATGAATGAATGGAGTAGATTAATTTATTCAACAATGCAGGGAATTTAGAGAATTTAGAGCATTACAACAATTGTAATGGTTTATGAAATTAAACCATTTCATAAACCATTACAATTTGTTGTAATGCTCTAGATTCTCTAGAATTTAGTGTGTGAATTAAACAATATGCCGATAAATATCTGATTGGCTATCCGAAGGAAAAAAAGAATACTGTACAGTGCTTTGTACATCTTTCTCCCATCTCTCACACATGATGTTTTCATGTTTTATGGGGACTTTTCATAGATATTATGATTTTTATACTGTACAATCTGCATCTTCTATCGCCCTACACTAACCCTATACCCCGAAACCTATACCCATCACAGAAAACGTTCTGCATTTTTATGGCCCGGTTTCACAAACAGGACTTAGGCTAAAATAGGATTAGGCATTAGTTCAATTAGTACATTTAAGTCACTTTTATAAATGTGCCCTAAAAAAAAACATTTCCGGTGTGTATCTTAAGACAAAACAATGGCACTGACATATTTTAAGATACATCAGTGCAAGTTTCTTTCAGTTAACACAACTCAAAAATGCATTTTAGTCTAGGACTAGCTTAAGCCTTGTCTGTGAAACTGGGGGATAATGTTCAAAAAACATAATTTAGTATGATTTATAAGCTGTTATACCAAAAAAATGTCCCCACAAGAACAAGGAATTCTGATATTGCCATCTTTGTGGGGACATTTTGCCCCAATAACAAGGGTTTACCTGGACTACACACACACACACACACACACGTTTGTTTTACCACAAGGACATTCAATATCAATACTTTCTTTGATTTTATATCAGGTTAATTATATTTTCCATGGCCTATAACTCCTAACCCTAAACTATTACAGAAACATGTGCATAACACTTGTTTTAACCGGTTTTATAAGACTTTTTAACTAGTAAGGACCAGTTAAATGTCCTCACTAGTCAGTTGTCATAATATTTCACTATATAAGTGAGGACATTTGGCCCTCACAAGTAGCCAAACCTGTACACACACACACACACACACACACACACACACACACACACACACACACACACACACATGAAATGTCTGAGGGTCTCTAGAGTGCGATCACAGCCTCAGCTCAGTAATGAAGTGGATCTCCTTTTTCAAATGGCTGAGGAGGGGAGAGATAAAAAGAGATGATAGAAGAAATTCAGAGAGAAAGAGAGAATTCAACCACAGCACGCTGGAAATAAAAATCACTTTCATCAGATTACACCACTTCAAATAGACACAAGTGGTTTTTCACATTTGTACAAGCTGTGGTAATTGAGTGAGCTAGATGAAAAGTGTTGCCCTTGAACTAAGGAAACCAGTTCTGAGTTTCACCTCCGCTGAATGACCGATCTCAGCAGGCCTTACATGCCCTCGTCTGAGCCATTAATGAGTCTTTGCCATTTAACAAATCTATTTTAAAAATCATTTTTTTCTTGACTACATTTAAATTAGGTGATTTTAATATTACACCCAATTTAATTTTCTTTGAGTGGTATAATGAAATCTTAAAATGTCTACAAGGCCTGTGTAAATGAATCATTTGATACAATGCACTAATTTATACATGTTTTTACATTGGACTATTTAAAAAAAGACCTGTATGTAATCACAGCTGTAACTAATTTCTGTTGACCTACACCTTAACCCACCCTTAAACCCAACCATACCACCAACCCTGTCCCTAACCTTACCTGCATCCCTCCTCAATAGCAGCAAATGAGTTTTGCATAAACCCTAACGCTCAAAATAATAAATTGGTTTGAGTAGAGCCAACTCAAATTAAACAAATTATATGAGAATGAGTATTTAGAACTTTCCTTTTCTTCTGAGTTGAGTAATCTGAATTGTTTCAGTGTTTTGAGTTTTATGAACTTGTTTCTTTTCATTTAGACTAACTTAAATTAAAACAAAACTGGGCTGGGATTTCTATTTCCCAACATGCTTTGCCATGACACTCAAAAGGGACAGTAAATGCCAAAAGTAAGTGTTACTCTAGGTGTGTCCCAATTCGCATACTTATGCACTATTCTAAAACGTTTTAAAGTATAAATAGTGTTAGTGTGTTCACACTGAAAATTCCAAAAAGAAAAAGTGCACTTTATTCACCTGGATGATGCACTAAATTAACAGAAAAACCCGAAGTGTGGAATGTTGGACACTTCATGCACTCAACTGTTGCAGCTTTAATTGCGTAGTGGAGGGGGAGGCACTACCAGATTCCGATGTTGAATGACAAAATAACCATGTAAAGTTCATACACTACATGGTTGAGTACATAGTGCATAAGTTCTAAGTGCATATTGCGTCATTTGGGACACAGCTATTATGTTTTTTATGCAAGATTAACATTAAAATTAACGTTTAGTATTGTTTAATGTTTTGTTATGCTAATTTAGAAGAGTTTTTGTTATTTTTATTTTTGTTGTTGTAGGGTTTCCATCATGGTGTCGAGTGGATGAGCTTAGTTTGAGAACAGATATATGTTAAATGTATTATATTGCTGTTCTCATTCAGCAAGTGCTGTGCTAATGCTACCAAAGCCTTGTGTAACCAATTAGCAAGGTGCAGGCATTTATTGAATTAGCTAGTAAAAGTCAAGTTTCCACTACTAAAATTCTGAGATTACAATACAAAAAAAAAGAAGCAACTAATTGCCTCAGTGTTTTGAGTTTTGCCAACTTATTCAGGTTTACAGGGTTATTATAGTTAACTAAAATGAAAAACTAAAACCATAAAAGTACATTTTTATTACTTGAAAGAAACTAAATGTTAACTGAAATAAGAACATTAACTTATTTTATTTCAGCTAGTTGCTAAAGCAAACTTTTTTCATTTTAATTTGAGGTACTAAAATATCTAAAACTAAAATAAAACGTAATAAAAACTATATAGACATTTTAAAATGACAAAAACACACAACAAAATGACTAAAACTTTAACTAAAATTATAATCTAAAAGGAAAATCTAAAAATAAAAACAGATAAAAAATATTTAAAGGAACTGTAGGTAAGAAATGTATTTCAATTAATTATAAAATCGCCCTGATATGTCACTAGACATTAAGAAATCATGTAAATTTCAAATATTTATATCATTGACAACAGTTGTCCGGCCAGGATATTGTCATTTTAAAAGTGAAGTTGCAGCCCTCAACTGATGTTGATGTTGACAAGTTGTGTTTTGGCCTGAAGCGCCACCCTCCTCCTATCTACTAATCACGAAGTCAGTAGTGTTTCGGCATCCGGGTTGCCAGCTCTAGTTACCACAGCTGCAGCTACAAACTTTTTGGATAAAAAATAAAACTTTACGAAACCTAAAAGACCTCGTTATGAATCAGAAAAACGTTGTGACAATGAAAAAACAAAGAACTTGCTGTGTAGGACTCGTCACTTGCCATTGGAAGCTCCTTGTAGCAGCCTACGTTCCTGCTGGATCCTGCAGCCTATCTGGCAACCTCGAGTCAGAGGGAGGGGGAGAGGGGATACACCGCTCTACAGTAATTTGAAAGTGATTACAGTACCAGTTTTGGCCACAATCTTACATACATTTCCTTTAAGGAACACGATATGTAACTTTTAACGGTCTGAGCACATGGTCTGAAGCGCATGGCGCAGGTGCACTATAGGGCGTGTCTGAATCCACTTTTGCTAGTTTAACAACGGAAAAAACGGCCGGCGTGCCAGGTGCATGGTCCAAAAGGGTTGTATCTAGTCTCGTAATAGGTGTGTTTTGGTGTAACAGGCAAAAAACCAATCAGAGTCTCATCTCCCATTCCCTTTAAAAGCCAGTTGTGCTTGCACCATGGCGGATTCGCTATTTACATGGCGGAATTTGCGAGTGGAAAGACTGAACGATTCTCTAGAGAGGAATCTTTTTATTTTTAATATTTGGCCTGTTTGTGTGCTGCTGCGAGTCCGTGTGTGTGTAATAAGCAGATTGTACGAGCGTTGTGCACCTGCCTATAGGCGCATATTACTAACGTGCCCTTTAACACAAAAAATACTTTTTGTTGGTCGATGGCGCAGTCGTTTTCAGTTGCCTCAAAATAGCAATGTGCCATTTTGTTTTCAGACTAGCACTCCCATGGGCGAACAGATGGGCGCAAATGCATTTGCAATTTAAACAACATGGCGCTGGACGTGTAAATGATAACTGCGTTAGGCTGAAACTAGCAAAAAACATGGGCGTATGATGGGGCCATTACCTTCTGGCCCTGGATGGATTTTGCCAAATATTGTTTTCGTTGTGCTTTGGCTCTGTGTGACTGTGCGGATGAATATGGTTCACGTCACCCGTGTTTAGAAAGGATCTTAAGGTGACTAGCTGAAGACGTTCCATCTTGTTGAGACAACTAATGTATGATGCATGCAGGCATCAAAGTAGTCGGAGCAACTTTTGTCTATTCACAGATATGACGAGTGATGTTCACAATTTCCCATCAAAAACACAACCATCCCCTTCAGGTCTAAAATATAAACACTTATAATAGGCATTGTATATCAGGGTAAGACAAAAACACTTTTTGGAAGAAGGATTGAAGATGTACTGACAAAATGTTGGTTATTTTGAACAAAAAAAGTACCCTTTGTACCTTTAACACTATAATAATCTCAAATAATGCAGTAAGAGAAAAACAATAAGTGCATTGTACCTAAGAACTATTATTGTTTTTTTTTATTATTATTAATTATTTATTTTGATGTAGTATAAAGTGGGACCCTATATGCTTACTGTAGCAGCACTCAATTTGTAGTTTCACATGATATCTCATTATACATGGTGAACTTCACCTCACCTCTCAATATCACCTGATATAAAGAGAGGAACACACAGATGTGTGAAGACGCCTCTCAAGACAGGTTTCTGGAGCCTCTTCTTCATCAAACAAAGAGAGCTTTATGAGGACACAATGCTGTTTCACCAATCTCTCACACACACACACACACACACAGGCGATTGCGGTGAACACAGGCGACTTCGGGCATGCTTCACAATAACCTTACTGGAAAACTGTTGGCAAACTACAATCTCTGATGCAAAAGATAACTATAATATTGATATGTCTGCTGAGTAATCGTGTAATTAGTCTGCAGGGGAACGAGAGGCGGAAGTGAGGAGAGAAAGAGTTAGAGGAAAACAAATAGACAGGTGAAGAGATGCCCAAAGGCTGCTGTAAGTTGATACTATTTTACTTTAATTTGTGTAATAAATAACATCCTCCCTTTGACAGGCGTGACTAACGATTTCTACACCCGTCGATCACACTATGTAGCCTGCAAAACATACAGCTGAGATATAAATCTGAAACTTTTGAGCATGTGCTTATTCACGTGATTCCCTGAGGCTGGAAGAGAAGGTGTCCACTGAAACCTGCTGGTGAGACCACACACACTCACACACACACACACACACACACACACACACACACACACACACACACACACACACACACACACACACACACACACACACACACACACACACACACACACACACACACACACACACACACACACACACACACACACACACACACACACACACACACACACACACACACACACACACACACACACACACACACACACACACACACACACACACACACACACACACACACACACACACACACACACACTTGCTGTACAGTCAGGGGGTTTCAAACATTTTGATGCCGACGACCCCTATCTTAAAATATAATGGCCGTTAAATGTTGTAGGCTAAAGTATAAAGAAAGACCCATTCATATAGTGTGAGAAAAGTTAAGGTATTATAGACAATATGCAACAAAATTAAATAATTGGCTTTTATATTGTACACTGTAAAACATGACCTTGATTTTAACGGTAAAATACTGTAAAAATGCTACGGTGAAAAACAGTTAATTGGTTAACAGAAAGTTTCCGTACTATATACGGTGAATAACTGTAATATATTACATTTAATGTAATGTAATCATGTAATTTTACAGTAAAATACAGTTCAATTTACAGTTTTTGGAAGTGAAAAAGAACAAGTCATTGTTTGATTTATAGTGAAAAACAAGTAAATTGACATTCCCAGAATTCCCTGCGTGATACTTCACATTTGATGTATTTCTGTTGAAATAACTGCTTCTTCTTAGGTTTTTCTGATCTGTGATTTATCTGAAGCCAAAGCAAAATAATAAAATATTAGCAAATGCAGTGCATTTTTATTCTATATTTTTATTCTATATTAAAGGGATGACATGTCTATAAACCCAAAAAGAAACATTTACAATTTAATTGAAATATATTTCTGCGTCACTTTTTACACTAAATATCATTCTAAAGCAGTTGTACAGTTAACTTTGGCATCCCTATACAATTTATGTATTATGTATTTTATGTATTTAAAATATTTTATCTAAATGGACTTAACTTCTATTATTTGTATAATTATTTAACTTCTAATATTTGTAATGCTAATGAGACTCACCCAAATCTTTATAAAGATTTCAGAATTATTGCCTATTTTATATAATTATATTATCTGTGTGTATATATATATGTACTGTATATATGATTTGGGTGAGTCTGCATATAATATAATAATATATAATCTGTAATAGTAATTTATTGTGACGTTTCATGCAATGCTATTTTTTTTACTGCTAAATGTACAGTTTTTAGAAGTAAAAAAAGGGTTTTATGTTACATCTTATGTTGTTTAATTAATGTTTATTGCAATATTTTTGTGCCATGATGGTGTTTAATATTTGTGTGTATGATACCATGCACCTTCTATAGGCCTATATTAGCTAATAGTGATGAACTTTGATTCATCATGTGGCTTTCTCTTTACCACTTGTGTTTTCAAGGTGGTTTTCAAATTTTACATATTTTAGAATTAAAAATAAAATAAATGTTTGTGTTATTTCATCAATTGAGGATGCCTTTAGATGTCTTAGAGGACTTGTCAAAAGTGGTTTAAAGCACAACTTAAAGAGGTTTTAAGCACATCTGCACTCCTTGAACAACTTTGATCATAGTAAGATTCAATGCTCTGGTTTCTGTTTGTAAGGAACACTTGTAAGACTCTAAAGATGCATGGTGGAAGTCGAGAAAGAAACCAGTCTGGAAGGAAGGAAGTGATCTGGAGAGGTGAAAACATAAGCCGATGTACCTGAAAGACTCTGGGCTCGGTGTGCATTTCCTAACGATAGCTAAGCTTTGTAAACCAATTCCACAGACATGATCCTCAAATCTCCACACTATAGGGTGCGATTATCCCGAGCCAACTCGCCACCCTGTGAAATCACATGGGTGGGATTGTGCTCTGCGGGCGCCCGCCTGTCTCTAAGCAGTAAGCCAATCCCCTGGAGTCTGAGCACCGTACAGACACACATCTTTGTCTGTCTCACAAACTCACCCCATCATACAGCCGTCTTCCCTGTCAGTCATGACACATAACAAAGAGATGTCTGTTTGGTCTACAGACCTGACCCCTGCCCCGCAAATTTTACCCCACACCACGGCTAAGAGGCCAGACACATTCTTCTGTTATCTATACATGAATACTTCAATGAGGCAGATCACCAGATCCGACTGCTCTATTCAAAAGTAAAAGTAGTAAAGCATTAAGCATTAAAAACAGATTATCTTAGCAATTGAAACCATATGTAGGCCATATAAATAAATAAATACATATATATATATTATGACCAGGTGAAGTGAATAACACTGATTATCTCTTCATCACGGCACCTGTTAGTGGGTGGGATATATTAGGCGGCAAGTTAACATTTTGTCCTCAAAGTTGATGTGTTAGAAGCAGGAAAAATGGATAAGCGTAAGGATTTGAGCGAGTTTGACAAGGGCCAAATTGTGATGGCTAGACAACTGGGTCAGAGCATCTCCAAAACTGCAGCTCTTGTGGGGTGTTCCCGGTCTGCAGTGGTCAGTATCTATCAAAAGTGCTCCAAGGAAGGAACAGTGGTGAACCGACGACAGGGTCATGGGCGGCCAAGGCTCATTGATGCACGTGGGGAGCGAACAGTGGGCACATGAACATCCGAAATGGACCACAGAGCAATGGATGAAGGTGGCCTGGTCTGATGAATCACATTTTCTTTTGTCACGTGGATGACCGGGTGCGTGTGCTTGGCTTACCTTGGGAACACTTGGCACCAGGATGCACTATGGGAAGAAGGCAAGTCGGCGGAGGCAGCTTTGGGCAATGTTCTGCTGGGAAACCTTGGGTCCTGCCATCCATGTGGATGTTACTTTGACAGGTGCCGCCTACCTAAGCCTTGCTGGAGACCATATACACCCTTTCATGGAAACTGTATTCCCTGGTGGCTGTAGCCTCTTTCAGGAGGATAATGTGCCCTGCCACAAAGCAAAAATGGTTCAGGAACGGTTTGAGGAGAACAACAACGAGTTTGAGGTATTGACTTGGCCTCCAAATTCCTCAGATCTTAATCCAATCGAGCATCTGTGGGATGTGCTGAACAAACAAGTCCGATCCATGGAGGCCATGCCTTGACGGGTCAGGGCTGTTTTAGCAGCAAAAGGGGGACCAACACAATATTAGCAATATTATATAAATACACACACATGCATGTATATATTTAAGAAATATTTGCATGTATATACTGTATATATAATTTATATTATATATAAATATAATTTGTTATAAAAATTACATATTTTACATAGATTGATGGACTGAATTCACACAAACATAATAACAAAAATAGATTAATTCAAGATCTCTGTGAAATAGATGATTTAAATCAACATACAAACCACTGCTATAACAAATAAACATTTGTCTAATTAAACTTTAGTATCAAAACATTATAGTTACTGAGATGTAGCCTTTGAGACAACTTTCTTGTGTGACAACTACCCTGCTTAATTATTTAAGTTTTAAATCATTAATTATAATTTACTTATTATTACAATTCTTTATAAATCTAAAAAAAAACAAGTTTATATTTACTTTGCGGGAGATACCCGGAACCGGAACTTACCACTGAGTAAGGCGGTACAGACCCGGAAGTGACTTTAACGTTTTGGAAACGTGAGGCGCCTGTGTGCAGTTGCTATTTTCATTGAAGAAAGTTGACAAGTCGATACCTACTAAAACATGTAAGTTCATTCTTCTGCACACAGTACATTATAATAAATGTTTGGGTTGTACTGCTAGGACCGAAATAACCAGTTTATAATTTAATGGACGGGAAAAAAGTCACTTAGCAAGACTAATGCTAACGTTAGCAGCTGCAAAACCTTCTATTGTACTGATTATAGGAATTCTTAGCGAATACTATTATAATATTCATGTGTTTGTTTTGCAAGCGTTGTCAAATTGATTGGATATTGGCTTTGTTACTAATTTAGTTTTATTGTTTCGTCCTTTGCGCACTTTATTGCTGGAGGAACACGTTGTGAATAATTTGTTGTAGTGCGGGTGGTCATCTGATCTATATTCCTAAAACATGGGGGGGGGAAAGCTATATTAACTTATACATTTGAGGTGTTCTAGGCTCTTGAGCACAAACTTGTCATATGATTTACTGAACACTATATAGACACATTTTAAATTGAATGATATTCATCTTACCTCTTCATCCATACATTCTAACTGTTTAAATGCTTTGTTAGGAGTTTGTTAAACAAGCCCAAATCTGAGATGACTCCAGAGGAGCTCCAGAAGCGAGAGGAGGAAGAGTTTAACACCGGTCCACTCTCAGTTCTCACCCAGTCTGTGAAAAACAACACACAGGTTCTTATCAACTGTCGCAACAACAAGAAGCTACTGGGCAGAGTCAAAGCATTCGATAGGTACGTTATGCCTCCTTTTGGATTTATTATATACACTGATTACATACTGACTGTGTGCAGATTTCTGTCGATCCTGCTTATATATCCTAAATAGCGCAGTCCGAATTTTCTGAACAAAATGTCTGCACATACTAACAGCTGCATTCAGTTTCAAAATCATAACACACAAGCTTTTGTGTCCTTTGAAAAGCCAAGACGGTGGGTCTCATTCACTAATCAGGGCTCGACATTAAGCATGTTCACGTGCTTGTCCTTCGGACAAGTAAATCTGTCATCCACTTGTCCGAGTAAAAAATGTGCTTGTCCGGAAAAAAAAAAGATTTTTTTTTTTGTTTGTATTGTAAATAAAATTTATTCTGAAGCAACATTCTCACCAGTGTTCAATCAGCTTTGACATATGCATATTTGTGATATTTTTACCTTTTATAAAGGGCATTTTTCCCCTTATCTTATTAAATATAGGCTATGATTCAGATTTCCTTTTATATTCTTAAATTGGATCAATCAATTAAATTAGAAGACGACACTGGCTGTTACCAGTCAAATTAAATAATTTACACTGAAAAATTACAACTGCATTAAATAATGTTATGAGATTGTTTTAAATATACAAATAAGAAATGAGGGAAAGATGAAACTAAACCACCAGTAGGTGTCAGCAGGTGACCGTCTGAATGAGTGAGTCATTGAGTCGATTCGTTCAAACGCTGATTCATTCAAGAATGAGGCAGTCGTTTACGAATAGTTCATTGAATCTTTGATTCTATCGATTCATTCAAAACGCTGAATCATTCACTAACACGCTGTTGCTGTGACACGCGTTCTGCTGTGATCTTTTGGAACTATTTTCGCTGCTGAAATAGAACAAAAACACTCAATATTGCATCTAAAATGTAAGTGACTTAATGTTAATAATTGTTTATGGAACTGTCATATGAAATCAGTGTCCTTTTCAGTCGTGATGTTATTCAGGAAAACAGCACTCTTGGTAATGTGACGTTGCAAGCAACTGTATCATATTATAAATATAAATAAACTCCACATTTATACATTTTTACGGCAGTGTGTTAACTGAGTTTCTGTGTGTGAGCAGTGCACATGTTTCGATTTCTCCTCGAGAGGCTGCGTGAGCGTCAACAGTGCAACGTTACCGTCTGTTCATTATACATTATAATTATTCACTGACGATCGCCAATTACAGTAATGAATGCAGAATCATTCTTGCATTTTGGTGATTCCCTAGTAATTTTTGTTAATGACGTTTTACTCGGGCTACTTGTCCGTCGGGCAAGTAAAATTATTTTTCACTTGTCCCTTCAAAAAATCCACTTGTCCCGGACAAGCGTTAATGTCGAGCCCTGCTAATAATTGTGGATTATTTCGTATTTGCAGGATAACTTATCACAAAAAAGCTAATTGACAACATATGCACCTGATTTCTTAAAGGATTAGTTCACTTTCAAATAAACTTTTGCTTATAATTTACTCACCCCCCTTGTCATCCAAGATATCCATGTCTTTTAGGGCTGCTCGATTATGGAAAAAATCATAATCACGATTATTTTGGTCAATATTGAAATCACGATTATGTAACACGATTATTTCACATGACTTTGGGAATGTGTTGCATTTATTAAAAATACACCTTTCAACAATTCAATTGAAATTGTAACATTTGTTGTACTTTTTGAACTATTAAAATAAATAATATAACATATATTCAAATCAAAGTTTTAAAGTATTCACGTAAAAATGATCACCACAAATAAGATCAACAATATGGTTCGGCTAGATATGCTTTTCAGGTATGCCTAACATTAGTTTTCAGGTACAGAAATGTATCAAATGTAAAATAACATTGCATATTTGAGTGCATAAATTAAAGATTAATCCTATTAAACTTACAAAAGCTATTCAATCAAGAGCAGTGAGTGATGTCCTTGTCTTTTGTTGTTTGACATTAAACAGACAGCAGTAAAGGCTACTGCCCCTTTAAGACCTATAATGCTCGGATATGCGTCGTCTTTCTCGACTGTATAAAGTTTACTCAAGGCATATACAGACTATGTCTGCTAGGATACTCATCAAGATGGACATGTTGACATACGCTTTGTGTGAGTTTGTCCGTTCAAGAGCAAGACTTGAAAGAGAACTCAATATTTGCGCGCTGAGAGACGTGTGCGCGCTCTCGGATGAGCGCACAGAGACAAATTTTCTCACAGCGCGCGCGGCTTCTCATTCGCGTCTTCTGGCACTAAACCCGGGTGATGACGGCGAAAACGACTGGTCATATTCAAACATACGGCAGCACTCGCATGCATTGAACAAAGTTTACAAAGAGAGAATTATTTGAAAAATATGAAGGAAAAAAAGGACGTTTACACGGCACCCCTGCTCTCGTCAGTTTTTGTTTCTTTATTAGATTGTCATAGATCACTCTGTGTTTAATTTTCAAGTGGTTAAACAAATTCGTGGTGTTCCCTTGCGTTGCAGACACTACCATGTAGCAAATCTTGCACGCAACATGTTTCTGCTCGTCATCTGATTCCTCGAAGCCAAACTGTTCCCAGACAACGGAGTTGATTTTGCCTTTTTTGCTCACCAAACGCTGCTGTAACTGCACTCCTTCTGCCATCTTTACTCGCGCCGAGTTTTTAAATTCCAGCGGATGAAATGCACACGAGTCACGAGACTCACGACCTGAGAGAGATTGTGGCTTCGGGAGGGGCGGATGTGCGCGTTTCATTCAGAACGCAAGACAAAATGAGTGTTCTTGCAAAACTGAGCATGGCAATTAGTGCTGGGCGGTATACCGGTTCATACCGAATACCGGTATTTATTTATTTTATGATATGAATTTTGATGATACCGCTATACCGGTATATGTCGCTTAAACAACGTTCGGAACGCGGCGCAGCGCGTCATTGTTTGAGAGGGGACCCATTTCATTGATGCACTGTAGTAAGAGCAGCAGTCAGAGCACCGTATCCTTTCATTCATTATTCTTCATGTTATCACTTTATTTGAAGGAGTGAATGAAAACGTGCGTGAAGTCGGACAGCAATGTGTGTAGGCTACATCGGCTGCACACTCGTTATTGCGGTGCAATGGGATAGAATGGGTGCACTCAATAACGTTCACTAACTAGGGTTTCGGACACCACTACAAAGCGCTGTCCCATCAAATAATGCCCTATTTGAGGTTATGGGGGCGATTTCGGATTCAACCCTTGATTACAGTAGACAATTCAAACTAACTTACACGCGGCGCGCGAGAGAGAGCTGTTTCTGCGCGGAGCGCCGTGATGAGATTAACAGCGCTCTCCACATGGATCATATAGCACAGATATAGACCGGAGCGATCGCTTTTACATTTTTTATGGACATATTTCATATACTATAGTGCTCTAGGCATGAACCAGAAGCGTGTATGCGCACATATTTCATCACGTCTTATTAAAATGAAATGTATGCACTGATTACACTGATACAACCGCCTATGTCTGATCACGAACGCGCTGACACGATGGATTATTCTGCTACACAGAAGATAATGATGTAAATTAATAAATAAACTGACAATTCAAAGAAGAATTGGCCAAAAAGTAACTGCTTTATTCTTTCTGTGTTAAACTGATGTGTGTCATTCGTTCAGAGAGTGCTCTTAAATGTATTGCAAATCCGCGTTTCTCCTCGTTTTGGCAGTTTGTTGTTATATAAGGTTAGATTTTTAAAATGCTTAAGGTGCCCTCAACTCAACTTTTAATATTCAGGTGTCTGTAAGTATGACTCTGAGTGTGTTGCAGGTCTGTGTTTTATTGGTTGTCTCTCCACAGCATCATTTTGTGGGGCTTTGTAAACCAGTATTAACTCTAGTGTGGAGTTTTTCTACAATATTCACTCGTCATGACAGTAAAACAGGGCATTCTAGTCAATCTCCTGCAGTATTTCCTCCCTCAATCAGTAGAAAATGTGATTAACACCCGGTCATGCATAGGGGAAAAAAAATACCGTCATATACTGTGAAACCGATATAATTTAGAAAAATACCGTGATATACATTTTTGGCCATACCGCCCAGCACTAATGGCAATATAATCGTTTTTTCTCGATTGTACTATTTTGGTGATCGTTGGGAGGCAAAATCGAAATCGAAATTCGATTAATTGCACAGCCCTAATGTCTTTCTGTCTTCAGTCGAAAAGAAATTAAGGTTTTTGATGAAAACATTTCAGGATCTTTCTCCATATAATGGAAGTCAATGGCCTCCAAACGGTTCAAGGTCCAAATGAGAGGTTCAGTACAGCTTCAAAAGGGCTTTAAACCACATCAGACGATCAATAAGGGTCTTATCTAGTGAAACGATCTGCCTTTTTTTTTAATAAATAAAGTTTAAGTTTTATAAGCACAAATGCTCGCCTTGCTCTGTTCAGTGATGCGCGCTCGTGACGTCACGTACAACGCAATTACGTTGAAAAGGTCACGCTAGACGCAGGCGGAAAGACGTTTGAATATGTGGATACGGTCCTCTTTCCACTCATTTGTAAACACTGACTCAGTACTTCCGCCTGCGTCTAGCGTGACCTTTTCAACGTAATTGCGTTGTACGTGACGTCACGAGCGCGCATCACTGAACAGAGCAAGGCGAGCATTTGTGCTTATAAAACTTAAACTTTATTTATTTAAAAAAAAAATGGCCGATCGTTTCGCTAGATAAGACCCTTATTGATCGTCTGATGTGGTTTAAAGCCCTTTTGAAGCTGTACTGAACCTCTCATTTGGACCTTGAACTGTTTGGAGGCCATTGACTTCCATTATTTGGAGAAAGATCCTGAAATGTTTATCAAAATAATCTTCATTTCTTTTCGACTGAAGACAGAAAGACATGGATATCTTGGATGACAAGGGGGTGAGTAAATTATAAGCAAAAGTTTATTTGAAAGTGAACTAATCCTTTAAGTTCTTAACCTCGTTCTCATGTTTGGAGTATTCTATATGAGTGACCACTTGCCCAAGAGTAATCATTTGCATAAAATGCACAAACCATTTTCTTTACAGGCTTTTAGAGCTGCATGTTTCTGGATAAATTGAGAATCAAAAATTTTTTTGTGTAAAATAGAAATCACGGTTCTCCCATGATTCTGAAGAAGAAGAAAAAATGACAACTTAACAAAATAACATGCATACTAGAGGTTCTGACAAAATGTTTATTGCTTTAGTCTATTTAAAAAATATAATTAGAACTAAACAGTTAAAAATAATTTGAATGCATTACTTGTTTTGTTATGGATGAATCTCCGGGCATAACGATAAGCAATATTATACATACAAGTGTCAAAATATTTTAAAAAGATGATTTAATTTTATTTTCATCAGTACTGTAGACGTTTATACCCAAACATAGGCTGGGCGATATGACAAATTGAAATCTCGCTTTTTTTTTTTTCTCTCAGAATGATTCACAATTAAGATTTAATTTTATAATGTTAACTAGTCAACTTAAAAAAAAAAAAATACATAACTACAAAACCATTCAGGTAACATTCTATTTATTAACCATCTGGTTAAAAAAAATTATATTCCAAGTGCACCAAGCCTGAAGTGATCATCATGGTGTAAATGTAAAACAAATGACTTATTTGTTAAATATCTTTGCAAAAAATATGCATGTAATATGAAGACAAACTAATCTTTATATACTCATATCCTATATATATATATATATATATATATATATCCTATATACTCAAATAATATAAAATAAGAAAACTGCTTAATATTTCTTAGCCAATAAGTAGGTTAATAGCAATAAATAACACCAGTAATAGGCTATTATTAACAGCAAATTTTTTGTAAACATGTTATTTTTATGTGTGGCTGACGTGTTTGGCTGTTTTTACTCGTGTCTTTAGCAGCATCTCGAGCATGAAACGGCATTCTAAAAACGCGGCGCTCAAGTTAGAAGAAAGTTCATCTCGCGTCTAATATCTTTGCCTTTTTCCCATTCCACTGCCCAGGTCTTGTTTTTTCAATGCAATATCGCATTCTGTGTGAATGCTGCTTACATGATGTGTTCTAGCTTGTGGTTGGATCATTTTCTTCTCTTAACTGTTATCAATGCTCTAAATGCTTTGTTCAGAACGTTTGCAAACATTTTTATTCAAAACCTCGATTTAAAAATTAAGATTTAAATGAAAAAATCTCGAAAACCGCTCAGCCCTACCCAAACTATGAACTTTTATCCCAGTACACATTTATCCCATTATTTCAATATTTGTGTAACATAAATAACGATAATGTGTGGTTGAAAAGACTGTTTGTGAAGCTGCTTCATACTGTACATTTATATGGCAGCTGCTGTCTCCGGATCTGCAGCAGCGCGAAGGCAGATTTGAGTGTTCCAGTGTGATGATCGTACTTTAAGAGGTTAACCAAAGTCCCTAAAATCTTTAGTTTAAACAGTTTCACATCACAAGCATCAGCGGAGCGTGAGCATATCAATGAATGAGAGCAATCGCATCTGTAACCTGTACAATATGAGCGTGTCCATGCTCAGCTGGCGCTAGTAGATTTGTGCCGATGGACGATAGCAACCGATGAGAGCTTCGGATTTTCCAATGCATCTCTATGGCGCTGACACCTAAAGATGTCAGAGTTCCGGTCCCAGCGCAAATGATACTCAACTGCTATTGGCTCATCTGCGTATGAGGGGAGGGGCTTACCGATAGGTCAATTGAGGTGTTTACATGAAGGCTTTACAGTCCGATTGAACCATCCATCAGAACAGATTATTTGGGTGCATGTAAACGAAGCTACATCGTCTCTCTTCTCTGGATTTTCAGACATTGCAACATGGTTCTGGAGAATGTGAAAGAAATGTGGACAGAGGTGCCCAAGAGCGGCAAGGGCAAGAAGAAGTCAAAGCCAGTGAACAAGGATCGCTACATCTCAAAGATGTTCCTGAGAGGCGATTCAGTGATCGTGGTGCTGAGGAACCCACTCATCACCGGGAAATAAACTTGACGTGTGACACGTCTGTTCAAGTACACTCAATCTCCTGGACACTCGTACGCCAGCTCGCCTGCGAGCTGAACTCCCATTGACTCATCAGCACGTGTTAAAGTGTTAATTAGGCCTTTGAGCAAATTAATAATTTTGCCCTCAAGAGACAGTACACGGTTTGCCTTGTGCTGTAACAGTTGTATTTTGCTGGAAAATGTTTAGCATCATCATGAGAGATTGTTTGGTCAAAGAAAAGATGCAAAGAAGTTGCCATTTGATTTTTTTTTTTCAAGTTGTATAAAAATGTGCTTTGTTTTCTAAATAAACATTTGGATATTCAAATGTGTTGTATGATTCTTTCAGAAATTAAAGAGTCCATATTATGCCCTTTTCTTAAAGTCTTGGTTGTGTTTTTGAGGTCTACTGGAATAGACCCTTTTCACATTTCCAGGTTTCTCAGAGCGGAAGTCAACATAGTTGGGTTAACTTTTATAGCGGTAAAAGGGAGTTTAATTAAATATTAAATTTTTTTTTTTTTTGTGGCCCCATGTGTTCAAATAGCAATATAAAAACTCTGCAATAGTGATTTCACAACTTTCAAAAAGAGGGAAAAAAATAAGGAGATTGATAACTGAAGTCAAAAGAGAGAAATATGTGCATTTTTACCATTCCTCCCATAGACGCTGTATTAGAAACACCCTCACAGCAGCGCTAACTTGTTTTTTGTAATTTGATGCAAAGGTAATATAATACAAAGTATTCATGTACATACAAATTTTTTTTTTAAATTGCAGGATTTACGATATTGGTGACCGATAAAACGCGTCATCACAGTCTGTGAAAAGGGTCTATAGGTTTTTATGCTTGAATGTTCCAAAAACACCTTTCCATATTTAAGTTGACTTGAAAAAGCCAAATTACTGATATTGTACTTCAGCTTTTTATTCTTATGAGATTAAAATTTCTAAATGCTACTCCTTGACTATTCAAGCTACATCCACCAAACTTAGACTAGACTGTCAGACTGTTCTGACTTAGTGTGCTATGTGTTTTCAGACTGATCTGACTTGTGGTTTTCCAAAAAATGCTGATCAAAACATGGAAAGATCCCACAGACTTTCATTGACGGAATGCTCAAATGAGCCAAAACCTTTCAAACTCCCATTCAAATGTTGACAGTTGGGGAGGCTCATTAGACTCCATTAGCTACCATTCTATGAACTATTTCTAATCCATTTTAGACTAATTTTATCTCATTTATCTATCTGTCATCGTACCAACTACTAAACTAAGACTATTTCATACTTTTTTGGCTAGGCTTTTTCAAGCCAACTTAAAGTTTGTCTACAAACTATATCTATATTACATTACCTCTCTTCCTAGTCTGTCAGTAATGCTTTGGGCTGTGTTTCTTGAAAAGGTTCATAACCCTAAGTATATCATAGAAATAGAATCATCGGCACCAATGTCCTCTGCAATCAACTTAATTCATGGTGTTTTTGAGAAACACAGCCATGTTTACTCTGGGCTGAATCCGAAATCGCCCCCTAAACCCTCACTATTCTCTACGTTAGTCCACTAATACAGTTCACTTGAAGGAATGAATGAAAACGAGTGAGTGAATTCGGACAGCCGTTGTGTGTACTTCGGCTGTACACAAGACTCTACACTCGTTATTGTGGTGCATTATGGGATAGAATGAGTGCACTCAATAAGGTCCACTATGGTTTCAGACAGTGCTACAAATGGCTGTCCCCTCAAATAGTGCCCTATTTAAGGGTATATTGGGCGATTTCGGATTCAGCCAAGGTCTTTATGAAGCCCTTCCTTCCGAAAAGCACAGTGTGCTCTGATTGGTTATGATTGTTCATCCACTTTGTACGAGTTTAAGAAAATGTCACCATTACCATAACCGTGGGTTTCAGCAGTAACGCAATTCAAGCAGGCCTCACAATTTTTTTTTTGTTTATGCCTTGGGCGGAAATTATTTAAATGGGGGAAACTGTGATGTGTCTGTTCCCGGAAGAAAACTCGAGACTACAATGGAGGTGTTTCAGAAACAGTGTTTACTGATATAGAGAATCACTCCCTTTGGAGGAACTTTGTAACTTTGCAGATTTATTCCTGCTCAAACAGCAACGTTACACACTAAAGAAAGTTGAAACTGTAAGAAAGCATATTATGACCCCTTTAACCGTTTACAGACAAAGCAGAAAGAGTGTTCATCAGACTAAAGTTTCACGTTGCTGTTTGTCCTCTTTCCTCCCCTCCCGCTGTCTGATGCCCCTCTCATCCCCTCTCTCTATCTCTCTCTACCCCTCCCTTCATCCGACCCTCATTTGGTAGAGTCCCTTGGCAGCAGCTTGGGTGTCAGTGTAGATTTCAGCAGGCAGCACTCAATAAGTGACAAACTGCCGTTTAAAGGTCTCTGCATTATTAATGTGACCAGATGTGCTGACTGTCACTTCACACCCCTGCCCTCCACCGTGGTCTCCGCTGACCCCTTGTACTAAAAGCCATTTAAAGCAATTTGTTTTTGTTTAAAAGGATTTGGCTAATGTTTCTGAAAATGACAATTTAGGTTACGAAAATTAGAACGAGCTCTTTTATCATGGTAAAAAAGTTATAGGTTTAATCATGTGTGTTTTAAAAGTGTATATGGACAAAAGGGTTATTTCAGGACTTGACCTGAGAGGACAGTGTCTGAAAATCACTCAGTCAGGTTACTTAAATATTCAGTGGAACGGTGAAAATCCAACTCGGTGTATCAGTTTGGGTTATTGTGATCCACTGGTGTCATATTTATTAAATGTGTTTATTCATTCATTTTTGTGTGTTTTAATACTAAACTATATAAAACAAATGTAAATTGATGGGTTCTGCTAAGGTATGTTCTATAAATTATTACACTTTTATTCATTTTTGATTTGGCAAACATCTATATTAATATTAATATATAGTTTTAATACACTATGCTTAAAAGTAAGTAAAATTGTTTTTGAAAGAAATTAATTATTTTATTCAGCAAGGCTGTATTATTCATTATAAATTATTTTCTTTTGAGCTTTCTATTCACTGATTTCTGAAGCATCATGTGACTGAAGACAGAAGCAATGGCTGCTACAGGAATAAATTACATGTTAAAATATATCGAGGACATTTTTAATTGGTCGGACCCCAAACGTTTGCACGGTTGTGTATTAAATGAATATGAAAGATACCTAAAATCGTACAGCTTGTTGAGGAGAAGTTTGCTATTACATTTCTAAGTGTCTTGAGTTAATGAACAGTAAAAGTCCCGCATATGGAACATTGCATTGTTGTGGCGAGGTTTGCATAGGCAATAACCACAGACTTTTTCTTCAGTAAATGTAAGAACGTTTTCTGCACAGTTTAGCAAATGCTGCTTGTGATCTATCACTGAAAGGTAAAGAAAAAAGATTTATAGTACCATTAAAAGCGTGTCTGTTTTTGTTAGTGTTGATGATATTTTCCCAGGCTCCTGAGCGGAGTTCAGGCCAGAGGTGTTCTGCACCTTGGGCTTCTTCTGTCCGACAGCGAGACGCACATCCTGCTGTACTCGGTGTTCCCCTGGGCCGCTGCACCTGGATGCTGCGTGTGGGTTTGCCTGAAGCTCTGAATACTAGAGTCATGACTTACAGGTGGCGCTTCAGCCCGAGATCTTATCATCAACTGCTGTCAAAAGTGAGATTTAGGACTGCAATGTTTTGGTCATGTTTGAGTTGTCCCTTTTTCATTTTGTGGGGAATTTTCTATTGGACCATGGTTTGTTTATACAATATGATATGTACCGTCAAACATATAAATAGTGAGAACTCGTCGCTCAGCAGTGAGTACTTAATCCTTGCTTAGCAGAAAGAAAAACAACTTTCCTGACCTTACTGCATATTTGTGCCTGTTATTTTAATCCACCTGCTTCACAGCTATATGATATTTTACACAGAAATAATGGCATAAAACAATAGATAATATAATATCCCGAATAACCCATCTATAGCAAAAAGTGAACTTTTAATGAACTTGTGGAAAATGATCCATTGTGACTGTTGCACAAATAAAGTCAGATCATGGATGTTTCAGTTAAAAACAGACCCTCATTATTGCTCAACATATAGATCTGAATTAAACTTCCAAAACATCTTAATTTGCCACTGCAGCATTCCTAAATTTAGGTGTAAAAGCTTTTTTTGGTAAATAGGACATAATTCAATTTAACCTTTAGGATCATTTACCATAGACCCAAAGTACCACAGAACAGTTATAAGGGGAAACCATTGTAAAAAGAACAACAACAACAAAACCTCTCAAACTACATAGTTATACCGTCCATGTCATATTAGTCCCAAAAGTATTTGGATATTGATTGTCTCAAGTTTCGATTCTCATTGGATTAGATACAAAATTTCAAACCATGTCATTAGCAAAAAAACAAAAACAAAAAGTGAACCTGGCCCACAAAACCAGTCATAAGTCGCAAGGGTATATGGCAATAGCCAACAATACATTGTATGGGTCAAAATTATCGATTTTTCTATTATGCCAAAAATCATTAGGATATTAAGTACTACATAGTTATACCATCCATGTCATATTAGTCCCAGAAGTATTTGGATATTGATTGTCTCAATTTTTTTATTCTCATTGGATTACATACATTTCAAACCATGTCATTAGCAAAAAAATATGAACCTGGACCACAAAACCAGTCATAAGTTGCACAGGTATATTTATGGCAATAGCCAACAATACATTGTATGGGTCAAAATTGTTGATTTTTCTGCTATGCCAAAAATCATTAAGATATTAATTATTCATGTTCCATGAAGATATTTTGTAAATTTCCTACCGATATATCAAAAAAATGTTTTATTATTAGTAATATGCATTAATAAGGACTTAATTTGGTCAACTTTAAAGGCGATTTTCTCAATATTTATTTTTTGCACCCTCAGATTCCATATTTTCAAATAGTTGTATCTCAACCAAATATTGTCAAACAAACCATACGTCAATGGAAAGCTTATTTATTTAAAAAATAATAATTGACCCTTATGACTGGTTTTGTGGTCCAGGGTCACAAATGCTGTTTAGAATAAACATCATTTAACAGGTGTAGTTCAACACGTTAACGTAATCTATAACAGTTGACAATATTGTGTCACAGTATTCTTCATTTTGAGCAGTGGGGTAAAATGTAAAATACCGGTACATTGTATGACAGTTAGATTGACAAATTAGGTCTAAAAATACAACACAAATGTTGGTGTAATGTCAGTGTATAAAAAGTGTATTTTATTTATATTATTTGGCTGGTCTATGAACATGTAAAAAAAAAAAAAAAAACATGCAGCAAAAGGAGAAACATTTTTTGTTCCCAAAGAACTTTTCATTAAAATTAACAGTTTCTTATAGTGTGAAGATCATTTTAATAATCTAAACAACCTGTAAAGAACTGAAGAACATTCTAAAGAATTTAAAGAAGCTTGTGTGCAATGGAAAGGTTTTTATGGATGTTGAACCACAGATGCCAATAAAGCCAATAAAATATAATAAGGCATGTCCATTTTTATTCTAACTCCCTTTTTACACTTGAAATTATGCGTTTGTGAAACTTTACATTTGAAAGTGTGCTATTTCCTTTAAAAAACGCCACTTTTGATACATTTTAATGCTCTAATGTCCTTTGGGGTCTCTTCATTTAGTAGCAATAATACAAAATATGGCAACTTGGTGTTAGCCAAATTACAAAAGAAAGCATCTTGTTAAAATGAGATAGCTACCAATAATTATTAGGCCTACTAACAATAACTGAGATTTTAGGGGAAACTGTATGCTACCATGGTCATTTTTGAAAGGAAAGGAAATTTAGTGTTAACACGCAGACCTCCAATCATTGATGGATTTATAATAAATAAATAAATATGGAAGTACAAGTGAGAAAGCATGGGTTAGGTGCTAACTCCAGAAATTGGATAAAGCCTATCACATATCTGAGAGAAAATCAATACAAAAGTGTCCTGAAATCGTTCATGGAATAGCCTATTATTTACTTATTTTTGCTGTTTTCTGAAACAAACGAAATAATATCACTGCCTTCTCTGTTACACATGAGTGAACGGCATCCATGACACCCAGCGAAGCATCCAAAGGGTCACTTCTAGCATAGCCTACATTCATTTTCATTTTCCCATCATAAATGTCTCCGTTTACTGGATAAAATATAAACTCGCATGAAAGCAGGTCAAGAAATATTCCAGGCGATTATTCATATCTTCATTTCGTTTATCTTGTGGAAATGTTTCATATCATGTTGTAAAAGTTTCGACATCACATCCTCAAAACCGGACACCATTATTGATGGGAAAACAGCACAAACATCAGCAATATAGTGATTTGTAAATCCCTCAAGGTGGCTTTGAACTGGATGGAAATTATGAAAACATTTTCATGCGTTTGTGAGTTATATATATATTAGTTATAATATAGAGTGATCAGTGGTTATAATAAAGGTTATTGAGCCCGAGCAGAATATATTTATAAATGTCTGCTATACGATTTTATAAAATGTAATGTAATTTCCTGTAAATGATCAGTATTAACAAACAACAGAAATAATTATTGAAATGACAACACAACATAGGCCTATTCATTTTAAATTTAGAGAGTTCAGAATATGCTTCAGGACTTATCCATACACTAAAACACGATTTTTCGAATGTAATTAAATAGTGTTTTACCTATTATTTAAACATTTAACGTTTAATTTATTGTAAGCCTTCTTGCCGCTTCGTTGTAAATATTTGTGGAATGTATTAGCTATTTCCAAGTTATTTCCTTCATTGTATTTTTCCATTTCATCTTTCTTTTTCTCCGAGTGTGTGAAATGAACTTGAATAAGTTTGCTCGGGGTGACTGCTCTTGGCAGGAAAGCGCTATGTTTTATTCAGCAAGTTGAGGCGATAAGAGGGGAAGTGTGATTATGATAGTGATCGGTCACGCGTCGATACTCAGTCTCCCCCGCGCGCGCAACGCGATACTGTCGCCCGGCGCGCGGGGCTCTCACATCAGCCATCGATCGCGCGCACGGTAACTCGAGACGCCGCAGTTTGTTTCCAAGCAGCTCCGCAGCCGCGAGATCAGGTGCGCACATGGGTAGCCAAAGGGTGACAGCACAGTCATGATGCACAAACCGCGCTTGAACTGTGCTGTCACCCATCGGCTTCACCGGATCTCGTGCGCTCACTGTCTCTGTGCGCACCGCGCATCACATTAGTTAGCTGGCTCGTTCCGGTCACGCACAGTTGTATGGTTTACACTCTGTAACTTAAAATTGAATAGGCTGGTGTAGTTTAACCCATTTGTGCCCCAATTTTTTCCTGAATGGTTTCATAGTCATGTCAATATGTTCTATGTGAACATGTTCTGGATTTATTTTCCCCAGGTTTTTTTTCTTCTTCATGGAAATCGTATTGGAAATCGTATTGGAATGTGTAGCAACTAGTTGCCGGTGGGCAAATTTGTATGCACCCCTTCAATGTCAAATTATAATAGGAGGAGAACATGTCATCTAACTCAAAATAACTGATTTCAACAGATTCATCTTTAATCTGTTTAATCCCCCAGATTAATCTTCTTTAAATGTATTATGTATGCAAGTGGAAGAACATTCGATGCAAACTCAAAAAAAGCTGCATATATCTTATAATCTTTTGAATACGAAAACACAACAAATCCATTTGTTTTAAAGTGTGGAACCGTGCAGAACAAAAAAAAGTGCAGCCATTAAATTGGCCCAACAGAGCATTGTGTATCAAAAAGTTTAATTAAAATAAATAAATAGAAATGACGAAAAAAATTACATCTATATAACAAACAACAACAACAAAAAAGTCCCATATAGTATTCAATGGCTGACTGTAGGTGATTTCATATAATAATGTAAATGTAAACTCATTGCTTGTCTGAGTTTCCACATTATAATGGAATCGTAAGCTACTAGTCATAAAAAGAATTAGGGTCCTTGACCGATTAGAATGTTGGATGCTGGATGAAACTGGATGAAAGGCCCTCAATATTTTGGCCATTACAAGACATAATATCATAAAATATTATATTTTCGAATCAAATTAAGGTCTACTGTACAGTAGAGATGCCAGTTAAAGGGTTAAGTTATATTTTAGGTGGGATATTTTGAAAGCAAAAAGCACTAAACAAGACCAAAAATCTTGATATATTTACCTGTTAACACAGTACACCCCATTTCCCCATTATATGTACTTACAAGTCATTTGCAACTATAGTTGCTGCTTGGACTTTTGACTAGTATACAAAAAACTATAGATCTCTTGTAAGATTTGTTTTGTTTGGATGATAGAGACCTTCATGATAATGTATGTATATATATGTATGTATGTATGTATGTATGCATGTATGTATGCATGTATGTATGCATGTATGTATGCATGTATGTATGCATGTATGTATGTATGTATGTATATATATATATATATATATATATATATATATATATATATATATATATATATATATATAAATAAATAAATAAACAAAAATACTTTTTAGAAACATGAAAATGACCATTGGGTTTGCCTTCGCCCTGCTTCCTGGAAGTAGGGGTAGGAAGTAGGCAGCTTCATTTGACAGGAAGGAAGTTAATACCTTTTTTGTTTTTCTTAAAATCCTTTATTTGATTGTTTGCTTGCATGTCATTGAGACATAAAACAATTGCAATGTTCAATTAAAATGAGACATTAAAAATGAAATGGGCTTAAATGGATTAATATTTCTAGGAAAGTGTTTTGACTCTTTGAGAAATATAGGTTATTAACCATAATGCTTTTATTTGCCTGGCTAGATAGCATGAAAAGCAAAAGTTAGCAATTGCTCAAGGGTTTAGGTAACAAATTGAATTTTTATATATATACTCACGTCAACGTCGTTACAAAGTCCATCTCACAACAGTGGTTCTACAATAACTTTATGGAGTGACGAGAATAGTTTTTGTGCGCAAAAAAACCCTAAATAACGACTTATATAGTGATGATGATTTCAAAACACGGCATCATGAAGCTTCGAAACGTTATGAATCAGTGAGTCGATTCAGCAGTTTGGATTGCCAAATTTCAGCAGTTTGGCGGTTTGATACGCGATCCGAATCATGATTTGACTCACTGATTCATAACGCTTCGAAGCTTCATGATGCCGTGTTTTGAAATCGTCATCACTATATAAGTCGTTATTTAGGGTTTTTTTGCGCACAAAAACTATTCTCGTCACTCCATAAAGTTATTGTAGAACCACTGTAATAAGATGGACTTTGTAACGACGTCTTTAGTGTCTTTTAAGGGTCTTGAGAGTGTACCGTGCATTGTGCCAATGGAGGCCTTTCAGAGCCATCAGATTTCAACTAAAATATCTTCATTTGTGTTCTGAAGATGAACGGAGGTCTTACGGGTGTCGAACGACATGAGGATAAGTAATTAATGACAGAATTTTCATTTTTGGGTGAACTAGCCCTTTAAGGATTTGGGCGAGGCAAGGGCCAAATTGTGATGGCTAGATGACTGGGTCAGAGCATCTCCAAAACAGCAGCTCTTGTGGGGTGTTCCCGGTCTGCAGTGGTCAGTATCTATCAAAAGTGCTCCAAGGAAGGAACAGTGGTGAACCGGCAACAGGGTCATGGGCGGCCAAGGCTCATTGATGCACGTGGGGAGCGAAGGCTGGCCCGTGTGGTCCGAGCAAACAGATGATTCTGACTGTGAGAACGAGAACATATTGCTCAAGAAGTTAATGCTGGTTCTGATAGAAAGGTGTCTGAATACACAGTGCATCAGTCTATTGCATATGGGGCTGTATAGCTGCAGACCAGTCAGGGTGCCCATGCTGACCCCTGTCCATCGCCGAAAGTGCCAACAGTGGACACGTGAGCATCCGAACTGGACCACGGAGCAATGGAAGAAGGTGGCATGGGTATGATGAATCACGTTTTTTAATGTGGTCATGTGTGTCGCTTACCCGGGGAACACATGGCACCATCATAGTGCATCCCGGTACCATGTGTTCTCCAGGTACGCGATGGAAGAAGGCAAGCCGGTCAGAGTGTGATGCTTTGGGCAATGTTCTGCTTGGAAACCTTGCGTCCTGCCATCCATGTGGATGTTACTTTGACAGGTGCCACCTACCTAAGCATTGTTGCAGACCATGTACACCCTTTCATGGAAACTGTATTCCCTGGTGGCTGTAGCCTCTTTCAGGAGGATAATGCGCCCTGCATTAAAGCAAAAATGGTTCAGGAATGGTTTGAGGAGAATGAGTTTGAGGTATTGACTTGGCCTCCATATTCCCCAGATCTCAATCCAATCGAGCATCTGTGAGATGTGCTGAACAAACAAGTCCGATCCATGGAGACCACACCTCACAACTTACAGGACTTAAAGGACAAAACTGTAAGTTGGTTTTATGATTTTTTTTCAGCAACACTACACTTACAGGTCATTACGTCCTGCAGAGACACTAAAGCCATAACCAGAAGTTTGGTGAAATATAGGTCTATCATAACAGATAAAACCGAGAAATTCACTACAGGGGAAAAATTACCTCCTTTGTCACTTTTAGTTGCATTTTGACATGAGCCCTGGTTAATGTCTGAGATTACTATGGTGATATTCCCTCCTGATAGACATTAGGGAGTCAGCCCATTGACTGAATCCCTGATCAGTGCCCTGACTACTGAACTAGGGAGCTGATTGAGACAAACTTCCATCCATGCATCAGATTCCGACGGCTATGTTGTGACATTATTATGCCATCCACATACTTACATCCCCATCTAGTGGTAAACACCAAAATGGCTTATACTGTAATGTACAGCCAAAGACTGTCCACTAGGTGACGTGATACAACCATGTATCATTTAAATTTGTAAATGGCTTTGAAAATGACTTTGTAAAACAATTGTAAAGAGAAGAATAAGACTTTTCTCTTTTTTTTTTGTTCGTTTTGCATGTGCAAGAGATATTGCTCATACGTTGCTTAGTGTCATAAGCTGGGTTAGTGTTGTTTGGCCTCCGTCCAGAATGCCTTTTGAAATTCTTTAAAATTTCCTGCTAGTTGTCAGTCTCTAATAAACACACTTGCATATGCACAGCATTCTCCTGGTGGTGTTTTGTTCTTTAATGCATTGCTCTGTTTGTCTCAAGTTTGAATGCGGTCTGCATATGAAAGCATGACTGCGCAAGAGCGTAAAGAATGTTATAGGCCACAGAGTCCGAGGCTCTATCCTGTGAAACTGTGCCATGCAAGCAGAGCGAGAATGGGAGCTTGTAAAAGTGGCTCAATGGAGGAGGGGTGAGCCTAAAATTACAACTGACTAGTTTCCTTTTAAATAAGACGCTTATCAAAGCAGTCAGATGTGTATAATGCACATTACACATGCACAAACAAACTCTACAGATGTACAAAAGGTTTTTGATATATCTCTCTTTTCTCAAATGTTCTACTCTGAACCAAAATGACACGCCTAACAGGCCGAAAATCTGATTATGTAATTATCAAAGGCTTACATAATTACTTCAAATGTTTACTTTTTGAAATCATGTCTGTAAGTAATGTTAACTGTGCGCAGCAGGGTTATGGGTGGTTTATAATCAGACATATCCATAACTAATTTGGCATTTGATTTTAAAGGGGTTTTAATAGGCCTCCAGAAATAAGTATTTCTATTTGTGTATGTGTGTGTGTGAGAGAGAAAGCGAGACAGCCAAACAGACACTGAGGTGGCAGATGTCACACACATGGTTGGATATCTTCCATGTTTCCAAAGAAATACCAGGAAATTAGAAGATATTTGATCTTCGCATTTGCAAGCTATTTTGCTCAATTTTACTTTTCTAATTTAAATGACTCATGTGGACACATTATCACTATATAGTTGCCACATCAACTAGGCTAAATGAAATTATTCAAAAGCTACCTAATTTCCATGATTTTGAGCACTGTGAGTAACATGCAAAAAAGCTAGCAAGACGGACGGACGGACGGACGGACGGACGGACAGACAGACAGACAGACAGACAGACAGATAGACAGATAGATAGATAGATAGATAGATAGATAGATAGATAGATAGATAGATAGATAGATAGATAGAATCAAAGACAGACAGACAGACAGACAGATAGATAGATAGACAGACAGACAGACAGACAGACAGACAGACAGACAGACAGACAGACAGACAGACAGACAGACAGACAGACAGACAGATAGATAGATAGATAGATAGATAGATAGAACACAGACAGACATACAGCTAGATAGATAGATAGAATCAAAGACAAACAGATAGATAGAATCAAAGACAGACAGACAGACAGATAGAATCAACAGACAGAAAAAACAGATAGAATCAAAGACAGACAGACAGACAGACAGACAGACAGACAGACAGACAGACAGACAGACAGACAGACAGACAGACAGACAGACAGACAGACAGACAGATAGATAGATAGATAGATAGATAGATAGATAGATAGATAGATAGATAGATAGATAGATAGATAGATAGATAGATAGATAGATAGATAGATAGATAGATAGATAGATAGATAGATAGATAGATAGATAGATAGATAGATAGAATCAAAGGCAGACAGACATACAGAAAGATAGATAGATAGAATCAAAGATAGATAGATAGAATCAAAGACAGACAGACATACAGAAAGATAGATAGATCGGATCAAAGACAGACAGACAGATAGAATCAACAGACAGACAAACAGATAGATAGAATCAAAGACAAACAGATAGATAAAGACAGACAGACAGATAGAATCAACAGACAGACAAAAAACAGATAGATAGAATCAAAGACAGACAGACAGAGAGAGAGAGAGACAGACAGATAGCTAGATGATAGATAGATAGAATCAAAAACAGACAGACAGAGAGAGAGAGAGACAGACAGATAGCTAGATGATAGATAGATTTAACAGTGTTATTAAATTATTCGTTTTTTGAAATGTAAACATTAACATTGATCTTAAATTTAAAAATAAGAGAAAAAAATATGACCAATTAAATATCCATTACCATATAGGCCTACATAAAAAAAAAAAAATCACACACCATAGTAGCTATTATATGGAAAATGTCAAAACTTCATGGTATTATCACAGTACCATGTCAAAAATCACTGCAAATAATAACTTTTTGAAAATGAACAGCATGAAACCCCACTCCAACAATAGGCCACACATTTGAGTGTATTGCAGAATGTGGGTATTGTAAGTAGCCTATATAAATGCATAAATGACGTACACCACATACTTAAAGATGGAAGATTAAATTAAAAATTTCCAGTCAGAAGTATACATTCATCGTATCTTTCCCATCAGCAGCTTAGTAACGCAGGGCAGTAATGGAGCTCGGCCGCTAGGGAGTGGATGAGTACATTTCTCTGCCTGTTTTTCAGCTCGGGAGGGGGAGAGACAGACAGGAATGAAAGCTTTTCCTCAGAGTTGGGGAGCAGGTTGGGCTTCGGTCGCGAATGAACGTTAACAGACCGACCGGCGAACAAGAGGAGTTTGACGAAAACCGCTTCTACATTTGACAAACAGCCGCACGAATGGAGACGAGGACATGAGGCGGAATATGTGTAGACTTTGCTCGGAGCGAGACATGAGTCCAGGATACTGATTAGAGTTGACACCAGCCCAGCTCCAGTAGCAACTCTATCCACACTTCACCTCCAACCCCCTCCTTCACTCCTCAACCAGGAAATCATCGTGCTGTGCTGCTTATCCTTCTTCCCACAGATTAAACAAAAACATCAAACCCCTCAGTGGGTTTATCCATGAGGATCTCGTCGTTTTCGCCTCTGGAAGTTCGGCTTTACATCTGAAAGGGATCAGCACTGTCGTCGAACAATGAGGTAAAGCACGTCAAAGCACATTTGTTTGCCCTCGCTTTTGTGTGTACTTACTTTTGCGCGCTACAATGTAACGCATAGTATGGATAATGACCGAGGCCGCATGTGTGTGTGAGTTTGGTCAGTTACTCACTTTCTGTCCTGTTACTCACACCTACTGGAAGTGGGAGACCATCACAGGAGCAAGTGTGTCCTTTCTGAGCGTTTACACACTCAAGCTCGTCCGTTTGGTGTGGCTTTGACAGCCGAATAGTTCTTCTTTCTTTTATCGTGTTGCTCTATTGCTGCTGAATGGAGCTGAACATTTAATAACAATTTTGCTCTGATTTCTCGTGAGATAGCCTACTTTGAGTTTGAATGAGTTTGAATTGAACGGGCCATGCAATCAAATGGGGTTCTTTTCCGTTTTGAGAAGGTAACATATTCTGTCAAAGGAATAATGCCATTCATTGCTAGTACATAGCATTTTGGCATCTAAAGCTTTTTAAAATAGCCTAACTATGATGAGAGAAATCGAGCTACCTCTTTAAAAACAGGGTTGGCCACTTTTCTGTTCATTTTTAGCCATTACTAGCGTTGTAGGCTACTATGTATGTAGTACAATGTGTTTATTAGAAAAAATTAATGCTGACATTTTCTTATATATATATATATATATATATATATATATATATATATATATATATATATATATATATATATATATATATATATATATATATATATATATATATATATATATAAATTAGTAGTTTTCTGTTCAAGCTCTTAGTGCAAGGTTAAATAAACAATATTGTATATAGGCTAGTTTATTTACACATTTAACACTTTTTTTTTTAAATTAAAATGTTCTGATACAGCAAGGAGAACTGTTCCGTGGGCAGACCAAAAAAGGCAACAATTTACGTGGTATGAAATTCTACGTTTTTGGGGGAAATATTTTAACAATATTTAATTTTCCCTAAACTAAAAGTAGTTTTTAAAATAAGGTGCACCTGCATTGTGAGCTAGATGTGATCGTTTGTATAACATTAATAACTTTGTTTTACAAACATAAACGAGTATCGTTAACTGTATCCCCAGGCGGTGTGTACGAAATTGTTTATTGTGCATGTTAAAAATGCAGCTGTCAACCGGTAAATTGGCCCTTTGTAACACGTAGCCAGTCCTCTTTTGTGAGCCCTCCCTGTTCCTTCTGTTCTGGGAGTTGGCCGCGGCGCGAATTCAAAAATCCTACTGTGGGGAAGGTTTAGGTCATGAATATTAATTAGGTCACGGGACGTTCACCCAGTAGCGAACGTCAGATATTCTAATTAATATTCAAGACTAAATCCTGTGCCATAGTAGGATTTATAATTTGACTGTCATGGCAGTACCCGGAACTAACCTACATTTGCGCCATGTATAGAGCACTGAAGCCTGATAATTCCACATCCTGCCGCGGCCTGTGCAGTTTTACAGTTATAGAGTTCAAGGGCACTTTTTGTTTAGTTTAAAGGCACAATATGTAAGATTTTTGGATAAGAAAAACCCACCAGAAACCACCACCACCAACAACCCCCCCCCCCAAAAAAAAAAAAAAAACTAAAAATAAATAAATGTTATATGATTTTGTTGACTGGTGTACTTACATTATCCCAAATGTTTCCTAGAATGTTTAAATACAGAGAAATAAGCATTTTTTCCCGTGCGTCGCCTGTCAATGACATCATACCTTGTTACCCTCGAATTCTGTTTGAATTTTGTAGAAACCATGGAAACACTTATGTTTTATTAGACAGGTGAACAACTTTTTGGCTATATTCATCCACTGAAAACAAATTGTTATATGGATGTACCGATACCACTTTTTTTCAGACCAAGTACAAGTACTTACATTTGGGTACTTGCTGATACTGAGTACTGATACGAGTACTTATACCATCAGTTCTTATAACAAAGTTTTATTTTCATCAGATGTTTTTCACTTTCTGACTGTAACAAAGTAAATACACAGATTGATGCTGTTACTGACATTTTAACATTCAACTTGGTGTTTTCCTAAACAAACATGGCACTGCTGCCCATTTCACATAAATGTAACCTGTAACATTCAGTGGATTCCAGTATCACAAAACATAGTAGCAGAACAACTGAATTAAATTGTTATCATAGCCATACAGCCCTTTTCGGAAAAGTGAGAGGCTGGTTCTTTTTGATGAAAAGAAGCTTCTCTGCATTATCAGATATGAGCCTGTTTCTGTTTTCATCTACGATATGTGACACTGAGCTAACTTAGGGATGTGCGAGACTAGTCGATTAAACGTTAGAGCAAGACGACTTGGAAAATACTAACGTTAGTCGTTTACATTTTTTTGGGCACATTTATATATATATATCTATATATCTTCTTTTTTTTTTTTTTACAAAGGCTGTTTAAATTACTGTCGTGTTAATGTTATATCTTGAAATTAATATATTATTTTGAAAAGTGTATATCTGCAGCAAAACAAAATCATTTAATTTTACCTCAGGTTTTGCATGCGTTGGTTTTCTCTGGTGCTCGCGGAGGCTTCAGATAAATCTCCACTCGGGTGAAGGAGGATTTTGAAAGCTTACACAACTTTTCCATTTTCTTCCATGTCATGTCAAACTAGTATAACAATTAAGCTGGCTTAGGCTTGTTATACTACTGGGGTCTAAACAGCCTTTATCCTTCTTTATCCTAAACAGCCTTTCACTTTCAGCACTCACTACCGAGAGATAGTTTTGCCTCACGAGCGGTTAAGCTTGGTTTATACTCGCCGCATCCGCACTAGCGCTCGGGTGCGCGCGGCAAAAATGAAGCCATATTATGGCAGTCGTGCGCTTTGAAAGCGCGAGACCCCTTTGCACTTGGTGCTGCGGTGTGCACGCCGAATTATGTAACTTTCCGCGCGGCTCCGCATCCGAAGATGCGTTGCCATAAAGTGGTATCGGGTGCGGTTGTATCGGGGTAGTTTTACAAGTACAAGTACGAGTACTTCACAACAGTATCGGACCGACACCCGAGTACTGGTATCGGTATCGGTGCATCCCTAAGCTCAACACACTTCGTCTTATTGTTTACATCTCGTTTTCTTGATTTACCGTGAGTACCATGTTTTACCATGCCTAATATCGATCTAGCTTACTGCAGTGTGCAACAAGTTTCTCATAGTAGCCATCGAGCAAAGCATAGAGTAGCATTATAACAACTTTCAACACACTCAAATGTATCTAATATGATAAAACAGCGCTGCGTTACCTCACATACGCATGACTGGAAGAAGCGGAAGCGTTCGTCTGGCATAATAAAAGCTCCACTGCTCTTGAACCCTGTTTCGCGCTTGTCTCTCATTAGCAATCGCTCCAGCGGCTTTCAGCCCCACCCTACTTCATACTACAGTAACGCTAATAAATCTTTAATACATAAGCTCATCCATGAAAATGATTCCCGTCGGATTCTTTTCCACCCGCTGTAGAGGTGAAGACAACAACTCCCACTGTTCCGCAAAAACAAGCTACGCCTTCCTTTGTTTTGAATAAGCAACCTCTAGCGGCGGAAATTACATATTGTGCCTTTAAGGCAAGACACCGGTGAATAGGGTAAAAAAACAGGCCAAAAAAAAACAAATTTTTACCATTTTTTAGGAATAAAATGTATAAAATCTGACAAATTATATATGACTAAACCTCTCTGTAAAAACCTTCCGAATATGTATAGGAACGAAACTGTAAAGTTTCTGAAGTAGAGATTTCATTTTGAAAAATTTAAATGTATGTGTTGTAATTGAAATCTATAAGCAAATAGATTGAAAAATTAAAAGAATTTAAACACTTTATGAAAAGCCAAATATCCCAAAATCTCAAACAGAGTGTTTTTTTTTGGCCTGTATACATCTTAAAGGGATAGTTCACCCACAAATGAAAATTAAATGTACTCACCCTCAAGCCATCCTAGTTGTATATGACATTCTTCTTTCAGACGAATATAATCGGAGCTATATTAAAAAATCCCAAATCACTTACGAAAAACCCGGAACTGGATCGACGATGATGTCGGACATAGCGTAAACATTTTGAACTGTGAGAGGCGTTTCCCGTAAGTTGAATACGGAAGGCAGTCTGCTAGAAGCTAGATATTTTACTTTATAATGTGTTAAATATGGATATTTTCCTTACAAAAACCCATCGATTCTCTTCAGAAGGCCTTTATTAACCCCCTGGAGCCGTGTAGATTACTTTTATAATGGATGGATGCACTTTTTTGGTTTTCAAATTTTTGACTGCCATTCACTGCCATTATAAAGCTTGGAAGAGCCAGGACATTTTTTTAATATAACTCTGATTATATTTGCCTGAATGAAGAATGTCATACACACCTAGGATGGCTTGAGGGTAAGTAAATCATGGGGTAATTTTCATTTTTGTGTGAACTATCCCTTTAAGCTAAACAAAACTTATCCTACAATACTATGTACAATACTACATATTTTTCAGATTAAAAATAAACTACTACATATTTTTCACTGAAGCTGACAAAAACAAAACCTGATGGTCATGTTCTCCAGCATGATTCGAAAGGTTTCTTTTTTGTACTTAAATGGATGCAAGGAAATCTGATCATCTATACAAAGGAGTACATAATCTGTACATAATGTCACAAATTTGTTTTTATTTGAATAGTGTAGAATACTGTAGTAGAATCGCAAGTATTTCTTCTTCATTATGTTTTTTAAAGTTTATTTTTTAGTTTCAAAACCTTAAAACAATTTATGCAATTTAGTTTTTTTCATAGCTTTTCCAGATTCTAGAAAGTGGATAGACACTTCCTATGGCAGTGTTGTGCAACCATCCAGTTTTATTTAAAATAGGGAAGTGCCAGCACCAACATGTTCTTCCAACATCTTGAGAATGTAAAACACTTGTTTTGCTATGTAAACAACAACAGCAACCTGCCTGACAGGTTTTTTTCAATGCAACTATTAGATCTGTCTCGCACCAAAATAAAAATGCAGTAATTAACCACACGTTTTAAAACCCTCAACCATGCATTTCTAGGCAAATTTCAGTTCAACGATGCTATCGGACAATATGAGTTAATGTCATGTTGCCATTGTGACACACAGGAAACTTGGCTCAGGGAGTGCTGCTGGGTCCAAGCAAAAGGTGCCGACCACATGCACAACCATGAGTTTACTGTGTCGGGTCTGCTTGCATAATAGGTGAAGAATGGAATGTTGTCACATTTACAAGTTTATTGTCCTGTCATGTTGTGGAACGTCAACACCAGAATGCATTGGAGCGGTTAGCGCCTCATTTTGAATTTTGTCAGGCCACCCAAAGTAACAATGGTTTCTCAAACTGACCTTGTTATTTGGGAAGCCCAGTATTGAATTCATGGGAACCCAGGCTAAGTCACTGACCTGCAGTCCCTGGGTTAAGATTACAACGAACAATCAAACTTCCAGGGTTATTCAAACACTATACATGGTTCTCGTTTTGGCTACGTTTGCACTGCAAGCCTTAGCGCTCCATTCCGATTTATTGCTCAGATCCGATTTAGCTGTTCACATTATTGTTTTAAATGTGGCCAATATCAGATTCCAGTGTGAACGTGGTCCTGAACTGACCCGTATAAACAAAAGAATGATACAAAGACGTCACGCAGTACGCTGTCATACGGAAGAAAACACGGAGAACATGAAAGAAAATTAAGTGTAATTAAATTAGTTGCTTATGAAAATGTTAATGATTACAAAGGGGGTTACATCTGAATATTTTCTGTAAAAAGCTAGGATATGTTGAAATAGGTCTCATCACATGATAAAAAAAAGTTGGATTTGTGCCACATTTGCCTGCAGTCTGAACGTAGCCTTTATAAAGGTGAAGTATGCCATTTATCAGTGGCTCAGAACAGGCTCCAAAAGGTTTTGAGGTACTCAAATATTTTACTCACCCCTATTGCATCCAAGATGTTCATGTCTTTCTTTCTTTCTTCTGTCGAAAAGAAAATGTGTTTTTTGGGGAAAACATTTCAGGATTTTTCTCTACTCCATTGACTTCCATGGCAACCAAAATGTTGAAGGTCGAAATCAATGCAGTTTCAAAGGAAGGGCTTCAGAGGCTCTGCGGGATCCCAGACGAGGAGTAGGTTCTAATCTAGCGAAACGATCGGTCATTTTCAAAACAAATAAAAAATGAATATACCTTTTAACCTAAATTGCTCATCTTGCGCTACTCTGCGACGTGCCATGGATGGCAGTATCACGTCGGAAAGGTCACACTAGACATAGACGGAAGTACCGCCCCAAGCGAATGTGTGAGGACTTATACAAACGCCCCTTACCAAAAAACACTCCATCTTCAACTTCAAAATCGTCCGACATCATTGTTTTACCTTTTTTTTTTTTTGTCCTGCCCCTCCTCCACTGTGATTAGATGGCTGGGTTAAAAGTGACAGTGATGAGTGCTGCGTTTTGCCCATAGTTGAACACTCTTCAACTCTCTGCGACCAGAATAAACGGCGAACTGCTCAGTGTGAAATACATGCTCAGCGCCTTGTTACACTGCTGACTTTAAAAAAAAAGTGATGCTCCCATACAAAACAATTGGAAAAATACGCTAGCCTCAGGGAAAAAAAGGCTTTGGTGGACACGGCCTTATGCTGCGTTCACACCAAACGTGAATAGAGCGTCAAAATCGCGTCTACCGCGTCTAGTTGGACGCTTGAACATTTTGAATCCATTCGCGCGTCCACAGCGAATTGGACGCGCATATAAATGGTGCGTTTGAAACGAAATAGACGCACGTTCAAGCTACTCCAGGAGAAATATGTCATAAAACACCACTCTGCCTCTTTTCATTTTCATTAAAAATATATATTAAGCATTAATAGCCACACAAATGTGGTCCAGGCAACTCCTACATTATCTTCACTGCATGTATATTTAAATATCCTTAAAATAATAAAGTTATGAAACTTCTCTTTGCCCTCAGTCAAAACGATTTGGCAGACAACAAATTATAGATTCATGACACCAAAGATCACCTGTAAGATCCACACAAGACGAACCACTACAGGACATCATAGCCAGCGGCAAACGTCAGAAGGACTAGCCGAGGAAAGGCTGCTCTCGCCGTGTTAATGAGCTCTCTTTATAAATAAACCACAGATTTGAGCTTTAAACAACTACATTCTCACCTGAAAAAGTCTTAAAGTCCCAGTGAACCGGAAGTTACAACCGACTTTATTTCAGTGATTTGACGTATTTCCGAGAGAAACGGAATACTAAATGAGCAGAACAGAGGGCGTGGTTTGTTTTTTTCCTCCCTGTGACCTGATTGGATATAGAAACGTAGGCGTTTCATTCAGAAAACGCACCTCCTCGCCATCTCTGTTTATTAGCTCGCGGGCAGCAGACTGTCAGTTGGATGGGGGTGTTTAATGATGGCATGTCGGTGTCGAAGCCCAAGACGTCAAACAGACGTCATCAAAAAAGGCCTACCAATGTAGAGGGGAGGAGCATTTTCAGATTTTGATTAAAGATTACGAAGCCAAAAATTTTTTTGATGCGGATTGACTTGCACGGATGGATTGTTCACCACAAAACTAGCAATTTGCGCTAACAAAGTAAATATGATAAATTTTGATTTCACGAGGACTTTAACCTAATTTTGTGACACCATAGTAGTATTTTTAAATTATGCAGGGTTTCTCATCATGTCACTTTACCACGTGACAGCAGCAAGCAGGCTCCTGATTGGTTTACGCGGCGCGAATTGACGCCAAAGTTCACAACTCGGGCGTCAGACGCGAATTTGCTTCAAATGTGCGAATGCACAAAAGCACCACTCGCGTGTAACGCGCGTATCCTGCAAGACGCTGCGTCAATGAGGCGGAATCGCGTCCATCGCGCCGCCGGACCTCCAGACGCGCGTCAACGTGCCTTTCCATTGACTTAACATTGAAATCACTCGCTCCTGACGCTCTATTTGTGTTTGGTGTGAACGCAGCATTATAACGCTATTTTGGCTGTGGTGTGTCACATGACAAGCTTGATGCATCACCATAAAAATAAGGTGATTCATTCTAAAAAACATTCGCCAGTGGGCTCAGGCTACGTGTACACTAGTTCGGAGACTGTTTACACTAGAAATGCTGCAGATCCCATTGTAGTTTGAAAACCCTGGGGTTGCGTTTCAGTGTAGATGGACCAAAACGGAGACTTTTGAAAACAAAGGCTGATTGGGTCTTCTGGATCACTGCATATCCTTCACTGATTCGTCAACTCAAGTCCCTATCATATGACCATTAGGCCGTGTGTCCACCAAAGCGTTTTGTCACATGGCTGGCTGGCGTATTCAATTGTTTTCAATGGGAGCCAATGAGCGTAAACGCCATGAGCGTAACGAGGCACTGAGCGAGTATTTCACGTGTTTTTTACTGGTCGCCGAGAGTTGAAGAATGTTCAACTTTGAGTAAAATGCAGCACTCATCACTGTCACTTTTCACCCAGCCATCCAATCACAGTGGAGGAGGGGTGGGACAAATACAACACAGACCAACTTCCACATTTTGCTTGTACAACGTCAACTGATGAAAACAAGCAGCATAATAACGGAACAAAGTAATTTAAAACAAGAGCCAGAGCAAATACTTTACATTGTATCTGCATTTTTATATAGAATCAATACAGAAACAAAACTATCTATGAAATTAGATACTAGTAACAAATTAGTTATTCCGTATCATAACAAGCAAAGAGTCTCAACGCTGCGCTGCCAAAATGCTCAAGTGTTCACAGCATTTTTAGCAGAGTGCCTAGCGTTTTCAGTGAGCTAAAAATGCTTTGGTGGACACGCGGCCTTACGCTACCGGAAGACGACAATAACAGATCATCCTCGGCGACGGTGTAAACAATAACATGGAGACGGAGCTGCAAGCTTTGCTGACTTTGTTGTAATTTTTAGCAGCCATTGTGCATGTGCAGTTAAACTCTGCATTTTATAATACTGCAGCTGACATGCACAAGAGGCAAGCTATTATTAGAGCAATCGGCATGCCTACGCATGCCCAGTGTGAGTGAATGGTCATGTGACATGACGTAGATTTTTTTCTGAAACCCAGTGGAAATGCCAGTATGGGCGAGGATTGTCCGTTTTAAAACGAAAACGCACATAGTGTGGACATAGCCTTAGCTAGAATATTTAAAACTTATGTGTGACAGGGACAGAATGAAATTCTGTGTTATACAGTAAATACAATTTTTATGATTGGACTGATTGCTTTACCATTTAAACCGCAGTAGATATATTTGCGTGACTATTAGTGGTGCAGACTGCTTTATAATATTTACACATTAGAGCATTGAAGAAACATTGAGTAATGTGCAAATATACAGGGAGTGCAGAATTATTAGGCACGTTGATTTTCTGATCATATTTTTTTTCCAGGCACATTTGACCAATTCCAAACCACAGTAATCCTAATAACTACTATTGATTTAGTATTTAATAATGTATAAGTGATATATAATTGTTCATGAAGGCTGGAAATGAAAATCACCTTATATTCAGGTGTGCAGAATTATTAGGCATGTTTTCTTTTACAGATAAATTGAGCCAAAAAAGAGATTTAACTCAGACTGAAAAGTCAAAAAGTATTAAATGCCCATGAGAAGGATGCAATACTAATGCAATACTAGACATTGCAGTTAAGGCATGACCATTGGACAGTGAAATGCTCGTTGGGTCAGCAGGATCTGACAAAAACAGGTGGTGAAGAAAAGACACCTGTTAACTCCAAAAGAATTAAGAATTAAGGTGAAGAATTAAGGGTGAAACCATCAGGAACCCTTTAGTCTCCAGCGCCACCATTTTCCAAAGCTTCAACCTACCTGGAGTCTCCAGAAGTGCAAGGTGTCAGGATCTCAGAGACTTCAGTCAGGTAAAGAATCCTAAAAAATTACCCCCACTAAATAAGAATCACAAGCTGAAGTGTTGTAAAATACGTGAAGAAGGTTTTTTTATAGGCTTTATGGACAGATAGGTTGAGAGTGACTCTTGAAGGACCAGCACCACATCCTCTAGTACCACTGTTTGAAGAATTCATCTTCCAGAATCTGGCAGTACGTTTTGGGAGTTAATTTTAGTCCATCCTGAAGTCCGTTTTGCAGAGATGGAAAATGGTGGCGCTGGAGACTAAAGGGTTCCTGATGGTTTCACCCTTAATTCTTCACCTTAATTCTTTTGCTCCAACGAGCATTTCACTGTCCAATGGTCATGCCTTAACTGCAATGTCTAGTATTGCATTAGTATTGCATCCTTCTCATGGGCATTTAATACTTTTTGACTTTTCAGTCTGAGTTAAATCTCTTTTTTGGCTCAATTTATCTGTAAAAGAAAACATGCCTAATAATTCTGCACACCTGAATATAAGGTGATTTTCATTTCCAGCCTTCATGAACAATTATATATCACTTATACATTATTAAATACTAAATCAATAGTAGTTATTAGGATTACTGTGGTTTGGAATTGGTCAAATGTGTCTGGAAAAAAAAATATGATCAGAAAATCAACGTGCCTAATAATTCTGCACTCCCTGTATAGAGGAAGACACATCCCAAACAAGTCAAGATGAGGAAAAACTTGTTATTAAGGAGTGTAAAAGGAAGTGATTGTTATGGCGTGTAGTTGTTATGGCGCGAGTCTGTTTTGTCTAAGCAATGACACACACATTTTTGAAATTGAAAACATTATTTTTGTAGTTCTGTTTGGTGCCCCTAGTGGAGCTGAAATGGCACCCTTCAATTTGAAATGAAAACACAAATGCACAGGTGGTCCGCAGCTGGCTTTGGACACTTGCTGTGTAATCAGTCCAGTTTGTTCCTGTGTGTATTTCTGTCACTGAGACACACTGAGCCTGTCATCCTGGAAGTGCATGTCTGATTAATGGCAGCGCTGTGATTCACTGCTGTTATCAGACTGATGACTGTGAGGGACTCGCCCAGCATGTCTTTATCTAAATGGCTTCCACTCTAGTGCTTCTCCAGGCTAAAGGGCTTTAGGGTGGCACTGGTGGCTTTGCGCCCCATGCCAGATGCTGCCGTGTGGTCCTTCTGTTGCCGGTATTTAATTTCTTATGATGCTGGGTGATTACAGACCATTAGATATCGAAATTATATAGGAGAACAAAGGGGTCAACTAAAATGGGCTTTTCAATGGCTGATGCAGGTTTCTTGAAAAATAGGCTGACTGATATAACCGTAGAACATGGATATTAGGGCTGGACAATTAATCCGAAAGTAATCGAAACCGAAAATCAGAACCTCTAACCAACATAATTTTCCCATGTCGATTTTAGTCACGTGACTCCGCCCTGTCAGTCACATGAAGTGCAGTTTGCAGGCACACGGAAAGATGCAGGAGCGGTTATCTTTGTTTATACAATCTGGATGCTAAGAATTATTATGGTAATTGCATGTTTTTACACAGTTTATACAGGTAAGTTAATCGCCGTTCTCATATGCGCTGCTACATGCACACACAGCCCCGCAGCCAGATCACTTTCACTTGCGTCCTCATGAAGCTTGTCAATTAACCCCTTAAGCCCTGAAGGCATTTTTAGAGTTGTTTTGTCTGAGTGACATACACAAATTTAAAGGCTCATAACTCCAAAACCATAGCAAGGAGAGTCGAAAGGTAGGTATCATTTTTTAGAACACTTGTACAAACCTTATCAGAGAACTACAAGGGCAAAAAAAGGAAAGCAAAAAAAAAAAGAGCAAAATAATCGTTCATTAATCGGAATCGAGGTAAAATGTTCAATTAATCGAGATTTTGATTTTAGGTCAAATCGTACCAGCCCTAATAGATATAAACATATAAGTCGCTTCATAACATTGAGGTTGAACCACTGGAGTCACATGGACTATTTAAAACAATGTCTTTACTACTTTCCTGGGCCTTGAAAGCGCTAGGTAAATTTCTGTCTATTGAGGGGTCAGAGAGCTCTCGGATTTCATCAAAAATATCTTCATTTGTGTTCCAAAGATGAACAAAGGTCTTACGGGTTTGGAACGACATGGGGGGTGAGTAATTAATTAACCTAACCCTTTAAAGGTGCAGTGTGTGATTTTATTTTATTTTATTTTATTTTATTTATTTATTTATTTATTTATTTATTTTTTAATTTATTTATTTTTTAATTATTATTATTATTTTTTAAGCGGCATCTAGTGGTGAGGTTGTGAATTGCATCCCCCCCCCTCTCCCTTTCGGAGCACATAGAGAAGCAACGGTGGCCGGCACAGGACAAAAATGTCGTCGTCGGAGAGGGCAGAGAGTGACTAGCGCTCTGTAGAGCAGTATGTCCAGTTTGAGATGTACTGTAGTAACATGATGCCGCAAAAAGTCGATTTCACTGTAAGGGGACCCGCGGTGTATGGAGATGGAAATTACTCATTCTAAGGTAGTAAAAACATAACACTACATTATGTAAGGTCTGTTCAAGCACAATACTCCACGAAATAGAACTAAATTCAGATTGCATGCTCTCTGAGAGGCGGTGGATTTTATTAAAACAAATCCTGAATACATTAGTTTCGGGTGTATGTCAGTCAGAAAATACTTTTTTGTGTACACGTATTCAAAGTGTTCTTAAAATATGTTAGTGGTTGGGTTTTATAAAATGTGCCACAAATCTACTGTGGTAAAAATGGTACAGAAGAATCTTAACCAGATATTTGTACCCCTCTACCCTTGGGCCGATAAACAATATCATATCGAATCGCGATCAAATTTATGTTGATAACGATGATAAGCTCTGGACATTTTTACTCGATATAGATTACTCTAACACCCAATCACACAGCAGAAATAAACGCAACACCAGCCAGTCAGAGCCAGTCAGCGTGCAGCTTTTAAAGCTACACTGTGTAACTTTTTTAGTCTATTCTTAGCTAAAAACACTTAGTTCTTTCAAAAATATATGTGCTCATTAATGTATATTTACTTCTTTCAAGTAATAAAGTATTCTCGTAAGTTTATAATATGCCATTGAAAATACATAAGGTAATGGGATCTAACGGTGGTCGCCATGTTGCCCCTCCATCTTGAAAGTACATTAGCCAAAGAGGGACATACCCGTAAATTCAAGCTTCGCCTTTCGCGTTTTAACCGGTTTTAACACATTTTTTTACAGTCTATGGTTTTAACACTGTGCGCGTCAACTTGTTCAGACTTGTCTGGTGCATGCGCAGAGAGTTTTCATCTCAGCAGCTCCAGTAACAGAGTTATACGGAGTTTTCCTGGCTTGTTTATTCATAAAAAGTCTTGTTTTTCCTTGTGTGGTATTTCTGTGCGTTAATAACTCCGTAAGTAATAATAGTTATTGTCATTGTGGATGTGTTTCAGAGTGTGTCATCGCGTAATTCAGTTGATGTTACCTCAGAAGTATTTTTGTGTCAACATACAATAGCGTAATGCTCACCTATTTGAATAGTCATTCAGTTATTAACAATGTTTATTCGTTTATAGAAAATATTTGCTTGTAATGTATGTTGATGGAAATATGTATCAGGTCTGATCGGCATATTAACACTTGTTATACAGAGCTAAACCTGCGCACACACTTTTGTAATCCGACACCGCTTGTTAGCAGCAGCAGCGGCAGCTCCGCTCCTTTTAATGCAGCTGCATTTAGCGCCTATATGTGGTACAATAAGCTCTGGTTTACGGTTACATTATACAAATGTAACTTATAAGTATAGTTATACAATTCTTAACTGTGTATATTCTGTCATGTCATTATCATGTATATTTACCATCCTAATTTGTTCTCTCACAGAAACCACATTTATGTACATATCCATGCAAACCTGTTTATGCCTTGCAATTGGATGACTGAATAAACATTACTATCATCAAAGTTCACTCTGGATTAGCTGCAGTTCTTTCTAGCCGAATAATTAGGCCAGTTGAGTTCCAACCATCCCACTGCGCACAGAATATCCCACAGGCACCGTGTCGAATGTGGACGAGGTCGAACTGGAAGCCATATTAATCTTGGACTAAATCGGCCACCGTAGGAGTTAAAACGAAATCGGAATTGAATAGAACAGAAACTAAAATTCACTGGATGGTCATATACAAGTTCACCACTAGATGGGGGAAAATATCACACAGTGTAGCTTTAACTTGCTCATCACGCTCTACTGGCAAAGAAAACTCGACACGAGAAGGAAAAAAATGAGTGAAAGCGGCGACGAACGTTAAATCAAAAGTGAAACTAGCCTTGAGTCGTCATCATCAAAAGACGACGAATTTGTTGATAAAAGTAGCACCAATTGTTACTCATTTGAACCGCGCCACACAGACCATTTATCTGCTCGGGTCAAAGTCCAAACAGCAGCGAGCTCACTAGATCCGTTTACTCTGATCGGTCACGCAAGCACTAAACAGCGCTGTGAGATCCAGTGAGAAGCGCGTGCATTCAGCGAAAAACACAAATGTCTCGGTGATTTAAACTATTTTAAAGCCAGACAAAACCGCGCTGACAAACAAGAGAAACGCTGTGCTCAATGATACAGTCAGAAAGATTTTCGATCTTATCCATAATTTACCTTGGATTTACTGTTCTGACATTAGCTGCACCATGGCCTACTGTGGTAGAAATGTGGGATATATTCATATAGAATTGTATTATATTATTAATGTAGACATGTATTAAAGGAGTAATGGAATCTTGTTACAGTATTTTTATTTAGCTATAGAATTTATGCATTTATAGGCTACTCATTTTTTTTAGGCTACTGTTTTTCACACAAATACCATAGAAACCATATAGCCTAGATACATTTTACCATGGCAGTGAAGAGCTATATGCGTGTTTTTAACTGTGGTTATCATGATCTAAATCTATGAGACTATGGAAGACCAATGGTTCATTTAATAAAATTTTTAATTTTACCATATAAAAATTAGTTTGTTACCATTTTTACAGATGTCCATGTTTTTGAACTCGTAACTACTACTACTGTCAACTCCCTGTCAAATGTGCATTTCTAAGACAAAACATGTAATATTATTAATACTGCAGCTGAAGATATATGCCAAAATCAGGCAACATAAACCTGTTTCATGACTAGAAACAATATCACCCGTTAGCACATGCGGAAACTAAGAAATTTCTTCTATTAAGAAATGTATTTAAGGAAAAATGACTGGAAAAGTGTAAGGAATTCAAAAACATGAAGTGTTTGTCATATTCTGACAAAAAAGAGTAGTTTAAAACCACAATTAACAGTCTGGTTTCTATGACTTTCACTTAGGAGCAAACACCTGCGTTTAAATTTGAAAGAAATACATTTTTTACATTTATCGTGATAATTATCGATATTGACTGATATGAAAAGATTTTATCGCGATCATTTTTTGGCCATATCGCCCAGCCCTACTCTACCCTTCATTAAGCTTATATATTGACAAGAAAATTGGCTGAACAGGCGCTGGAATGTGTTTGTGAAATCATGCGGAGCTCGTGGCCGCTGTTTTCAGCAGCGGTGGCTCGAGCAATCGATTGCTGTTGCGGAGACTTCATTCACAAATATACCCTAATGTGTCCCTGTTCTTGATATACAATTACTGATTAACATCTTTGGTTTTAATGAGAAAATAAATAAACTATACTCAGCGGATCTATGTATTTATTTACTACCATAAAGAATCGCTGGACTGCAAAATATTGTGTTATAGCAGACGTAAGGAACTATCATCCAATTTCTGGACACACATTCCTATCGCAGATTTTTTATTTATTTATTGACCTGAGGGAAGGGTTCTGGCAGACCAATCACAGTGCTTGCGGTCCACGTAGAATTGACGCGTTGTTACATTTTTGGAGAGGTGCGCGTCAGGGTACGGCGTAACCAACGCGTCTATGCGTAGGGTACGCCGTACCCTCTGCGTGCACTCGACGCAGAAGTATAAATTGGCCTTTAATGCTTATAAGAAGTTGAGAACACCGCAAGGAACCGGAGTTCTGGGTAAGAGCAGAACATTAAGATGAGGGCTGAGATAGAAACGTTAAATGGCGATTAAATATGCACCGGTCAACCAGCCATCATTCGGAATAGTTTTTTTGTTGTTGTTTTTTTGGCCGATTTTGTTCCGGACTTGCACGCAAACTGCATTGACCGTTTCTCAAAGTTTAATTTTTGTGGAAATATTATGAAGTTTGTAAACAGGATGTTAACACAAGCCAGAGACGAGACCCACTGAAGATTTCCGCAAAGAGGAGAGCAGAGAAAATACTGTACCAGGATGCAATATTAAGATGCGTAAAATATTGGAGGAAAAAATATACTTATTCAATTGGGGGTGGGGGTTTATATGAACGTATCTCTGAAGGAAACTTTAAGGGCTTTTCCCCCCTCTTACCTCCATATAATGCCTTTGTGTACAGACGTTATCAAGGAAACACTATATTGCTGCTGTTCCATAAGCGCCACCTACTGTCAGGGAGTGAACTTGCATTTTCATTCAGTCCTTCAGACCATTCTGTTTTTGCTTTAAATTTTGAAATTATACAATCAAATTTAAATCAAAAACATGTTACATGTGTGTACCATCTTTGTTTGGATTGTGATTATAATGCAGTGGTTGCCTCTAATTTTAAATGGCTACAAATATATATATATATTTTTGTTTAAGGCCAGTTTGGTTTGTAACATAGCAAATAAATAACATATAAATTTGCTTAAAGAAGACAATTGGAATCGGCCATGTAAAAAATCATGAGCAGTGCATTCCTAATGGCAATAGAACATTGTTGTTGAAAAACGAATCTTGGAAAATCAATGATATTTGTGACCCTGGACCACAAAACCAGTCAAAAGTCGCACAGGTATATTTGTGGTCATAATTATTGATTTTCTTTTTTTAATATGCCAAAAAGCATTAGGATATTAAGTAAAGATCATGTTCCATGAAGATATTTAGTAAATTTTCTACCATAAATATATAAAAAATGTATTAATAGTAGTAATATGCTTTGCTAAAGACTTTATTTGGACAACCTTAAAGGCGATTTTCTCTATATTTAGATTCTTTTGCACCCTCAGATTCCAGATTTTCAAATAGTTGAATCTTGACCAAATATTGTCCTATCCTAACAAACCATACATCAATGGAAAGCTTATTTATTCAGATTTCAGATGATTTATAATTCTCAATTTCAGAAAGTTGACCCTTATGATTGGTTTTGTGGTCCAGGGTCACATTTGTATTAAGAGCAAGATAGAAACTAGGGATGTATCAAAATTGCATGGATGCGTTTTTGTTGTTGGCAATAAAATTTTCAGGCTAAACTTAGCTTATAAATGTTAGCTTATATGAGTCTATAGTTGATGGAGAAAGCAAGGTTGTATGTTTAAATTGTAAACTTCGGCTGGTAATAATGGATGGATCATACACCGACAAAAATGAGCTATGTTAAAAGTTGTTTTCTCTCCTTGCATATCTGCAGCTATGGCTTGTGGGGAGGGGTCAGGTTGAGGTCAAATACTGTGGATCTCATTTGGACTCCATCAACCCTAAGTGGACATCATTGAATGTAAATCCTTGTTGAAGAACATTTGCAGGAAATAGTCACTGCCAAGAAAAACCATTAAAGGGGACGTGGATCTTAGGACATGTTTAAGAACTTACAGCACAGTGATGTTGAATGCTTGACTCTGATTGGCTAACAGACATTCTGAGGTGTTGATTACTTTATAGCCATGCAGCTGTTGACCACATTACACATTACATCACTTTGCCAAATTAAGAGCCTTGCAGCCTTCCACAGAAGAACCAGAAAACATTAGTCAAGGAAAAAAAAATTGCTTTACATTTCTTAGAAGTGAGGTAACTTTGCTATTTTTGAAGTAGTTACTAACTAATGGCTTTGCTATTTGTAGAGACACTACTTCCCAACACTGCAGAGAGCCTAATGCACTATATATCCAGTAATTTTCAATAATTCAATGGATCGTCATTAATTATTCTTTACCTTGAGGACTTGGCTTCTTACACCACTTGTCTATAATCATACATAAGTCTTGTGTTATGGCCAAAACCAAAAATGGCTGTTTCATTTCAAGTGTTGCTCGTCATGAAGCACACACTTGGTTGTGTAATTACAGCCTTTCTTGCCTCAACATGTCTTGATTCTCTTTGGTGTTTTTTTATGGTGCTGGCCCATCGTAAATCTTTTGACTTGCAGCCCTTATCCTAACCATGAATCACCCACATGCATTGAAAGCGCAAATGCGTATTGATCTGAGCCTCTACGTATTCAAATGGCTTAAAATATATGAAAAATATCAGCCATTTCAATCCTGCTGTACTGTGCTGCTGACAAATCTCAATGCTTATAGCCAATCACAGCATGTTTAGAAAAAATCTGAAATAATGTTTCAATGTATGGCTCCTTTACATCATAGCTGCTTGAAAGAACCAAGCTGTTATATTGAGTCCTTTGTATGGGCTCAATAGAGAAATGTAAAAATGTAATTCCTTTTCTCCATAGAGGAATTGCTTTTCGCGATAATGTTAACAAAGACAATTAAGACCAATGTTGATATATGCTTCTGTAAAAGCCAAAATGTAATTTATTATAAATACATTTGTATAGTTCAACCAAAATGAGAATTTCTGTGTGAGAGTAAAATACAGTTTTAATGTCAGTACCACATTAAACTACTGTATATAATGTTGAATATAATGTATAATAATGCAATAGTGGGATATTTGTGGGTCCTGCCTAATAATGCCAAATGTCTTATGTCACCAGTAAAAAAGTGGCCTACATTATTTTAAATATATCAAGTCAGTGACAAAGTGCAAGCATATTCGTCTAAAATAATTCTGTATTTTCAGCTTCAGAATCATGACTATTTTTATTCTGGTGTCACCATTGTCCTGTGCATTGGATTACCAGCACCAAGTCCAAGCCTATTCATTTACACCCCCAATGTAATGCCAAATTTAGCATTTTAATCAACAGTACATTTTTTCCTAACCTTTTACCATATGTCTTTGAGAATCGCAATAATATTGTTTCACAAATTTAGTATCATGATATGTATCGAATCGTGAAATGAGGGTTTCGTTACACTATTAGTATGTTATAATTAATCTCAGGGCTGTTTGGTTTTGTGTATGGTACTCTTTGTTTGTTTGAAGTCCATATGGGAAATACTTTTGTAACTAAGGCTTTTCACAACGTGGGCTGTCAATGTTGTGCTCTTACAGTAACTGTGGAGAACCCATTTTGTGCAATCGTGGAAATCTTTAAAAGACTTTTACATTAATATAAAAACAATACTACTCAAAAAGCCCCGAGCTGAGAATCTCACTTCTCTTTTTGTATTCAAATGTAATATGATGTCTCAGAGGTTTTGAAATCTATTTAACATGTTAGATCAGGGGTAGGGGTCACCCTGCACCCTGCAGCGTGTGTATTTGCTCAGTGTCGTTGGCCTCTGTTCAGTTAGGATCCTGGCGCTCGGCCATGGTCACACTGCTTAGCTGGGCCTCTGCCCTCCTTACAGAGCCTCCGTCACGCCCTCGCCACTTCCTGATTGGTTCATTATCCAGCTTGATTGCTTTTGAATGGCTGGTGAAACAGCCCTTGGACAGTATTAAGTGCATGCAAGTTGCTTACAGAATCCTCTAGATTTACATGCTGGCAAAATCCATCCATTTTATTCTTTCTGAAATGCTTGTTAAAAATAACCAAATTGCTCGTTTTGTGTCATGTGAATTGACATTTTATTCATTTGCTGTGTTTATCAGCTTAAATTTTCTTAAAACATAATGTGCAGATTTTTAAAGATATTCTACTAAAATCTTTTATATTTATGTTAAAATGTGTTAAATAGAGCTACACTCTCAACTGGTTGCTGAATATACAATACAATAAGCAAAATATTTAATAAACTTTTTGTTACTCAGAAATTGCCAACTATCTTCACACGCTTGTAAGAAGAAGCACTTTTGTCAACAAAAGAGAAGCTTTAAGGACTCCCTGCAGTTTTCCACCAATAGAACCGCTTGTGGGAAAGTTATGAAATTTGGCACTCAGATAGAGAACAGTCTGAACTGTTACTATAGCAAATTTGGATCTTCAGTAAAGAGCACAAGAACCAGATAGGTCCTCTGCACAGACCTATGACCAGCTTTGTCTTAGGGATGAAACGATTACCGGTTTCACGATAAACCACGATAAAATTTAGTGACGGTTAGTAATATCGTATCAAATTTAATTATCATTAAAACCGCGTGTGATTTTCACGATTGTGAAAACTCTCGGTAAATCTTGTCCAGTCAGCGTCAATCTGTTGTGCGCACCGCTGTTTTTTGAATGAGAAGAAATGGCAGAAGGCAGTGACAGCTCTGGGAGATTTTCCAGACTTCTAAAAGGACAAAATCTGAGGCGTTGTCATATTTTGGCTTTTACAAAAGTCCTGAGGGAAACTTAATCGAAGATGGTCACCCTGTCTGCAGAACATGCCAGAAGAAAGTCGCTAGGGGGAACACTTCAAAACTACGAACGCAAGGCAAGTGGACTTTGACCTCAATACCAAAACTACGTCTGGGAAATAATAACGTGAAGCGAACGAACAAATTCAGTCAAGACTAGGGTGACATTTAAGGGATAATAATCAGGGCTTGACATTAACAACCGCCATTTGCGGGTGTAACATTACTTCGGCTGCACACTAGCCACTCTGCTGTTGAACTTATTATAGTCTTCTCAAAAGCCATCTGTTATAATCGCGTTGCGCATTATAACCAGTCACACGTGTTTCTATTATGAATGCAATGTCTCATAATCAGAGGCGTTCAGATCAGCCGGAGTTTTGTTCAGAGCGCGCGCCGCTCTCACGCTGAAATCTGCTCTCAAAACAGTGATAAACGTACGATGTACGCAAGAGATTCACTCATCATACAGTGGATGACTGTTTCTGTTCCATTTCAGCAGCGAAAATGGTTTAAAAAACACAGCAGCCAGAACCACAGCGCATCTGATATGACTGGCATAACGCAGGCAAATTTAGGGACCGTCTCTAAAGTTACATACAACATTGGTAACGTTATACACGTTTCAAACTTCAATAGCATTTGAAGAGAATGACAGTCATAAAACTGACTGTAAAGTGATCATTTAGGTGTCAGGTATGATGCACATATTTTGATATTTAATAAAATAAACTGTCAAATCATATGGAATTATGGATATGCATTATTTCACTAGGATAGGCCTACTGTTTGGGCTCTTACACAAAATAGTATGCTAGTTAGATTTAAATGCAACACTGATGAGAATATTGCTTGAGAATATATTTACAGAGATAATATTAGACAAATTATTATTTATGCGTTGCTATTGGCGACGGCCATTATAAGGAAGGAAATCCCACAGAATAGAATCTAGCTTAAAAAAGTGCATAGAGCTGCTTTAGTTATTTGTTGTTTGTTGATTTTCAAATATAAAACTTGTTGAAATGTTTTAAGTGTGTGCATCTGTTCTTTTGAACACTTTCAGCTCATTTGAAGAAAACCGTGATAATACTGATAACCGTGATAATTTGGGTCACTATAATCGTGATGTTAAATTTCCATACCGTTTCATCCCTACTTTGTCTCCATACTGGAGTGATGATTCCGATTTTCAAACAAGTGGAACTGGATTAAATATTTGAATGCTACCGATCCACAATCTGATTTCTGACTTGTGATGCAGCCTGAAATCAAAATCACAAAAACACTTTTTTTTCCCTTCTCCATTCTGTCACCTGATTGGGAGTTTGGGTTCCTTGCCACTGTCTGTCGCCTCTAGCTTGCCTAGTTGGGGACACTCAATATTCAACAATATTATTGATTTGACTGCACTGACACTATTGGATGAGAACTGAACTGAGCTGGATGATAACATCACTGTTTTCTGCAGAACTGCTTTATAGGTGGAATTAACTAATTTAATAATTGAAGATCTTTACAATGGAACTAAATCAACACTGAACTGACTTCAGCTGAACAATTACATTATTTTGCCTCGTTTCTACTGAGCGGTACAGTACGGTACGGTTCGGGTTGGTAAACCATGAATTCGGCGATTCCACTGCCAACAGTACCCTTTTTGATAGGCGTGGTGTATGCCGGAAAGTAGTAATCAACGTCACTTGATAGTCGTGGTTTAAAAATGGCGCCTCTTACGTTGTCAATCCCCCTGTCGCACGCGCAAGTGACAATTCTCTGTCAACCAATCAGCGTTCTGCAGTGAGTCTAGCTCCACCCTTTAGTACCAGACCACTGTGCTAGGTACCCCAACGGAAGGGTACCGAAAAACCGTACCGAACTGTACCGCTCAGTGGAAACAAGCCATAATAGTGTCACTATTAATTAGGGCTGCACGATTAATTGAAATCGAGCCGCAATAGCGATTTGGCTTATGTGCGATTATGAAAGTGCAAAGGCTGCGATTTTAATTAAATAAATAAATGCCCAGCGTGTTAGTGAAGAGCGGCTCTTATAACATGCGTTTGAAAAAACAACACGTGTCAAACAACTTCACAAACTAGTAATGTGAAGTGTTCATAAACCTGTTGTCCAACAAAATACGTTTAATAACACACTTTAACTCACTTCATATAGTCAGTCGAGTGTTTGTGAGCTGACGTGGCTTCTTATCACAGAATGAGGCAGACAACGCTTTATTTTATAGGCAGTGATAAAGTCTATGTCAATCAGCACTGCTTTATTATTATGATAATACCTGAGAAGGCTTGAAGAACTCAAATACACCATATCTTGATGCAGTAGTGTTTATTGTCCTCATGTTTATTCAGTCAAAGCGTTTCTATCTTCCTTTTATTCAGCCTGCAGCGCTAGCTTAGCTTCACTTTGGGGATTTCCTATAGGGATTTCCTGAAAACAAACGATAACTTCTCTAACGCAAATGTGGAGTTTCTGCTCGAGGGCGCCCTCTGGCCTCAGTATGAATGAAACTTTTTGGTAACAGACGAGAAAAATACTTTCTAAATAAATACTCTCTAAATACATTTATATGACAATCCATACGTTTTTCTTAAATATACAGGCGTTTTATTCCCCACAGTGGATGCATAAGAGGCTCATATTTCATATGAAAGACATGGACTTTAATAAATTGATATCACAGATAAAAAGCACAGATTTTTATAATAATAATTTTACAATACATCCTTAGACCTTTCTAATGATTTTTAGTCAGGCTGTCTGCATATTAACAGGTAACCCAGCAGTTTTTATTGTAAAATAAATTTTCTGTAAAATATAAATAATATTATTATTATTATTATTATTATTATTAGTAGTAGTAGTAGTAGTAGTAGTAGTAGTAGTATATTGTTATATTTATTCTTAAATACTCAATTTTTAATAATGAAAATATTGTTGTAACAGTAATATTTCTTATTTTGTTAAAGCTACACTGTGTAACTTTTTTAGTTTATTCTTAGCTAAAAACACTTAGTTCTTTCAAAAATATATGTGCTCATTATTGTATATTTACTTCTTTCAAGTAATAAAGTATTCTCGTAAGTTTATAAAATGCCATTGAAAATACATACGGGTGAGGGGTTCGAATGCAGGTCGCCATGTTGCCCCTCCATCTTGAAAGTACATTAGCCAAAGAGGGACATACCGGTAAATTCAAGCTTCGCCTTTCGCGTTTTAACACTCGATGGCACCGTGTCGAATGTGGACGAGGTCGAGCTGGAATTCATGTTAATCTTGGACTAAATCGGCCACCATAGGAGTTAAAACAAAATCGGATTTGAGAGGAAGAGAAACTAATATTCACTGGATGGTCATATACCTTTTCAACGCTAGATGGGGGAAAATATCACACTGTGTAGCTTTAAATATTTGTCTTTTGCAATAATCATAATTATTATTAGTCATTTAATATATAAACACAAAATGTTATACACACACACTTTTCATTTGTAAAAAAAAGAAAGAAATTGTATTCAAATCGCAAATTGCATTTTTAACCAGAATAATCGCAATTAGATATTTTCCCCAAATCATGCAGCCCTACTATTAATACATTTGAAATGTATAAAGTGCTATATAAATAAAGGTGAATTGACATGACTTGGAGTTTCTAACTCAACCCCTCTAATGCACCAACTGTCCAAATTTGCACGGATGTTTATGCTAATAACATTTGAGCCGTAAGGATTAGAAACAACATTTCCAGTTTTTTTAAAAATACCCTAATTTTCTTTTTTAACTACCCCTGGACCTTTGCTCCGATTTTTCACAAAAATCGAATTGGCTCATTTTCAGAGCATGCTGACAAAAAGATTTGCAATTGAAGTTGATTTGTCAAACCGTTTTCGAATAATGCACAAGCAAATTCAACGAAGAGTACAGTAAAGTAAACATGAGGCTATATCTCTGCAACGCTTTAGTGTATAAAGACCAAACTTATTGTGTGTTATGACAGCTATGACTTGAGGGTTCCTGCACAGTTTCACCACAGTGCCACCTAGTGGTAAGGAGATATGAAAATTACTATTTTTGCTTGTAACTTCTGAACAGTTTTATCAAAAGTCACAAGACGTTGCATGCCAAGTCGAACAATATTTGAATTCTGTTATAAAATACGACATATTTTTTAACACATTGTAGTATCGATGCAAAACTCTAGCTACCGAAATTAGCAGGAACTTTTTTTACAGGAACTTTTTTCCCCCCAGACCTGCTACTGTCTGCGTTTCTACTGCGGTCTAAAGTACCGTGAAGATTAGGCAAATTAATCCAGAGACGTGGGACTGCTCCTCCCAGTCACCCACGGACAGTAATCATTGCAGATATTGTCTGCAACAATAACAAGTATGGAGGAGATTCAAGCAGCGCTGCTTTTGCTAGTTATGTATTGGTTTACTAAAGAGGTAATTAACAAAACGGCGGAAAAGAGACGAGACTGATACTAAAGCGTATTCTGAAAGCTCGTAAAGCTAGATTTAAAATAAGACAACGTATGTTATTATCAGCTATTACGGACATTGACTGTGCGATTGCTGAGACAACGCGCTCCATCGGTCAGAAAGAGCAAGACTGATATTTACTGAACGCAGAACGAACCTCGCAAAAGACTTTTAAAAATGCCGGTTGAAATAAAATGCTGCGTGAGCTCAACCGATCAGCATGTTCAGCGCCTAAGTCCCACCCCCGAAAGTTCCTGAACTTTGAAAAAGTACTACCTCACGAGCAGGGCCGTTTGGATGGGGAAATATTTACCCGGAACCTCATTTAGACCCCGGTTCCTGCGGTCGAAACACACCAAGTACCACCACAAAGTTCCTAGCTCCTGGGGAAAGTTCCTGTGGTGGAAACATGGCTTCTGTATGTCTTCGGCATGATTCCTTGAAGGTACTCCAATTTTAGGGCAAATTATAAAAAAATGCAAATAGCTTTTGATTTCTTTTGCTTATGTTTTTTGTAACTGGTCTTGATAGACAATGATACCAATTATGACATAGGCTAGTTGCCAAATTCGAGTGAAAAAAAAAGAAAAACAATTTGTGTTGATATACCAAACGGTTATTGTTTAACGCATCAACAAATTTGATGCCATGATTCCAAAACGACTCTTGAAGCTTTGGCATATTGACATATTGGCACCAAACTTTGTGTGTTATAGGGGTTATGTGCAACTTAACTTCCGTATTCTGTAAATCAGATTGGATCACTTTCGGTTTAGGGCTTTTGTATGTGCTTCATGAAAAATTAGCTGTTTTACTCAGGATAACTTAAAAGGAGCTAGCAAAGATGAGCATAACCGATGTCTCTCGAATATACAGATTGATATCTTAAAATGTTTCTTCTTCACACTAACATTTAAATGGAATAAAACGGCAATAATAAAGTGAACTTTAGGTTAGCTGACTCTAAAAGTCCATAGATATCACTGTCAGTTCAACACTTGCTGTTAATACTTTCTCTGACAAGCGGATGCAATGAGCTATTTCGCTTTATATATAAAAGCATTTTTAATCTAAATTCTCCAAATGGTGCAGCCCGAGTTCACAGTGTCATGCAAAGGCTTGAAAAGTTTGAGTTCTAATTTATGCGTTCTAACTTATATTAAATCATAAAATGCACATTTTCTTGACAAGTGTACATAGTTCTTGGCAAATGATAAAAATCTCCAAATTGCCGAATATTAGTCCATTAATCAGTTAGCTGGTTAGTTGACACATCTGCATAAATCATTGTGAGAGGAGATAGATATGTTTGAGGGAAAATGGAGCTTAAAAGTTATTTGTGGCACTTTTTTCTGTTGGATGTCATAGTTTAATTTTTTATGAAATTCAAATGGATGTAAAGCTAACCCCTCATATTAAGGAGACGTGTTGCTCAGGGAATAGCAAAAACGTTAGAGCCGGATTTACATAGAGACATCCAGGAAACCAACCGACTCTTAATCTACTGAACAGCTGAACATGAAAGCTGATGCCTCATGGTGCCAACAAAGCTCCTGATTGAAACAGTCAAATTTATTCACTGGGGTCTGGTGTGGCTTGTGTTGATTTGTTCTTTAACAGCAGGAAGTTGTTGTAGGCCATGAGTGTTTTTTACACAGACAGTAGCCCTGAATCTGTGATGTGTTCTGTTTTAGCTATCATCTTGCACTTATTTGTTTGAAGAATATTTCTTTCAGCATATGAATCCAGACAACACAACACTGATACCCACTTGCACAGGCGGTGATGTCATAACAACCAGCTGTTCCGCAGAGAACAACCGTTTTAAACTCACACTCTGTATAGTCAGAGAGAGCGAGAGAGAGGGGCTGTAATGGAGTTTAATGGACCTGGTGGTAAAGGAGTCTGTGATTTAGTCTTTATTAGCATAGATCTAATGTCTCTTAGTGTGTCTAGACAGATGCTAAGAAATTCAATAGCACCATATTAGCACAAAAAAAAAATTGTTGATCTGTGTTGCATCACTTTCATGGACAAAGCTCCCCTGGATATGGAAAAATATACATCATATTTTAAATGAGAATTGTGATTTCCAAGACTAGACAAGTCCTTTGTGGTGAAAAATTTGTCAAATTTGATAAAAAGCAATTAATAATAATTGGTCCTAACTATATATGCTAAAAAAATATGACTGGGTCAGAGCATCTCCAAAACTGCAGTTTGCACTATTGGAAGAAGGCAAGCCGGTCAGAGTGTGATGCTTTGGGCAATGTTCTGCTGGGAAACCTTGGGTTCTGCCATCCATGTGGATGTTACTTTGACACATACCACCTACCTAAACATTGTTGCAGACCATGTAAACCCTTTCATGGAAACTGTATTCCCTGGTGGCTGTAGCCTCTTTCAGCAGGATAATGTGCCCTGCCGCAAAGCAAAAATGGTTCAGGAACGGTTTGAGGAGAACAACAACGAGTTTGAGGTGTAGACTTGGCCTCCAAATTCCCCAGTTCTCAATCCAATCAATATATATATATATATATTGTCAACTTGTCAAATCCGAACTTTGCATACTTAGTATTGAGAAATGCCTTTTATCTTAGGCCATGTTTACACCTGGTATTAAAGGGTTAGTTCACCCAAAAATTAAAATTCTGTCATTAATTACTTACCCTCATGCCGTTCGACACCCGTAAGACCTCCGTTCATCTTCGGAACAGAAATGAAGATATTTTAGTTGAAATCTGATGGCTCTGAAAGGCCTCCATTGGCACAATGACACTTTACACTCTTAAGACCCTTAAAAGGTACTAAAGACGTTGTTACAAAGTCCATCTCACTACAGTGGTTCTAAATTAACTTTATGAATCGGCGAGAATAGTTTTTGTGTGCAAAAAAACCCTAAATAACGACTTACATAGTGATGACGATTTCAAAACAAGGCATCATGAAGCTTCGAAGCGTTATGAATCAGTGAGCCGAATCATGATTCGGATCGCGTGTCAAACCGCCAAACTTGATTACTTGATGCCTTAATTGAATTATTATATTGATTAATAAAACATTGTTACCTAATCTGTGTGCTTTGTATATGTGCATTTCTGAAATGCATAACGTGGACAAATCACTTTAAATTGTAATGTAGACGCATGCATTTTCTGTAAAGCTGCTTTGAAACGATATGTATTGTGAAAATAACTATACAACTATACAAATAAATGTGAATTTAATTGAATTAGAAGTGGTCGAAAGTGGACAAGCTCAAAACGTTTTAGACCCCTGTTACACCTGTGTTTAGCGTTGTCCATTTGTGATCATATTGATGAAACGCTTCTTAATACCAGGTGTAAACAGGGCCTTAATGAGAATCATTGATCAGTCTACAGTATGTGTTCTCGTTTGAGGTTGCTGTTGTGATCTGAGGTTAAGTGCGGCGGTCATATGGACAGCCTCAGATAAATGGGTCTGGTGTCCTGGGATGTCTGATGCCTGAACCCAGTGTTGGCCGTGGCTCTCGCCGTTCTGTTGCAGATCAGCGTGTCCAGACCAGACGATTCATCCCCAACAGATCTCCAATAATGAATCGCATTTGCTGCGTTATTAACTCTAGGAATTTTAATATTACATTTACCTTTTTGGCTTTAACTGAGTCCACTTTGATATTAACTACAAGCTCCCCTGGTGTATTACAGATAAGCATGTTAGGACAACAGGGAACGGAATGATTGGTTGCCTCGTCTTGACTTCTCTTTCCCTGTGAAACAGGGCTCTCCCAGGAAAAATATCTGTCAGGGGGGGATGTGCACCAACCTGTAAAAGGATTTAAGAGCATAAACCTACTGCTGTGTTTGATTGGCCAAATATGGCCATGTGGAGTGCCAGCCAGGGACGTGAAGGAGGAGGAATGTGTTTATTCTGTCGCTGCTTCAAAGAGCTTTCGCTGCATGTTGAGGAAGCAGTGTTTTAAAGGGCTAGGCCACTGTTAAATTACAATTGTATTCAGTTACTCAGCCTCATATCACTCCAATCCTGTATGACTTTCTTCTGTGGAACATAAAAGGTATTCTGAAGAATGTCCTGGCCTCTGTTTTCCATACAATGAAAGTGAATTGTGTTCTCTTTTCCGTTTTGTTGTGCTTTTAAAAGCAAATAAAGAGCGGGACATCCTTGATACAAAAAAGCTCTTTCACTCTTTTTTTCACTACTGTGCTAAGTGGATATATTTACATGCTGCAATATAAATGATATAGCAAAATCTATATCGATTTGCACATTATGTCTACGCCATGATGGGAAATATATGATCATGGTAGAAAACTTGTGAACACTTAAAGGGATAATACACACAAAAATATGACTTCTGTTATCATTTCCTTGCCCTCATGTCATTCCAAACCTGTAGGACTTACTTTTTTTTTTCTGTAGCAGATATTTTCAAGAACATTGTGGTCCACCCCAAGCAACATTTGACCCCACTGAGTTTCATTAAAGGGTTAGTGCACCCAAAAATGAAAATTCTGTCATTAATTACTTACCCTCATGTCGTTCGACACCCGTCAGACCTCCGTTCATCTTCGGAACAGAAATGAAGATATTTTAGTTGAAATCTGATGGCTCTGAAAGGCCTCCATTGACAAAACGGCCCGGTTCACTCTCAAGACCCTTAAAAGGTACTAAAGACGTCGTTACAAAGTCCATCTCACTACAGTGGTTCTAAAATAACTTTATGAATCGGCGATAATAGTTTTTGTGCACAAAAAAAACCTAAATAACGACTTACATAGTGATGACGATTTCAAAACACGGCATCATGAAGCTTCGAATCGTTATGAATCAGCAAGTCGATTCAGCGGTTTGAATCGCCAAATTTCAGCAGTTTGGCGGTTTGATACGCGATCCGAATCATGATTTTTTGTGTGTTCCATAAAAGAAAGCAAGTCATACAGGTTTGGAGTGATATGAAACCTAAGTAAATGATTACAGAATGTTCATTTCCTCTTAAGAATATTTTTGGCATACAGTTGACCCGAGGTACATTGAGATCTTGATCCAATCTTCATCTTCATCATAGAGATCTAAATTACATTGCATATTTTCACTTAATCAAAATGAACCAAAAATGAATTTCTGGAAACCAACCAAATGCTGCTAGTATCTGTGGCTTTCTTGGATTAACTGCTTTCTTCAGGCCCTTCCACGAAATTTCTATTGGGTTCAGATCAGGAATTTGACTGGGCTTTTCCAAAACATGGCATTCTTCTGCTTTAACCACCTACAAACCCACATTCCCATTATTTCCTACTGAATGCAGTGTTTGCAGTGACTTGCTCTTTGCTATCCTACCATGAACTCATGGACTAACCGTAGCAATTCTTGAGAGGCCTATAGATTCTTAGAGGTTACCCTGGATTTCTTTGTAACTATTAAACATCTTGCTCTTGGACTGTTTTTGATGGACGACCTGAATCCTGAATGGATGATTGGAAACGAAGGTCTTACGTAGTCTTAAGGAGTATTTAATGCCAGAAGTGTAATTTTTTTTCCATATCAGTTCTAGTTTCCATATCAACACCCTAACGAAGAGAATGCGGTTAAATAATGCAAAGTTGTCAGTACACGTCAAGCTTTTCTTGCGATTTTTACCACCCATCATGTGTAGAGATACTTTTCATACATGAGAAATGCGCTCAAACCCGGACACGCAAGTGGTTGCCGTGGTAACGAGCAATACCTCAAAATGCTGACTTATGTGGCCTAACTTTTATTTGAGGAAATTTGTTTGTAATAGGCTATTAGGCTTGAACGTATTGGTCTTGCGCTGCCTATTGATTCAGTTGATTTGAATTATATTTATAATGGCTAATGTTGCTTAAGTAAACGTTTAAGTTTAATATACAACGATCACAATGCAAGGCTAGCAAATCTAATGTATCTGATCTTTTTTTTTTGTGGCATTCACTGGGATTTGACTGTTCATAGATGTAGTCTAATTCAGGTGCATAGTATATACAGACTGTTTCTGGGGGGGTTGCAAAATTTCATTTAAAAGTTTATGAAATTAGTCGTTGCGCACATCCCTACTTCTTGCAGAGAAAAACTTTGAAAGCTTTAGCCTGCAGCACTTCGAACAACAAGCTGAGACTTGTGAGAGAAGAGAGACAAAGAGAGGACAGTTACTTTAGCAAAGCAAGTTGCTCTTTAGCTTTGCCTTGCCACAGTGACAGGCATCACAGCTTTGAATGACGAAATTAAAGTTTTTAATTCATTTATTTTGGTCCCGACAAAGGAATTAATCATAGTACTTCTTAACAAAAAAGATTTTATTTGAGCAAGCTCTAAACTTAAGTTACAATAAAAACGTCTCAAGTTTGATCATATTCTAACATCAAAAGTTCCATGTGACTACCATTTTTTTTAACATTACCATAGTAGTACCGTGTTTCTTTGGATGTGTATCATGTGATTACAATATATTTCTTTGAAGTACCTTGCAAATGCCATGGTTCTCATATGATAATCATTCTGATATGGTGGTGTTGGTTGTCTTGCTCAACATAGTTCTTTACTGGGCTTGAACCAATGACCTTTAGAATTCCACCCATTAAAATGGACAAGTATCCATAAAATTTGAGTACTTGGAAAGGACAGCATGCAGTGAACGATCATGAAAACAGTTTTTTCTTTCAACTTCAAAATATTTCCCACCAATTGATTTTATTGCTATTTATTTAAAGCAAAAACAATTAAGCAATATTGTTAATATTGAATGATTTTAAAATAATTTAATTTCCCTGAAGGCTTTACCTGTAGGCCATTTTCATGCCGCCTCTTATATATTGAATATCGTCAAAAGCTGTAAATTCTATACCACTCCATAATTGTTTGACCAGAGGATGTGTTGGGTGTGATCATTTATTGAAATTTACTTAAAACCCATACAGAGTTAAAACAGTGCAAGCAAGACTTGACAGCTGATCTAAACAGCTATAAAGCATGACACTCTGCTGAGGGAAAGACCCTTCAAGTCCCACAAGTCCCTTGAGTTCACATTCTTTTCTTCTTTTGTCCAAACGCTCATCTGCTAGTCTGTGTGTTTTATCCTCAGTGAGTCACTTGTAATTACAAGGTGACCATTTAGCTTTTAACTTCTGTCTTTTTGTCATTGGTGAGCTGGTGAACCAGGTGAGTGGAGGGGAACAGAACATATTTGAGGCGTTAAAGGAGAAATAAGGGAGGGAGAGTGAGTTTGAGACCGATTAGTGGGCTTGACTCTACTTGTTAGTGTTCAAGGGCAGCTGTCTGCACAGCCTTATACAGACATTTCTTCAGACATGCTCTGCAGTTTCCTGTTAACTCCTTCATTACTTAGAAACTGTGGGTATTGTTGGTGCTATGTCGGAGGAGTGTATTTTTAAAGTTGATTCTGCCCAGTATGTGGTTTCATTTGCTCATACTGATATCTAGAGAGCAACAGACTCAAACTTTGCACGAAGGAAATTGCTGAAAACATAACAGGGTTTTTCCTGGGTCAAAAATGGTCTTCGGTGGTTGCTGACAGACATGGTCATCCATACACACACACACACACACACACACGCACAGTAAAAAAGTACCCTACCCACGTAATCTACAAGCGCAATACTGACAATACATTTTAAATCAATTCAAAGAAAGTTTGTTATTTTTGCTCATCTTATTTTGATACCTTATTTTTTACACTATTTACAGATAATTGTTTTGGTATATAATCATATCAATATTAAAAAGTAGTATTAAAAAAAAAAATCAAATAGTCTAATTTTCTGCCATATACAATTTCATAAAATTATCAGCTAGCTAACAACAAATTTGTTCTGGGTTCACCTCACTCCAGTCTAAACTAAATGATTTATAGGCTATTTATTTTGCTACACATTGTGAACATAAGCTGAAAGACTGTGGATAATTAAAACTAACTCTTACACCCACTCTTGCTAAATTGGGTAAGCACACTTGTGTTCTCATTTCAGAGATGTTCTGAGTAAATGATTAAACTGATTCGTGAGTTCAGTGTTGGACAGTTCAGTTGTTCTAACCAGTTGTTAAAATGATTCGGTTCAAAGGAGTCATATAGGTCGCGAATCGGACATTAGCACACGCGTTGTGTGCGAATCCCTTCTGTTAGAACATGGCGAAAGATTTGTCAACACACAGAAAACACTTCATAACTAGATGGGATTTGTTTCCCGTTTATTGAAAGTATGGTTTATGTCAGCTGGTCAGAGAAGAATCAACATTTTTTGAGCGCAATTCACACCCAGCGGTAATTAAAGGAAAACATCGTCTGATAGTGCCACGTGCAACATGGATTCGGTCTTCCGACCTTTTGATTTTGTTTAACGTAATATGTGAAATATTAGAAAGCGAATGCTTATTTTGAAGACAGAGAGCGTGTGAGCGGGGGAGGAGCTCTCTGATCGTTCTATCTGTCACTCAGTTAATGCAAGCGCAGCAGTCATCTATTCCACATCACTCATAAATCACAATAACTGATCAAATAAGGCTTTGGCGGGACAAAAATTTGTTTTGGCGGCCGCCAAAAAAATTTCAATGTAGGAAAAACCCTGCATAACTAAAACAAAATGGCCAGTTAATATTTTGGCCAGTTAATATTTCTGGATGATAAACCGGTCCGATTTGTCACTATGTTTGCCTTGAGACTTGCTTAGCTTCATCTTGTTTTTGAAACAAAGTCCAGCTTGTCTTGAAGGTATTTCACCCTATAAAACTTGGGATGAACAATATATTGCTACCCTAAACCAGCACCCATGGTTATCAGCCAAAACTGACCATTTAAAATAGGCAGAAACAATTAAATTTCCAATATTGGCCGATAAACATCCAATATATTACTTATAGACACACTCTCAATATATTACATCTGTTTCAAAGATGCATTTAGTCACTGTCATGAACGCTTGGTGTGCAGTTTGCATTTGCTTGTCATCTGTTTATGAAGGCAATTGTTTACGTACAGGATGTGTGTGTGTGTCTTTCATTAATAATTCACTGTACACACTGTTTCGTCCCTAGCTCTGCCTTCCCATATTAAACATGTATGTATTTCCCATAACAGTATGGCTGTCTGTAGAGTGTAAGCCAAGTTCATCCTGATCTCCCTTCTCCTTCACTCATCCTCTGCTCTTTATCTCTTTCTGTGATTTCTTTTATCCCATCTTTCCTTCCATCTGGTTAACCTAATCTCCCTTCTCCAATAGCAATCAACATCTGGGCTTGAAGAGTGAGTGTGTGTGTGTGTGTGTGTGTGTGTGTGTGTGTGTGTGTGTGTGTGTGTGTGTGTGTGTGTGTGTGTGTGTGTGTGTGTGTGTGTGTGTGTGTGTGCGCGCGCAAACAAGCACTCGGCAAGCCATATAGTCAGTCCTTATTCGGCATTTCTTGGAGCAGGAAGTGGGATGTGGCATCAGTGTGATGTCACAGGAAGAGGAGATTATATCACAGTTTGGAGGGAATGAGGGAGAGAATTTTTTTTTTTCCCACAATGGCTTTATATTTTTTTTCTACTTTTTAATGCCTTTTATGAATAGATTCTATTATTTATTGTACATTTGAAAATCCATTATATTTTTTTGAATGTATGATATAAACAAATAGTGAAATACTTACTCATAATAAACTTTTATCAAATAGTATCCGTTAGACAGCAGTGTCAGTGAAGACAAAGAATTTGTGAGCAGAATATTGTAAGTTGTAATTTTGTCAAATTATGCAGATAGTGTTAGAATATTGTTTTATTTTGTGTACTTGGGGTAAAAAGTTTTGTAATGTTCTTTGAGGGCCATAATGTTAGCAATATTTTACATCAAAAAACATCCTGATTTATAAAGTAATAGGCTATTTTCTACCCTGTTTTTGACCCTCTCTTTGAAACTCTTCATTCTGATAGGCGTGTCGCATTCAAGACTTGGAAATAGACACCCACTGCTATGATTGGTTAACCATTCGGCATGCTAAAATACATTTCAATGTCCCTGCCATTACACGTGTGGAATTGTTTTGAAAACTTCAAATGCTGAAAAATGGCAACCGGTGAAATTCAGCCATACATGTTTGAGCCAGAGTCTGATCCAGTATCAGAAGTCGCAAAGCGTCCGCCTGAATTCTGAGTCTTCCGCACAAGTTAAAACATTTCAATTTCAGTGGAAAATTCGCATGATGCGTTGTCGCGCAAGCCAATCAGTGAAGAGCTTATTGACACATCCGATTTGACAGGTTATCAAACTGGACACCCGTCATCCTCAAGTAGCGCTTTTGGTTCCTGGAGAAGAAGTTGTGCGCGCCTCAGACACGTCGGCATTTAGCTTTCCGGGGTATTTGGGACTTCCACAACAGGTACAGAGCAGCAATAGTTGTTATCTCCAACATGTTTAAAGGTCCCATGGCATGGCATTTTCTATTATTTTATGTTTCCTGATGTGTACTTATATTGTTAGTATGATTTTTACATCATAAAATGTCATAATTTAGAAATAAAAGGCATTTTTTCAATACTGATGTTTGCCCTGTGGCTGAATGCCCTGTTTCAAGAGGCGTGTCTGCTGTGAGACTTCAGTAAAAACGGCCACTGTTGTGATTGGCTGACATCTTTGCATTTTAAATGAGCGGAGGGGGCGTGGTTTAACGGGGTCTACGAGGCACGAGCAGGCACAAGCTGCTGCCAGAGAGACTGAGTTCACTTCACTTCAGTTCTGTCAGTCTCAGTTCAGTGAACTGTTGTAGTTACTAGCATATACTTCAGGTTATTAGTTTATTTCTAGTCGGAGGGACTGTCACTCATGTCAGAAAGTTAATAACTTTAGTAAATTATGGATCAGCGCTGACTCGAGACGCTACCCTTTAGAATGATTCAGTCCGATTTGGTGAACTGATTCGGTTCACTAAAAAGAACCGGTTCAAAAGAAAGATTAGTTCGCGAACCGGACATCACTAATGTACCAGAGACGGAGCTCAGCGATTGCTAACAAAGTTATTTATAGTAACTACTGAGTTATGAGAGCGCTGTCAGCGCGAGTTTATTGTGTTTGTATCTGAGAGTTCTGAATAAACACGAGTCCCAGCCACACCGAGTCCGTCTTCATCATTATTACCAACTTTGTAACACATGTAATGTACCACTACAGCTGTCGAGATGAACGAGTTACGAGTAAGTGTTGATTTTTTAGCCTTATTTTTAGATATGTTCCTATCATATGAAAAGCATCAGTGACGCGCATTGAGTACATAGCGCAAACAAAGACACAACAGCAGTAATCGAATGTAATCCAGTTTATTATGGGGATAGCTGGCTAGCCTAGCCTGGATAGCTTTACGCTTACCCCCCTTCTGCTTAATCTCGTGCCGCGTTTGGTGCCTCCGTTGTGGGCCAAGATGCAGTACTGGGGGTCGGGGATGTTGGAGGCCGACCCGTCAGTGCAGCCCGAGCTTCGGCGTGCGTGAGGTTTATCTCTAAAGATGTTACTCTGCTGATGTTGAGCAGAAACGACTGTATGCACATTTTAGAACAGATAGACGCGACGAGGACGTACAAAAACACTGACTCACAAGATAGAAAACACGAAAACACCGTTCTGTCGGGAGAGAGAGAAGCCGCAGTGTGTGCACGAATAATAAATAATTAGCTACACGTAAGAAATCACTGATCACAGATCAGAAGAAACTGAAAAAAGACTTCTGTTTTCATTTGTACATCCAAACACTGAGAAACTGCCAGCATTCACTTCACAAGCCATGATCTCGTTTGCATGGGCGTGCCAGATTCTCTGGGCGGAGGAAAGGGAGGTAACCGTTCATGTTTTGACGTCAAAACAGGAGACTTCAGGATTGGCTAGTCTGGCCTGTCATTTTCTCAAAGGCAGAGAAAGACAGCCAGAACTCGGGTTTACACCGATCAACATTTCTATCCACTTGGGGACAATATTCAGGCTAGGGGAACTCATATTAATGTTGAAAAACCTCATAAAATGAAAATTTCATGCCATGGGACCTTTAATGACGGGAAAAATGACAAAGAAATGTTGTCGATGTGCGTGAAAACACTCCTCATCGCACAATGTTTTTATTCGTGCTAGAGACGTGAAAAACAAGTTATCCCACAAGTAAATTAGAGTGAGTAACGCAATGCGAATATTCGCTTCGCTTTTGGTGTGCACACACTGTAAGTATTTGGAGTTACCACAGTTATAGTTGACACGATAACTTAGTGTATTGTGTAAATGAATTATGAATTAATATATCAATGTTTGTTGCACTGTCGTTCTTATATTCATCCATTATTTTCAGGAAAGTGATTAGATATCAAACCATCTGTAACAGACAAAACAATAGTGACATGGTTAAAAAAACTTTTAAAAAAACCTACTCACACTTGTGTGTAGCAACACTAGATGCGTTTCCATAATCCTTGAAATTGCACATTGAAAATGTTTTACGCTCACACAAGGTGGTTTTTCATGGAAACAGTTTTTTTTTACATTTACAGATCACCTGGCGAATGTAAAAGTCAATCATTCTTTAAAAAGGGCGTGGTATGTTTGGATAGAAGACTAGACTGAGTTCTTTATTAAACTCATAAAAGGCAAAAGAATTATGGAATACTGATATATATATTTTTTAATTACAAACTTCTGTTGTGATGCATCATGCATGCATGTCTACTGTTGTTGAGAGACAAATTAAGCTAATGAGAGTGTGAAAAGTGTATTTTAAGATAATTTATTTCCTGTTCACAGGGCCAACCATTTCTGTAATTTATGAAACAACTAGAAACATCTATTCATTTTCTTTTGTCCAGAAGGCAGCTATTATTTGAGTAATTGTGCATGTAGGTGAAAAGATTTCATTTAATAAGCATGGAGGAATGTGAACATGGAGCCAGTGCAGCATTTGAGTTTGAAAATTAACCGCCTGTTTGTGCCCGATTCATTTCCCTAGAGACACTATAAACAGTCCAGGAACAAATGTGCCGCCACATGCGTGCACCACGAGTAAGATGATGTCAGTGTGACATCACAACCCTTGCCTGATTATATCCTTGTTTGTATATATTTGTGACTGACAAAACAGCTTTGTTTTTCCATCCACTGTCAGCGGAATTCTGCAAGGACTCGTTCAGCCAAAAATGAAAACTGTCATTTTTGTCCTCGCCCTCATGTTGTTCCAAAGCACTATTCTAGAAGTGCACACAAATATAAATGTAAATCTCTGCTTTTGTGTTGGCCGAGTAAATAACAGAATGCAGGGCTCAAAGCTAAGGATTTTTTCTACTGTCCCAGATTTTTACTTTAAAAAAAATTTCACTGGCCTGCCAAAATTTTGTTGTTGTTTTTGACCCATGTAACCGGGTATTTTAATTATTATAGTGTTCCAAACATTATGAAAGACAAGTAAACAGTTCAAATGAACATTTAAAAAGGAATAGTTAAAATACAATAGAACAAATGAAATAGTGCTTTGTTTTTCAGGTGAGTCTAACAATATTACATTTTAGTATTTGAGTATTTCTTACCTGAAAACTGTAGTAATCAAATGCAAAACAACATTGCATAGTCTTTCACTATCATGAGATCTGACTTGAATTCTCTTTTGCATATTTTTGCGCTTGATATGTTTTAAAGTGCCACTATAATGTTTTTCAAATATTACCTTTCATGTGTGTAAAAAAGTTGTTTGTGAATGTATAAGGTTAAAGTGCACAACAATTAAAGTTAGCGTCTCCTAAAAGAAAGAATCCATTCTGAACTGCCAAAACGAGTCGTCACTTCCTGTTGCATACCTATGTAACAATAGGGGCTTTCACACCTGGTAGATATAGAAACTCTGTTAAACTAAGGAGCTAAATGTTCCCATAAGGCCATTTTCTGGTTGCATTTGGACCAGCAAAGGTGATGTAAGCCGGCCGGCAGCGGTGTCATTTAAGCGTGGCATTAAACAACGTCAATGGACCAATGCCTGGACTTCCATGTACATGCAATTTTTATAAATAGTGGGTGCTGGTGTTTCATATGGCATGCTTTCAGCCAATCTAGTACACTTGCGTTACTGTTAGGGGTGTAAAGGTTCAAATTGCTCATGGTTCGATTTGTATCACGGTTGTAGCTCCACAGTACGGTTCAGTATATGCTATATTCAGGGGAAAAAAAGACTTCTGTCAAATAAAATTTAATAAAAAAGGACAAATAATCGAACTACAAGCAACAGCGCAAAGAAATACAATAGGGCAAATAAAATAAACCATGTTTTTCAGGTAGGTCTAACAGTTTTCAGGTACAGAAATTGAATAAAGTAATCAAATGTAAAATAACTGCATATTTGACTGTATACATTAAAGATGAATCCTTATTAAAGTTAAGCTATTCAGTCAAGAGCAGTGAGTGATTTCCTTGTCTTTTGTTGTTTGACATTTACATTAAAACATTAAAAACACAGACAGCAGGAATACCAGGCTGCTGTCACTTTACATGGATATAATGCACGGATCCAATACTGTAAACATGCATTGTCATTCTAGACTGTATAAGTTAATTTAAGGCATAACAGACTATGTCTGCTAGGATACTCATCAAGACGGGCATGGAAGCTGAAATTTAGATTTTATAATTAATGGCTGTTTCGTTTCCGACACGCGCTGTAAGCGGAAGACCAATCACAACAGACTGGGCCATCTGACCAATCAGAGCAGAGTAGGCTCTTGGAAAGGAGGGGTTTCAAATAACTGAATCTTCTTCTTTACCATCTATGCTTCAACTGAGCTATTTTCAGACTCTGAGAAATGAGGTGATGTGTTATGTATATTATGAGAAAATGAAAGTGTTTTTGACCTTGGATGCATGTAAACCTATTGTAGGAGACCTCCGAAAACAAAAAATAGGAACCTTTAAAATGTTAATAGGGGCATGTTCAGTGGTGGATAAAGTACTCAAAAGCCACACTTGAGTAAAAGTATAGATATCTTGCCAGAAAATGAATTTGAATGACCAGAAAATGAAAAGTTAAAGTCACTGGTTGGAATATTACTTGAGTAAAAGTTTTAAAGTATGTGATATTTATTGTACTTAAGTATGAAAAGTATTTTTTTCATATTAAACGTACTTAAATATTGAAAGTAAAAGTACAATTAAATGCAAAACACAAAAGGAGCAACATTTTTTTTAAATTGTTCTATACAGTTTAAGTTTCTTCCATTTTGTTTTCTTTGAAGAAAAGTTTTAAATATCAAAAATATTAATGTATTAATTATACCTTGATCATTCATGTTAATTCATAGTACAGTAACTAATGTAAGAGATTTAAAATGTATTAGTAAATGTTGATGAACGATACTTTTATCAATCTTAGTTAATGTTTAAAATGGACTCTTATTGTAAAATTTTACCAAACAGTCATGCTTAAAAATGGCCATCTTTACACACAAAGTCATAGCATTGAAATTAGACACAGTATGTATGTTATATGTATATTTCACACTTTATTTGCTTCTACTTTAGAACACTTGATGGTTATCTAATCAAAACATGTTACAGTGACAATAAAAAAACAGAAATCGAATGAGTTTCTGATTTGTTTCTGTCGGCTGCATGAGGAATGAGGATACAGTTTGGTTTCTCATGCCACTAGCTTCAAATATGCCACTTCGCTGCATAACGACTGCATAAAAGCACCCAGATGGATATAAAACAATGCAAATAGGCTAGATGGTAACAAACCTGACATTAAACATTTGGGTCAGACTTGCTTGTGTTTTTGTCACGTTGTTTTAACCGCTTGAGGATCTAATATTAGCATCCTCTCAGCCTCGATGGCATTAATACAGCATCTAGTCAACAAATGAATTACTTTATGGTAAAAGGAAAACATGTACTGTATAATATACTGTTTTGTTGTCTAGGTTTTAAATCTGTTTTTGAAGTGAATTGTTTTATGTAGGAAATGTAGTGGAGTAAAAGTATAAAAACTCAAGTAAAGTACAGATTCTACCAATTAATTCTCAAGTACTGTAACGGAGTTTTATTACTCCGTTGCATTACACCGCTGGGCACGTTAAAATCAATTGAATGCTTAAACTGTAAAACGTAAAAAATTTGCAAATGATACATTTCGGGACAACGCAGTACTGGCCCGATCAGGACTGTCCCGAGCATCTTTTATAGTGGCTACGGGCCATCGGGGAGTCCTTATCGTCGAGCCCTGGAGTTTCCATTTGAACTGTTCCTTCAAGAACAGCCTCTGTTTGTGCATGTATGTCATGAGAATGTGATACGCGGTCAGTTTGAAGTTTCTAGAACCTGCTTTCTCTCCTGAGCAGCGGAATGTTGAGCACTTCCTTTCTTTGTCTGCCCCCATTGTTGGTACTTGCTGGGCTTGTTTCGATCAGACAGACTTCTCCTCCTACCTCACACATTTCCAACCACACTTGTCTCTTTGTTCATTATGCCTCAGTCTCTCTTCCCCCTCTGTTTGTCATCCTTTTCCCAGTGTCCAACTCCTGTTTTCACTTTCTCTCAGTTTTATTGGTATGAAAGGATGATGCTGTTTTTAATGTCATCTCTCTCTTTCTTTCTTTCATATGCACAGTGAATCAAGTATCTGTCAGGCACGGGCCACTGTGATGATCTACGATGATGCCAATAAGAAGTGGGTCCCAGCAGGCACGGGCCCCCAGGCTTTCAGCAGGGTCCAAATATATCACAATCCAAGCAATAACGCCTTCAGAGTGGTGGGACGCAAGATGCAGACCGACCAGCAGGTAAAAACTACAATCAGACAGATGTAGCTTGTGGTTGTGGATAAACAAAGCATTTTTCATTGAAGGTAATGCTGCAGGGAGGTGACACATTCAGGGTAACTGGAAATAAAATCATTCCAAACTTTGCCTCAAGCTCACACTTTAAAATAGTTTGCAAGAACTGACTTCAAGAATTGTTTTTCACTGTTAAAGAGTAGCAGCACGTACTGCAGTCTAATACTCTGTTTTTAAAGGGATAGTTCACCAAAAAATTATAAATTGTCTGATATTCATTTTTTTTTGCCCATATTTTTTCCCTTCAGAACACAACAGAGAAATTTACCAGGAGGTTTTTTTTGTGTGCTTACTGGGATGTTAAAGGGTTTAAAAATGAAAATTGTCATTTTAACTACTCACCCTCATTTCGTTCCAAACCTGTAAAATTCGCCAGAACACAAATTAAGATATTTCTGATGAAATACGAGAGCTTTCTGACCCCTCCATAGACAGCTATATAATTACCACTTTCAAGGTCCAGAAAGGTAGTAAAGAATTCGTTAAAATCGTCCATGGGACTCCAGTGGTCCAACCTTATTTTTATGAAGTGACGAGAATACTTTTTGTACGCAAAAAGCAAACAATAATAACGGCTTTATTCAACAATCTCTTCTCATCTGTGTTTAATGGTTTCTGTCATTCTAGGCAGTTTTTATCACAATGATTTAATTTCAAGTGTTTGTTTTTAAATAAGTTTAGTTTTAGTTAGTTATTTGATGCTATAAAAACGGGGGGTGTGACTTCTAGGGTTGGGGAACGAACTCGGTACTTTTAAGGGCACCCACCGAATTACGTCACATTAAATCAATCGGTACCAAATTTCGCTACCTGAGAACACATCTGGTGATATAGACTAGTGTCTGTGAATATTAAACCACAAAAAGAATATTTAAATACGAATCCTGCGTGTCTCTGTGCGAATGAATGCCGTAGAAGCGTGGTTTACCACACACACACATACTCACTATCGCGCTCACTATCACTATGACGTCACGTGTTCCCATCTCTGCAGTCTCATATGAGGACATGAACGCACGAATGTCATCTCCAGAGCCACTGAGAGTCACTTTATGAGTATTTTACCGTGTCATTTGAGAAAAACTACCATCATATCATAAACACAGAAACTCAAAGGAACGGCAACCCGTCAAAATAAAAGTCCGGTTTATCTTGACAAATACATCACTGTTGTACAGTAGAATTTAGATACGTCTCAATTAATAATACTAACACAAATGTAATAATAATAATCAAAACTTTATTTTTTAAGTAATAAATTAAAAATGTTCTGTTTTAATGTTTTAATTTTAACCATATAAAGCTCAGTTGTGCAGCACTTTGTTTGACAAAAAAAGTTTAATTATATTAAAAGATACATTAAATTAAGGTCTTATGTCTTCATTTGATTACCAGAAAATACACAGGACATAATTTGTGGGAAATCTTTTCATAGAAATGAAATTAAAAAGAAAAAAATATGGTTCTTTTTATTAATTAAATTTAAGTACCTAGTAGCCTACTATCTAGTAAATATAACAGTATACAAATATCACCGACAATGGCAGACAGAGACCAGGGCAGCTCTGGCATAATGTCAATAACACTTCTATAAATTACTTACAGGTTATTTATAGTTATTGATGAAATCCCTAAAGTACCGAAAAAAGGTACCATTGGGTACCGGACCGGTACCGAATTGGAGTGGGCACTGATTCATAACGCTTCGAAGCTTCATGATGCCGTGTTTTGAAATCGTCATCACGAAGTCGTTATTTAGGGTTTTTTTGCGCACAAAAACTATTCTCGTCACTCCATAAAGTTATTGTAGAACCACTGTAGTGAGATGGACTTTGTAACGACGTCTTTAGTACCTTTTAAGGGTCTTAAGAGTGTAAAGTGTCATTGTGCCAATGGAGGCCTTTCAGAGCCATCAGATTTCAACTAAAATATCTTCATTTGTGTTCTGAAGATGAACGGAGGTCTTACGGGTGTCGAACGACATGAGGGTAAGTAATTAATGACATCATTTTCATTTTTGGGTGAACTAACCCTTTAATAGCAATGTGTAAGTAAGGGCTCCCTATAGTTTACAGCATTATCTTTAAGAAACTTTTAGTTATAATTGAATTAATTTAAGGACAGACACTATTTTTTAATGAAAATAAATAAAAATCTATTTTTTAAAACTGCTGTACCGAACTCGTACCGAACCGTCAGTTTTGTGTACCGTTACACCCTTATTATATATATATATATATATATCATTCTAATAAATAATACTTCTCAAAATTCAGCTTTGCCTTCACAGGAAAATATTACAGTTTAAGTTGTTTTAAAATAGAATTAGGCATCGTTACATACAAATTTACAGTTTATACTGTATTTTTCATCAAATAAATTCAGCCGTAGCAAGCATTTGCCATATGTTTTCATAAAGTTGCCATATCATTTTCAGTGAATACTGACTTAAAACATACGTTGTTTGACTTAAGTGTCCCCTTTGAATAAGTTCACAAATCATATGGACTTTTTGTCATTTTTGAGGGTGTGTTCACTTGGCATGTTTGGTTTGATTAAAACTAACTCTGGTGTGATTGCTCTGTTAGTGCGGTTCTTTTGAACAAGTGTGAACGCTGCCATCTGAACACTGGTGCGCACCAAACAAGCGGACACTAGTCCGGTCCGCTTGGTCCACTTCCAAAGGAACTCTGGTGCGGGGAAATGAAACATGAACGGCACATGGACCAAAGACATGTAAACGAACCAAAAACGGGACATGATGTCACTGAAGCTTAACATCCTCAGCGTCCATACACTTTGATCGTATAGAAAAGAGCAGCCTGGACATTCTATTAAACGTCTGTCACCTGATGACCAAAATTGCATTTTTAGGTGAAATTTGTCTAGTTCTCAGTTTTACAGTCCATCCATCACCTGTATCCCTCTATCTGGAGTTCTCTCTTCCCCTCCCAGCACTGTCGCCCTCTATACGCACAGACACAAATGCTCCCCAGAGATGACTGCTAAAGTAGATGTTGTTTCCTGTAAGATAGCCAAACCATTTCCTGTGCCAGTTAGGCACTCCTCCCCCATTCCCATGACTCTTACCTCTCCACAGTCCATCTGTCTGATTCCACAAACTCATTTCTCTTTGTCTGAATGACTCAGTGACTTTTATCTCCTCAGTAGTGTCTGCCTTTCCGTTGTGTGGCTGGCATGTTGAGCTTTTTTGGACATTTTCTTCTTTTCTTCTCTCTCTTCCCCTTCTCTCCGCCACTCTGCTTTGTGGAATTCATGATTGTAATACAAACAGAGAAACGAGGTGTCAGCACATTCACTAAAGACGAACACACATGCGCATACACACTCAGGTGTTGGGTTTCCATGTTTTATGGGGACTTTCCATAGACTTAATGATTTCATACTGTACAAACTGTATTTCCAATCACTTAATCCTAAACCTACCCAGCACAGAAAACTTTATGCATTTTTACATTTTCAAAAAACAACATTTAGTATAATTTAGAAACTGTGTTTTCCTTTCCTCATGGGGAGCAAAAATTCCCCACAAGGTCAAATATTTCTGGTATTACAATTTTTTTGGGACATTTGGTCCCCATAACATAGGGAATCCCTGAACCACACACATACAAAAGTATGTGCTCTGCAGCGGCAGAGCCCTCTCCTGGACAGTCCGTTAAACAAGCATATATTCTTGCTGGAATATACAAATAAGTTTACAAATCTGACACTTTAGGGTTGAAGTACTTTGAGGGCGGGCATGAGCAAATCTTTTGGTGAATTTAAATATATGTGAATCTAAATCTTGTTTAAAACGCACATGCGCATGTCACGTGCCAAGTTCTTGGACGTGCAGTCTTTGTATTTATGCTGTATTCATTCTTGATTTCATTTTAAAAGTTTAAATAATCGCAAAAAAATCCTATTTTAATATTTGCTGACATAAAAGCACCCAAATGTAGATAGTTTAAAACAAAATATTTATGGTGGCAGACAATTGAATACTATAATAGAAAAGTGAATTTAGAGATTATTTCATATGGTTTAATGTATGTTTGTCATTGGCCTACAGTCCATGGCAATCAATTTTTTCAATTGCATTTTTCTTTTTTATGGGCCATTCTCATTTGCTTATCTTCTACATATTTTTGTTTTTCAAAACGCTATTTGAGAGCCCAGCATTTTGGTTCTTTCAGTTGTGTTCAGTTCTTGCATCCTGACTTTTTAGGTATTTTTCAAATCTGAATTGTTTTATTATACATATTCACACACCAATCAGGCATAACATTATGACCTGATATTCCTAATATTGTGTTGGTGTCCCCCCTTGCTGCAAAAACAGCCCTGACCCATCGAGGCATGGACTCCACTAGACCCCTGAATGTGTGCTGTGATATCTGGCACCAAGATGTTAGCGGCATATCCTTTAAGTCCTGTAAGTTGCGAGGTGGGTCCTTCATGGATCGGACTTGTTTGTTCAGCACATCTCACAGATGCTCGATTGGACTGAGATCTGGGGAATTTGGAGGCCATGTCAACACTTCAAACTCATTGTTGTGCTCCTCAAACCATTCCTGAACCATTTTTGCTCTGTGGTCCAGTTCTGATGATCACATGCCCACTGTTGGTGCTTTCGGCGGTGGACAGGGGTCAGCATGGGCACCCTGACTGGTCTGAGGCTATGCAGTCCCATACACAACAAACTGCGATCCATTGTGCATTCTGACACCTTTCTATCAGAACCAGCATTAACTTCTTGAGCAATTTGAGCTACAGTAGCTCGTCTGTTTAATCAAACCACACGGGCCAGCTTTCGCTCCCCACGTGCATCAATGAGCCTTGGCCGGCCATGACCCTGTCGCCAGTTCACCACTGTTCCTTACTTGGACCACTTTTGATACTGACCACTGCAGACCGGGAACACCCCACAAGATCTGCAGTTTTGTAGATGCTCTGGCTAAGTCGTCTAGACATCACAATTTGGCCCTTATCAAACTCGCTCAAATCCTTACGCTTATCCGTTTTTCCTGCTTCTAACACATCAACTTCGAGGATAAAATGTTCACTTGCTGCCTAATATATCCCACCCACTAACAGGTGCCGTGATGAAGAAATAATCAGTGTTATTCACTTCACCTGTCAGTGGTCATAATGTTCCTGATCAGTGTATATGAATGGATGTATGTCTGTATGATATATATATAATATATTATGAGTTGCATTTTTCACATTTAAGCCCTCATCTAGCGATCCCAATGCTCCACATAGCAATTAAACATCTAAAAGAATCTTTATTTGTACATTTTCTAAGAGGAGCACCTCGCGCTGACTGTGTGCACACTAAGACACATCTGACAGTGCACAATCCTGATATACACACATACACAGAATTACAGTATTTCAAATATCTGTTTTGATGAGTATTGACGCAAATATTATCTGTTATGTCTTAAATGAACGTTGTGTTAACTGTTGGGGGAAAACATCTGATGTGTAACATTTATATTGATCGGTGCGGTACACTAGGTCTTAATATATAGGCTGTGAGTTTCATTAATGTTAATCAAACAATTGTGGTATCATGGAAAAAAAAGTTTAATATAGATTTTTGCTATAGATATTTGGTGTTGAATTTAGTGTTATTACCAGGGATTTTAAGGTATGGTTGCTAGGTGATTTTGTTTTAAAACCTTCAGAAAACCTTTCTCAAAATTGGGTTCAAACAGGTGTAGCTGTCATATTTTGTCTGACTCCAACAAATCATACATCATTTTGAAGTGTTTTTTTAATAGAGAATTTGAAATAACAATAACTAAAAAGTAATAATCATTTGTGGAAAAAATGCTCAAATTGCATAAAAGAGAAACTGTGTGTATGTATGGCTTAGTTTACATTTAGACATTTGTGTCTTTTCTTGTACAGGTTGTGATAAACTGTCCAATTGTAAAGGGATTAAAATATAATCAGGCCACGCCAAACTTCCACCAATGGCGGGACGCTCGGCAGGTGTGGGGACTGAATTTTGGCAGCAAGGAAGATGCAGCACTGTTTGCCAATGGCATGACGCATGCGCTCGAGATCATCGGCACCAACTCTGATGGAGGTAACGTATACTCACATTTACACCCCATTGTGAAAGAGCATATCTGTTCAACGCAACCTTTTACAACTGCATTGTCATTAGGTTACCCCACACGGCCGGTGTCCAATGGACCGTCCCCAGAAGAGCTGGAACAACAGAGAAGGTACAAACTTATTTGTTGTTGTGTGTGTAACAGAATTTGACGGGTTTTATTTTACCAGTATTTTCATTAAGTGATTTTGTTCACTGTTTCCTTGGTCAGTCTTTGACCTCATTTACAGATGTGCGCGCACACACACACAACAAAATCTCGAGATTTACTGGTATTAACGCTCAAGTCTTTAGCTTTCTGTGAGCCCCTGAAGCGATAGGGCAAAAGTCCAGGGCAGGCCTTCTGACACTTCAATCCTCTTCTTCCTTTTCTTTCTCCCTGCATGACTACAGGGTAAAAAAAGAAAAAAAAATGGTGTCTTTTCAAACTTAAAATCTTGTTGGGGACACTTAATATTATTTACTGAATGCACTGACGCTATTGGATTAGAACTGAACTGAGCTGGACGATGATATAACTGTTTTCTCCATAGCTGCTTTATAAATTAACTGAATGATTCCATTATTGATGTAAATTAACACTATTGGACATGTAAAGGCCGGGCCACTGTCAGGGTTTTTTGGGCCGATTCAGCATGTTGAATCTCCGTTGGTGAGAGAGAGAACTTTGATTGGCTGTTCAGCTTAGCGAACGAGTTGGTGCACAAGAATGTTCACAAGAACAGAAGGCTGTTTAATTTTACATCATCTTACCTGAGCATTCGATTGCACAAATATTTTCATAATAACACAAGCCGACTGGAATAAAGAAAGTGATCAGCGTGATTGATATTCAAAATGGTAAGAAAGTGCGGTTTTGTTTATGGTTTGTATATCTGCAGTCCTAGATTCGACTATTGATACCTGCTGATATAAACAAATATACATGCAGACGCAGAACACACGTGTGAGTTGACAGTCGCCTTTAGTCCTTTTGGTGTGTTCAAGCACAGCTTTTTGGTCGAGATGCAGCCAACGAGAGGCGACAACACAGTCAACTTTCATCGCCGCTAGTTCTTTGAGGTTGGATTGGTGTGTCCCGTAGAGGTCTTCACGGGTCCAAAAATTCATACCCGAACCCGAAGAGACCCGTAATGTGCTTAACGGAACCGACCCGGACCCGTCTATTATTTCAAAAGCTGGACCCGGACCCGTGCAGATCCGAGAAATGCCAAAAACATAGTACCCGAACCGACCTGGACCAATCTATTATTTAAAAGCCCGGCGCGAAGACACAGACCCGACTGGACCCGATTGTCACACATTCCACAATAAACTGATATTAACAAGTCAATAAACAAGTTATGAAAAATATAACTTTTTGTCTTACCTAGCCGTCGTCTCCCTTCCTTGTAACGTTACTTGTAATGCATTACATCCTTGCCAAAAAGTTAAATCCATGTTATTCCTCTCATTATTCCAAGTATGCTTAATTCACTCATCATTTCAGCTTTAAAAGTCCACTTTATGTCACGGTGACGGATGACAAATGTGTCTTTGCAGATTTGCATTTCGCCAAGTTAACTCGCATAATAACTTTGACTGTTTGCCTTTTTGAACTATAATAACGATTGCTCGTTCGGTGGCCGCTGATGTCCGCATTATTTATTTGCTATAATCTCTCTGAGCCGAGTCTGACCACCAAAACTTTAAGAAATAAGATGGTTCATTCATATTATTATTAAAGTCAATCACAGCGGAAGCTCGGGTTGCCATAGAAACATGACACGCCCTTGAGACTGCACATGCGCGGTGGCTGGAGCAACCTGAATTATGAGCTTTTTTACGCAATTTGAGCATCATAGAAAACATTTGTGACAGTTCACCTGAGATTTTGTTGCTGATTTGAACGATATTATTTAAATATAAGTTCAAATCAAACTTCAACAGTGCGTCACACGTAGACAGCACTTACTTTAGTTTTTTCTCATGTTTGTACACATTATACATGAAGGATGCCCAGACAGAAGAGGTGCCCGTGGGTTTGACTTCTTTATATTCGTTGTTTTTTAGCTTTTTTCTCACATCACTCATGAAGGTAACTATTATTATTACCGTGCGCTTGCAGAGAGAGAGAGCGAGAGAGAGCGCGTGAGGCGAGCGAGCAAGAGAGAGAGAGATCGCTCGTGTTTTTCTTCTTTCTTTTTTTTAAACCTTATTTCCCGGCTCACACTTTTCTTATCCTAATTTTACAGTTGCAAGTTACAAAAAACACACAAGCAGTGCTGACTGACACTAATCACGGGCAGGTGTTCTCCAACTCCGGTATTACACACAGTGTTAAACAGACCCGGGACCCGTAGTAATAGATTGGGACCCGACCCGGACCCGGCTGACCACGGTCCACGGGTCTCGGGGGCTCCGTGAAGACCTCTAGTGTCCCGTCCTGTGCTTAAAGGGATAGTTCACCCAAAAATGAAAATTAGCCCATAATCATGCATATGTACTTGGTTTGGGCCCCTTTTGTATGAATCACTGCCTGAATGCAGTGTGGCATGGATGCTATCAGCCTGTGGCACTGCTGAGGTGTTATGGAAGCTCAGGATGCTTCAATAGTGGCCTTCAGCTCTTCTGTTCGGTCTCATGTCTCTCATCTTTCTCTTGGCAATGTCCCATAGATTATCCATACCTCAATGGGGTTCAGGTCAGGTGAGTTTGCTGGCCAATCAAGCACAGTAATCCTATGGTCATTGAACCAGGTTTTGGTACTTTTTGGCAGTGTGGGCACGTGCCAAGTCCTGCTAGAAAATGAAGTCAGCATGAAGTGCTCTAAAATGTCCTGGTAGACGGGTGCGTTGACTGCTGATTGGTGGAGAGGAGACCGAGTTATGATGCCAACTAATGTATTATATAGACTCATTGTCCAATATAAACTTCACACTGGACTTCAAGCATCTTGGACTGTGTGCCTCTCCATTCTTCCTCCAGACTCTGGGACCTTGGTTTCCAAATGAGATGCAAAATTTGCTCTCAATCCTCTCCAGGCTGCTGTCATCCCTGCTGCTTGTGCACCTTTTTCTTCCACACTTTTCCCTTCCACTTAACTTTCTATTAATGTGCTTTGATACAGCACTTTGAGAACTTCCAACGTCTTTTGCAATTACCTTTTGAGGCTTTCCCTCCTTGTGGAGGGTGTCAATTATGGTTTTCTGCACAACTGTCAGGTCAGCAGTCTTCCCCATGATTGTGAATTCTACTGAACCAGACTGAGAGACAATGTAAAGGCTCAGGAACCCTTTGCAGATGTTGTGGATTAATTAGCTGATTAGAGTTTGACACTTTGAGCCTACAATACTGAACCTTTTCACAATATTCAAATTTTCGGAGATTTTGAATTTGGGGTTTTCATAAGCTGTAAGACATAATCATCAAAATTATAACACATAAAAGGCTTGAAATATCTCACTTTGCATGAAATGAGTTTATATGATATATTAGTTTCACCTTTTAAGTTGAATTACTGAAATAAAGAACTTTTCCACAACATTCTAATTTATTGAGATGCACCTGTATATGAAATTTCTTCTTAAAGACGAATAAAAGAATTATATAAAATTATATTAAAGTCCTGGCTAATCCAAGCTTTATAATGGCAGCAATTGTTGTCACTTTATAAAACTTTATAAAGTAAAGTTCCGGCCGATCGCCTTCTGTATTCAATTTATGGAAAAAGTGTTGAAAGTGCCTCTGCAGTTCAAAATGCTTGCGCTACGTCTGACGAGCGTAACTGGTATCATAAGCATTTTGAACTGCAGAGGCACTTTCAACACTTTTTCCATAAATTGAATACGGAAGGCGATCGGCCGGAACTTTACTTTATAAAGTTTTAAACATAGATATTTTTCTTACACAACCACATCGATTTGCTTCAGAAGGCCTTTATTAACCCCTCCGAGCATGTTATTTGACGGACAGATGCATTTTCTATGGACTTAAAAAACAGATCAACAATTGCTGCCATTATAAAGCTTGTATTAGCCAGGACTTTTTTTAATATAACTTATTAAAAATTTAATATAATTTAATATAACAGATTTTATTCATCTGAAAGAAGAATGTCTCGTACACCTAGGATTACTTAAGGGTGAGTAAATCATGGGCTAATTTTCATTTTTGGGTGAACTATCCCTTTAACAAATATTTGTGGCATAAAAGTTTGTGGCAGTCAAAAGTGACATCACCCTATCTATAGGTGAATTGTACAGAGTTGTTTTACAGCTATTTTAGAGTGGTAATAGAGTGCCGAAGTTATGACGTCACTTTAAGATCTGTGTTCAATAAAGAGTTATGACCCTTACACGTTTTGTCTAACAAGATAATCTTTACAAATTAATCCAAAATGTATAAATTTTGAAGCCTAAATAAAGCCGTCAGATATAAAATGCTAACGGTAGGCTATAAACGGACTACAGCACACCATGGTCGCGGATCAACGTCATCATCAAGCTTCCTCAAACTTTATTTAAAAAACACGCTCTCTCATTATGATCTGCGCTGTGTATGAACACTTATCCACTTTTTCATGAGAAATATTGCCCATTCGTTTTTTGCAAAAATGTTAGAAACTAATTTTGTTTATGCGTGCCTCTCTGAGATTTATCTTTTGTTAATGTTTTTTCAGACAATATGATTATCACTGTGATAACATTAAATAAGCTATACATTTAATAAAGCAGACAATTCAGTCAAACATTCAAAGTCAGTGCTAGTCGGCTAACTTACAACGGTAACGTACAGTTATAGCCTAAAAATAAACAAGTAATGAAACTTCACTTTGCACTCAGCCTAAACGATTTGCCAGGGAACAATTTATAGATCCATGAGAGCAAATATGGGCCGTTAAATCTCAACAAGACGAATTATAGCTGGAGACGCCACAGAGACATCAGAGCCAGCAGCAGACGTCAGAAGGACTAGCCAAGGAAAGTCAACTCTCGCCGGGTAAACAAGCGCTGACCGCCGCTGACACACTGGAGCTCACAACTCCGAAAACACCAGATAAAATGTTTAAATAGGCACTCTTCTTATAAATAAACCACAGATTTGAGCTTTAAACAACTACATTATCGACTGAAAAAGTCTTAAAACTACGTTTTGTCACACATTAACAGTAGATTTTAACACAAAAAGACGTGTAAACACAGCCCATGTCAGTCATTTCTCAACGAGTCGAGCCGCTGGCAGAAGCTCCTCCTATGAGGCGAATTCGCGTCTGTTGTTCAGTGAATGTCACGCGCGAATGAAGCGAGTAAACTCAAAATGTTCAAGCGTCCAACTTCGCACGAATAGCGTGATTTATTCACGCCACATAAGTTCTTCATAAGTGAGGCTGAAACGCGGGCTAGTGAGAGATTTCCTGTTTGTCACAATGACGTCTAAAGTCCCCGCCAAAGGATGTAGTCCCTTTTAGCAACTTGTTAGCAACCACCGTTTTTAAGACACAATAAAGTTTAAAAAAATCACAAGCAGGTTTTAACTAATGTGTTTTATGTCATAGATCAAAACGTGAAAATATTTAGAGGCTTTGTTAACCACAGACCTTATTTCAGGCGATTTAGCAAAAACCCATTCAAAAAACCCATAGACTTTAGGGCGAGGGAACCCATAGGGCTAAAATGCTAACTCACTTCCGCGTTTTGTCCTACAAAGTGACGTCATAACTTCGGCACTCTATAATAGTGTTTAAACGAACAAGAAAATTCATGAGACAATATTCCTGGCAGCAGAGGAAAACTGAAGCCCCCCCCCATCTCTGGAATGAGACTGTAATTCCAGAACATGCTGCTCTCTCTCGCTCTCTCTCTCTCTCTCTCTCTCTCTCTCTCTCTCTCTCTCTCTCTCTCTCTCTCTCTCTCTCTCTCTCTCTCTCTCTCTCTCCCTCTCTCTCTCTCTCTCTCCCTTTCTGTCTGCCTGTTGTTATGGTTACCTTGATAAAGACTTTACATGGAGTGTGTTGACTCATGCCCTGACTTGACTGAAATGTTTTGAATGGCTCTCAGAAAGGCTTGACGTAACATGAAACTTGACTTTGCAGTCTTGTAAGTCTTACAAAGAGTATATGATTATGTGTGTATGTTTGCATGCATGTTGCTTGTTTTAAGTCGTGTTTTATATGTACTGGCTCATTTGAGAGGCCTCAGAATGATTCAAAATATGTAAACCCCACCAAATAATTGCCATCTCACTGACTCACCCCAGTGACTTCAGTCAAAAGCATGTCCTGTTTATGAACTCACTCTATTGGCAACAATGAAAATCTATTTTCACCCCATTTTCTAAATGCATGCGATAGGTTTTATTGTCAACAGTTATTCATTTAAAAAAAAAGTGTATATTTTAATCAAAATGTCATAACTGTGAAAATGACAATTCTCTTTGGTGGCGTATGCAGGATTTCTCCAATCATTTAGTCGGCTTAAACCCTGACCCTGAAATTTCTCGTTCATCTGCCTCAATCTCAACATCCAATCAACAACCAATGCTTAGAACCAAGTCCCCGCCCTATATACGTCAGGGACGTGCAGAGAGTTCCTCAGGGGCAGGGGCTCAAATGTAAAAAAGGGGCATATATAAAAGTACCGGTCAAAAGTTTGGACACTACTATTTTTTGATGTGTTTGAGTTTCTTATGCTCATCATGTTTTATCGATCAAAATACAGAAAAAGCAGTAATGTTGTGAAATTGCTACAATTTAAAATAATGGTTTTCTATTTTAATATACTTATAATCTTTGATACTTTTTCAGGATTCTTTGATGAATAAAAAGTTTAAAAAGAACCGCATTTATTTAAAATATAAATCTTTTGTAAGAATAGACATTACCGTTCAAAAGTTTGGACGCTTTCAAAATAAAATACTTTTATTCAGCAAGGATGTGTTAAATTGATAAAAAGACTTTCTATTTTGAATAAATGCTGTTCTTTTTTAACTTTCTATTCATCAGTGAATCCTGAAAAAAGTATCACGGGTTCCAAAAATATATTAAGCAGCACATCGGTTTCCAACATTGATAATAAATCAGCATATTAAAAAGATTTCTGAAGGATCATGTGACACTGAAGACTGGATTAATGTTGCTGAAAATTCAGCTTTGCATCAGAAAGTTTATTTTTTAAGGTATATTAAAATAGAAAACCATTATTTTAAATTGTAATAATGTTTTGCTGCATTTTGGATCAAATAAATGCAATGAAATTTGAACTTGTTGTGGCAGATGCACTGTAAAAAAAAAAAAATCAGGTCTCCAATTTAAAATTTTCTAGTGACCGATCACATCTAAATTTAATAAATGCAATAACATTTGAACTTGTTGTGGCAGATGCACTGTTAAAAAAAAAAATTCAGGTCTCCAATTGAAAAATTTTTAGTGACCGATAACATAAATTTTTTTTATTTTTTTATTTTTTGATAGTTTTGATGAAATAATTGCAATGAAATTTGAACTTGTTGTGGCAGATGCACTGTAAAAAAAAAAAAAATTCAGGTCTCCAATTGAAAATTTTCTAGTGACCGATCACATCTAAATTTTGCCGTTGGCCAAATTGAATTTCTGTGAATTGATGCAATTTAAATAACAGAAATTCAATTTGGCCAACTACAAAATTTAGATGTGATCGGTCACTAGAACATTTTCAATTGGAGACCTGATTTTATTTTACAGTGTGGCTATTGGTCGTTGTATTTAACATGACAAACAGACATCACTGAATTATGTAATATTTTAAAATATGTAACATGAAAACGCGGTCAGCAGACCCCATCAGTCAATTCAAAAGCAAGACAGACGCAACTACACCTCGGACTGACAGATATGTAGAAATAAACTAGAATTTAGACTTCTTTAGTTTTGTACATATTGTCATGTTAATTGTATTCAAAATGCATATTGTTTTAATTTTGGAAAAGGGCAGGGACTCAAGCCCCCGAATCCCCTCGCACGTGCCCGATGTATGTAATGTGGACGATTTATCACTATTTCCATTTCGATGCAACTTTCATTTGGAGCTCTCAAAGGCATTCCTTGATAGTTTTTGTACATTCTACTGAATATGGGAATTGCTTTTTAAAATTTCTTATAGCTTTTTTTTTTTTTGCCTGAATACCTAAACAGCACCAAAATGAGAGAACATGTTCTCAACCTTTTTTCCCCCCCAGCTGAAACCCAAATATTTACCACCTGAAATTTGAAGTTAATATTTTAATAATGCAACTCAATCTGCATGTTTACGGTTCTATGTCAGTTAATGGTCACATGACATGCAGGTGAACAAAATATTTCTTATTTTTTATTGCTGTTTTTTTTCTTTCTTGGATTTATTTAGATTTTTTTAATTTTTTTTATGAAATCACTTATTAACTCACAAATATCATTTCAAATTGCAGTATTTGCTAAAATAACTCCAATGCCTTCTTCATGTTTTTCCCCTGCAGATTGGAACAGCAGAGGTTGGAGCAGCTAGAGAGAGAGAGACAGGAAAAAGAAAGACAAGAGAAAGAACGGCAGGAAAGAGAAAGACAAGAAAGAGAACGGCAAGCAGCTCCAGGTCAGTAGAAAGTGTTTCACCTCAATGGAAGAAACTCTGTTTAGATCAGTGGGTCCCAAACTTTTTCTGCCAGGCCCCCCTTTTGCAGAGAAAAATATTTTACTGTCTGGGATTTGTCTTGTCATGTCGCGCCCAGTAACAGATTGAACATCAGTGGGTTCTATTTGATTTTTTTTGCGTCGCACCACTCGCGCCTGGTGTACACAAGTTGTTTTGGTATTTGTGAATTTAAGAGTATATTCATCTTCTGCTTTACATTTACCTTTCACTGGCAATCCATTCACAAAATTTTCCATGCTTAGATCAGAACCATGCATTATATTATATTTCTACACAGCTCCCTGAAGTACTCAATCCTGATTCTTCAATCACGCCATCTAGTGGTGTGTTATTGCACAACAACAACCGCTACAATTGATAACAGGCCATTGAAGCGTTTCCTGCGTCATTCTGAGATAATAAAAATGTAAAATTAATATTTTGTGTTCAATTATAGTTATTATATAATTACAGTGTAGTCTTTTATCACCCTGTAGAGTTTTCTTTTGCAAAATAATCTTCTGACTACTATATCCATCAGCCTTGCCGCGCCCCCCTTTTCATAACCCCACACCCCCCTAGGGGTTGCGCCCCCCAGTTTGGGAACCACAAGTTTAGATCACAATTATCTGTTAATACTGTTGTATCCTGTTGAGTGCACAGTGGTGTAATGTCATTGTTGTCATTGCTTTAACAATCAGGTTACAGTAGAAATCCCAATGAATTATTATACTTTTTAATTATTAAAATATAAAATATATAAAAAATATACAACTATTGAAAAAGTATTGCATTCTTCAGTAGAACTTTTTGAAAAAAACAATAATACAAAAAGTATTTTTCAAACAAATGATTTATCTACCCCTATTTCTGAGCTAATACGTAATTGATACATCATTTTGTATTAGTGTTTGTGTGTAAATCAAGTGCTTTTGTTCTACAGTAGTCATTCCTCCTCCACCACCTTTGGCCCCTGGAGGCCCTCCAGCTCCCCCTGGACCCCCACCTCCCCCTGGGCCCCCTCCGGCTGGACCTCCCCCACCACCTGGGCCTCCCCCCATGGGAGGAGGAGCTCCACCTCCACCTGCTCCTCCTCTGCCCCCCTCTGGAGGAGGTGGGGATGGAGGACCAGGTGGCGGTGGTCTCGCTGCTGCTCTGGCAGCTGCCAAACTCCGCAAAGTGGCCAAGGTGAGACAATGATTCACAGGAGAATCAAAAGGGAATTTGAAATAATGTAATTTCCTTGTAATATTATTTACCGTCTTGATGACGTCACCCAAAAAGGAAATATTGATCAAGTCATTACATTTTAATGATACACCTTTTTTTTTTAATACGTGGAATAACGTACTCTTGTGAATCATGCTCAATTGAAAGACCAGGAATGTATACTAAGTAGAAGTGGGAAATATTGCAAAATCAATATTGTGTTGGAGAAACAGATAATGAATTATTGGCAAATCTAAAACTTGCATACTAAAAGTTTACAAAAATTATGTAGCCAGTAGAAATGGGGTAGGTGACAACATATCACATAAAAGGCAGTTGTGAAATAATAATAATAATTAATAATTTGTTACATTTATATAGCGCTTTTCTTGGCACTCAAAGCGCTTTACATATAGATGGGGGAACCTCCTCAACCACCACCAATGTGCAGCATCCACCTGGATGATGCGACTGCAGCCATATTGCGCCAGAACGCCCACCACACACCAGCTGATTGGTGGAGAGGAGACAGAGTGATGAAGCCAATCTGTATATGGGGATGATTAGGAGGCCATGATGGAGAGTGGCCAATGGGCAAATTTGGCCAGGATGCCGGGGTTACACCCCTACTCTTTATCGAAGGACATCCTGGGATTTTTAATGACCACAGAGAGTCAGGACCTCGGTTTAACGTCTCATCCGAAGGACGGAGTGTAAAGGCCTGTTAAGGCCAAATAAGAGTGGCCAAATAAGAGTTTAAAGGCCTGTTCACTCCAAGGATGATAACAAATGTGATACAAAGTTTTAATAATCGTTCTAATTCTATATAACTATAACGATAATGACACAGAGGAACGATATGGTTGGTTTCACGTTCAGAAGTGTTTTTTTTCCAGCTGATGAATGGCAGCCAATCAGAATCCACTCCACTTTAAGGAGCCGCACCATATAAATATAATATAATAAATAGCGTCCACACTGACACACTCAAAGTTCTAATTTAATTATCTTTTTAGTTATCTTTCTTGGTGTGAACTTAATTGATTAAAAGTATCCGGTTTTCCAAATGGAAAGAAAAAAGAATGAACTTTTATGTAAAGCAAAAGAATACATGCTAAGACATCGATTTACAAAGATGAAATTACAAATAGATGTACATGTTATTCCATTTGTTCAGTAGTTGAAATGTTTAGACTGATCTCCCATAACATTTTGCACACACATTCATTCCTGGCTGCTGTTATTGACTCAGTGCTTCCCCCTGCAGGAGGATGCTGCTGCTAGTGCTGGTGGTGGAGGAGGAGGTGGCAGCAGTGCTCCGGTCAGTGTGGCGGCACCTCCTAAACCCGACAGCAGCCGCAGCAGTATATCTATGCCCAGCGGAGGAGGAGGCCTGATGGGAGAGATGAGCGCAATTCTAGCACGACGGTCAGTTGAAAAATTATTAGGAAAAAATAATCAAAACGACATGGTAAATGTGTAGATCACAAACGTATCCCCTCATTAACATTGGACCATGTCTTAGTTTGAAGCAGTTTGAAGGAATTTTCCAAATGATCTACAGCCTAATGGTGATGTAATGTAGAGAACTGTGCGGGACGGATTTTTCAATCCCGCTCCCGCAGGATTCTGTCTTTTAGAGATACTATAAATGCAGTTCAGTAATTTGTTCTAACTAAACATGGATACATGAATACAATATAAAAATATGAAACATTTCTCTAAACAGAAACTCTTCACGCTTCGTGCATTGGTGGCAGAATGCATTTTCAAGTTCCAAAAGTCATTTAAAGTTTTAATTTTATTTTAAATTTTTTTATTTAAAGGTGAAACCGGTTCTAAATAAAAACTGATTCTCAGTTTCTGAATTTGCACATTTCAAACCACACACTGTAATACTAGACTGATGGATTACATTTGTGTAATTTAGTCTTTCCCTGTTCAACCTGAAAGATGTTCTTGCATGTTTAGAAAATAACAGCCTGGGGTGTTAGAAGATGACTGTTGATCAAAGTACTTTAATGCAGCAATGTGAAGAATTCCTCATTAAATTAATTTCCTATTACAAAAATATTTGTTATTTGAGCTGTGAAGTGTGTTAAGAGGCATGACTAGGTGGATGAACTTCTTGTTCTGCATTACTGACATTCCTGTAATTGGAGGTACTGAACTCAGCTTTATAGAGTGCATTAGTGCACGTCCACTTTTTTTTTTAGCAATGGTGGTTCTGGAAGTATTTTTTTTCCATTCATTTTTCTATTAGGGATTTTAAAGTCTGTGTTAAAGCATTATAAGCCATGAACCAAGCCTACCAGCTATGAGGTTCATAACTAGGGTTGGGTACCGTTCACATTTTTATCGGTACTGGAAATTCGGTACCGGTCCCCAAGGGTACCTTTTTTCGGTACTTTAGGGATGTTTACATCAATAACTGTAAAGAACCTGTAAGTCATTTATAGAAGTGTTATTGAGATTATGCCAGAGCTGCTCTGGTCGCTGTCTGCCATTGTCTGTGATGTTTGTATACTGTAATATTTACTAGTAAATAGTAGGCTACTAGGTACTTAATAGACTGGGTAAACCCAGCCTGATCTGCCGGCGATTTGATTTCGCCCTGCAACTCAGTCTGGAAACCTGTACATTCATTTCTACTGCTTCTGTTACACTTTTGCGGGAACTAATCACGGACTGGCTTATCCACCTGGCATGCTATTGGCGGGTTTAACACGATGATGGATAGAGAAGCGATGGATCGATACCCGCTGATCACACCACTTGTGGTCTGATTGGTTGAAGGACTATCCAATTGCGTACAGAGTCATTTAATGTATACTTGTTTTTCACCCCTCTTATGCTGTAGAAAATACATAGCAGACTCCCCAGACCAATATTCAATCTTAAATTGAGCTTGGTCTGGTGATCGCCAGACAAGGTACTTAATTTAATTAATAAAAACAACAACTATATTGTTATTTTTTTCTTTTTAATTTCATTTCTAGGAAACTATTTCCCACAAATCATGTTGTGTATTTTCTGGTAATCAAATGAAGACAAGACATTAATTTAATTTATCTTTTAATTTAATGAAACTTTTTGAATGAAACAATGTGCTGCACAACTGAGATTTATATGGTTAAAATTAAAACATGAAGAAAAATTCTAATTTATTACAATTTTTTTTTTAGTTTTGATCATTTATTATTACATTAGTGTTAGAATTATTATTACATTGAGACGTATCTAAATTCTACTGTACAACAGTAATGTATTTGTCAAGTAAAATCGAACTTTTATTTTGACGGGTTGCCGTGAAGACCTTTGAGTTTCTGTGCGTTGACTGTAGTTTTTCTCAAAAAAAAAAGAATCGGCATCAGCACTAAAAAATCTGTATCGGTCAATCCCTAGTACCGACGCAATTCGGTTGGTGCCGTTTAAAAGTACAGAGTTCGGTACCCAACCCTAATCATAACATTACAAACTTTGATTTAAAGCAAAAAAGTATTTAAAAATCAAACAAAAAAAAACTAAGGTACAAGACTGTATACTTAACGGCTATAATGAGGGAAAGAACTACAATCCCATGAAGCATTGTGAAGGACAATTGATGGAGACAATGGAGAAATATAAAACAATTCATTTAGAGTTGTTGATTGTATCTATAGAATCGAGTAGTTTCTTGCAAAAGATCCAAACACCTATATATACAAATATTTTGAGAGCAATGTTTGTATATATAAATATTTTATTTATTAGGGTAAATTGACTAATTGTCCCTTAAATGGTAATTAGTTCACTCCAAAATAAAATAAAAAATCATTTACTCACCTCTCTGTTAAATCTTCTAAATCTTCTCAAGAGACACAATTGCTTTAACAGATTTAATTTTGGCTTTTACTCACAAACATTCAGAATCAGAAAGGGCTTTATTGCCAAGTTTGCTTACACACACAAGGATTGTTTCTTGGTGCTGAAGCTTCCAGTGCACATATACAATACAAACACAACAAGAACATAGCAATACAAATTCTAAGAATAAAAATATGAAAATAGCATAAAAAAAATATCAGGTCACAGTTCACAATTCAGTGCGTATGCACCCACATGATGCGATTATAATGGGATTTTGCACATATTGCGATTTAACTTTTCCTCATGTAAATGCAATACTTTGATCAAACTAGTCGAATAAGCTCATAATTGAAGTAACCATATTTGCATTAAAGTTAACTATGTGGTGGTCTACGGTGATTTTAATCTCAATAAACAGGCATGTAAACACCTTAATCACATTATTACTGCTCTGACCAAAGTGCGCATGTGCTCGGTTCTACACGGATGCGTATGTTGTTCACACAACTTCACGAATGAACTCTGTGACATTATTCTGAAGTTTTCTCTTCTCCAAATTGCTAAACTCTGTCAACAAAACTCCCGGCAGACCGTAACGACAGCGAACTGTATAGGCAAACCTGGTATTGCGATGTTCATCACGGCGCTGAATAATATCCAGTACCTCCATAAAAATGTATTTTGAATTTGATGTGAGTAGATTAAAACAATGGCTGGTAACATGCATACTGTATGCCTATCCGAGTGTGGAATAACCGTACTTAATAGCGAATAATGAAAATTGCATGTAAACTGGAGTAAAGAGTTCTGCTTGTCATGTAAACATCTTACTGGGAATAAGAGCTTACTCTGATTATTAGAAATAATCGTATTATTAGTGCGCATGTAAACGTAGTCATTGATCCACAGAATTCTCTCAGGTTTCATTAAAAATTATATCTTCATTTGTCTTTTAATGATGAACGAATTTTTGGGTGAACTATCCATTTAAGTATTTCATCCTTGCACCAAATTTATTACTGTAAATGCGTTTTTCATTTTATTTTACAGACTTGCTACTAAAGCAGTCTATAGATATTAAGTTGTAAATAACCCATGATATTTCTTTGGCGTGTGTGTAAAAATGTATTGTAAATGACTATTGTCAATGTTTGCTGACACAGGAGAAAAGCAACCGATAAAGGGGAGAAGCCGCCTCCCAAAGCAGAAGAGCCCACTAATGTAAGAACACCTTCTATATTTTAAGGCTCATTATGGGTAAATCCTGCAAAAAAAAACATTTCCTGTAAACCGACTATAAGTGCATGCAAAAGTCTTAAAAGATTTATAGAGCCTTTCCATATACTTGAGATGGAATATAGCTGCTATTACTGTAAATGTAAGTAGTAAAATTGAGTTAGACTTGAAACACCAGCACTATTACTGAATGCTGAAGAAACACTTTCATTTTCCTCTCGGTTTGTTTCTATTCCTTTACCGATTGATCTTCAGGATGATTCCGACAGTCAAGGCCCAGGCGGTAAGAATACAATGCATTTGTGATTGATATTTGTAACATTTTAGATACTCATCGAGTCTTTTCTCATATGTGATTTTTCATTTACAGACTTTAGGAAACCATGGGAGAAATCAGCCACCATGCCCAGGTAAACACTCGTTTACAGACACACATTGAACTGAATTAAATATTGCATTGAAAACATCTGTCTAAATCATGTAACAGCACTGAATCTCCTTTAGTCAGATGTTTGAAGAACTCCAGCTGTTGTGTAAGTATGGACAGTGTGACTGTCCATAGGGCCCTGTAGTTTAAAGTAAAGTGTATATATATAGTAATGTCTCAAACAGGACTAACTCAGCACCCAGAAGTCTGGAATCACCCTCTGCCTCTAGCCCACTTATCAGGTATTTTTACAACAGCATGCTCTCATGTGGTTATGGTCTAACGCTGTCAGCGCCGCTGGTTCCCCTGCTTTCACAAAAACATGCAATGCAATAAAGTAGTAAGCCACGCAAGCCCATGTTATCAAAGTTTGAGCAGTTTTGAACACAGAACATTGTGTCATGCCCGAAAACACCCTTTATACATTGTATTTATACACATGCATACACTACCGTTCAAATCTATGCAATATTGGTATTCCCATTAATACAACAAATATAAATAAATAAATAAATAAATAAATAAATATATATATATATATATATATATATATATATATATATATATATATATATATATATATATATATATATATATATATATATATATATATATATATATATATATATATATATATATATATATATATATATAATATATATATATATATATTATATATATATATATATATAATATATATATTAGTGCTGGGCAAATTAGCGCGTTAACACGGGCGATTCATTTTTTCAATTTAACGCAATAAAAATATTTAACACAATTAACGCAGTGTCCGTTTTTATATCCATTTTTGCTTAGCGTTACATTATGTGATCTTCATTATGCGCTCTTATTCATGTAATTGCTTTTAAACCATCTAAGACACGAGACAGGCGGAAAGACGTTTGAATATATGGATATGGTCCTCCTTCCGCTCATTTGTAAACACTGACTCGGTACTTCCGCCTGCGTCTAGCGTGACCTTTTCAACGTAATTGCGTTGTACATGACATCACGAGCGCGCATCACTGAACAGAGCACGGCGAGCATTTGTGCTTATAAAACTTAAACTTTATTTATTTTTTAAAAAATGTCTGATCGTTTCACTAGATAAGACTCTTATTGATCGTCTGGTACCGTTTGATGTGGTTTAAAGCCCTTTTGAAGCTGTACTGAACCTCTCGTTTGGACCTTGAACCGTATGGGGTCTATTGACTTCCATTATATGGAAAAATATCCTGAAATGTTTTCATCAAAAATCTTCATTTCTTTTCGACTGAAGACAGAAAGACATGGATATCTTGGATGACAAAGGGGTGAGTAAATTATAAGCAAAAGTTTATTTGAAAGTTAACTAATCCTTTAATATAATGTGAAATATTATTATGGGTTAAAATAACTATTTTTCTATTTAAATTCAATTTATTCATTACTACTATAAAGCTGATTTTTTTTTTAGCAGCCATTAATCTATCATTCAGTGTCAAATGATCCTTCAGAAATAATTCTAATATGTAGAAACATTTCGATGGAGCCAAAAATATGAGATGGGAATAAATAAATTATTTCGTAAAAAAACGTTTGCTTTGTCCTGAGAAACTTTGTATTCCCTCGCAATAACTTTAGCGTTCCCCCAAAAAAACATTGCGTTCACTGGCAGAGAACTCAAAAGTTTTGTGAGCAAATGCAAGGTTTCTTGAGAGAATTCAAAAGCATTGACATAAGTTTTCTCCCATCTCATATTTTTGTCCATCACCATGTCCCTTTGAGGGATTTATTATTGTTATCAATGTTGGAAACAGTTGTGCTGCTTAAAATTTTTATATTTCCATAATCCAGAATTCTTTGACTAGTAAGCTCAAAAGAACAGCATTTATTTGAAATAGAAATAGTTTGTAATAATGTTAAAGTCATTACTGCCACTGTCAATAATTTTAATGCATCCTTGCTTAATAAAAGTATGAATTTCTCAAACTTTTAAAAATGGTACTCTTTATGTGTTGCACTACTGGGAATGTACCAATATTGCATAGACCTATCAATTTTACAACTATTTATTATTTCTACAAACATACACTTTTGATAAAACTTCTCGGTTACGTGTGGTTAACCCTGGTTCCCTCAGTAGGGACCGAGACACTGCATCAGTAGAGCACTGCCTCATAGGGTAGCACTTGTGTCATTAGCCAATGAATTGGTGTGATTTGTATATGAGCTTCAGAAAATTGTCACACCTGGAGAGTGTTCCTATAGTGTCAGCTACAGACAGTGTCAAGTGAACCTATAAAAGGGAACATTTACTTTATGAAGCAATTTTTTTCATTGAGAACATGCCCAAAATGAGTTCTCATAGAAGTAATTTTTTTCATTGAGAACATGCCCAAAATGAGTTCTCATAGAAGTTACAAGTTAACGAAGTCTGGTCACTAAGCAGATTGTCAGCAATTATTAAAAATGTATGAATGTAACCTAAAGTATGGATCGATTCAAACTAGTCTATACCACACACACAGTGTTGGTTGTTCAGGGAGACTGGACTTAACTTGACCCATCATGAGAGTGGAGTGGATCTGAGTTTCTCATCTTTGTCTGGCTTCATCTTTGCTGGTTTTGCCATCTTTAAACTTGTGGGCTTTGGAAAACTCTTTGGCTTTCTGTAGTGTCTGTAGATCTGTGCAACACTGTCACAGTATTACATGCTTTTTTTTTCAACAGTATTACATGGTTTATTTAAGGGTATTTATTTACATTTGTCTTCAGGCTTGGGTTTATTGCTTTGATTCTGCAGCTATTCTCTTATTGTCCACAGGGGGCTCCGTGTTACTGACTTTATTACTTCTGTTTCCAGAAGATCTGTGTAAGAGCCCATATTAAAGCTCTCTTCACATCCATGACTTAAATCCTAAATCACTTTTGCTGCGTTCAAATTCACATAAAACTTTCCTAAATAGCACGTCAAATTAGAAGTAACACCCGAAATTTGTGTTTAAAATATTAGTTCAGAGGAGCACAGATGATCACGTTTTCCAGTGGATTTTCAAAGTGTGTATCCTTGCTTTTTTCCGGCTAATATTGCCCACAAGCCCATGCACATTGGAAGAGGAGGGTTAATTGCTTTTGACTCAAAGCAAATGTATAGATATAGAAATAAACTGCACTCGTATTTGTGAATAGCAGCTTTTTGGCAGTGACGTTGAAAGCCATGGAAGTGAATGAGACTTTGATGTTGGGTTTTTCCTCTGAATAACACTAGAAGTCACTTCTTTTAAGCCGGTCTATTGCCATTTGGGACGGTGTACAGGCTTTCTCCTTTTCCCTCCTCTTTTGACCTATTTCTGTTTATTAATTACTTGTCTTCCTGTCTTTTCAGAATGAAAACTGTTAACCAATCAGCAGAGCCCGAGAGTGGAGAAGGAGAGTCAGAGATGGAACGAATTAAACAGGTCAGAATTAAAGTCAATAAATCCAAATTGTCCTAAACATGAGACATGCTTTATATTAAGAGCTTGAAAATAAATTTAGACTGGTTAACACGTATAGTTTAAAGAGAAGAGGTGTTTTCTTTAGTCTATAACTTACATTTCACAGGTATATTCTCCATCTGTAAATGTTAGAAAGTCTTGCAAATATTTCCATTTTGCTATCAAAGAGTGGAGGATCGTTATACCCCTCCCTAAAAGTTTATAATATTTCACAGTATTATTGTTTTTACTGTGATTTTGATCAAATAAATGTAGCCTTGGTAAGCAGTAGGGACTTTTCAAGCACAAACTTTTGAACAGTAGAATATGTAGTGGTTCTCACATGTGGCACCAAATTATGTTGAGTGAATTGTTAATTATTTAACAATTAATATATTAGATATTTGTTAAATCATTGTTAAAAAAATTTTTATTCACATTACGTGAAGGAACACTCTAGTAATGGGCTCATTTTCCAACTCCCCTAGAGTTAAACCGTTGAGTTTTACCGTTTTCGAATCCCTTCAGCTGATCTCCAGATCTGGGGACTCATTTATAAACGTTGCGTACGCACAAAAGAAGGCGTACGCCACTCTCTGCGCAATAATTGGTATTTATAAAAAGCAAACTTGACTGGAAAATGTGCGGTCCTTCACGCAAGCTGTGACCCAGGCGTACGCACAAAAACGGGTGAAATGAGAAATGGCGACACCGTCGGCAGATGGAAGAAACACATGAAAGTGTGTGAAACTGTAGACCGTTGTGTAAAAGAAATGGCAATACTGCCTCTCATAAATAACATGAAGACTTCACAAAGCAAGTCTTACAATTAACAGCCTACACGAACACCCGTTTGATCGATCTGCAGTGTAAAACAAACAAAATCAAACGAAAATTACAACAGAAATGCAAATAAAAAAAAGGGAAATATGTTCTGCAACAATATTGGCATGTTATGCAATTCATCCTCATAAATAATATGGTAAACAGAACGAAATAATGTACACAACTGATATTCTCATCAATGTGTCCGTCTGGCGGAGCAGATATAGATGCAATTAGATAGACAGATAGATAGATAATTAGGGAGATCTATAGATAAATAGATAGATAGATGTATTAATTGTCCACTGGGGAAAGTTGTTTTCGTAGTAAAAATTTCTTCATCAGCTACGGAATCATGGTATTCATGCAAATGCCTTTAGTTTGTTTTATTTTCGATAAAATAACATATGACGCATGTCTCAACCATTCAGAAAGCTGCAAGAAATTACATTTGCACTGAACTATTTCCCATTTCCACGTAGATAATCGGGATAGGGATTAATAGGGATGCACCAATAATTGCCGCCAGTCTCTCATCAAGAGGGGTCAGCTCCGGTGTCCCCTCTCCCCCACCCGTGGCAGACACACTCTGGCGATGGAGCGCTAGACGCTTCTTTGCCTCGACTTTGATGTCCGACCATTTCTTCTTTTTTTTTCGCTCACGGTCCGAGGTTGTGAGGCTACAGCATTTACGCCGTCTGCAACCTTTTGCACCTCAAGTGCCTTTTTGGCATTAGTAATGCCCACACTGTGCCCTCCAAAAAATATTTTTCTCCTCTTTTCCACCTCGCCAACGATCATTTCTACTTCACATTGAGTGAAGTTACGTTTTTTTGATTTCCTCTCTGTATTTGCCATGATTTCGCAATCGATGAATATTAACTTGTGGGCGTTTCACGGACTATTTATGGGCAACTATGGGCGTGACATGAAGCCGCAAAAGCTGCGCTACATTTAGAATTGATTGTGATTTATTAAGGGAAAACTGCGTAGGATGTGCGTTTTTATAAATCCGAATATTTCTGTGCGTACGCACGTCCTATGTTTAATCCGTACACCACTTCTGACGCAAATCCTACGCAAAGTTTTATAAATGAGGCCCCTGGTGGTAGAACTTTTAGCATAATAATCAAGTAACTTTGCTACCACCCATGGGTGCAACAGGCGCAATTGTATTATGCAGCGCCTGAAAATAGTTCCCAGCATGCTCCCTGTGTCAGCAGGTTAGTCTATTTTCAGGCAGCAAAGTTCCTTGATTATTACGCAGGAATGAGAGTATAGTTCCTAGCCAAATCGGCCTAGAAAATTGCAACTTTTCATTTTCCGTCAGTCTTAGTACATGATGTAACTACAGAAGAGTCAAGTTTTAAATAGGATACTAAAAAAGCTATGCTAAGGAGATCGGCTGAATGGATTCTAAAACGGTAAAACTCAACCGTTTAACTCTAGGGGAGCTGGAAAATGAGCCTATTTTCAAAAAAAGTGGAGTGTTCCTTTAAGGTGATTGTGAGAGGGTTGGATGTGTTTGTCCAGATTACTGTATGATGATTGAAATCGTGAAATGGCCTTAAACAATTCCGAAATAAACTGCAAAATGAAACGTTTTCTAATACAATTATTTAATGCTTCTAACACCATTAGAATATGGATTGCGGGACACTATTAGCATGTTAACCAGGGTTCAAAGGGGCAAATGCGAGTTAAATGTTTACATTTTTGCCAATGCATGGTGGTAAGAATTTGATATGACTTGGTGCAATGATCAAATCGCAACGGTTGTGATTGTGAATGTGATTTATATAAATATATAGTGTGAAGCACTGCATGTTTCAGAGTACTGTCACAGCACCGTGTTTCAGTTTCGATTCACAGTAAATGCTACTCTGCAAGTGCTGTGTGTTTGAGTCGCTTATAATTTGCATTTGGGGACGCAACATGCGTCATGAGAAGCGTTTCTACATCTGTTGTTGTTGTCAACAAAGAAAAGCGATATGGTCTCCATGCGGTTTTCTGCCAAAATAAAAGCTCAATGGTTAAACGTTTGAAAACAAAGAAATTAAGACAACCATAAATGTTAGTATTTTAATTTTACTGTTGTTAAATAAAATAATGATAATAATTATTATTAATAAGTGATCTCGCCGGCTCCTCTGTCATGCAGTAAGCACACTAATACTTTAGCTTCCACACTTGCACAAACACTTGGATGTGTGCCTAATAATAGCTCCATATTTAAATAAGCCAAACTTGATGTTGATCGGTGATAGGCAAACTTGTAATAATAATAATAATTTGTTACATTAATATAGCACTGGGCACTCAAAGCGCTTTAGATTTAGAACGGGGGAATCTCCTCAACCACCACCAATGTGCAGCATCCACCTGGCTGATGTGACGGCAGCCATATTGCGCCAGAACGCCCACCACACACCAGCTTATTGGTGGAGAGGAGACAGAGTGATGAAGCCAATCAGTATATGGGGATGATTAGGAGGCCATGATGGACAGAGGCCAATGGGCAAATTTGCTCATTATTACACCCCTACTGTTTTTCCGAAGGACATTCTGGGATTTTTAATGACCACAGAGAGTCAGGACCTCGGTTTAACGTCTCATCTGAAGGACGGTGCTTGTTAGAGTATAGTGTCCTTGTCACTATACTTGGGCATTAGGACCCACACAGACCACAGGGTGAGCACCCCCTGCTGGCCTCACTAACACCTCTACCAGCAGCAACCTAGTTTTCCCAGGAGGTCTTCCATCCAGGTACTGACCGGGCTCAACAAGTCTTGGGCTACTGGGTGATATGGCTGCTTTTGGATTTCCTGCCTGACATGCTGTTATTGCCACAAGGACCCGCTGTTAACGATCTGTTCCTCATGGACTGCGTGACTTTGCAACTTTTTTTTCTGCGACTAACCGGCTAATACAATTTTCAGGTCGTTAAAAAATAAATGCGTTAAATGTTTAGTCGGCTATTAGTAGCCCTAAGTCCCGCCCTACAGTTTTTCTTGTTTGAGAAGTTTCACTCTGATTTCATTTCTTTAAATAAATGAGTTTGTTCTTTGGGCTGTGTTATTGAAAATGTAAACATGCTTTATAACCTTGATATTATTATGATTTTAATCAACAAAGATATTATCATGTGAACATGAATTTGTTTATATGTGTCCTTCTGATTCTTTAGGAACTGCTAGAGGAGGTGAGAAAAGAGCTTCAGAAGGTTAAAAATGAAATCATCGGAGGTGAGTACATCAACTTGTCCTTTGCCTTTCCCTTCCTGTCCCTGCTGTGTTTGAAATGAAGGGTTATTTTTTGTATTCATTTATTCCCATGTGTTCTTTCACAGCCTTTATTCAGGAGTTACAGAAACGAGGATCTACATAGTCCCACAGAAATGGATGTGAAGGGATTGCTCGGTCCTGAGAACCCAGGGATACACACACACACAATCATCCAGGGACTTAACCCTAAATCATTACAATTCAACTGAAAAAATGAGCTTTGTTGTACCTTTACCTGCCATCGTTTTCTTTCACATTCATCCGTTTCTTTTCTCTCCACATTTAGTTTTGCGTATTTAGTTTTCCACTTAATGTTTTACATACCGTACACGTCGTCACCCTCACACTTGATTCCTGTAATACACAGTGCATAAATGTTCACCGTAAAACTTGCCTAGAGTTATTGTATTCAGGGAATAAATCATATCACTTATCCCAGTGACTGTAATGGCCACACACAGACCCTCAGAACCCGCAAGTTATGATGCAGCACTAAGGAGGCAAAAACGAGACGGATCTTGGAGAAAAAGACCTGCAGTACACACACTATCCACCACACGTGACCGAACCACCATGTCACCATGCCACTCTTGTGCTTTCAGCTGGGAGATTTTTCATGTCAGACCTGATTTAGCACCTCTTTTTCGGTATAGGGAAAACAATAACATATTTAACACATTAATTTGAGGCTCTGAGCTTCATGTTTTGTGTGTGTGGTTGCATGTTTGCGTGTATGGATGTATGGCTGCACTTACCTCCGTTTATGGGTGCCATTTTGTATGTGGTCACCTGACCACCACTCTCCGTTGGTGCGAAACAACTGTTCTCATAGCGTCAGCCCTCATTTGAAATGTTTTTAAACTTTGTGTTGAGATATGAAATTCTATGGCCATGATCATTTTTGTCTGTTGGCCATGCCAAACTGCCTTGGAAAATACATATAAATATAAATATATATAAGGTATATATATTTGTTTTGAGGGAAAATGATAGAAAACTTGAGATAATGTTTCTATTTTAATTGAAATAATTGGTGAATGGGGACTTATTGTGATTTATAATGTTTTCTTTTCAGAGATTATTTTCGATTTTCTGTTATCTTTTTTTGTTTCTTTTTTCTATAGAATATAGGCTTTTTACACTGAAATATATAAAGAAAATTGCGTAGAGACACTGGATTAGATGCCTTTATAGTCAAATACAGATGCTTCTTCTACTGCACTTGTGTCTGCCTCGTTTTTATTATCCCCATATACCCACATATCACAAGAAAAAGAATTCTAATCTGTTATTTAGCCTCGCTACAAAACATATTTGGCTTATTCATTTGGAGATTTTCAGGTTTCTCTGTTTTTTTCTGTTGATTCAATTGTTTCTGATGTTTCAGATTTAAAAAAATGGATATGATAATACAGGTTAACCTAACGGGGACACATAGGATGAGAAATATTGAAGTGAAACCTGAGATCAGCTCGGAATAATATATAGTAGCCTACATATGACACAAGTAAAACTTGCTCTTGAGTTAAGGAAACATATTTGCAGCACATGTATTGTCATCACACATACTGCACATAATAAAAACAAGCTTGTTATGAAATCCAGGAAACAATTTCTTTGACTATATAAATGTTTATTTAGCCGTGGCTGAGAGAGCAACAGCAGAAGGATAATGAGCTGTTGTTTCCTGTTATGAATGGACCCAAGCAGAGTTGTCAACAACTGCTATCTCACTCTGCTTTTAGAAGCCAGCCCTGATAAACACATTTGATTTTAGAATAGAGGATTAGAATAACCTCAACAACAGGCCAAACCGAGCGCAATAACAATACACCAATGTTACAATTCTGCAGATAATATCTGTTCTTTAGAAATATTTTTCTGTGTTTTCATTGTCACGCATGTTTTCCAATTTCCACCGGCCTCGTCATATGGAAATAAAGAAGGTCATTAAAAGAACAATGATTGTATATTGTGTTACATGAATATGATCATTCGGTACAAACATGTGAAACAAAGCCACAGCAGATTGAATTAGAGTCACCATGAAACCAAAATGGACAAATATATACAGTATATATTTTTTTTTTACAGGATGTTTTGGTGTGCATTAGAAATAATTTATCCAGGCACATCATTTGTTTGAATTCATATGCTCTTTTAACCAGTTATCAAAAATGGTATCCTCTTTTTGGTATCCACCAATATCTCTTGGTGGAGAGTGGAACTAAATATCCTCCACAACTGACTGAAATGGCATTTAGATCTGCCTCCATTTAGTTAGCAACTCCCAACTTCCTATGATCCAATCAATTCCAGAGGACGAAATTAAGTCCCGCCCTACAAGAGCTTAAATACCATTCATGCATAACATTATGACCACTGACAGGTCAAGTGAATAACACTGATTATTTCTTCATCACGGCACCTGTTAGTGGGTGGGATATATCAGGCAGCAAGTTAACATGTCCTCAAAGTTGATGTGTTTGAAGCAGGAAAAATGGGCAAGTGTAAGGATTTGAGCGAGTTTGACAAGGGCCAAATTGTGATGGCTAGATGACTTGGCCAGAGCATCTCCAAAACCACAGCTCTTGTGGGGTGTTCCTGGTCTGCAGTGGTCAGTATCTATCAAAAATGGTCCAAGGAAGTAGCAGTGGTGAACCGGCGACAGGGTCATGGGCGGCCAAGGCCCATTGATGCGGGTGGGGGGCAAAGGCTGGAAAAAATCCAATCAAACAGACGAGCTAATGTAGCTCAAATCGCTCAAGAAGTTGGGCATGTGAGCATCAGAACTGGACCATGGAGCAATGGAAGAAGGTGGCCTGGTCTGATGAAGCACGTTTTCTTTTATATCACTTGGATGTCACTTACCTGGTGAACACATGGCATCAGGATCCACTATGGGAAGAAGGCAAGCCGACGGACACAGTGTGATGCTTTGGCCAATGTTCTGCTTGGAAACCTTGGGTCTGGCTATCCATGTGGATGTTACTTTGACACGTACCACCTACCTAAGCATAGTTGCAGACCATGTACACCCTTTCATGGAAACGGTTTTCCCTGGTGGCTGTAGCCTCTTTCAGCAGGATAATGCACCCTGCCACAAAGCAAAAATGGTTAAGGAATGGTTCGAGTAGCACAACAACGACTTTGAGGTGTTGACTTGGCCTCCAAATTCCCGAGATCTCAATCCAATCGAGCATCTGTGGGATGTGCTGAACAAACAAGTCCGATCCATGGAGGCTCCACCTCGCAACTTACAGGACTTAAAGGATGTGCGGATAACATCTTGGTGCCAGATATCACAGCACACCTTCAGGGGTGGAGTCCATGCCTCGATGGGTCAGGGCTGTTTTGGCAGCAAAAGGGGACCAACACAATATTAGGAAGTCATAATGTTATGCCTAATCGATGTAGTTATTCTGCCTTTTTTCTATATAAAGTCACAATTGCGTGTTATAAAGTCACAATTGTGAAATAAAAAGTTACATATATTTTTTGTATGGAACAAGCTTCCATACATATCTGTGTGAAACAGCTTCTCGAACAAGAGAAGAATGTAGGGTGGGACTTGTTTTTGTCCGTTGGGATTAATTGAATCGATGTCATTTGCTGCTGTGATCACATGCGATTGACAGGTTGTCCCGTCCTCACGGCAGTAAACACATCATCAGAGAAGAGAAGAGATGTCACTGCAAGAGGAAGGGGAAGTTATTTTCATTAAAGATTACTAGGGCACGTGAGTTATATCAAACAATAATAATGTGCATATTTAAATCATTTATAATAAATACTGTAATATTCAATAAAATATAATAAATAAGATAAAATAAAATATTTTGATTACATGGTGACTTAACCCTTAATCGTCCCTTGGGGTCCAGCTGACCCCACTGGACTTTTCCTCCATTTTTTAAAAGTGTTCCCTTCATCTCAGGGCCATGAGACTCTGTGACTTTTCCTAAATAATCTATCTAAACATGCACAAAAAATCTGGGCTTGATTTGGTTGTTCTAAAGGTGTGTAAAAAAAAATTTACCGTTTAAGTCCCTCGGGGTCAGATTGACCCCACATTGAAAATGAATGGGAAAGTGTAAAAAATAAAAAGAAATTCACTTTTTTTGTCAATTTTTTTTTACTAAATCCAGTATAAATCTGAAAATTTCCACATTTATATCAAGGTCTGGTCCTAGAGCATAAACACAAAGTAGAACGAACTTTCTGTCTCATATACACACGCACACACACACACACAAACACACACATGAGTGTGACTGCAACAGAGAGCATTTTTATAGAAACTGGCAAATAAAATCAACAAAACTGGCATAAATCTGAAAGATTTTCATACATAAATGAAGTACTAATACTAGAGCACAAATGCAATATGGAACAAGCATGTTCACTCACACGCACACACACACAAACACAAACACAGGTGTCTGGAGCATTTTTTTGGATTTTGGCAATGAATGGGAAAATGTAAAAAATGCTTTTTTTTCACTTTGTTTGTAAAAAAAAATCAACTAAATCCAGTATAAATCTGAAAATGTCTACATTTATATCAAGATCTGGTCCTAGAGCATAAACACAAAGTGGAACGAACTTTCTGTCTCATACACACACGCACACACACACACACAAACACACACATGTGTGTGACTGCAACAGAGAGCATTTTTATAGAAACTGGCAAATAAAATCAACATAACTGGCATAAATCTGAAAAAATTCCATACATAAATGAAGGACAAATACTAGAGCACAAATGCAACATGGAACAATCATGAGAAAGAGAGGGAAAGGGGCAAATAAAAGAAAGATGAAAGGCAGCTTAACTTTTGCATAACTTCCCTATGGACCTCTATTGGATAATGTGGTCATTGCACTCTCTTTCTCTTTAACTATAATTCCTAAAGTTTTTCCACAAACCTACAGATGGCGGTATTCTATCCCTAACACATAGAGCAATGTCCAAAAACTATTTATATTTATTTAAGATCATCATTCAAGTGATTTTTTCATAAAAAAATGATTTTTAATGAGCCAATTTATGACATAGTTAAGTATTTGTGCAGTAAATAGGTAAAAAATACCAAATACCCACAAAAACACAGCATAAATGTATAGTTGAGAAGTAAATAAAAAAAATGATATATAGTTTTCCATGTAAAAAAATTATATTTCCTTATGCAATCGCTCTGTAAAAGTTTGGGGTCTATCTGACCCCAAGGGACTCAAACGTAAACCCTACTTGAGGGGCGATTAAGGGTTAAAAGAATGCTCCATATATCCAGACTACATTCATCATGTTGTCATTATCATGGGACTTACCAGCATCAGATGTGTTGCTTCACTGCCATTCACAACTCATATGCCTTGACCTCATTGGATAGTAGGGGTCTTTTTATTTAAAGGAATTAAATAATTAAAGTATTAAAAAAGGGATTTAAGGGAATAAAGAAATAAGAACGTAGTTATTAAAGGTGCAGTGTGTAGTATTTATGAGGATCTATTGACAGAAATGCAATATAATATACATAACTATGTTTTCAGTGGTGTATAAAGAACTTACATAATGAACTGTTATGTTTTTATTACCTTAGAATGAGCCATTTCTATCTATATACACCACGGGTCCCCTTACAGTGAAGTCGCCATTTTGCGGCGGCATGTTTCTACAGTAGCCCTAAATGAACAAACTGCTCTACAGAGCTCTAGCTACTCTCTGCTGTCTGAGATATTGACTGTAGAAAAGATGGACGACGCCCCTTCACTATCTTCTATTGGTGAACAGTGAAGCCGCCAACGTCCAAATATGGGGCTGACATCTTGCGCTGATTTGGAACCTGAGTCTGCGCAGTAGAGAGCAGGAAGTAGAGCCACGATATCAAAACCCTGCCCACACTCCCACAGTATCTGTTAGCTGCAGAACAACTCTATGTTTGTGTGAAATAAACAGTTGTGGAAATGTAGAAATTAAAGTTAAAGCTCCAATCTCCTCCCGAAAAAAATCTGTTGGCGTTTCAGTGACAACTTCGCTCAGAGAAGCTGTCAATCATGACGTCACACCCCCATTTTTATAGCATCAAATAACTAAAACCCAACTTATTTAAAAAAACGAACACTTGAACTTACATCAGCATGTTAAAAAAAAAAACCTAAAATGACAGAAACCATCTTTTGAAAAAAAAAAAATTGTAATTAAGTAAAATTAAGTGTAATTTGATTGTTTAGTTTGTCTCGCGTCACATTAGAATATATGGAGGGACAGGGTTTATGAGCTATACTGGGACCAACCACCTGGGGACGATCAAGACGCTTTGTCTTCACTTTCCAGGACGTGTGCGGCACGGGCTGTGTCCGAAAAATGGAAAATGCTGCCTTCGGGGGACACATTTTAAGGTAGGAAGGCATCAAGGCACGTCCGAATCTAATGTTAGCTTCACTTCCTGTCTCCTGAGATACCTTCATCTGATCGAGTTTTGAAGGCAGCATAGATGTATCCTTCGCTGCCTTGGATATCCCACAATCCTGTGCTTTCCATTCTGTCACAGTTGTGCTGGTCAATTTGTGTGTAAATGTAAAATTTTTTACCAACATTTTCCACTTCTGATGTCATTTCTAGCGAGAAATTACTAATGTAGTAATTCAATATTTATTTAGTTCTCACCAAAGCTCTCTCTATTTTGCTGTAGATCATTAAACGGTTACACTGCCTCAGAAGTCTGTCCGAAATCAGTTTCGTGAGGTGCCTTCAAGCCATTGTCTGATAAGGCAGCGAGGCAACGAGTCAGCTGCCTAGGTTTTCGGACGCAGCCCTCGTCTCAGATGACGACATCTTTGTCCTGTGTCGGCCACCGTAGCATCTCTGTGCTTTGAAAGGGAGGGGTGAGCGGTGGACGGTTGCGATTCACAACCTCACCACTAGATGCGGCTAAAATTTACACAGTGCACCTTTAAGTAATACATTTCATGCTGAACATTTATAACGTAAAACAGCTGTCAAATATCAAATGTTTAGTTACTTAAATCTAACCACACAATGTCTATTAATGACTCAATTAATGATTCAATGTATATCCTCCTGGGACCCACGAATAGACTTTTGTCCACTGTAGTGGACATTATATCTGAGTGAATTTCTCTGACATCATAACCTGTCACATGTCACAGTCTGGATGTCCTGTAAAGAGCACATTCGGGGCTTTGTAGGGATACCAAATGTTTGGAGGTTTCACCAGGACAACAACTTCTTCTTGGTCTTTAAAAATTGCTGACATTAATGTTTAGCACTCTTATGGAAATATGATATTTTTTAATTATAATTTAAATCTGATTAATTTTCTAATTGTTTGTTATAAAACAGCATCTCAGGAAAATGTTATGGGGTTTCTAATCAAAATATGACTTTCTGTTACAAAACGGGGTATTGATTTCATACATGTCCACTGTAGCGGACGCCAGGACTTAAATCATGTTTATCAGGCATTTTGGAGACATAACAAGTGAATAGGGAAAGAAATTACATATCAATATTCCTATGAAATATTAGATATTATTTTGAAAATGTTGCCAATTATTACTCCCATTATTACACTTATTTTTTCATTACATGTTGCACCGAGAACACATTAATATGCAAATTAGATGCAGTGTATAGATACATTGTATTGAATGGGAAAATCCAAGTATGGCCATTTTACCCACATATTTCATAAAGTAAAATGGTATATCAATACATTTCATTATATCTTTCATAACATAGTTCAGAATCATCTTTAAACTAAGTTTGTTTTTTAAAAAAATCCTGAAACCTAAAAATTGATTGGTGAATTAAAAATAAATCCCATTGTTTTTGCCTATACATGCAATTTCATGTCATTTAATTGTTTTAACAACTCAGTCCTGGTGTCAACTACAGAGGACACATCATAACATATTAATAAAATATAATTTTTCAAAAATGTTATTATGTCTTATGCTCTAAACAATGAAATGACATGAAAAAATACTAAATTCAGAACACTTTTTTTTTCTGGGTCCCAGGAGGCTATGGTAGTTACGGCTACCCCAATGGAAAAAATTGTTTGCCCCAATGGCAGTGATTATCTTAAACCGTACAGTTTTCTAAAGTAGTACAATTTCTCTTTGAAACAATGTCTAATTGATTAATTTAATTGATTTGTGTATTTGTTCTGTAAATGTGTGATGTGATTTTGTGTAGTAATGTGAATTTAGTATATGTCACCAGTGTCAAAGATAGATTTCCGCTCTGTGACAAACAGAATGGACAATAAAGTTCAATCCAATCCAATCCAATTCTGTGATGCAGCAAATTCCAATTTTTTTCCCACAGATTTCATCAGAATTTATTTACGTAGGCCTACTCCTTACAAAAAACTACTGTGGTGCTACCATGGAACAATTATGGTATCTGATAATACCATGGTAGCGCATTATTACCATATTCAAATACCATGGTAATTATTTTGTCCTTCAATGCACTTCAAAAATAGCAACAAAAATGGTAGTACGTACCATAGTGCTTTTTGATGATCATTTTATGACCGTTTATAAAATTACCCACAAACCTTATAATTAGCCAATATGAAACCATGCTTATATTGGAGTACAAATTTATTCTCTCTCAACCTCAAGGCTTTAACTTTGAAAAATGAATATTGCAGAGGAAATGTGACACACAAACAGCAGAGGGCGCATGCATGCAGAATAAATGTATAAATGTGTTATTGTATTGAAATAGCAATCGATTAAACAATCCGAACGTTTATGATTTCACTCTACAATCACACCCTCGCTATTATTACATTACTGATACACAGCAGCACAAAAAAACCCGAACCTTTTCAAATTTCGGACGTTGCCTGTGACGTCGCGCCGAGCGTGCGCTGAGGTCATTTCCTGTTTGTGCTCCCGTTGAGTCGCTAGACGGAGGCCTATTCGCGATACCACCACCACTACCACCGCAGTAACGTCGCTCACAGACCTACAAAGGACGGGCACGACGAGGTTTTAAAAGCCTTAAACGCGTCAGATAAGCGTTGTGGGATGAGTTTGAGCGACCGGGCTCGTGTTTTGGGCCACTGAGGGGCGGCTTGTGAGGATAATCGGGCGGTTGGGTGTTGTTATTTTTGGGGCAGCTGAGTGGTCATTGGCAGAGCTCAATACACAGCAGCTCGCGAGAGGAATAAATACACACTTCACGTCTCTAAACACCCTCGTTTCACTCAACTTACATGGGCTTTTGAGGATTTTTACATTTCGGTTGACCAACACAACGCAGGAGAATAAAAGTGGAGGTAAGGGACTAAAACGTGCATCGATGATTGATGGCTAGCGTGATGTTTAGCCTAGCCCGAGTCGCTATATTTAAAATTCACTTAAATGTTATGTGTTGTTGCCCGTTGGGATACTTTACCAGACAGAATCTCTTGACGAAAATGTGTTTCTTATGCTTTCTGGATAGACGAACCGCATCTCCCGTCACAACACACGTTTGTTCCCCGTTTCTCTTTACAAATCAGTTTAATAGAGAAAAGAACGCTTATAGATTCATTTAAACCCATTTGGCGCTTATGGTCATCTCTCTCGCTTGCTGTAAGTGCATCATTTTGTCTTGGCGGTTAATCCATGAGGTAAAATAAAATAATAGCTAAATTAGTGGAAATTAGTTTATATTATCGATCAAATCATTTCCACGATGTACAGATGCATGATGGATGTGAATGTATAGGATTCACAATCTATAGGATTCGCTGTACATGCTGGATGATCGATCAAAATGATGCCACTTTGCTTTTGGTTTTATTAATAGCGCTGCCATGCTGTTCCACGTGGAGTTCAATTCAATTATGTTTGCGTGTGTAAAATAGTTCAACTTTATTTAAGGTTGAAGCGGTCAGATGTTTGACAGATATGAAATAATGCATCCATCAGGTTAGCGCGTGAGTGGAAACGAGGCCTGAAGGTTATTGGGGTTGAGAAGGGGTCAGGTTTAGGACTCCTCGATCTGGAATTATTCCGCCCAGCACAGAACATGTGTAATCATTAGTTTGTTGAAATGGTCACCGCGCTTGTTTGTCTTTCTGATGTGGACTTCAAAGTGCGTATGTGCGCGCGCGCGAGAGAGTTGTTGTTGAAAAAGCGGAACAGGCAGACCACTGACCAACTGATACACGCACACTACATGCACGGCACGTATATGCCAGCGATAGAGACAGTCCGTGTGCTTTAATGCCAGTGCATGTGTTGAGCAGTTGTGTAAGGGACTAGCAGGGGCGTCACAAGGTGGGGATTTTATTTTGCAGGGATAATCCGGTGTTGTGCCCATGGTGATAGGACAGCACGCCAGATTTGTGCCAGAGGCATTGCTATGCCAGGAAACTCCTCTGGCACACACTGATCCTACACTCGCATCTCAACAACAATAATAAAAAGGCAGAAAAACATATTTTTTAAAAAACTGTTTAGTGCTGTTTGCTGAGGCAGCAATCTCTGTTCCAATTGTTTATGTAGGGTTAGTGGCTTGAACAAACACCTTACACTAAATGTAGTAGCACTTTGTGCTACTAACATGAATGATATCTCAAAATATGGTCTTGCTGAGGAGAGGTGTTTTCTAAGCGATCAGCTATAGATAAAATCTCACACACTTGCATTATGAGACATATCAAATTCAAGACTCCAAAAATGAGCGACTCAGAGTTGGGCTTTTTGGACTTTGGACCACATTGCTAAAAAAAATAATAATTCTGTGGTAAAACTAGTAAACATTATATAGCACTTTTTTTTTTTCAGATAATAAATCTAGAGTTCTTTTAATCTTACCCCTCTGGCAAGATTTATTCTTTGACTTGTCTGACACGGTTTTGCTTCTTAGATTAGTACTTCATGCAATTTTGCTTCAAGTAGATTGATTTTTATGCCTTGGTGCATGTTTAGATTTTTATTTTTAAGCAATGGATGCACCAATATTAACATTCTGAGTCTGATACAATAAGCCAATAATTAATTTAATCTTATGGCCAATTTTTTTAAACCCCATTTTGAAATCTGCATGACTGATTCCATAAAAGATCTTGTGAAGAATGTTTGGGCATTTGTTTTCCATACAATTAAACTTTAATGTTCTAATCAATGACGGCAACATCTAACATGCCAATGTTTCAAGGTTTTATTTTATGGCAGAAACCATTAACTTGATACAGTTCACTAGTTTTTGAAGTTACCAAACTTGTGAAGGGATAGTTCACCAAAAATGTTAATTGTCATTATTTACTCATCCTCATGTTGTTCCAAACCTGTATGTCTTTTTCGTCTGTAGAACACAAAAACAGATATGTTGTAAAATGTCCAAAACAACACTGGAATCCCACTGAAGGTCCCGGATATACTTCAAGAGAAATTAAAGAACGAACTGGTGTGACGCCATTTCAAACAAAATCAGGCCAAAACAAAGTTTGTTTAGAGTTTGTTTCGGGGGTTCAAAATGGCTTGCCAAAGCAAACTTTCAGGAAAAGTTCCCTCTGGCTGGTAAACACATCCGTACTACCATTGGTGGTCTGTGACGATTACATATTAGGCTCCGCCTTCTTTAACATGGAAATGTGCTCTGGTTAATTTCTTTTGTTCGGTCAATCGGGGTCGGACGTCCGTGAGAAAATAAACCATGAACACTCTGGAGAGTCGCTTTATAGTAGAAAATGAAGTTGTAATTCTAATCAAAAGCAGCACTTGCGTTTTTTTCATGTTTAATACTGTAAAGCATTTCTGTTCTATTATGTAAAGTGCAATAAAAATATATGTGACGTGACTTGACTGCAGTGCCAAATTGCAGAGCTCATAAGCTCATCGCTATGATTAGATGCTTTCTTAACTGCTGTTTTCTCAATGCTGTCATTTTTGTTTAGTGTTAGACCGATATATTGTCCGGCCGATATATGCAATTTTTACGTGTATCGGCTTTGGCCGATAAAAGGCTACTGCGTTCACCGATATTTTTTCCCCGGCATTATTTACAGACCGGCGTCCACAGGCAGCTCTGGCTGCAGTTCATGCACCTCCCCTCCCACTAGCAGAGCTGAATCTTTTCTTCAAGACAACTATAAGTTTTAAACTTTCAAAGCATCTTTTAACTGTTTGACTTTGTTGAAATATTGCCATACACTTTGAAAGTGGAAACCCGTTGCTCTATATGTGCTTGCAACTATAGCTAATTGGGGTGTAATGGTACACAAAACTAACGGTTTGTTACGTACCTCGGTTTTGAAGTCACGGTTCAGTACGGGTTCGGTACAGCAGTTTTAAAAAAATGCCTTTTTATTTATTTTTTATTAAACAGTGGTTTACTGAAAAAATTGTGTCTGTCCTTAAATTAATTAAATTATAACTAAGAGTTTCTTAAAGATAATGCTGTAAACTATATAGGGAGCCCTTACTTGCACATTATTACTATAATATTAAAGGTTAACAACAGAGCCCAAACTATGAGCCTAGATTCAGCTGATATTCATGTTTAGTTATAGGATAATCATCACTCAAATAACACTGTGTGCAAACATGTAAACTTCACATAAGGCAGTTTTTGCATTAACTCCTAAATCTAATTATAAAATGTTTTTTTTCTCCAATTCGTTGTTGAAATATAATCTTAGTGACTGTCCTTTTCATGACAGATTTATCTAAACATTAAATAATCAAGACATCACTAACAGGTTAAGTAGAATTAATATATATAGGCTAATATAGTGCATATATTTAGTGAAAGAGTTGATTTCTCTAGTGAATTAACAGCTGTGGACACTAAATGACTTCTGACTCTGAGGTAAATGATGCTGCGTGACATTGTTTACAAGCTGTTTGACATCTTTGCGCGATTTAAACACTAATTGAGCGATTACACGACATATAATACGTTTCAGTAAGTGTTCTTCTCAACATACCATAAGATATTAATTCATGTTTATTCTTCTGGAAGTAATGATCGATCGCGTTCACTCACGCGCGTGCCGCTTGAATTGACGTGCCTATACAGTGATCAGTCGTCACATTATAGAGCGTCAAAACGGCATTTATCGTTTGAATTTTGTGATAAAATTAGCTTAATGCTTAATATGTTCGAGTGGGAACTAGGATTGAAGTGTGTTCCGCGCTTAAAACAAGCCGACTGTTAAAGATTGCATTCGGAACCGTTCGGTACACACGCGCACCGAACCGAAAGCCCTGTACCGAAACGGTTCGGCATTGTATTTAGGGAGCTACAAATAGCTCAGTTGGGGGCTATTCAAATGCATACGATAGCTGTTACGAACACTGGTCGTAGGATTAAGTAATGCCGACGTACCGTGGTATTTGTGGGAGTTTTATTCAGCGACCACCTGGCTGCGGTTTGGACGCGTATGTCTCTCTCCAGTGTTTCCCCCCACATAGACTAAGTCGCGGTGGTGCGCCACAGAATCAACAATTTTAGTTCAATAAATGTTCCTTTTTTTAAATTGAGACTTGTAAAATTATCATCATCATGATCATTGTCATTTTTATGATGTAAATTGAGGGAGCAAAAGCAGTATCGGCATTAAATATCGGCTCAAGAAAATCGGCAGCCCGTATTGGTCATCAGCTAAGGCTGATGAAAAAAAACCCGGCATCGGCACTAAAAAATCCATATCGGTCGAACCCTATTTTTGTTGTGTTTTTGTTATTGAGAGGAAAGCTCACAGCACATAATTACATTTTCATCTAATTGTCGCTCTCTCATCAGTGTGGGTGGCGTTGGGATGTCATACCACAGTAAACCGCTGGTCACAGATTGTGAACTTATTATTTACCCCTATAGACAATAGTTCTTTTTCGTTCTTCGCTTGGGGATAAAATGAAGTTGGAAATACGTCAGCAGCGATATACTGTCGAACATCCGGCGACTCCCACAATGCTGAGAACGATGGTTAGATAAATATATAAATGTGCTGCAGTGCACGCTTTCCTCTCAATAACAAAATAAACACAAAAAAAGTATTTAAAAAAAATAAAAACAAAGCAAATGAAAAGCATATGATCTTAGCAACGTGGATATGTTTGCATGAGCGCTGCAATTCAGCACTCTAGTAAAATCATGTTTATTTATGTAGCACTTTATACTAGGGCTGGACCAGAATATTCGTTCGATGGGTTGGTATTTGATTTTTAATTTTGGGATTCAAATTTGTATTTTGCCCCCACGCACACCTGGCATCCCCATCGAAACGGTTTTCATTCGCGTATGTTTACACTATAAAATCTGGCGAAATACAATAGGCCTACTCCTACTCCTACTCCTACTTTTTTCTATCTTATAGACTAGCCTTTTTTAATAGGATGGACAGTTGAATAGGAACCCAACCTCGCTATACAGTGGGGAGAACAAGTATTTGATACACTGTCGATTTTGAAGGTTTGCCCACTTACAAAGCATTTAGAAGTCTATCATTTTTATCATAGATACTCTTTAACCGTGAGTGACGGAATCTAAAACAAAAATCCAGAAAATAATATTGTATGATTTTTAAGTAATTAATTAATAAAATTTGCATTCTATTGCATGACATAAGTATTTGATACATCAAAGAAGCAGAACTTAATATTTTGTACAGAAACCTTTTGTTTGCAATTACAGAGATCATACGTTTCCTGTAGTTCTTGACCAGGTTTGCACACACTGCAGCAGGGATTTTGGCCCACTCCTCTAGAGATGCTCCGATCAGCATTTTTGGGGCCGATTACCGATCACCAAGATCATGATCTTCCGATTGCCGATCACTGCCGATCACAGAATGGCAGGGGAATGGCAATCTTTTATCTATAATCTTGCAGAGTTTGCACCATTTGTAGAAATGAAACAAACTCTAAATGAAGGAGAAACACCAAGTGTTTATTTTAGAAAATTAGATAACTTAAGGCTACTGTAGGCCATCTTTCCCAAATAAATGTATTAGGGCTGCAACGACGCGTCGACGTCGTCGATGACGTCGTCGATGACGTCGACTACGCGACGCGTCGGCGGCACATTATTTACGTTCTAGAATGGAACAGAAGATCTAGAATAATGGCAGCTTCTGCACCCGGGCATAGTGAAAATGATCATTTATCATATAAAGCCAGACCGCAACATTCAAAAGTGTGGGAGGACTTTAAACAGAAGCCGAATAAAACTGTGCTTTGTTCGCTCTGTAACGCCGGTTTCACACTGAGCGCGGTGGCAGAGCAGGAGCTGTGCGCGTGGAGAGCGGGAGCATTCACACTGCAGTCAGTGTTGCCAAGTCCGCTTTTTTCCGCGGAATTGGGCAACTACACTGTTGCCGCGGGCTGTGTCTCATGTCCGCGGGTTGAAGCAAAAAAACACACATATTTAACCCCCCGAACGCGATGTTTACCAGAGAACCTCCCCGAAACGCGATTGGGCTTGTTTTGAGTAACGAATGGGTGGGTTTTGTTGTGTAAACCTGGCAACCCTGCTGTCAGTGTTCTCTCCATGGTTCTCTCGCGCAGCTGAACCGTGGCGCGTGTATTGCAACAGACGGTCACATTTTCCTGGGTTCTCCTCCGACCCCAGTACGTCTCGTGCTTTTATTTATTATGGGCTGCATATATCTGCTGTAAATGCGACCTGGTTCCCCTCTGTCCCAAACACATATGCATAATAACATGCTGTATATAGGTAGTTTGCATGATTAAAGTAACATTAGAGTTAAGATATGCCTCTAGCTTTAATCATTTAAATGTGTCTTTGAAGTTTGGGCAAAAACTTCTGGCAGCTTTAGTCGTTGTTTATGCACATGTATATCTTCAAAATAGACGACTAGTTATACATTAACACTATGCTGGAAGCTCCTGTATGTGAACCTTTTGCAGATAAATACAAGTGCATTTTCGTTTACTATTGACACAAATCAATAAGTAAATCATACTCAACTACTATAGTAAACAACTTTTCCTAATTAGGCCTACTCTGTATACATTTTATGATGAATAGTATCATTATATATTATGTTTAAAAAGCTTCTTGTGTTCATATATTTCATTATAAAATGGCATACTATGTACACTACCCTTCCTGAAATACAATTAATATTGTCATCATTCATTGATTTCATGTTAAAATAATATACAAATTCACTACCCTCTTTGAAATACAATAATCAGTAAAAAAGAATTATAAGATTAATCTGGAAAAATAATCGTTAGATTAGTCGACTAATCGGAAAAATAATCGTTAGATTAGTCGACAGAAAAAATAATCGTTAGTTGCAGCTCTAAAATGTATATAATTATCTCACCTAAATATTTGATCATGCAGTGCATTTTTGTTTAAAAAAAAAAAATTTCAGGTAGGTCTAACATTAGTATTGAGGTAAGAAATACTAAAGACATTTAATAAGAAATCAAATGTAAATTAATATTGGTCTTCCCTGAATAAATTAAATTAGATTAATCCTTACACTTAAGGTTGCAAAAGTTAGTCATTCAAGAGCAGTTAGTGTCATAAAGGTTCATCAAACACCACAAGACAAAGAGAAACTCAGAGACGGCAGCAGTTTATTCGACAGCTGTCACTTTAAGAGCGAACACGGATAGGATACATGCAGTTGCACAAACGTTCACTCGCGAGTCACGACGGGGTTTACGTGCATACTCGTCAAGACGGTCATTTAGTACATACATTTGTGTGTATCTGACCATTTCAGCGCAATTTGTACTCGCAAGCTTTTTGTGAGATGGCGTGTGTGTGTGCGTGCGCGCGTGCACGGTCTAGAGAGCGCGCGAGTGCTGAGCGGTTTGAACACTGGCAAGACGTAAAAATAAATGCAAATGGTAAACTTTAGTGACGATGCGACACTGCCTCGATTGTGCAAAGTGGCAAATCCTGTGTCAACTGTGCAGCTCAATTTTAGTGCAGATGCGATGATGTGAAGCCATTTGAGCATTTTGATTGGGAGAGAGCGCGCGCACGCGGTGATTCACGCGCGTGTTTGTGAACTTACGTCCCACAGAAAGTTTTCAAATGACTGCGTAAGTTATTTAATATAGAAATATGAATTGTACCTCACCTTCAGCATTATAATTATTTTACCCGCGCTGGAAAGAGAATGAGATGGTGTCGCTGCATATCATGCCCTAGCTCTCACGGCAGGTGCAGTTTTATGTGTCGTCAGCATGCGATCGGTTCATGAGATCGGCCTTTTTGGAGACTGCCGATCAATCATCCCAAAGCGATTATCGACCGATCGAGATCGGTTGCCGATCAATCGGAGCACCCCTACACTCCTCCATACAGACCATCTCCAGATCCTTCAGGTTTCGGGGCTGTCGCTGGGCAATGCAGACTTTCAGCTCCCTCCAAAGATTCTCTATTGGTTTCAGGTCTGGAGACTGGCTAGGCCACTCCAGGACCTTGAGATGCTTCTTACGGAGCCACTCCTTAGTTGTCCTGGCTGTGTGTTTCGGGTCGTTGTCATGCTGGAAGACCCAGCCACGACCCATCTTCAATGCTCTTACTGAGGGAAGGTTGTTGGCCAAGATCTCGCGATACATGGCCCCATCCATCCTCCCCTCAATACGGTGCAGTCGTCCTGTCCCCTTTGCAGAAAAGCATCCCCAAAGAATGATGTGTCCACCTCCATGCTTCACGGTTGGGATGGTGTTCTTGGGGTTGTACTCATCCTTCTTCCTCCAAACACGTTGAGTGGAGTTTAGACCAAAAAGCTCTATTTTTGTCTCATCAGACCACATGACCTTCTCCGAGATGGTCATTGGCAAACTTCAGACGGGCCTGGACATGCACTGGCCTTGAGCAGGGGGACCTTGCGTGCGCTGCAGGATTTTAATCCATGACGGCGTAGTGTGTTACTAATGGTCTTCTTTGAGACTGTGGTCCCAGCTCTCTTCAGGATATTGACCCGGTCCTGTCGTGTAGTTCTGGGCTGATCCCTCACCTTCCTAATGATCATTGATGCTCCACGGGGTGAGATCTTGCATGGTGCCCCAGACCGAGGGAGATTGACCGTCATCTTGAAATTCTTCCATTTTCTAATAATTGCGACAACTGTTGTTGTCTTCTCACCAAGCTGCTTGCCTATTTTCCTGTAGCCCATCCCAGCCTTGTGCAGGTCTACAATTTTATCCCTGATGTCCTTACACCGCTCTCTGGTCTTGGCCATTGTGGAGAGGTTGGAGTCTGTTTGATTGCGTGTGTGGACAGGTGTCTTTTATACAGGTAACGAGTTCAAACAGGTGCAGTTAATACAGTTAATGAGTGGAGAACAGGGTGGCTTCTTAAAGAAAAACTAACAGGTCTGTGAGCCGGAATTCTTACTGGTTGGTAGGTGATCAAATACTTATGTCATGCAATAAAATGCAAATTAATTATTTAAAAATCAATGTGATTTTCTGGATTTTTGTTTTAGATTCCATCTCCCACAGTTGAAGTGTACCTATGATAAACATTACAGACCTCTACTTGCTTTGTAAGTAGGAAACACGGCTGATTTTGCAGGTTATCAAATACCTGTTCTCCCCACTGTACTTAATAAATATATTCTTAGCCTAAGTTAGGGCTGTACGATTAATTGAAAAATAACTTATTTCGGTTTTCACGTGACTCCGCCCCGTCAGTCACATCAAGTGCAGTTTGCAGGCACACAGAGAGATGCAGGAGCAGTTATCTGTGTTTATAGATGCTCAGATTCATTATAGTAACTGCATGTTTTACACAGTTTATATACCGGTCAGTTAATCGCCGTTCTTATAGCCTATACGCGCTGCCACCGACACACACACACGGCGCGCGCAAGCCACGAAGCCAGATCGTTTTCACTTTCGTGCTCATAAAGTTTGTCAAGTAAATGCGTTTAAAGGCTTGCCAGTTTCAACATTTAAAGCTATTGTGCACTATTCAAAAACAACAATACGTATCCGTTCAGTGCTCAGCGTTTTTCTGTTTGACACAGATCCGAGCCGTGTCGCGTCTCTGACAACGCGCGCGCGCCCTGAAGGCAGCCCTCTTTCACCTGGGTCCTCACAAAGCTTTGTCATTTGTATGTGTTTTAAGCCCTGCCAGTTTGAACATTAAAGCGAGTTTAGACCATCAGATGTGTGTTATGTTGAACTAATGCCTGATATAGTGTGACACACGAACACTCAGACATAAGCTCGCACATCACGTGAAGATTGTGAGCAGAGAGCACAGAAACGCAGTGTCAACACTGTCCTGTGACTAAAGTAAAGTAACTAAAGTAGCTTAGAAACTCAACTGTTATAGGCATATATTTTAATACCTTTGAAGTAAATACAAACCACAGCTTCATAATGAATAGAGACGGTATGAGTAATTCACACACACAATCACTCTCTCATTAATGCATTCAAATAAATGTAATGTAGACCTACTGTGTTAATTTATCTGTATCTGATGTACAACAAACAGAAATCTGCCCCATAGACAATAACTGCTGAAAGAGAACCGTTTCCTTCAAGTGTTTTAAAATCACAAAGATTCGTTTGACATTGTGGAAAATATAATAATAGAATCAAAATGTATTACCCTTTTTACCCATTAGGGATGTGACGGTGAGAAAATGTTCCCTTACCGTCACATTGCAGTGTGTGTGCACTGAGCGGCTGTGAACGAATGACAGTGCAGCCGTGCGCATTTTACTTTCGGTTTGCCAGTTCAGGGGCGGGTTGCTTGAATGGTGGGTTCATTAGCCTATTATTCTTAATAAAAAACACAACAACAAAACAGGACAATGACAAACTCTTTGAAACCAAATCTTCCGCGATCATCTTGTCATTCAGCTCAACTCCTCGTGATGAATGAAATCTGACCCCTGCTGCTAGTTTGTTCTGTGACTCGTTCGGCTCACGCTGCACGTTCAGTTTTTAAATTGTCCTCCTTAATCTGTTCTCTAACTAAACTACAAGTTTTACTACTATAAAATATCAAAACAACGGTGGGGACTAGGGTTGGGAATCGTGAGAAATTTTCCGGTTCCGGTTCCGCCTAACGATTCCGGTTCCGATTCCATTAAAATTATTAAACAAATAGTGGTAAAGGAAAAAGGCACAAAACACAACTCAAACAATCCATTTTGTGTTTATTACTTGCTCTAAAATTAATTTACAGGTTGGCAATGTCAAAAAAGTCCTGTACTGTACATATATTACAGTATTAATTAAGCCATTCTTGCAACACATTTTTTTTCAAATGAACACCTCTGAAATTGTCTTATTACATTTTATCTCTCTGTCTCTGAATAAAACCAAGTTATAAATTATATTTATTAGTTATATTTATTAATTAGTTGTATATTAATTTAATAGTAATTCAGTTATTCAGTGAACTTGTAAATAATAAATTGCAATTCAGCATTACAAAAGGTAATTGTGCCTAAACCCTTACCTAAACCATGGTGACTCAACGGTTGACAAATATAAATATATATATATATATAGGTCTTTCACTATAAATCTGGTATAAGCCCTGTGGCAATCTGTGCTGTAGCAAATGTTTTGTCAAATTGCTAGTGCAGCCTCCTTTGCATGTTATTAACTTTTCACATGTTACATTTTGCTTCATTATCATTAATTCTTTGGAAATTAATCCATTAATCCATACTTGGGACTTTCTCTTCGCCATGCTGGTGGTCAACGAGAAAATATCTGACGCAAAACCATAAATGTGTAGCGCGAGGGCTTTCAGGCTGAACTGCGTTGCACTCCTGGAAGCGGCAGGCAACGTAATTAATATTCATGATGAGGTGAGCCAGGGTTGCCAGGTTTTCACAACAAAACCCGCACAATCGATTCAACCCGCGGACATGAAACACAGCCCGCGGCAACAGTGTTTAAGATTCCGCGGGAAAACCACGGACTTGGCAACACTGGCTGTCACTCGCTATTAAAGGATACGCTTCCAGCGCTTCGCACACACATTGCACCAGAACCGTTTTCGGAACCGAAACTTAGGACTTTCGCGCGGTTCTGGTATTTTTCAAAAATCAGTTTCGGTTCTGCATAAGAACCGGTTCTCGGTTCCCAACCCTAGTGGGGACGGTGCCGCAGTGGGCAAGTGAATTAACCGGTGTATTGCCTGAATGGCGGTAACACAGACTATCGCAGCAAGCCTAATATTACCCGTTATTATCAATCTAAATGAATCTACTGTGAAATATAGGCGCTTTTTCTTGGGACGTAACGGACCTGTGTGTTTTGTATCACTAGTGCAATGTCCATTCTCGGAGCAAATAAGCGCTGCCCACTAGGGCTGGGCAATTTTATCGATTCTGCGATATAAATCGATATTTTTTCTCCCAAGAAAGTATCGATTTTTAAGCCGCGAGTATCGATACATAAGTCCCATTCAAATCCCCGTGTTTACCCCCATTTGCGTTGCAGGAAGAGCGATTTGGTCAGCCAGCCGCTAGTACCGCTGTAGAGCAAGTTACCCGTACTACTAACTTTACGCCGACGTCTACCTCTTCTTGTTTACGGAGTCAGAGCGAGGAGATTCAAATAAATGGCGGCGGATATAAATCCAGCGCCTTCATGCTTAAAAGCAGATGTGTGGGAGCACTTTGGGTTTAAAAAGAAGAAGGAAAGCGACGACTTAGACTCAGGGGTCAACAACATGAGTCGCCCGCAAGGACCACACGAGTTGCCCGCGGGTCTGTTCTTAAAATAGCTCACCATAGCAGCTGCGTTCAGTCGCTTCTGTGTTCATTTAAGCGCAGGGCTCCAGACTGAAGCCGAATATATACTAGTGTCTGTAAATAATAAACTGCAAAATACTATTTAAATATTACTCCTGCATGTTCTGCGTCTGTGTGGATGACGAGCGCCGCGCCGCGCGCGCACTCGCTCTTGTAGTCTCTGCCGACACGAACACAAACCTCACTTCATGAGAATTTACCGTTTAATTTAAGAAAACTGGCTGCGTCTCATTCTGCTCCTGGTTCAGTAGTCAGGGCACTGATCAGGACATGAGTCAATGGGCTGATCCCTGATCAGTGCCCTGACTGAACTAGGGAGCTGAATGACTGAGACGCACACCCACTGTCATATCATCATGAACACAGACACTGGTAATCACGGCAACCCGTCAAAATAAAAGTTCGGTTTAACGTGAAGAGATTGACTACAGATTGTAGCCTACAGTACATTTAGCTACGTCTCTATGTAATAATAATACGTCTCTTCTAATAATAATAATTATGAAATAAATAATACTAATTATATAATTATTAATGGTTGCTTATTTTTCACTTGATCTTTCATTTATAAACAATGTTTACTTTTAAACAGCATACAGCCTTTACATGTTTATGCATTATTTACTTATGATTATCATCATATATAATAAAACATTTATTTAAAAAAAAAATAGTGGTATTGTACCGACTACTGGAACTACTACTATACTCTTTCAGGTGTAAAACAGTTTGGATAGTTGTTAATATGAGAATTATGATGCATTATTTAAGAGTTTTAAGTATTATATAACATGAGTAGCTCTCTGTGACTTTCTTTTTTAAAAAGTAGCTCTCAAATGAAAAAAGGTTGGAGACCCTTGACTTAGACAAAGCATCGCGGTTGATTTGCAAGCTGTGTGACACAAACGTGAAATACTCTGGAAATACCACCAAATGTCAGTGTCAAGCTAAAAAAGCTGTCAAAGAAACTGTTCAGAACAGGCCACTTGCTGCAATTTTTTAAAACTCCATTGTTAATTGCAATACTGCACTTTATTTACTTTTCAAAGGCTTGTAAGCTACAGTTTGCACTGTTTCAATAAATGGAACTAATTTTCTGAACACATCTTTGATTCATTTTGTCCAGCATTTGCAAGCTGTAGACTCTCTGTCCAGTCAGAGACATATATTGATAATTTTAGTTTTCAGTTCAGTTAATTCAATCCAAGTAAATGAAACACTCACAAGATGTCACCAAAATCACTCTGTCCCCTTTAAATCTTTCAGAAAATGATGTAAGTGTATCGAATTATATCGAATCGTATCGTGAGCTGAATATCGTGTATCGTATCGTATCGCGAGATTAGTGTATCGCTACAGCCCTACTGCCCACGTGAGGCGTGCCGCTTCTCGAGATTCCTGCCTTTATTAGAGAGAAGAATGTTTAGCCCCCTCCCTCCAAAGCTTTGAATATTCTGTGTTGATTACTACCGAAGATTCGAAGCTCAAAAAATGGTATTCGGACCAGCCTTGCTTTATACAGTTTATTGCTTAAAATCAAGCAGGTTTACCAAATTAAACATGAAAAAGTAAAGTGTCAGTGTCTAATTTCATCAGAAGTACAACTTAATTTTCTACTATAAAGCAGCTCTCTGGTGTGTTCATGTTTTCACTCGCGGACGTCTGACCTCCACGGACTGAACAGGAGAAATGAAGCGGAAAAGATTTCCACATACAAGAAGTTGGAGCCTCTGCGCATGGCTTTTACATAGCCACGGACCAATGGTAGTATGAGGTCCCGATCAGACAGAACAAGTTTTTCAGGTTTGAAAATGCGAGGCAATTTTTAATTTAGAAAAAAGAGCAGTGCGCTGTTTTTTTTTTTTTTTTATGTCGCTAGGCAAGCCCTGAATCAGCTGTGCTGTCAGTCTAATTAAGGTAACTGGCACCACAATGAAAGGCCCGCCTCTCCATTCATTCAATTGGATATTGGGGAAAAAAATGTGGATGACGTCGGGCACTTTTCTGCTCAGTTGATTCTTTTTATTTTTCAAATTCAGGTGCTTTGAGCGGTCCTACAAAAACGAGAGGCGCAGCAGGCAGCTAAAACACGAGGCACTATTTGATGGGACAGCCATTTGTAGTGGTGTCCAAAACCATAGTGGACATTATTGAGTGCACTCATTCAATCCCACAATAACGAGTGTACAACTGATGTACGCTCAACGTAGTGCTGGGCGGTATGGGCAAAAATGTATATCACTGTATTTTTCTAAATTATACCAGTCTCATTTCTCTTTTCTCAGTCCCTATGCATGATGACTGGGTGTTAACCACCTACTGATTGAGAGAGGAAATACTGCAGTAGATTGACTAGAATGCCCTATTTTGCTGTCATGATGAGTGAATATTGTAGAAAAATTCCACACTAGAATTAATACAGGTTTGCAAAGCCTCACAAAATGCTTCTGTGGGGAGACAAGAACCAATAAAACACAGACCTGCAACACACTCATTCGTTTTAAACAGTTTCACATCACAAGCGTCAGCAGAGTGTGCGAGCAGCATGTGTTTTGTCACTGCCCATCAATGAATGAGAGAGTTCACATCGGAAGTGTGGCGGCCGATCCTCTTAAGGTGCGTGTCCTCCAGCATGGAACAGAGTTTTTTCAATTCATTCCTATGGAAGTTCATGTTCAACTTGCGCATTGAGAGCGTGAGACCCAGGCTGAATCCGAAATCGCCCCCTAAACCCTCATTCACCATTCCCTACGTTAGTCCACTAATACAGTTCACTTGAAGGAGTGAATGAAAACGAGTGCGTGAAGTCAGACAGCCGTTGAGCGTACATCAGTTGTACACTCGTTATTGCGGTCCAATGTGGGATTGAATGAGTGCACTCAATAACGACCACTATGGCTTCGGACACCACTATAGATGCCTGTCCCCTCATATAATGCCCTATTTGAGGGTATAGGGGATGATTTCGGATTCAGCCCCCATTTCGCTTGGCGGTGAGCTTTCCGCGCGGCTCCGCAACCGAAGATGCACAAGTTCGAGGTGAATCTGGCCGAGCATGGCATCTCCTCACACCGGCACCCAGTTTGCGCGTCTAAATCAGTTGCTTATATTTACAAAATGAGCCACCAATAGCTGAAATAAGCCCTTTTAATGGAAATAAAGATCCATGTTTAATGAAAATGTTTAGAGAAATTAGAAAATGTTTGAGATCGTTAAGTTTAGTTGTATACATGTTCTCCCATCCATAAATTCTGTTCTAATGTCACAAGTAATACTGGGTTTACTGGGTTTTACATGATTCTTTCGTAGTGTGGTTTTGGTAAAGTTGACTAAAGTAAACATTCACGTGTGTACCTTACTACTTCTCACCACTGTTTCCTGATGGTTTATAGAACAATTACTCCTCGCCGGTTCTGTTACTGAAGAATCCAACATGAGACAACGATATGGCGTGTCACTCCCTACGTTGCTAGGTTACCAGAGAGGGAGTGCCTTTGTTCATGCAACCAAACTTGTTTCGCAAACTCTGGTTTCTTCCAACGAAGAAAAATATTATCGAACGCATTTTTTATTGACATCGACATGTTCACTAGGCTGCGCTGCTGTCAATTTAAGACCTGCACGCATCTAATATACAGATATATTTTGCTTTCACTTTAGACTTAACCGACTGTGTTTGTTAACCTTGTGTGTATTTGACAGTATTAGCGCAGTAAGACTACTTAGTCCAGTAATCACGTGTTTGACACGCTTTTAGCTTGCGCAGGTTAAAACAGTGCATAAGCATGCAAATGAAATGTTTAACCGGCAAGGCTTTAAAACGCATGCAAATAATGAACTTTCGTGATTGTGAATAACTATAGTGTTCCGTGAGTATAACTCTGACACCAGCATTGCAAGCGTGGTTAAACACCCCCTAACTTTAGTGCATAGTGATTGGATATTTGCTCATATTAGCGCGTAGACTCACAGGCCCACTCAAACAGTGCCGAAATAAACTGAGGGAAATATTTCAAACGGAGAGAATTTTTTTAAAAATTAAATGCAAAACCGGAAAAAAAACGCCATTCACAAGCGCGTATTGAACCGTGAATGCCGTACCGAATGGTTCAATATTATATTGATAATTGTGGCATCACTAGTACAGTGTATAAAGCAGCTTTTCAACCATACATCATTATTTATGTATTACAAACATTTAAATAACACTGTATAAAATGTAGGCTACTAGGATAAAAGTTCATAGCTTGAGTATAAACTCTGATGTCTATGATTGTGATCAAAAGAATATTTTAAAAAACTTGTAGCCTATGTTATTGTATTGCTTATCGTTACGCCAGGAGGTGGTGACAAGTGAGTGTTTAAAAACATTGTCGTTTAAGTATTTTATTTTTATGATTTTGTTCAATTTAATATATTTTTGAAATAGGTTAAAGCAATGAGCATTTTGTCAGAGCCTCTGGTTTGCATGTTTTGTTAGTTGTCTGTTTTTCTCTTCAGAATCGTAGAAGAATTGCGATCTCCATTTTACACACAATAATTGTGATTCTCAATTTATCCAGAATCGTGCAGCTCTACATGGAGTGATGACAAAAATTATGACAGAATTTTTGGGTGAACTATTCCGTCAAATAAAACTAAAATTTAATTTATACAAAAATTCTAACTATATTAAACGTGAATAAATTAAACGCACTAAAGAACTTATCAGAAGTTTTTAATCATTGCCAAATCAGTGTTGTGAAGCTTAAAAAGAATTACCAGCGCTGTCTTGGCAATCACCCACATCACCCTGTCAACTTTTACATGTACATGCGGCAATTACGTTTTCTTCATGTGGATGAACAGTTCTGCTCCCAAATTGTCATTTAAGCATTGCTTTATGCAGCAAGAACGTCTGCTTTCTAATGTTGATTCTGAAAACAGCAGGTGTCTTGTCTTGTTCGGTGTACAGAGTGGTGTGTTCACCTGTGGATCAGACTGGCTTCACTGCAGTCTAATTGGCATCTCCATGGTGATCGAATAGCGCTGTCGCATTTCCCGTTAGAAATGGTTTAAAAACACTTTGCAGTAAATGAGGCTCATCCTTGTCCCATGTCTAAGTGCTATTCTCTTCACACGTATTGTGATTAAAAAACAGCATTTGCATTATACATGCATCAGAGTTAAAAACCTTGCAAATAAGAACAGGGAATGCAGGTTTCATGGTTGTTTTGCACCATACATATAATTACCATAAGCGTAATACATTTAATTATATTCAACATTAAATGTTTGTAATTTTATATCATAAATTCTCATATTTTGATTTCATTATAGCTACAATAAATTGTTCATTCCAAGAACTGGACATCTTACAAATTCTAATAACAAATCTTAAAGTATCCATCTTATCTTTTTGATAAGATCTCATTCATTTTAGTTCAGGACAGACATGAGGTTAATATTGCTTTTCACATTTGCACATTTATACTAAAATGTGACGATTAGTGGCGAACACACACAGTCTTCATATAATCATCATCTTAAAGATGTGCAAGAAAAAAACCTGATTATCAGCATCCACCAGGATGGGACCCTGATCCTCGATCAGCACTTTATCCCACATGTAAAGACACTTTTATGTGAATGATGACTCGGCATGTTTAGATTCTAAAATGCAGTGTATAATACCTCTGACATTTTCCATAGAAGTCTTGCACTTACCAAGTGTGTCACGAACGATCGTTGCTCCTCTCCTGCCCACAGCTAGAGTTCGATATACAGGACGCTCTGTTTTATTCCTCTAAGATGATAATAAATGGAATTCAGCTGTTCCTCTTCCGTTTAATATGAAATCCTTAGAGATTGATGCTTATCTGTTACAGAGTGCTGAATGCTGCATTTATGTCAAGTTTACATTACAAACATTTCTGAACAGGTGGCATTCCTGTAGCTGTAGTCAGGTGACCATTTGTGTAAAATCTTTCAGTTATGTGCATGACCAAAAATGTATATCACTGTATTTTTCAAAATTATATTGGTTATGCGTTTTCTACTAATTGAGACAGGAAATACTGCAGTAGATTGACTAGAATGGTCAATTAACTGGTTTGCAAAGCTGTGGGGAGACAACAACCAATAAAACACTTTGGAGAGTTGAGGGCACCTTAAGCATTTTAAATATCTAACCCTATACAATAACAAACAAACAAAACGAGGGAGAAACGCGGAAGAACATTTAAAAAGTCTAAGGATATTTTCAGTACGTTTAAGAGCACTACAGTCTCTGAACAAACGACACGTCAGTTTAACACAGAAAGAATAAAGCAGTTACTTTTTTGCTCATTCTTCTTTGAATTGTCAGTTTATTTATTAACTTACATCGGTCTTCAGTGTAGCAGAATAACCCATCGTGTCATCGCGGTCGTGATCCGACGTACGGCTGTATCTGTGTCCGAAACCATAGGGGACGTTATTGAGTGCACTCATTCAATCTCACATTGCACCGCAATAACGAGTGTACAGCCAATGTACACACAATGGCTGTCCGAATTAGGGGTCGACCGATATGGATTTTTTTTAGTGCCGATACGGGCTGCCGATTTTCTTGAGCCGATATTTGGAGCCAAAACTGCTTTTGCTCCCTCAATTGACATCATAAAAATGACACAATGATCATGATGATAATTTAAAATTTAAAAACGGAATATTTGTTGAACTAAAAAAAAACTATATTTAACAAATAGTAAAAAAAGGGGCCGGTTGCATAAACCGTTAAGACTAGTCTTACAAGTTAGACATACATTTTTTTCTTTAAGACTGTTCATAACTTTTTAAAATCAGTTACATAAAAACATAGACTGGCCTAATTTGATAGGAAAAGTAAGGCTGAATGCCATTTGCCTAACTGCTAGTGGGTCATACTAGATCTTAAGACACTGTCTTAACATGATGTCTTAGTTTATGCAACTGGCCCCAGGTGAGGTAGAACAAGAAAAAAAGAGTTCAGTAGTGAAAATAAATTCTGAAAATAAATATTTAAGCATAAATAAAATAATTACACTATTGCACACAGTATCAACAAGCAAGCAGCATAATAAAGTGCACACTGACTGTATTATACTTAATTTTAAAACTATTTGCAACCTAGTCATTTAATGCTTAGGTGCACTTAAACACTTGTAGAGCAACACCAGCGGTAATTCAGGAAAAGTCTCCCAATGCTCCACGTGAAACTTCGGTCTTTCGACCTTTTTCCATCGTGTCAATTCTCAATTGATTTTGATTAAAATGCGCAAGGGAGGGAGAGCAAGACGGTGAGAGTGCACGCGCACGGCTGGAGGAGGGGCGCGCTCTCAGCTTGTTCTCTCAGCAACAGAAGCGCAACAGTCAGTCTCATCACTCATCGATCAAATTAGGCTTTAGCGGGATAAAAATTAGCTTTGGCAGCCGCCAAAAAACGCAGTATGTGACGGCCGGTGTTGATTCTGTGGCGCACCACCGCGACTTAGTCTATGTGTGGGAAACACTGGAGAGACACACACACCACAAGCGTCTAAATCTCAGCCAGGTGGTCACTGAATAAAACTCACACAAATACCGCGGAACAACATCGGCATTACTTAATCCTATGGCCAGTGTTCGTAACAGCTAACGTATGCATACGGATAGCCTACAACTGAGCTATTTGCAGCTCCCTAAATACAATGGCAAGCAGTTTTATAGACATGGCATTCAGCATTTGCGTTTTCCATTTGGACGCACAAACTTTCTTAGCTATAGTTGCAAGCACATATAGAGCAACGTGTTTCCACTTTCAAAGTGTATGGCAATATTTCAACTAAGTTAAAAGATGCTTTGAAAGTTTAAAACTTATCGTTGTCTTGAAGAGAAGATTCCCCAGCACTGCTAGTGGGAGGGGCAGTGCATGAACTAAAGCGTCTCCAGCAACTCAGAGCTGCCTGTGGACGCCTGTCTGTAAATAAAGCCGGGGGAAAAATATCGGCGAACACAGCAGCCTTGTATCGGCCGATACACGTACAAATCGCAAATATTGGCCCGATATATCGGCCAGCTGATATATCGGTCTAACACTAGTCCACTAGTTTCGGACTGACCATGCGATCTCAGCTGTGTCCTCACTACAGTGCAACAGTGAAACGGGACCCTCTCAAACAGTGACGCGCTGTGCCGCATTCCGGCCATTGTTTAAGCGACCTATACCGATATTGCGGTATCATCAAAATTCATATCATAACAAAAATAAATACCGGTATTCGGTATGAACCGGTATACAGCCCCAGCACTATGTGCTAGTGTTTCTTAACTTCTGGATTTTTAGTGTGTCGCAAAGTGTGTCTGTGTAGTCAAAAACCACAAAAAAAAACTTAATTCTAAGCGTTTTTCTGATGCAAAACTTTGATTTTGAAAGACTTGCGTGAACGCTGTTGACTTTTCTTATAGACGCAGTTTAAGTAAAGTATTTCGAAGAAAAAAAAACACGTCCTGATTCATCTTCGTTCAGATGAGATATTGTAAGGCTATACTGTATGTCAGTGTCATTATTCTAACGTTATTTTCGTAACTTTTTGAAGTTAGAAAAACAAACGTTCCTGTCCTGTCAGACGTTATACTGTGCTCGAGCACACACTCTTCAATTGTGTGCAAATGTGGAGGCACGCGCTGTATACTGTAAAAGAGCACATTAAATTACGCACATACAACAACAATGTTATTTCTGGTAAACGCTGTTGATATTTGAAATCACCAAAACAAATACACCCCTACCCAAAAGGATCACAACTAGGTTTGGGTACCGAACTCTGTACTTTTAAGGGCACCGACCGAATTACGTCGGTACTACCGAGTACTGATTCACATTAAATCAATCGGTACCAAATTTCGGTAACCAAGTACCAAAAAGGGTACCGGTACCGAATTTCAGGGCTACTACCCAACCCTAATCACAACCCTATCTTGATGCCTCCGCCCCCACATTCACGTCCACACAAGCAACGGCTATGGCGGAATCTGCTGTGCCTGCCGCCTTATCATCAATAAGTTAATGCAGTTTGTGTTAGAACATTGTTTTCGTAAACAACTCCCTACATAACACACTAGTCCAGTTAACTAAAGGAGGGAGTATGTTATATCGTTTTACAGACACACTTTGGAAGCTGATGCTTGAAATGGGCGCAGAAGGAGGTTTAGATGTTCCAGGCTTATATTATTAATAATAATGCAAATGAACAAACAAGCGAAGATGACGCACAAGTACAGTGGGTACGGAAAGTATTCCGACCCATTTAAATTTTTCACTCTTTGTAATATTGCAGCCATTTGCTAAAATCATTTAAGTAAATTTTTTTTCCTCATTAATGTACACACAGCACCCCATATTGACAGAAAAACACAGGACCATGCGATATTTCAGTTTTTCTTTTTTAATAAATCTGCAAAAATGTCAACAATTCTAAGTATTCAGACCCTTTGCTCAGTATTTAGTAAAAGCACCCTTTTGATCTAATACAGCCATGAGTCTTTTTGGCAAAGATGCAACAAGTTTTTTCACACCTGGATTTGGGGATCCTCTGCCATTCTTCCTTGCAGATCCTCTCCAGTTCTGTCAGGTTGGATGGTAAACGTTGGTGGACAGCCATTTTCAGGTCTCTCCAGAGATGCTCAATTGGGTTTAAATCAGGGCTCTGGCTGGGCCATTCAAGAACAGTCACGGAGTTGTTGTGAAGCCACTCCTTCGTTATTTTAGCTGTGTGCTTAGGGTCATTGTCTTGTTGGAAGGTGAACCTTCGGCCCAGTCTGAGGTCTTGAGCACTCTGGAGAAGGTTTTTGTCCAGGATATCCCTTTACTTGGCTGCATTCATCTTTCCATCGATTGCAACCAGTCGTCCTGTCCCTGCAGCTGAAAAACACCCCCAGAGCATGATGCTGCCACCACCATGCTTCACTGTTGGGACTGTATTGGACAGGTGATGAGCAGTGCTCTTAGGAAGCTTAAGTGCAGCGGAAATTTTTTTGTAACCTTGGCCAGATCTGTGCCTTGTCACAATTCTGTCTCTGAGCTCTTCAGGCATTTGCTCTGACATGCACTGTGAGCTGTAAGGTCTTATATAGACAGGTGTGTGGCTTTCCTAATCAAGTCCAATCAGTATAATCAAACACAGCTGGACTCAAATGAAGGTGTAGAACCATCTCAAGGATGATCAGAAGAAATGGACAGCACCTGAGTTAAATATATGAGTGTCACAGCTAGGCATGTGCCGGTATCAAATTTTCATGTTGCGATTAATTGCTGAAGCTTTTATCACGGTATACGGTATTATCACGATAATGAAATTTGTTGCAAAATTTGTTGTCATACTATAACAGGTTTAATAACTTTCTAATAACAAAATAACCAAACATTTAAATATAATAAAGCAATACACAAAAATGTATAAAGTAAACATATTTAAAACAGATTAAAGAGCTAAAGAATTATAAAGAACAATAGGTAACACTTTACACCAAGGTCTCACTAGTTAATGCATTAACATCAACAAAGAGCAAATAGCTACATTTTTACAGTTATTCTTCTCTGATAATGTTAGTTAAAAAAGCAACTGTTAGGCAGTGTAAGCTCGGGTTCATTAAATAATACAGTTACAACTTTTGATATTAATAATGTGCTATTAAATGCTGAAATTTACATTTAACTAAGATTAATACATGTTTTAGAAGTATTTTTCATTGTCAGCTTGTTAATGAATGAACTAATGTTAAATAATGGAGCCTTATTGTAAAGTGTGTGACTGAATAACAATCAGAACATATTCAAACAATATCTAGGGCATGTGATTTAGTCCAGATTAAAATATAAAATGTTTAAGTTTGAAAATGAATAGCCTTAAGTCTTTAAGTACTTGTTATAGTTATGTGATGATCACCTAACCCTAACCAGGGATTACCGGAGAAACGGCTGCATTTCTGCTGTTCCGTCAGCGCCCTCTGCTGTCAGAGAGTGAATGTGCGTTTCATTCAAGGCACGTCCTTCACTCGTTCCGCCATGTGCTCATGCACGTTGGGTTTTGTTTACATCAGTGCTCGTTCCTCTTTGATGTATTGTTCATTTTAAACGGTTGATGGGTAAAGTAAATGCATTCTAAAAATCGGAATAATAGGTAGGCTAATAAATAAATATTCACGGTATTTTGAAGTGCCCACGATAACAATATTGTGCATGTTCATTATTGCGGTATATCGTATTACCGTTTACCGGCACATGTCTAGTCACAGCAAAGGGTCTGAATACTTAGGACCATGTGATATTTTAGTTTTTTTAATAAATCTGCAAAAATGTCAACAATTCTGTGTTTTTCTGTCAATATGGGGTTCTGTGTGTACATTAATAAGAAAAAAATCACTTAAATGATTTTAGCAAATGGCTGCAATATAACAGAGTGAAAAATTTAAGGTCTGAATACTTTCTGTACCCACTGTATATTCAAGCAAAAGACTGTATTTCTTAGTTCTGTGAAACACCGCGAAACCAACGTTACTCGAGGATCGAGAAAAAATAAAGCAACCTCGGCATCTGTTTTCAGGCCTTCCCGCTACTTAAGATCTCTCCTGCAAAGCTTCTCCGATATTAACACAGTTCCTCTTACCTTTCTTTTTAGTTCTATTCCCCTGGCCTGGCCTTTTCCTCATTTGTATTTTCTCTCCCATCTCTATCTTTCTATAGTCATTCTGCTAATGTCTGTGTGGTGCACTGAGCTCTCTCTCCTCCCTCATCATGAGTATACCCTTACTGCTGATTGGCTACAAGTGTGTTTTAGTGCTTGTTCTGATCCACTTCTTCAAAAAATCGCGTACCGCACCTTTAACCATTCTTGAGAAATAAATGAGTTTGGTTCAGATCCCTAAAAAAATTGGGTTGCAGCCTAATGACCATTAAATATGGGTCCTTCCCATATGTAAATTGTCATTTCCTCACCAAATGGTGTTGCAAACCTTTACGGTTTTCTTTACTCTGTGGAATAAAGAATGAAAAGCAATGGGGTCTAATGTTGTTTCCATTATTATTTTGTTTTGTTCATAAATACAATTTGTTATAAATAGGCAACAGAAATGCAAAACTTCTTAGTCTGTGGTGCTTCCTGTGTTGTACTTTGTGGTTGACATTGGTTTATTTGCCTTGATCCCAAGGTGAGTCTGGCTCTGTGGTACTTAACGTCTGCCTGACCTGAGACTCAACGCTCCCCCTCCCCCAACCTCCCTGCCACCCTGCCACCCTGCCCTACACCCCACACACCCCTAACCCAGCATGAACGAGGTCAGCATCGTCAGAGAGGGCTGGCTCCACAAGAGAGGTGAGCACTGCTTACTCATTCATCAGAACAGTCCGTATCATATTTTTGGATTGTAAACACCATCTACTTCCTTGTATCTCTTCCTCCTCCTGTCTGCAGGTGAATATATTAAGACTTGGAGGCCCCGGTATTTCATCCTAAAGAGTGATGGCTCTTTCATCGGCTACAAGGAGAAGCCTGAGACGTCAGACCACAATCAGCCACCTCTTAACAACTTTTCAGTCGCAGGTCTGTTACAGTCTGCTGCCTCTCTCCATGCACACCAGATTGTGTAGTGTTCTAAAATATGGCTCCCATATAGGCCTGTCACGATAACAAATTTTCTGGACGATAAATTGGCCAATAAATGATTGCGATAAACGATGATATTGTCGTTCTGAGACCATTTTCATCTAAAATAATGATAATGGCATAATAATGCAGGTACACCTTTTCAGAGATCAATAAACTTTTATTTCTAAAGACTATTTAACACTGAAAACGGAGAGCATTTTAAATATCCACAATAAATGAACAAAAAAAAAAAAAGCAATGGACTCTCAGTCTGTTAACAAAAAATGCACTTGAATAAACAGCTGGAAAACTGCAGCGGATGATTGTGTTTTAGGTAGTGCTGGGAATCAATTTAAAAAAAATGAACTAATTAAATCACATTTTTTCTGTAATTAATTACGATTCATACGTTTTAATGTTTTGATATTGTAATAATTTCGGTTACTCTCCAAATTAATGTAGAAACAATTTATTGACAGCATATTTTAAATATGTGTTGTATTGTCATGTTTTTATGAATGAAGGCCAGTATCACTGATGTCTCTATGAAACATTAATGACGTAACATTAGAGTATAACTGAAAGCTCCCAATTTCAACATTTATTAGGCTTTAAAAAAAACTTTTAATTTAAGTGAACTTAAAACAATCTTTACGTAAACCCATTATAATAAATGTTATTTTTACCTGTGCCTTCCCTGTTAGACATATACAGAATGTAATAGTTATCAAACACCTTTCTTAACTGCATAAATAATAAATGAAATATAGATTAATCATTATTAAAGCTACAATTTTCTGTTCCCGTTGTTCTTTGATGAGCATTAATGACAGGTGTCATCAGTGCTCCTGTCACTTTAAGAACAGCCGCAGCCGAACATGCGCGGGACAGCGCGTGAGATCCGCGTCATCTCATCTCATTTCCTCACAACTCTTTAAATTCATTTAAGACTCCTAATATCCTAATATAACTCTCTGTGGTGTTGTTGTTATTGTTTGTCCAGAGCAAAAGAGAACTCGATGGGAGCAGGAGACTGCGTCGTGTGTGTGTGTGTGTGTGTGTGTGTGTGTGTGTGTGTGTGTGTGTGTGTGTGTGTGTGTGTGTGTGTGTGTGTGTGTGTGTGTGTGTGTGTGTGTGTGTGTGTGTGTGTGTGTGTGTGTGTGTGTGTGTGTGTGTGTGTGTGTGTGTGTGTGTGTGTGTGTGTGTGTGTGTGTGTGTGTGTGTGTGTGTGTGTGTGTGTGTGTGTGTGTGTGTGTGTGTGTGTGTGTGTGTGTGTGTGTGTGTGTGTCAGAGTGTCCCTCGATTAAGTTGGCTGACATGAGACGCAGCCATACAGACAGGACATTGACACACACACTGACACACAGAGACAGGACATTGACACACACACTGACACACAGAGACAGGACATTGACATACAGCGCGTTCTCGTGTCTTGTCGTGCTTAGAAGCATTTACATGTATAAGAGCGTGATCATATAATGTAACGCTCGGCAAAAATGGATATAAAAACGGACGCTGGAAATTATCACGGCCAGAAAAATTATCGAGCTCATTTTTTTTATTGTGCGATTAATTGATTTATTGACTATCGCGACAGGCCTACTCCCATAGTTGGTTTATTATTTATAACTTACCAATTATCATTTACAGAAACTATTGCTAAGGCAAGGGATGTGTGATATACAGTTAAACCAAAAATTATTCAGACACCAGATATAATTTTTTACTTGTGGGTGCAGGACACCAGTTCATTTAATGTAAGCAAAATAAAGTAAACTGTGACGACATATACCCAAAAATTCTTCATACAGTGGACTACCAGTAAAATTGATAAATTTGGGACCAAAGTTATTCAGACACTTTGACCTGACCATGTTTTGCTTGTTTTTTCTTTAATTGCTTATGTGACCTTTTACACCACAGACCGGACAAAATTAAGCATTGGTAATTTGGAAATTGGTAAATTGGTATTATCTAATTGTGTACGTGGATTACAATCAACCAATCAGCTGTCAGCTGTTAAATTTATTACATACCTTTCTATTAAAGTTATCTGACATCATCAAGATGAATTTTTTCTGACACAGTTTAACTCTGAGTTCTTGTCATATTTTATGACCATTTTCTAAACTATAGCGAATAAACTGTGATTAGTGTGAGTTTTGTTGAAGGTGTCTGAATACATTTTGGTTTGACTGTCATATGCACCAATATAGATAATTCGATGATATCAGCATTTTTTTGTTGTGGCTTTGTTTGGTTTTATGAATTGATTTATATCTGCCAATATTGCTTGAATTGTTTCTGCTTATTTTAAGTTTTGTATCACCTGCTTTAAATCTGGCGGGAAACTGTAGTTGGGACTTGATTTTGTTCATCAGGAATTGATTGGCTCGTTGTAGTTTGCAATTGCTGTGATCTCATGTGAGTGACGGGTTGAACCGCTCTCGCGCCAGTAAACATGTCATCAGAGAAGAGATGTCGTTGCACATGTGATGTGCACAAATAAATCATTTAATAAATACTGCAGTATTCTATAAAAAAAAAATTGAATGGTCCATTTTGATTTCATGGCCCTTTCCACTTTTCAAGGGAAAGGGCAAGTTTTTGTGACACAGAAAAGTGAGACAAGTTACACAATTCATCTTTAGCTAAAGTATAAATACAAATGTTTGAAAAAGTAATGAAAAATGAAAATAATTCTATAGTATAGTGTATAGTTATAATAAGAATTATTGTATTATTCATTTGCTTATTTTTTTTTCAATCAATGCTGGATGGTCTGGTGTTTAAATCTCCTACCGCCCTATTAAGACAACACGAGGCACAGATCAAATCACAGTTCACTTTTAATATGGTGTTTAGAATTTTTTGACCCATTCAAGAAATTTAAATCCCAAATGCAACTGCAATAAAACTTGAATATCCTTTACAGAGTGTCAGCTGATGAAGACTGAACGACCTCGACCGAACACGTTTGTCATCCGCTGCTTGCAGTGGACCACTGTTATTGAGCGCACCTTCCACGTGGATAGCAATGCTGAAAGGTGAGGAAATGAGATGGAGAGTCCTGCTGGATTCAGTCTTTGTTGTGAATGAATAAATTAGTGGAAGATGTTGAATGTTGTTTTTTTTCTGGGAAAGCAGATTTAGTTGTGTTAACTGGATTTTTGCCAATCGAAATGGTCAAAAAGGTTATTACTCACTGCCTGTTGCTTAAAATGAACCGTGAAATAGGTGAAAAACATTTCAGTAGAAACCGGAATTGTTTAGGTCATTTTGTGACTAAAAGGCCCGATTCTTCCAAAGGATTGTAATGATGTACATGAGGTCAGCAGGATCACACAAAATAACAAGAGGAACCGTAACCTGCTTTGCTACTTGCATTTAATGAATGACTAATATGACTTCATCTTGATGTCTTTGCAGAGAGGAGTGGATACGTGCCATCCAAGCTGTGGCCAATGGGCTCAAGTCCCGGGAAGAGGAGGAGCCAATGGACATCAACTTTGGCTCCCCTGGAGATAACAGCCTGGAAGGGATGGAGGCTGCAATCGCAAAATCCCGCACCAAAGTGGTGAGTGCCTTGCCTTGCCTTGCCTCAACATTTAGCCACGTTCTGGTTGTTTGGGTAGCACGATTCACTTCTCAGTAAGTAGAACAATACTCTTGCTTTTGAGAGAACCAATTTATCATGCACTTTGATCTTTGAGACCTTTTACATTCACAAACAGCTATAGTACATACTGCATGACAATAGGGACAATTTTTTAGTTTATTTCAGTTTATTTTTTGTATTCAACGATTCTAATCTGCATCACTGTAATTGTTCTATTGAGGTTTTATAATTATAGAATTATAAACTTTTCTTTATTTTCTTCATCAGACAATGAGTGACTTTGACTACTTAAAGCTGCTGGGTAAAGGCACTTTTGGAAAGGTGATTCTAGTGAGGGAAAAGGCTACTGGCATGTACTACGCTATGAAGATCCTACGCAAAGAGGTCATCATTGCTAAGGTGGGCACCACACAAATCAAAGTTTAAAATGCTCCTGAATCATTTGTTTCATATTAATGACATGGTGGCGTGTGTGTGTGTGTGTGTCTATTTCAGGACGAGGTCGCACACACAATCACAGAAAGCAGAGTGTTGCAGAACACACGGCACCCCTTCCTTACAGTATGTCCATCACTGTTAGGGTTTTGTTTGGTTAATTGCACAATTTTCTTGGTTTTAGATTTGCTAATTCAAATGTTTTTCTATCTTTCTGACTACAGACACTAAAATACGCCTTCCAGACACGAGATCGTCTGTGTTTTGTCATGGAGTATGCAAATGGGGGCGAGGTTTGTCACATCCTCTCGCTCCTTACAAAAACAAACTAGGAAAGCCTTCACTGTTCTGTCTCTTTGAAAATTCTGTTTTGTCTCCTTTTTACTTGTTTCCAGCTGTTCTTCCACTTGTCTCGAGAGCGTGTGTTTACAGAGGATAGAGCTCGCTTCTACGGGGCTGAAATTGTTTCAGCATTGGAGTATCTGCACTCTAAAGATGTCGTCTACAGGGACCTAAAGGTTTCCTCCTTTTATGTGCTGTGTAATTATTGTGAAAATAGTTTATGAATTGTGTTTGAAAAGTATGTCATGTAATTGTGTCATAGACCACAAAGATGAAGTCTGTGTTCTTTTTTTACCACTAATGACAGATTTCCTAATTCTGTTTGAATTGCGTTTCTCTCTGCAGCTGGAGAATCTAATGCTGGATAAAGATGGTCACATTAAAATCACAGACTTTGGCCTGTGTAAAGAGGGCATTACTAATGAGGCCACCATGAAGACATTCTGTGGGACCCCAGAGTACCTTGCTCCTGAGGTACTGCCAACTCTCCATTAACATGTTTTCTCATCCGATTTATAGATCATAGTTTGGTACCAGATAAAAGTGGAAAAACTCTAAATTAGGCTCATCTCTGAATTGTTCATTATTCAGTATTCAAAAACCACTAGGACAGTGTTATACATTTTGTTGACTTGTGTACTTGCATTTATCCAAAATGTTTCCAATACTGCTTACATCCAGAGAAATCTGCAATTTTATATCAATGCGTCACCTGTCAATGACATCACATCCGCGTTACCCTAGATTTCCGTGGAAACCCCAAAGACGCTTTAATATATTATGTTTTATTAGACAGGTGAAATGTGAATTTAAGTGATCAAATATAACTCTAACAAAGTTCAAGTTCAATGGAGGAGGCAGACATTAAACGTAACTTTAATCGAAAAAATATAGACAAACAACAAAAAGAAAGGACTGCAGCATAATAACATAATGAAAACAGCAGCATTAAAGGTCCCATGCTCTTGGTTGTGGTCTGCTTCATACCAAAGTACTGTTAATAAATGTATTACATTAGCTCATCCATGAACATGATTTCTGCCTAAGTCCCGGCGGATTGCTTTCCATCAGCTGTGGAGGTGAAAATGACAACTCCCATGATTCCACGCTCATTCACGGCATCGTCAGGCTACGCCTTTATTGTTTTGTATAAGTCTCAAGTCTGATTTATTTATAAAGCCCTTTTCACTACAGAAACAAGGCAAAACTGAGGATTTTGAAGGAAGAAAAAAAAAGGGCTGTCCTGTTACTTTAAGCGACCTCTAGCGGCGAAACTTGCATATTGTGCCTTTAAAGCAGGAAATAATTTAGTTGTTTGGGTGTTTTGAACTTCTCCACATTGAAAGGAGAGCAGAAGCTGAAAGTCATCTTCACAATATTGCACAATACATGTCAAGAAGTACTAGATCAAGGTTTAAGAAAATATTTTGCTCTGAGGTATTTCTTCTATTGACTAGTTAAAGCGTTAAACTAAAAATGTGTTGAGGCTCAGTTCTGAAAGTATCATTTCATGTCCAATTTAGTGTATCATATACATTTCATTATATTAAATATTAAAAGATGAAAAGGAATTGTTAAACATTGTTCATTTGAAGCAAATGAAGACCGAATAAACTGAAAGACAAAAGGTGAAGCTATTGCTCTATATTAATATAGTTGATGTAGAAAAAAGGCAAATCTTTTGGCAAAATTACTCTTTTGGCTAACAGAAAAAGATGCTTTGTAAACAAAGTATCAGTCTGTTATTCTCTGATTCCGATCTAATATGACTTCTGACCTTTAATGTTGCCAGAATCATAATCATATACTTTTTGTTCTTTGGCCAGAGGAGAACCTGCACCCCGACTGAGCCTGGTTTCTCCTAAGGTTTTTTTCTCCATTATGTCACCTGATGGAGTTTTGGTTCCTTGCCACCGTCGCCTCTGATGCCTTTGGCTTTGGCTTGCTCAGTTGGGGACAAAATATTCAATTATATTATTGGTCAGCTCATTTCAATAATCATAGTCATAATTTAGAGATAAAATTTTGAAAATTGTGATTTTTAATGTCCTCATTATTAGATAAAAGTCAAAAATATGATTTTAAAAGTCATAATAGTGAGATAAAAAGTCAAAAATACGTCATGCTAAGTCATAATTATAAGATAAAATGTTGAAAATATGATTTTAAAAGTCCTCATCATTAGATAAAAAGTCAAAAATATGACATGCTAAGTCATTGTGAGATGAACAGTTGAAATTAGGACTTTAAAAATGGTATAGGACTATTAAAATCTTATAATAATAATCATTTTTACATTATTGTTTTAGTTTTGTGCTATATATATTTTTTACATCCATTTTTACATTTTGTAATCAGTTTTTACAACAGAAATTAATCAATCAAAAACTTCCTTTAGCTTTTCATCTAAAACAAAATTAAATTCCTATCACCGTAAAGCACCGTAAAGCAATCTGTGTTGTGAAAAGCGCTATAGAAATAAAGGTGCCTTGACTTGTTTCTTCCCGGTGTGTTCTCATTGTTCACAGTTCATCAGTGCATGTTGTTCCAAAGAAGAAAAAATGTAATCTTCGTAAGCTTTCGTCATTGATCTTAAACGATATCCAAATATTAGCTAATAATGGTTTAAGGTACTGTTGTTGTAATGCATTCTTTATAAAATCTTTTCAGTATTTGACAGTCATTTACTGTTTGTTAAAGGTGTACAGTAAGCGATTTCTGAGAAACATTGTTGATTCTGAAATCAACACCCAAACAAACACACCCCTCCCTTCATTGCTCCACCCCGAAAATAACACGCACTGCGAAACACAGTAAAAGTCTAACAGCTGGCACATCAGACTGCCCCGTTACTACAGCTAATATTACAACAACATCATATCTTGTTTCTGTGAAAGCTAGCAAAACCAATGTTAGTCACATATTGAGCAGAAAGAAGCAACCTCTGCATCCTCTATTGTCTCTCCAGCTCTGGAAAGATTCTTCAGTGTTATCGGCGGGTCCTAGCTCTTGCCTGATCATGTTCCTCTGGCCTTTTCCTGTTTGATAATTTCTCAGTCATCCTTTCTACAGTCTTTCTACTAACGTCCTGCTTGCTCGCGCTCTCTCCTCCCCCATCATGAGTGGATGCTGATTGGCTACAAGAGTGTTTTGGTCAGATCCACTTTGTTTTTTCTTCACAGCCAGGACTACATCTAGCATATATTCACAAAATTATTTGTTTGGGTGTTTTATTTTAATGTTTTGGGTGTTTCTCAGAAATCACTTACTGCACCTTTAATGTAATAAAGGTTATGGCAATAATTCCAATTAAGATGTTTCAATTGGGAAATGTGGTGGTACGCTAGGAAAACCTGGTCTTTTTTCTTTTTCACATTTAATGTTCTTCTATCATAAATATGGCACATTATGAAAGAAAAATGGCTTGTGAATATTACATTTACTCTTCTTCTCCCACTTCACTTGCCCCTTTCATGAATTTCGGGAGAAGAGGATGAATTGACGTGTTGTAAATCGGACAGATAAGATTCTCTGAATTGCGGTGCAAACTAACATGGCGGCACTCATCGCATGTTATAGATCTGCTAACATGATCATTATAAAAGTTTATAAATAATAAGGTGATGCGTTCTAAAATAATGGTTGCCTTAAACTAACGCTGTGTAATACTTTAAACTGGGTTATGGCTGATTTATACTTCTGCATTGTTGTCCGCGTCAATGTGCAATTACACATACAGACCTCTAGGAGGCAGTGTCCACAGGCATGTTGATCGTGTAACCCACAGTATCAATGCAAAAGCCAAAGAAGCAGCAGCTTGTTTGTGTACATTGTCGGAGAAGCAGCAGCAGTGATGGCTTTCTTGCAGCTTGAGTTGTTGTATCTAATACAAATTAAGCATCTGTAGTTGATTAGTAGAGTTAAATAAGAGGCGATCTGTTGCTGGAATGCGTTTTTGAAATCATGCCGAGTGCTCGTGGCCGCTGTTTTCAGTAGCGGTGGCTCGTGCGCAGACAAGCGCTTCAATCGATTGCTGTAGCGGAGACATTATTCGTTTCGTTGAAATCACAAAACAAAATGCACCCAAATGTGTCCCGGTTCTTGATATACAATCACTGATTAACATCTTTGGTTTTAATGAGAAAATAAATAAACTATACACAGCGGATCTATGTATTTATTCACTAACATAAAGAATCTCTGGACTACAAAATATTGTTATATAGCAGATGTATGGATGAAACTATCATCCCATTTCTGGACACACACACACTCCTATCGCAGATTTTTAAAATGTATTCATTAACCTGAGCAGACCAATCACAGCGCTTGCGGTCCGCGTAGAATTGACGCGTTGTTACATTATTGGAGAGGTGCACGTCAGGGTACGTCGTAGGCTACTAGTGCAACACAGTTATACTACACACCAACACTTTAATATACTATCCTAATGTTAAAGAATTTGTTTCAGCTATTTGTTTTCTTTCTTTCTTTCTCTTTCTCTCTATATATGCTCCCTTTTTCATCTCTTCCACCACATTTTTTGCTGTAGGTATTAGAAGACAACGATTACGGCCGTGCTGTGGACTGGTGGGGTCTGGGAGTGGTCATGTATGAGATGATGTGTGGTCGGCTGCCATTCTATAACCAGGACCACGAGCGTCTGTTTGAGCTCATTTTAATGGAGGAGATTCGCTTTCCTAGAAACCTCTCGCCCGAGGCTAAGGCCCTGCTGGCCGGCCTGCTCAAGAAAGACCCCAAACAGAGGTATGAGGAGCGTCTGTTTCTACTTTTGTTGTGATGAAAGTCTTGCGTATGTCTTAACAACATGGATTTGGTGCTTTCAAGGCTTGGAGGAGGTCCTGAAGATGCCAAAGAAGTGATGACACACAAGTTCTTCAATTCCATGAACTGGCAAGATGTCCTTCAAAAGAAGGTAAAAGAGTTTAAAACAGTGAGAGAACCGATTCATCAGATGAGTTCATCACACAAGTTAAGAGTACACGGTTAATGTCTTTGACAAATGCTCTCAAATCTTGCTTGCGTTCGTGTTCAAATGGGGTGCATCAGTGTGATTTGATTGCGATGTGATCAGAAGAACTATACCCTCAAACCAAACGTCTTTTATTTGTAGTTCATTAGACATTTAAAGGGGTGGTAAACCACGATTTCACTATTCTAACTTTAGCTAACGTGTAATGTTGCTGCTTGAGCATAAACAACATCTGCAAAGTTACAACGTTCAAAGTTTAAAGCAAAGGGAGATATTTGCTTTTAAAGAAATCAGTTTCTAAGAACTACAGCAAACGGCCAGTAGGCGACTACACACATTCCTCCAGGGTTGGTGACATCAACAGGCTCAATATTTACATAAACCCCTCCTCCGAGAATATTAAATAAGGGGGGGTGAGGCCATTTTGTATCGCGGCGCTGTTGTGGTATAAGTTAGTTAGGCTGGAGTGTTGTTGCCGCGATGCCGAGGAAACGCTGTTATTTCCATCCGGATTGCAGGTCTGGGGTACTTGCTCTGTTCAGCCTTCCTTGGGACAGGGGTGCCTTGCAGAGCGTTTAACATACAGCATGTTATATGCACGTGTGTTTGAGTCAGCGGGGAATCAGGCGCGCGCAGGGCTCCCTGCATCCACCGTCTTCGCGATTTCAATGCCAGATTTGCACAACGTCAGCTGCGTGAAAAAAACACTGCCGGTGCGTGGATGCACGACGCGCGCGCTGCACATTTCACGGAGGACAACACAAACTTCCACAAACTTCGCGAGTTCAATACAGGATATGCACAACGGCTTGTCCTGAAAGCTGGATTTACAAACAGAAGCTGTTTACGGGCCACAACCTGTAAGTCTGATTTATTTTTCATCGATGTGTTTTCCTGTAATAGGTTGTAGCAAGGAAGTAAACAGATGACAACGCTGTTCTGCAAACCAGTCTGTTAAATGCTCATTCATACTTAACGTTATCCGACGAACACCTAACATTACAAACACTAACGTTAAAATCTCAACAGCGAACCTGGCATTAGTGTAAATGATTCTTTGATTAGAGCTTTTATGTATTGTTTATCTACAGGCATGCTAAACATGGTTCTGTGTGTGATTTGGCTAACTTACTAGTTAAAGCCAGTGCTTAGTGTTTGTTTTGGGTTAGTTCTTGCGACAGATATTTGGCTGTAATCATTCTAAAAATACAAAAGTTAAAGTGCCATTCAGTAGCGATCATTATAGATCCGCAGTCTTTACTCTTGAGGACTGAACAGGTTCTGCTCGATCATCTTCACTCAAATGTTCTGGATCTGATTCGGGCTCATATGGTTTTATTGACGCCGTTGTTTCTAACACTGACCAAAGCAAGCACAGCCTCCGGTAAGGGGCGTGACGTTTCCGACATACGTGCACTAGGCGTTTAGCGAATCACAACACACTGGGCCAGCTAACCAATCAGAGCCCACTGCGTATTTTTGAGGGACTGGCTTCATACAACCCGGAAAGCATCAGACCGTTTTACAAGGAGGGACAGAGCAGTGTAGAATAAAGGTCAAATATATGAAAAATTAGGCAATTTTTTTTAAAACGAAGCATGAACACATGTTACAGTGCACCCCACAAACACAGTCAAGCCTTCAAAAGAATGTGTTTTACCACCCCTTTAACATTGGTTGTTTATGCTGATCTTTGCATTTGGCTAATGAGGTATGTGTGAACTGAATGTTTTCTATAGAGTTTTTTTTCTCACTCTCACCCACCATGTTTACTGCAGCTCATCCCACCCTTCAAGCCGCAAGTGACCTCAGAGACAGACACACGCTACTTTGACGACGAGTTCACTGCACAGACCATTACTGTCACGCCACCTGACCAATGTGAGTACCTCAGTCCTTCTTCACTGCCTGTCTGCATGAGAGGAGTCACGACTCTTAGTGTGTCTGAGAAAACAGTCACTCTGTGGAAAATAACTCCAAATAGTGATGGGAATGTATTTTATATATTTGAAGTTGGAGTTTTTCCCTCTTTTCCATCTCGATTTGAATCGCTTATGAATGCCCGCGTTCGAATTAGGGGTAACCTAGGGGCGGCGATTGCTTGAATGGTGGGTTCATTATTATTCTTAATCAAAAACACAATAACAAAACAGTACATTGACAAACGCGCTTAAATTAAATATAGAACTTTCATTAACAAAGCGAATAAGCACAGCAGCCTCATTCTTGTGGTGCGCGTAAATTAGAAGTGTTACCTCTGGATGCTGACATCTTCATCAGGCAAAGTTTACAGATTGCCTCATTAATGTTTGCAGGTTCCCTATTAGCATTTACAAAATATTGCCAAATAGGCACTTTTACATTTGGCTTTAAAACCGAATCTTCCGCCATTGTCTTGCCAGTCAGCTCACCTCACTCTTGTCACGTGATAAATGAGATCTGACTCCAGCTGCTGATCTGTGCTGCGACACACTCACGCTGAATTGAGCAGACGTGTTACATTTTTCATTGTAGTGTCTGTTTTCTAACTGAACTAAATTATTTGTATTACTTAGGGATGGCTCAATACCACAATTTTGGCTTCGGTACGGTACCACAATCTAATACCGAAGTACCGATATTAAATCGATACCATACAGGGTCTGAATTTTGGCGCGGGTAATGCGCATAATTTTACTCACTCTCGCAGGTTTGAGGTTTATAAAGCGGGAAATTAACGCAAATGTTTATTATTAAATGAATCAACAAAGATTATCAAATCAGTCATTTGGAAACTCTTGTGCAAAGTAATTTCAGCAATACACCCTTCTCTAGCTCTGAAAATGAGCAAATTGCTTCTAGCTTCAAAAGACATCACACATGCACAATAAAAGCAATCTGCGCGCTCCGATTCAAAACTTATGCTTTCGTTTCGGGACAGCTGACGGAAATCACTACCCACGTCTTTTTAAATCTTGCCAATTTGAACATGCAAGCGATTTTATAGCATTCCGTCACACATGGGATGGGAGCTAAGAGAGTTTTCTTTGTGCTCATACCAACAACAAACAGACAAGCCTAAAGAGCGTCGCGCATTCCAAATTAAGTTGTTTTTCCTTAGTCAAATACAAACTTATGTCAAATGTCCATCTTTAGTGAGCAGTCACATAAACACAGTTGGTTACATCTTACGCGAATATAGGGGAATAGTATGCGTGCAAATATTATGAAATCTAAATGTCATTGGTTGAAACGAACGCTGGAGAATTCATTATATTTAAACGATACGATCTTATGTATGTGCGTTGATCTGTTAAAAGAAAATAAATGTCTAAATTAGATGGTTTGATTTATGCACTCACCTGTCAATCTCTTAATGTCTTGTACAAGTCAGGATGGGCAAGTGGCAGATGCTTGGCAAGGTTTGATGGTTCTTCAGCAGTTTTATAAGCAAAGTAATTCCAAATTTCACGTCTAATCCTCTCTTTATTAACTCCTTTTGTGCGTGTTGAGTGAGATTCAACTGCTGTATTAATTTTGTTCCTCTATGGCGCCACATGACATTTGCCGGTTTCGCGTCAGTTTGGGTAGCGCACTGCCACCTAGCGGTGAACTTCGGAACAGCAGTATATACCGAAATGAGCAAAATCTTGATATCGTACCGTTTGAAATAAAATACATACCGGTGTTTTCCCAGTACCGGTATACCGCGCATCCCTAGTATTACTATAAAAAAAAATCTAAACGACCGTAGGGGGTGGTGCCGCTGTGGGCAAGTAATGTAATCGGTGTGCGGCTAAACACTGTAACAGCGACTATCGCAGCAAGCCTAACCCTGACATATGAAATGGATCAGAATTTTATTGAATGGTTTATTCAATTTAAAAAAAGAAAAATGTTTTTTGTTGAGAATCAGAAACACCCCAGTTTTAGAGCAGTTGTTGATATTTAAATGGCCAAAAATTAAGATGAAATTCTGATACCTTGTAATGTAAATCAATCATATCTTTATAACAGAAAGTAACATATTGTTTGCATTATCCCCCACAATGCTTGACGCGTTATAGGCTATATATAAATAGATCAAATTTTGTAGTCTCTTTAGGCTTGGTCTTTTTACTATGAAAATATTTTTGCTTCGGCCTGTCATTTGATAGGATATTTGACAAGAAGGATATTTTGACATAATTTTGTCTCTGTCCATTTAAGCACAAAAAGAAGCAAATGAGAACACTCTCTGTGAGCCACGACCCGAAAGATGTTTTAGAATTATTCTATACAAAGATGTATATCATACTGTAGGCTTTATAGGGTTAAATATTAAATGCTCAAAACATTTGTAAAAAATTAAACGTATGAACTAGGGATGTGACGATACATCGCGATTCGGGATTTATAGAGTTGGTTTTATCCAAGGCTCCGCTTATAAGGTATAATTCACAAAAAAAATTGATGAATTGTTCACAATAAGATCTATAACATGCATTTAAACAGAGATAATAGTTGTGATAGATAATACTGAATAAAATAAGATGAGCTGATTTGGTTTTTCTTTGGTTTGTGTCTCCATTGCTTGCAGATGACAGTCTTGATGCGGAGGACCCAGATACACGCACACACTTCTCGCAGTTCTCCTACTCAGCCAGTGTGCGGGATTGACCACACCCCCCTCTCCCCCCCCCCCCCCCCCCGCCACTCTCTCACCCTTACCAGCAAACCGGACGCCCCTCACATACACAAACGCAAACTCGTACAAAGGACACGTGCACCAGCAACCCAAGCCTTCTGAGGAAGCGGGTTCTAGGCGGGAGTACGGCATCTGTGAATGATCCCGAACAGGTGGTACCCTCTGGTCAGTCCTGGTTTACGATTGGCTTTCCATCCAGCCAATCGTAGCCTGACACTACACACTGCAACACAATCCACCAATCACTGAATAAATCTCAACCAATCAAGCACCATCGAGAACACCGCTCAGCACCAGCAGGTTTCAGGACACACGCTCACACTCAAAACACTGGACTACAGGACTAAAGCTTCTTGTAAACACAAATATTGAACACGCTCTAAATCATCTTGTGGGGACAAAAGAAATCAAACTATTTGGACTTTTTCCCCCCACTGATTGTTACAGTTTTAAAGCCATATTTCTGCAATTGTACAAGTGCTCTTTCTGGAACTAGCTGTTACCAATAGTGTTTTTACAGCGGGAGGACAGATGATGGGGTAACACCGAAAGGAATAGTGCTGTTTCTCGGCCTGGGTAGCGTACCGAATGCTGTGTGCGTGTGCGGACGGACGGATGCGTGTTCTCAAACCTACTTCTTAAACTGTGTCTTTTTTGTTTCGATTTTTGTACATGGGCATACCGTTGAGTAGTAGACCGGGGTGGGATCGTTAGGGGTTTGGGAGGCTCACACACTATAGATGTGAAAATGTTTGTGCTTTAAAGGGAAAAGAGAGGGAGACATCTCTAGCGTGTTAACAGGGAGGTCGTGGTTTCCTGCCTCCCCAAGCGGGAACCTTGAAACCGGCTTTCTGGAGAGGCCTTTTTCCAGTTTTCATCCACTGCCCCCAGAGGCTTGATGTTCCAAGGTCAGTGTATCATAGAAACTCTCCATCATGTTGTTTTCATTCTCTCAAAAGTTTTGCAGGCATTGATGTGGAAGTTTAGAGACAAACGTACAGGCAACAACAACCAAAAAAACAACAACGAGGATTTAAATGTCCTGTTATTTAACTGCAATAGCTACTGCGACAGCGTGACTGACTGCTTAAAGTAGCAAACGGTGGAAACGTGTACCTGCGTGCCACACCATTGTTGTCGCAGCATTGACACTTTTTTCATTTCTCCTTTTTTATTAGCCTAGTAAGAAACAAATGGTTAGGATGTCTGAGAGGAAATGTTAACTTCATCTCCAGATGTGTAACGTTAGGTGTGCTTCTCCAGACAGAAGCTGTCAGAACGCACCGCTTTAGATGTGTGAGGTGTTATTTTCTTCTTTTGCCTTTTTAAAGATTCTTCATGTAAGGAACATCAAACTATTTTTGTTTTATTCATTATTTTATTTGGATAATTTTTTTCGTCTTTTTGTTCCATTCACCCACTCCCTGAAATTAAATTGTCTTGATAAAATATATATAAAATATATATTACAATAGTAAAGTTTTTCTTTTTGTTTGTTTGTTTGTTTCTTTTGTCCATTTTTCCATTTGTGTGAGTGTGTGCTTCATTTGTGCATGTGTGGGTGTGTAATAAGGTAGTCACAGTATATATTTGCAACGGGAAATGAAAAACCTCCTTCAAGATATGACGATCCTTCTTGTTTAAACGTCATATATATTAGCAACCCTCCTCCATAGACCTAATCATACAGGAAGGTCCACACTGGTTTCAACTGCAGGGCCGAACTGAATTGCTTCTATGGCTCTTAAACACATCATGCCCAAACCGTGCCGGCTAGGTTTTGAAACGGCCCTTATTGCCTTGACTGAGAGAGACCGCTAGATGGTGCCATTTGCCTGTGTCATTAAATAATACATTGCTCCGGACATGAATAACATTTGTGCACTCTCATTCACACCATTAATGATGCTCAAATATAGTTTTTAAAAGAAACTTTTGGGTGGAGACATGAGGGGCAAAGATCTGAAGTGGTCTGCTGTAGTGCTTTCACCCATCTTTCTTGTGTGTATATACCTACCTGTAGGACAAATCAGCTTTTGAAGTGAAATTATTTTGCAACTTTAACCATCGACTGTTCTGTTCTGAATGTGATGAACAATCACGAATGTCATCATTGATGCTCAGTTTGCTTTTTTAGTGCTGGGGATGCAAACATTGGGGGAAACTTGAAATATGTCAGCAAACTTTTGGATATTTTTTTTTTTTTTTTTGCTACAGAGTGCTATGGGTTATGCTTTGCTATTAGGACATTCATGCAAGTAAATTCTTTTACCAAAAACTGTATGTCTGCCTCTTTTACTAACCCAATCGTGTTTGAAATTAACCCTAGTGGAAATGTTTTTGAGACGGCGTTCTTCCGCCAGGGGTGAAAAAGGAGAGCTCACAGGAGAACAAGTTTTGTCTCAAGTATTAATTGGAATTATTTGTAAATGGAGATGAAAAATGCCTTAATATCTACAAAATGGTTTTAAAAACCTGTATAGAGGATCATGAATCGTGACCGTGATTACTCCCACAGCGGTTAGATGAGTAACACATGCTGCATGATAATTCAGTCTACTTTAGCAGTGGGCTGGATATTAATCTGCACCTGATGACACAGAAAAAATCTTTCATGGCCAATAAATAAAAAATACGGGGAAACAGTTTTTGCTTTTGACCAATCAGCATCCAGAACTGGAACTATCCATTTATTAACCAGTGATATTTTGTTGGGTGTTCCTGTAGAGCAGTGCATCCAAACCAGGGGACGAGAGCTCACTAGGGGTCCATAAGATGGCATAAAGTATTTAAAATAAGACTAGACATGCTAAATAAAAAAAAAATCTAAACTGGCATTATTCTTATTTTAATTTGTCACCAATCATTTTTAAGAACGAGTTTCAACGCGTTTTAAATGTGTGATTTCTAGACGTAAAATAAAATACCACAAGATTTAAATTTTTTAAAAGTAATGGACATTTTTATAATAAACACGTTTGCTTATTGTATGTAAATAAATAATCTGATTAATCTATTGAAAGTCAACATTACATCTTAAGTATAATAACCTATATGGGTGATCGAATATTATGCTGGACTATGAAGATCTTTGGAATCACAGTCGATTTTAAAGATTTCTTTGGTCATGCCCATCACGGTGCCGATTCCACACAAATCAAATACTAACCTCTAACCCTACCCTTAAATTGAAAGTTCACTCAAAAATTAATATTCATGTCATTCCAAACCGGTATGACTTTCTTCAGTGGCACAAAAGATGTTTCAGTGATATCTCAGGGTCCCCCCCATATTGTCAACGGTCACCAAAACTCTGTGGCTACCACCTTTAAAATATAATCTTCCATGTTCTGCAGAAGAATGTAATTCATACAGGTTTGGAATTACATGCACAACGAGCACATCTTGATGACAGTACCTAATATTTGCCGTGATCTGATCCACTGATCTGTACAAAGGGGTCCATTTAAGTCTGACAAGATTTTCTACTTGCGTATGTCATATCACTAGAACACAGAATCAAAATAAGTTAATTATTTCATGAGAAACTGGGTAATTATTTAAAAAAAAAAAGTCATCTAAAACTGAGTAATTATATGCATAGTCATCAAAAATGTTTCCAGTAGTCTTTGTAATGAAAGGTTACATCCAAAACACAATTGAACAATCACAAAAATGCTTATTAAAGAGCTGTTTAATTTTGCATTGGTTACACAAAGCCTGGTTCCTGACAAATCTGTTCTTCCCAAGAGAAAATGGTTTGTGTGAACCATGCCCTTAAAAGAACGGGACCTTAAAATGTGTAAAAAGCTGGAAAGACTACAGAAGCTTTGCTAACAACCTGGGTGTTCTTGGATCCATGCATGGTAAGATACCATGTCTTCAAATGTGGGAAATTTTGGACTGTTGCTACTCTCCCAAGAGGACATCCTGCAAAAATCACTCAATGAACACAGCAGGCAATCCTGAATGAGGTGAACCCAAGACCTCCAGAAAACTACAAACTTCTGAAATCTTTGTTCATTTGTCCATCACCAGAACAAGGATGGTGTTCATGAAAGGGCACGGATAACATAAAGGAAGCCACTGCTGGCAAAAAATGTCAAGGCATGTCTCATGTTTGACCAAACCCACTTGGATGTTCCACAATGTGTCTGGGGAAATGATCTGTGCAGCCAGTTGAGACAACTGTTGAGACAAACGTTGAACTTTTTGTCAAAAAAGCACAGTGCTTTATTTAGAAGCACACCAACAAGATCCCAACTCAAAACCTGGACACTTTGCAGTCCTTGAAGCAACTATGGATTAAAAATTGTATCAAGACATTTTACAGGAGAATGTCAGAACAGCAGATCATGTCTTCAAGCTTTAGAGAGGTTTGGTGATGCAACAAGACAATGCTACTGTAGTAGATGGTTGCATAGTTATAATTACTTCCTAATATTATCAATCTTGCACTTAAAGAAGTTCATAAAGTCATTACTGCTGTGCTGTTTGGAAATATCAGAAGTTGAAGCTTTATTTCTTGTTAATTTAGCCACTGTATCAAATAAATACCTAGGGCTGTGTTTGTATTCTTCTAAGAGAGTCGAGAAATAAGCAGATCTAGCAGTTTTTACTGCCTTTCTGCATGCAATCATGCTCTCTTTCCACAAAATGCGAAAAACCTCCAGTTTTATTTTCTTCCAGCTGCGCTCCAATTTTCTGGCTGCTGTTTTAAGGGCCCGAGTGTGCTCGTTGTACCACGGCATTGGACTATTTAATCTTCTTTAAGCGCAGAGGAGCAACTGTGTCTAAAGTGCTGGAAAAGAGAGAGTCAGTAGTTTCTGTTTGCAACATCGAATTCCTCTAGGCTATCTGGGATGCTGAGGAGATGGAACTGATGAGGAAGATTATTTACAAAGCAGTCTTTAGTGGCAGCGGTGATAGTCCTGCCATATTTGAAATGAGGAGACAGCTTTGCATCCTTTGCTAAATTAAGTATGCACAATACTAGATAATGATCTGAGATGTCAATCACAATGCGTCTTTTTCATTATCTGACAGCAACATTTTGAAAATGATACCATTATCGTCTCAGAGAAAACAAAAAAAAATAGAATTTGTGAAAACAGTGCAATCTGCGCATGCATATTACGTGTTCAGTCTATAGGTGCGTAATGTTTCTTCACAAAGTGACATCGCCAACTATTGGCCTGGCATTCTTTTTTAGTCGTTTTCGCAGATCCGTGTAAACAGGGATTGTTTTGACAACATTGTCAACGTTGACCATGTGAAGGAAAAACTTTTCCTGTTTAGGACATGGTTGTCGTGTAAACTTCCCCTTGATGTATTCAATTAAAATGTGAAAAATACAATTGTTTGTGTGTTATTAGTTTAGTCAGATTATGTTTGTCTACAAATGCAAGTTAAATTCTGATCAATTGTTCAGTTCTTGGACTCATCCTCTTCTCCATATACACTACATTACTGGGACCCATTATACAGGTGCATGGTTTCTCCTACCATTGATATGCTGATGACACACAGCTCTACCTTTCATTTGCAGATGACCCCACAGTAGCTGCACGAATCTCAAGCTATCTGGCAACTGGTGGACATCTCAGCATGGATGGAAGAGCATCACCTGAAGCTCAACCTGGCAAAGACTGAGCTTCTTGTCTTCCCTGCCAATCTGACTACAGCACGATGTCACCCGCCAGCTAGGTTCATCATTGATTACCCCATCAAGGTCAGTCAGAAATCTAGGAGTAATCTTTGAGGACCAGCAGACCTTCAAAGACCACATTGCAAAGACAGCTCGGTCATGCAGGTTTGCACTACACAACATCAGGAAGATCAGGCCTTTCCTATAACTGAGCATGCACCACAGCTTCTCGCCCAGGCCCTGGTCATTTCTAGGCTTGATTACTGCAATAGTCTTCTGGCTAGACTTCCATCATGAGCAATCAAACCTCTCCAAATGATTCAGAATGCTGCAGCACGTCTTGTCTTCAATGAGCCTCTGCACTGGCTACCACTTGCTGCTCGCATTAAGTTCAAGGCATTGATGCTTGCTTACAGATCTAACAAAGGCTCAGCACCCTCCCACTTCCACTCGTTCTTACGATTCTACATCCCTAGCAGAAGTCTGTGATCGGAAAATGAGCGACGGCTCCTGATACTATCACAGAGAGGCACAAAATCACTCTCCAGAACATTTTCACTCACTGTTCCTTGCTGGTGGAATGATCTCCTTGCCTTCATCCGGAATGCAGAATCCCTGACAATTTTCAATAGACAACTGAAAACTTAAGTGCCGTGAGCACTTAACCTCATCATTAAATAAATCTATGCTTTCACTTTTGAAACTTTTATGAGCACTTGTGTTTATTTGCCTCTTTACAATGAATCGCTTGATGTATTCCTCTTTTGAAAGGAGTACAAAAAGCATCTGCAAAATGAATGAATGTAATGTAAATGTAAATAAGGTCCCATTTTATGCGCAATCAATGCAATTTTCAAAGGGATTATAAACTTTCTTGTCATTGAAATTAATTTGAAATAAATCAGCGATGACCACTAGAACATTCTTAACACAAATGTACCTGACACGTTCTGTGAATATGGCACACTTTCAAACATTAACATGATTAAATCCATGTTCATGTAACTATTAGATATTTTAGATCAACTAACAGTTGTATTTTATGATAATGAGCCCTAGCAGGAAAAACTGCAGACAACCGAATTATATTATTTTAATTAATCTTGGACAAATTTAATGCTGATATTATATGTTTTATTTAGGGGAAATAGTCATAGCAACTCTTACTATACATTTGGACAATTTCTCTCCAATTCCAAAACTACCCAAGCACTCAGGACTTCCAGAAACATGAATGACAAGAGCAAGCTAGCGGCACAAGGCGGGGCTTAATGAAGGGTCAATTAGTAAGCTTTATTAGTGCCACTGGTGTTAATTAGCTGATGCTGCATGTCAGTGAACAGCTGTAGAATCAGTGTGTGAAGGTAGCTGCAGTGTCCAGGTGAATCATGGCTCGAACTGGGTTTTGTGATTCCAGGCAACTGTTGGACCTCCATATGGTGAGAATGCCTGTAAAATCTCTCCTTTAACTCCTAGACCTCTTGTGTAAAGTGAATAATGTCCAAAATGTGACCAGTAAAACCATTTTAACCGATCAGCAGGAAACTTGGTATAAATTCACCAGTATCTACTTTCTTATTGATATCTGAAGGCATACTCAGGTTAAGCAAAATATTCAGATTCCATGTGGACTAATGTTGCCTTCACATGCTATTGAAATGATCATAAATACTAGTTTCCTAGTTATATAAATGAGGCATGAACACCCTCTCAAGTCAACTTGAATGCAATGAGCTTAAAATCACTTATAATCATAAGTGGGAAGTATGAGATTTCCGATAGCATGTGAAGGCAGCATTAGTCATGACATCAATTTGAAGACCAACCTCAAAGACAACTTCCCATGGTTTCCTTCTAGGAGTTCTGCGTTTTTAGAACAGCAGTTTTTAGTTTGCGTAAAATGAGGTCTGTGGTTAACGTTCCTTGAAGAAACCATTGTTCTACACTCTAAAAAAAAAGGTTCTATATGGCACCAGAAATGGTTCTTGGCTCGTAATCATAGGGGAACCTTTTTTAGTGCTATATAGCACCAATTTTGGTGCTTCAGAGGTTCTTCACCGATTCTTTGACTAATGCTGCCTTCACGTGCTATCGGAATTATCGTAAATACGAGTTTCCGAGGTAAAAATTGCACATGAACGCCCCCACATTCTGAAACTTGAATGCAATGAGCTCGTAATCACGACTTCAGAAGTCGGAATTATCCCATTTCCGATAGCACGTGAAGGCAGCATAAGGTGCTATATAGCACCCCTGAAGAACCACTGAAGCACTAAAATTGGTGCTATATAGCACTAAAAAAGGTTCCCCTATGATTACGAGCCAAGAACCATTTTTGGTGCCATATAGAACCTTTTTTTTTAGAGTGTATACAGATATACCTCAAATGTGAACTTTGAAACTGTTGTCCTTTTGAAAAATACAAGTAGCTCAGTCGACCAAGGGTTTCAACGCTTCACATTTAAGTATATAGCCATTTGTTGTAGAATGATTATCCAAAGACATCACTTTGCTTATAATTGAAAACTTCCAGAAGGAATCCATGCTAATTCTCTTCCAGGGTTCGGACTGAAAACTGAATGTCTTTGGATATAAAGCATTTGTATTGAAAGATTGTCACTCTGTAAGAAGTTAATGCTTCACTAACTCTTGTGAATAAATTAAATAATTTTGTACTTCAAAAGACTGAGGACAGACAAGCACCTCTGCGGACGTGGGCAAACTCCTGTGTTTTGAGGGAGCGCAGGGTGTTTGCTGAAGGAGAGGAGGTTGGGTCAGGGCAGCACTACAAATCTGCCCAGGAGAGTCGATGGGTAACTGCACCTTTTACATCAGAGGTCTTCAACCAGGCTCCCCAAGATCCACTGTCCTGCAGAGCTTAGCTCTAACCCTAACCAAGCACACCTGAAGCAGTTAATCAGAATCTAATTTTTAGATGCGTCTACATCCGTGTTATTCACCTATCGTCTCCTCCTAATTTTAGGTATTAGTTATGGGTAGGGATATGGTTGGGATTCAAATCAGGACATGCAATCAAGCTCTTCTGGATGGCTTGAAGATACACAGACAGGTGAGCTGATACAAGTTGGAAATAAACTTTGGACAGGACTTCAGGACAGTGAGTCCCCAGGAGCAGGGATGAAGACCTCATTGTCATTATGTGCCAGTTTAATGCAATAATTTGTAACCTTCTGAGTCTAATGAATAGAAAAATCACCCTGGTAGACGAGTCGTTCTTCAAATTGTTCTCGTCATCACCATTCTGCAATCACAGTATTTGTTTTTCTCAAGGTTCGAAGGCTTCCCATATCTGCAGAGGATGGGATCATAATGGACTATGCTCCGCAAGACGAATCAATAACTTCAGGTGACATGAAGTGTCTTGTTCGATGCTGCTTAGATTTTTCTCAATTTGTTGTACTTGAAACCAAGTCTAAAGTTACGGTCATGCTAGACTTCTCTAGAAATCTCTTCGGACGCTACAGTGGTCATATATGCAGCATATTTTGAAAAACATAAAATTCAACATGTAACTAATCCAAAATTTAAGATCATACAATCTAGTCCACTTTCCTACAATAATGCAGTTTTAATTCAGCTATGAGGTCAAGCCATGACTTATTGATCTACCATTGGTCACGTGGCTTCACATGATATGAATTCGCAGGTTCACCAAACTTAAACTTTGGAACGCAGCAAAACGTCTTTGCATGAGCTTGCGTTTCCGCTTTCCTGCATTCGCACGCGTATAAAGTCAGTGGAACGGAAAGTGTAGTGTGACAGCCCCTTAACCCAAAGTACTGCTACAGGACCTAATGTAACAGAGTAAATGTCCATGCACTGATGTTAACTCTCAATTTAATGCAACAACTACAATGTTTTGAACGCTCAGGTCGTCAGGCCGGAGACCCAATTTAAATATGGCCAATGCAGTGACTCCATTTTAACTTGCAATTTTTATTTGTGCATTCAAAATGCCAACTAATTTCCGCGTTGTTAAAAATGCCAGACTGTTGCTATGCAGTTGCTAGGTTCTGGGTGGTTTTTTGGTCCCTCCGGTTTGGGTCTGAGATATATTTTCCTGCACTTTATTGTCCGCCAAGATGCTCAATTCACAAATGGTGTGGGATTGTCCTAAACTTTTACCCTTATGCTGTTACAGGGTTTTCAACACCTTTGTTCCCGGTCTTATAAAAGTTGTTTGTAATTTGCTCGTTATGCTATCATTTTGTCAACTTGTTTTCTTTCAGTTAGGTCAGGTTTTTTATTTATTTTTGGCTCTGATTGATCGTAGGCCTCATGCACCTCAGTTCTTGAGTGAAAAGGGCATTATTGGATAACATTGGATAATTCTGTCAATGTTCAACAAAATATGGGGGGGTCCACTGTTTATCAACACTGGTGTCTTTTAATGTTTAACCAGGAAGTTGGCAAAAAGGAAAAGAAGTTGACAAAGATTGATTCCAATCATTGGTAATATAGCATAATGAGAGATTTATAAGCTCTTTTTTGTAGGCAGGTCCTTTTTGACTGGGAACACCACAAGGTGGGAGAAAAAAAATCCCAAAAGTAATTAGTAGTACCCTGTGCACACAAAGTCCGTACATTTTAGTCCAATGCGATAACATTAGCATTTTGGGGGGAAAAGAAAAACCTATCCAGGTCAAAATGACTCAAATACAACATAAGGGTTAGTCCTTAAACACAATGGGACACGTAATTCGAAATGCAGGTAAAATACCTGTAAAAAAAACAATACGGAACATTCCTTTATATTCACAGTAGCCTATTTTGTGTCCTATTTTTACAGACTTTTCTTAGTGCACTAAGTGCAGTTCTTTTGTTTATGTAGTTTGTATGTATATGGATGACTGTAATGCAGGTGCTTTCATTTGGAAGGATTCCTAATGAACTATGTACTGTATATGCCATCTCAACCTGTTGTATAAAACTGTGGGTTAACATGTTGCTGTGGGTTAACATGTTGATGCACAACATTGTTCCTGAAATCCAGAAGAAGGCTTATAGTCCTTCAGTTGCACATTTATCGATCTTCTGCAACAATGCTAGATGTCTATGAAGAGGAGGCTTTGCTGCAGTATCTGAACAGGTTGCCAGGTCCACCTAGTCTGCGGGAACTGATGCCTGGACTTCTGCGCAGAGAGGCGGAAGTAGCAATCAGCAAGCTGGGGCTCCTTTATGACCCCACCTACGCATGGGACATATTTTTAGACTTGATGGTGAGGGTATGATGCAAAGTACTGTTGGTTCTCCCATCACTGTGGTCATGTCATGTATTTGTGTTTTCCCCTGGTTACAGAGAAGTCAGCTACAATGCGCGCTTCAAAGCGCTGACCTGCCCAAGCCGTTCACTGACTCTACCAGAGCTATTTTGGTTGACTGGCTAATTCAAGTCCATGTAAGTGCAATAGATGCAAATTTTAGAAGGATGACCGGTTTGTTCCATTTCTGTTCATGAATGACTGAGGAAAAATTATCCTAACACTGTGGATTATATTATATAGGAGTTGTGTGTTATCCTAATTGGTTTTTTTTACACTACTAGTCAATTTTGAACTAATTTAATGTACATTTAATGTAATAATTTGTTTTAAATGTATATTTAAGTCTCTTATGCTCACCAAGGCAGCATTTTAATCAAATACAGTAAAATACGATTTAAAAGTATTGTTTTCTATGTAATGTGTTAAAATATATAATTCATTCCTATGATGGCAAAGCTGGATTTTCAGCATCGGTTACTCCAGTGTCATAATAGGTTTCAGAAATCATAGTAATATTCTGATTTGGTGCTCGATTAATTGTTCTTAATGTTGAAAAAAAAAAAACTTTTGCTGCTTAATATTTTCAGGGGAACTTTTTTTCTTCTTCCAGAACTCTTTGAATGGTTCAAAAGGGAATAATTTATTTTAAATAGTAAAGACATTTATAACATTAAAAACACTTGACACCTTTGATCAGTTTAATGTGTCCTTGCTCAAATATATTTCCCTGAACATTTTAATAGCCTAATAATTTATTGTGTCTTTTTGCGCGTATGATAATGATGATAAATGTTTCTTGAGCACCAAATCAGCATATTAGACTGTTCTGTGTTTACTGTATTTTATCAAACAAGTGCAAGCTTGGTAAGCATAAGTTTTCAAAAATATTAAACCTTAATTCCAAACTTTTGACCTGTGCATTATGTAATTTTTAATTTGTTTTAACTTATTACCTCAGGAAGTGTTTCAGTTCTCAGAGGAAACGTTGTATCTGGCAGTACACCTGTTGGATCGAGCGCTAAGGCTCATCAAAGTGTCTATCTCCGGCCTGCAGTTGCTGGGTGTGGTTTGCCTCTTTCTGGCTGCCAAAAAAGAGGAATGTCTATTACCAGAGGTACTTCTGTATTTAAATAAATAAGTGTAATGGAAATGTGAACTCAACACTATTAAGGTGTCAATGTTTGTCAGGTGTCAGAGCTCTGCTATCTGATGGAGAATGCCTACAGTAAGAAACAACTGCTGCGGATGGAGAGGAGAGTTTTAATTGGGCTCAAGTTTGATCTCTATTACTGTCCCCCACTTCACTTTCTTCTCATCTCCGCTTCCATTGCACGCTGCAGCGACAAGGTCAGTTGACTCTTAACCTCGAGCTGCACTAAATTGTATTGTTAAAGGTGAGGACGAAATGGAATTGCAAAAATTCTTACTTGAACATCATATTGTGACAGCCCAAATAGCCAATCAAATTGCTTTGCTTAGAAGCATGGTTGCTGTCCGCAAGATGGCACCTTTTGCATCCGTTAGTTTTCTTCTTCCGTTCTTTAAGTCTATGGCAGCCCATAGAGCCGTATGGTAAAGTTGTGAAATTTGGCACACCGATAGAGGACCGCCCAAACATTCACCACAGCCAATTTGGAGTCTCTAACTCAATCCCTCTAACGCCACCAACTGTCCAAAGTTTCACTTACATTTATGTTAACAACTTTTGAACCATGAGGGCTAGAGACAAAATCTTTTCTTCTGATTCCTTGGCTCAAGACGATTCGATTGCACCATGACATTTGTCATACTTTTTCGAACTCCTCTTAGACAGTGTGTACGATTTTCACAAGAATCGGATCATCTTCAGACCATGCTGGGTTTTTTGATAAACCCAATCATTCTTGAATGATGCCCGAACAAATTTGACACAGAACATGCCAAATTGGACACAAGGCTATATCTCTGCAACGCTTTATGCCGAGTTCACACAGATTTTAGCCCTGATTTTGACTGGCCGACAGGTTTTGCAAAATCGCACACAAATGCCAGAAATCATGGGCAAATCGGTGCTTGTGAGTGACAGTCACACGGTGTGAATGATCAAAGATCAGAGAGACTCGCCAATGAGTCTTCGATGCCCGTGAGATATTTGGCTTGATGGCTTCAGATTTGAATAGTCTTGCAGAGTCCAACAATATCTAACATGCAATGTTTCGTCTTATGGTTTGTCCAATGTTGGTATATGTATGTGTGTTTTTTTTAAAAAGCAAAAAAAATATATATATTCACGACTATTTTCGTTATTCCAATGGAGATGAAACCACTGCAGAAAAATCGGAATCATAGCAAGCTGACCAATTATTGAAAGCCTAAGTAAGACATGGGTAATTTGTGACACTTATGTATGAGACGCATAAAGTGGTGAGTTTGCACCATTTGGTGGTGGTATAATCGAACAAAACATGAAATTGGCATGAACTACCGTATTTTGTTGTAAAATGCTGTATTTTACGTTTATTACGAAGCTCTGTGTCAGGACCATGCCTTGAAGGTACTTAAAGTTTTGGAACAGTGCCACCTTCTGGTCAAATTAATGACATTTTAAAAAATGCTACTGTTTTTCGAATTCGCTGTCTGCCTTTTTGAATTTCTTTCAAAACCTACTTTTTTCGAACTTCTCTTCTCAAATGCAAAATCAGAGTACTATGCAAACCTCCAATAATTAAATGTTAAATAGTTACTTTTTAAGGGAGTAATGCAATATAATGCATTACTTTTCAAAGTAACTTTCCCCAACACTGATTATACTTTTAAATCGTTTCTGTTCAGGTGGTCTGGATGGCGCGATACCTGTTGGAGCTCTCGCTCCTGGAGGGGCAGTGTGTGGTGTATCTGCCCGCCCAGGTGGCAGGTGCTGCCCTCCGTCTGGCCCGAAGGATCCTCCAGGAAGCTCCCACTCCGGATGGAGAGACGGCCTGGTGCATTGCCTCTAGTATCCATATAGGAAGGTCAGGAAAAGTAGCCCAACAACAGTTTTAAGATTGACTTCTGGGAGTTTGAGCTGTAATTTTGAAATGTACACTATCAGTCAAAAGTTTGAACTACTAATAGCCTAAAGTAAACTTATGTATATATGTGTAGGCCTCTTATACTCACCCATACTGCCTTTATGCAAGCAAAAATGCATTAAAGTAATATTGTGAAATTATAATTTTATTTTTATGGCAAAGCTGCATTTTCAAAATTATTTCAGTCTTCAGTGTCACATGATCCTTCAGAAATCATTGTAATGCTGATTTTATAATAATGATGCTTTTTGCTGCTTATTTGTAAAAACTGTGATCCTTTGAATAGAAAGTTCAATGAACAGCATTTAAGTCTGTCTTGACCCAAAATTAGTCTTATTTTTTTAATTGTAGTGTCTAACAGTTTCCAGACATATTAAAAATAAAAAACTGTTTTCAACATTGATGTTTCTTGAGCACCAAATCAGCATATTAGAATCATTTCTGAAAGGTTATGTGACACTGCAGACTGGAGTAATTCAGCTTTATCACAAGACATTACAATTTAAAACCAATCTAAACATTCGAATAGTAGAATTTTTTTAAATGGTAGTCATTTCACAATTTTAAGTTTTACTGTACTTTTTGATCAAATAAATGTGGCCTTGGAGAATAAGTCATGTGGCATCAACCTTACCCATCCCGCCCCCAACCCAATAGTTATCTTGTACTATTTGATGCTTTCATACAATTAAATCGCATTTGAATTAACTCTTGCTAAGCCTTAAATGTATGTCTCTCTCTCTCAACCCCCCCCCCCCCCCACCACCCCTGTTCCTGAGACAGTGAAGCAGCTCTCCTCAGTATAATGCAGATCATGGTCAAGGCAGCAGCGAAAGCACACGCTCGTGAGACCCGTGCCACTTTCATCAAGTTCTCCACTATACAAACCCTTCATGTCAGCATGCACCCTGCCCTGAAGGCCGCCCCTGGCTTACTGGGCCTGTTGTGCCCTCGTACGTGATGCTCTATCAACTCCAGCGAGGAGGCCAAGTGGGGCCGGAAATGTTCAGGACAGCTGCATAGCACTGCTACTCTGGGGAGGAAAAGAAATGTGTAATGTGACCAGTCTCGGGTATTCATCAGTGAACATCAAAATACCTCTGTAGGAGAGCTGGTTACTCTTTTTGGACTGAATAGTAACTTTAACAGTAACTTTTTATAGGAATCTTATGTCACGATGTAAAAGGATAAAAAAAAAGAAATGTGTATTTATGTATGTAGCTTTTAAGTGTTTATCAATGCTATGGTGAAAACGCTATAAACTGGAATAGGTGTTATGGTGTCATATGAAATGAAAGCACTTTGAAACATTTACTGTTTTTAAGTGTTTTTGAAAATGTGCTTTCCATGTCTGTTTTAAGATTGTGAAAAATAAAAATGCAATATCTGTTTCGGAAAACCGCATCGGGAATCCACGCATTCTTGTGTCAGTATATCACTGTATGAAAAGTAACTTGTTTTAAAGGAACACTCCACTTTTTTTGAAAATAGGCTCATTTTACAAGTCCCCTAGAGTTAAATAGTTGAGTTTTACCGTTTTTGAATCCATTCAGCCGATCTTTGTATCTGGCGGTAGCACTTTTAGCATACCGTAGCTTAGCATACATCATTGATTCTGGTCAGTCCATTAGCATCTCATTCAAAAAAATGACCGAAGACACTTTCAATATTTTTCCTATTTAAAACTTGACTCTTCTACAGTTACATCGTGTGCTAAGACCAACTGAAAATTAAGTTGCGATTTTCTACACCTATATGGCTAGGAACTACGTTCTCATTCCTGCGTAATAGTCGCGGATCTTCGCGGCCGTACCATGGCTGCAGCAGCGCAATGATTCTTTGGTATTCTGTGAAACATGGTGGTAGTATACACCTTCGACTTACTATCACAGCCCTTTACAACTCACAGAACCATGGCTAATCACACAGGTAAATCCACAACACAATTTGTCGGCTGCAAGCCTGAAACTTTCTCTGCAACTACACGAACTTGGAGCCGGTCACATTGAAAGTTACCTGGGGGGCTACTGTCAGGTGCTGTAATATCATTGCGCTGCTGCAGCCATGGTACTGCCGCGAAGATCCGCGACTATTACGCAGGAATGAGAAAGTAGTTCCTAGCCATATAGGTGTAGAAAATCACAAATTTTAATTTTCAGTTGGTCTTAGCACACGATGTAACTGTAGAAGAGTCAAGTTTTAAATAGGAAAAATATTGAAAGTGTCTTTGGTCATTTTTTTTGAATGAGATGCTAATGGACTGATCAGAATCAGTGATGTATGCTAAAAGTGCTACCGCCAGACACAAAGATCTGCTGAATGGATTAAAAAACGGTAAAACTCAACTATTTAACTCTAGGGGACTTGTAAAATGAGCCTATTTTCAAAAAAAGTGTAGTGTTCCTTTAAAAAAAAAAAAAATGTGTAGGAGGTTCAGTTCACTCCTTCTCTCATGACACTCTCAGCAGGGCCATCATGTGCAGAGTTGCCAGATCTGCATGCATGTTAAGACTGGTCAAAACTAGCCTGGTAATGCAAAAACACTACTATTTAGATTTCTGTAGGTTTATTATATAATGACAATTATTGTTGCTGGTTCAGTTGTTAAATGTGAAGCAAACAAAGCTTACACTTAACCCTGCAAAGCCATCATCACTACTGCCAGATTATATTAAAAGGGATTGAGTGCATATTAATAATAGACATGCAAATGGAAATGTATTGGCTACTATTTTGCTGACTTCCCAGGATTTTGAAATCATTAGGGGAGCAGTGGTAAGCAGGCTATATAGTAAGCAGTGCTATAACTGTAAATAATTTCTATAGAGTAGCATGTATTTGGGTAATTAATCTGCTTTGTAAGCGAAATGTCAAACTGTGAACCGTTTAAAAGTAGTTTAATTACGCCGAGAAAAAAAACAAAACACTGATCTGGCAACTGCTGTCTTTTCTCCCCGTCTATTAATGACGTCACCTAAACCGAGCGCAAATTTGTCAACGAGAGCCTGTGCACAGTACCGAACATGTGCGCGCGGCTCCTCTACTCTCGCCCTCACATGTCCGCGCACACCCGCGCAGCTGATTGGCTGACCCGAGCGCGAGACGTCATTCCGCCCTGCAAAAACCACGTGGCGCTGTAGTAGAACAGCTGAGCGCTCTAGATCTGGCACATTTGAGAGGCGCGTGTGTGAGGCACAAGGAGCAAAACATTTCCCCCGCGCGCCTGCTTCCCGGGAGTTCTGCTATATAGTTTAGTCTGACGCGTATATTTCATTGACTGCCCGTATGTTTCACACGTTGCAGTCTCGTCGAGTTCGGTCCTGTAAGTTTTAGGTCCCACTTGTACTTTTTTAATGGCCAGAATGCTACCCTTTTTCACTCGAGTTATGTTCCAGTAACGCAAAAAGATGGCTCTAAATGATAGGGGAAAAAAATCTCATTATGAGAATATATTGGTCCTTAACACTCAACAACAATGGATTTGTTATTTCCACATTAATTGTGAGTTAATTGAAAGTGATTGTAGAGTTATTTATTTTTAATTGTATCGTTCTAATCAAATAAAGCTAACACATTACAACTGTAAACACATGAAATAGCCCAGATAAACGTTGCATGGCAAAAAAAGAGACAACATATGAAAACATAAAATAGCCTGCACGTACACATACAATTAAGGTTCTTATATTGTTTCACAAAGAACCTTTAACGTCAAAGGAATCCTTCCATCGAGAAAAAAGGTTGTGGGTTTCTGGGCTAGTGAAAAAAAGCTTCTTTTAACAGGTTAGTTCACCCAAAAAAGAAAATTCTGTCATTAATTACTCAACCTTATGTTGTTCCAAACCCGTAAGACATTCGTTCATCTTCGGAACACAAATTAAGATATTTCTGATGCAATCCGTCTCTGACCCCTCAATAGACAGCTATTTAATTACCGCTTTCAAGGCCCAAAAAGGTATAAAGACATTGTTAAAATTGTCCATGTGACTACAGTGGTTCAACTTAAATTTTATGAAGCGACAAGAAGAAGAAGAATTTGTTACATTTATATAGCGCTTTTCTAGGCACTCAAAGCGCTTTACATAGAAGGGGGGAATCTCCTCAACCACCACCAATGTGCAGCATTCACCTGGATGATGCGACGGCAGCCATATTGCGCCAGTACGCCCACCACACACCAGCTGATTGGTGGAGAGGAGACAGTGTGATGATACCAATCGTATATATATATATATATATATATATATATATATATATATATATATATATATATATATATATATATATATATATATATATATGGGGATGATTAGGAGGCCATGATAGACAGGGGCCAATGGGCAAATTTGGCGAGGATGCCGGGGTTACACCCCTACTCTTTATCGAAAGACATCCTGGGATTTTTAATGACCACAGAGAGTCAGGACCTCGATTTAACTTCTCATCTGGAGGACGGAAGAATACTTTTTGTGTGCAAATAATTTAGGTTATTTAATTGAGGGCGAGTAATTAATGACAGAATTTTCTTTTTGGGTGAACAAACCCTTTAAGAACCATCCATTTAAATTGTTCTTCTATGGAATCACTGCAAAGAAAAGAAAAAGAAAAAAACCCTCTTGGAACCTTTATTTTTAAGAGTGTATATGTCCCTTGTTCTATTCGTGAGGTATTTCTGTGGGGTTACAACCTTTTGGTGCCTAACAACTCAAATGTAGCAGTCACCACTTTGCAGTTTGATGCAGTTCCACTGCTGCTTATATTGAGACCACATGTCCAATAAAATCTATCTTTACAATATTTGATGGGTTCTTAATTGTCTAAGCTTCACTAAAATTGGCAAAGTATTACCAATGTATTTTTTGTCATATGGCACTTATTTAGCAGCATATAATCGGACAATTCATGCATTCTAAGAATGACATAACATATATAGAAAAGTAAAGAAAATGATGCGTGTTAAATGCTTCCCGTATCTGACTCAAAAGAGTGCTCAGGATTACAAAATATCGAACACATGGACAGCCAAATGTAGTTACACTAATGCGTCGTTCGTTTCTTCGCCACTCCTCCGTGTGGTGGTTATATTTCGTGTCTGTTGTTCAGTTGCGTCCTGTCATACCGTCTCGCTCCTCCTCTCCACGTGCCTGCTCACAGGATTGGCCATGCCACTTATTCCCCTGCGTCACTCGTGCTTGAGGCGGGGTTAGGCGGAATCCCTTTGCCATTATTGGCCCGGTGAAATGTCAATCACGCGAGTGGGCGGGTCCCGATTGGGAAGGGCGGGGCTTACTGCAGGTGGAGTTGTCATTCGGCAATTTTGAAGCACGGGGTGGAGGAGGTTTAACAAACCCGAGCTGGAGAACATCAGAAAAAAAGTGTGGAAAAGGTAATGTGGCTCGGTCACGCTGGGTGGTCATCGTCCTTGACAGCGAGATGACGGGAGGCACAGATTGCCCCTGGACAGGTAGTTAGGAGTGTGTGTGTGTGTGTGTGCACCCCTGGACGGAGAAGAGACGAACACTCGGGACCAGGACCAGTATTGTACATTACCAAGGTAGGCAGTGCTGGTGTGTTGTTTATATTTGAGTTTTTCTGCAAACACGTGATGTATTTTTAGGTCACTTTAGGTGTTTATTTTTACCCATTGGTACTGATAATGTATTTGACTGACAGCTCCAGCTTTATTTGCACATAAGGTTGTCTAAGAAGGTGGTAAAGCACGTTATTTTTTACTGTGTGTGTGGTGTCAACAGGAGGAAGTGGAGACTGAGCTCGGCTGTATTACATAACAGTCAGAGGAAGGGAGGGCTCTCAGCTCCGTGTGTGTGTGTGTGTGTGTGTGTGTGTGTGTGTGTGTGTGTGTGTGTGTGTGTGTGTGTGTTAGTTTATGTGCCTAAATAAATAACCTTCCTCCTGGCAGAATAATTCATGCCACAGACCAAAGCAAGAACTAAACTATTTTGTAGTGCTCATAATAATTTATTGAGTAAAAATGCAAATTGACATCGCGTCTTTCCCCCCTTTTTTGACCATCTTAGCTTACTAGCCTATACAGTAATGATGTTTATAAATGCGTGTAATAAAGACAGTTGACAGAAAGTTTACAGTTTTACACGAGAGATGCGGAAATGTAAGCTCCTCTGTGACATATTCGAATCGACGATATAGTGCAACTTTTCCCGACTTTTTACAGGGGGGGGAATCATTAAAGCAAAACGAATGGCTAAAATCTCGGGATTTAGTGGCTTATAGTTGTTATAAAACCGATGGAATAACATTAATACAAGCACTATTGATCAATAAAATAGTAATAGTCAGAAAAAAATTATTTAGCAAAGTATTGTTTACAGCATTTGTATAACTGTGGGCTGTAAATGATTGCCAAGTAACGTCACAACTTTTGGGCGCATTCATTTGCCTTGTTCAAGTCCACTGGGGAAGTTCCTATTTATGAGTTTGAAAATTGTAATTAGGACATGAGGAGTTATTTTGGTCATAATGAAATCAGCCTTAACATCAATGGACTTATTTAAATGTTCTTCTTTTATATTTTACAGATTTTTAGCACTAATGCAAAATGATGATCAAAAGAATCATTAGAGCCAATTAGTCCATTTCCCCCGTTATATATAGGCCTATATTTTATCATTCACATGCTGTAGTTTTTTTTCTGGCAAGGTTTATCACTTTTCTTCTTCAACAGTACACAAAATGCGTTATGGAATTGGCTAGCCAATGCTGGTAGGCCCTGCTGGTAGATGCCAGAACTACACCATGACGGCAAAAATCATTTTTCTACATTCAAACGTAACTATGTTCTGACCATATATATTTCCCCGGACAACAAATACAATAATATGATGAAATATCTGTGATGCATGATGAGATTTGAGATCTTTTAAAAGTGTGAAATGAATTTGTCCCCATTCTCTGCATTTGACAAGACACCACATGCAAATTATCCCAGAGTTCATGAGTGTTAATGAGCAAAGATGGCAACATTTAGCAGCGTTTTAAGGTGCGAACACGCCATGTCGTAATAACCGTAATTACGAGATTCCGAATTGTTAAAAGCACTCACGTCCTCTTAGAATTCATAATTACAACCTGTAAACTGGGAATTTTCTGATCGCACTTACTTGTACCACCTTATGACATGGCGTGAACGCAGCATTACAGCACCAAACACAATTGACCATATGCACGGGGACTTCCTGGTTTGCGATGAGCCAGTTTGGGCATTTCCGGTGAACTGTTAGCTGCCATTCTGTACACCTTACCTAGTTTTGCCAATAAACCAGTTTTTACGCACAACATTTTTCCAACACTTTAAATGTTATTTTTAATGAGATGACCAAAAACATTATTTGTTCATCCTTCTGAGATTGTCCCCATTTGTAAAATGGTAAATTGTAAAACATAAAATTGTAAATTGTAAAATTTAAAAATAAAAGACATTAATTACCACTATAATCAGGAGATGGCAGCAGAGGAGCATATGGCTTAGCCATTTCCAGTAATATTTTTCCCCCACACATTTCGCTTTTGAATAAATATGAAGCATTATAAAATCACTAGGTTTAAAAATAAATGTTGTCATGGTGAAGTATGAAGTACTCACAAAAATCTCATGAAAAACAATAACTTTTATTGCGAATGAATTACATCGAAAGCAGCACCGCGCACTCCATTTATAATCACTGACAGAAGCTGTCAGTCAGAGCAGCGCAAGCTCAATGATTTCGGCACACTTGTGAAAACTTCCATTTTGTTCAATGAATCTGTGTTGACAACTGATGGTCGAATTGAATTTTGCTGAGGAGGAAAGGTACGCGTCTTTTTTATGTAGTTTTACATTTGAATAACTTTTTTTTTTAACATTTGAATAACTAAATTAATGCTAGGACTGACTATTTAAGCGACTATATTCTGATTATAAATTAAGGTTTACACTATTGATGCTGTTAAAGCTACCTCAGGACATTGAAGATACCGACACACCAACAAGTGACATGTCACCGGAAGTTTTCCAGCTGGCTTATATTATTGCGGAAGTTCTAAAGAATGTTCCGTGCATATAGTCAATTAAACCAATCAGAATTAGAGTTGGAAGTATCCTTCTAAAATATAAGCACAGGTCCCATGTAAATTTAATATGCTGGTAAAAAGCAATTGTGTTTCAGCAGTGAGTTCAGAGTGTTGAGTGTATACACAGGCTATACATAATGTATGTTTGTAGTAGTCACTTTAGTAGTTACAATCATTTAGAAAAAGGCTACATTTTGTACAGTAGCATTGAATACACTGTAATTGTCTCTACTGGAAAGGCTGGACATTCAGAAAAAATATGACTTGTGACACAATGTCTACCTTGTGTTTAGAATTTACGATTTACATACATGTCCTGTGGAATAATATGTGCTCTTTAAAATTGTTTTCTTTTTTTTTTGCTATCTATTTTTTTTAAAAAACAACTCCCCTCTAGACAACTGTTGAAAGATAATTACCTTGGTTCACCTTTTGTGTAGCATTTTGTAACTCTTTATGTTATTAGTGCTCCTGATCAAACATGTTTGTATGTAAGAACCTTGAGAATGAACTCTTTCTAGAAATGGGTAAATACATTCTGCATGAGTCCACTGTCTGCCAGCTCTGTCTCTCTGATACCAGGGCCCGGGATGCCCAAGGAACCAAGAGGAGATGCCCAAGGGTGTGTAGTGGAGAGGGAACGCACCTCTCGTCCAGCCAGTAAAAATGCTAAGGACAAAAGCAACAATGCCGCCCTTTTGGCATCTAGAGCAAGAGCACACACTGAACAGAAAACAAGTGGACGTGGCTCCCGCTGCTCTGAGAAAGACTCTGGTTACTCAGGTGAGTATTGATTGACAGTCCTACTGTAACATTCACCCCTAAGAGACTGAGGTCACACTATTACTATTATGATGACAAACAAAACAATTGACTCAAAACCCATAGTGTGTTAAGAACTACAATTGCCCCAACATTCAATATACAAAACCACAAAAGCAATCCCATTAGGTTTCAGTCCCCTTCAATTTAATATAGAGTAATTTATACAGTAATTTGTCAATAAATCAATCTCACCTGATAGTCGAATGGGGATTGGAACACCTATGATGAAATCTCTGCAATGAAAATACATTTAAAAAGAAAAGTATATTCCACACCAGGTATATTTGACTATTAATGGTGAGAGTTATCTAACAAAACAGTAGAAGTCCATAGCCATTGTAAATTCTTTTACTCGTACACACCCTAACCCGCCATTCAACCTGCTTCAAAAGCACTTCCTTGATTTTGTCAGCACCAAATCACAACATCACCAGTCCTACTGAATATTGCGAGTACAAAAAAGGCGTCTCTCACATTGATAGCATTAATACGGAAAAACTAGGAACACGTGCATGCATAAAATAGCCTCATCCCATGTTATATCCCTCTGTTTATATGTGACCATGTCACTACACACACACACACACAGCAAGTTTTATCTGTATTTCTCATCAGCCCTCATGTTGTTCCAAACTGGTATGACTTTCTCTCTGTAGAACATAAAAAGAGATTTTCCGTACTCTTTTCCATACAAGGAAGTTTCCAAAGGCTATTAAAGGGGCCATACTATTTTAAAAGTTTATTGTTCTGTTTATTGGGTGTACTAGAATAAGTTAACATGCTGTTATATTAAAGCGATAGTTCACCCAAAAATGAAAATTAGCAAATTATTTACTCACCCTCAAGTCATCCTAGGTGTATATGACTTTCTTCTTTCAGACGAATAAAATCAGAGTTATATTAAAAATGTCCTGGCTCTTCCAAACTTTATTATGGCATTGAATTGTTGCCTCGTTTATGAAGTCCATTCGAGTGCATCTATCCATCATATAACTGCTCCACACGGCTCCGGGGGGTTAATAAAGGCCTTCTGAAGCGAAGTGCCCTGTTTGTGTATGAAAAATATCCATATTTAAAACTTTATAGACTAAAATAACTAGCTTCCGGTGGTCAGCAGTACGCAAGTCGACTTATGGAGAAAGAGGAACCCTTGAACCCTTGACGTATGCATATTGACGAACACAGAAGTGCAGAGGATAGAGCAAAACAAAACACCGGTCTTGAATTAGAAGTCTAAAACGAGAATTTTTAAAGAGAAATGGCAGAGAATTTCGATATTAGAGAAGTTTGTTCCACGATAGGCGTCAAAGCTTGCGATGCTCCTGTACATCGCATCAGGGGTTACTCTTTTAGCGCAAGTCGACTTGCATACCACTGACTGCCGGAAGCTAGTTATTTTAGTCTATAAAGTTTTAAATATGGATATTTTTCTTACACAAACACGCCCCTTTGCTTCAGAAGGTCTTTATTAACCCCCTGGAGCCGCGTGGAGCAGTAATATGATGGATAGATGCACTTTTATGGACTTCAAAAATGAACCATCAAGTCAATGCCATTATAAAGCTGGGAAGAGCCAGCTATAGTATATTTTTGTATATTTTCACATACTATGTTATTGCAGCACCTCTATTCTAACAATCAAAGCGTTTCAGAAAGACTGACAATCCGGTTTCTACATAGGCCCTCATTCCGAAAACCCAGACTGCTCTGATTGGCCAAACACCTCAAGCGTGTGTCAGAAATGTTAACGGCCCTTATCATAATCAGTTTGAACATGAATGTATACTGGCAGTGTTTGTACACAACCACCCTATAATGGTAAAAATCCACCTACTCCTTTTTTAAATCCCCATAAATCATAAGCACTTTGCTTATGTGTGCACTTTATTACAGTTAATCAGAGTTGTTTTACGGATATAAAGTTTACCAGTTTATTAAGCATCCCCGAAAAGGGATAAGGTCTGTATATAATTGTTTACTGTTAGTTCTGCCCTACAAAGGCAAAAGGCAGTAACTTCTTTCTGTGTCATACATCTGTCACTGAAGCACTTCAGACACACACAATACCTGAATAAAAGTATAGATAAAACAAATAGTTGAGTGGTTGTTTTTACTAATAGCTTTTAAGGATGGCCCATTGCTCTTAAAGGAAATTGATGGTTCAGATCAGGCTCCAGATTTGAGCTACAGGGAGGGCCAAGTGAAATTCCTGGTGGGCCCAGACATTTTACATTTTTTTTCCCCCAGTAAAAAAACTTTACTTTATAACAAAAGAGGCAGGTCTTGAAAGGAACTCTCTATATTTAGAGGGCTCAATGCAAAGGAGCTTTTTTTACAGGTTCATTCTGGTCCAGATTTGTACTTGCCCTGCAACAATTTTCACTGGCCCCACCAAAAAAAAAAAAAAAGTTAAAAGTTAAATATTTAGACAAGTAAACAGTCAGTAAAACAAATTACAAGCAATAGCACAAATGCATAGAATCAGGGCAGGACTGAGGGGTCTGGGGGTACCTGTGCTCGAGTTTGTTTGGGCCGTACCTACTACGCTACAAATGACCTCAACTAGAGCCCCGTTTCCACAGAAATTACCCGGAACAATTTGTCCCAGGAACTCTTCCCCCAGACCTGTTGCTGTCTGTGTTTCCATCGTGGTCTAAAGTACCGTGAAGATTAGTCCGGTGATGTAGGACTGCACGCAACTTTCCAGAGCCCACTGGATTTCGTCTTCTGCAAATACACTTAATAAAGCCTGAACCTGGTCGTCGGTCCATTGGTCGAATTTTTTAAACTTAATTGTTGATTGGAATAGCAACTCTTACTGCACGCACCGCAACTGACTTTTAGGTTGAAATAAAATGCTGCGTGAGCTCAACCAATCAGCATGTTCAGCGCCCAAGTCCCACCCCCAAAAGTTCGCGAGCAGGGCTGTTTTGAGGGGGACATTTTTACCCAGAACTTCATTTAGACCCCGGTTCCTGCAGTCGAAACACACTGAGTACCACCCCAAAGTCTCTAGTTCCTGCGGTGGAAACGCGACTTAGAACATCATAATAGAGTAGCAAAAAATACACAAATATTAAAATGTGCATTGAGGTTCAGAACAATTAATATGCAACATGCCTAGCCTAGTCAAAGTTTAGAGGTAATATTAAATAGACATTATAATACAATAAAATACAGAATGTGTCTCTCAGTCGAGAGAAGATCAAAACCCTGAAATAACACTGAGCAATAACGCCAGAGATGAACTGTATTTTTAAATGCATTGTCATATCGGTGTTCTCTTATGTCAGATTCTTACATTAAATCAATCAATTCAAACAGAATAAGAAGACACTGTGCATCTATTACCAAACAAATAAAGTCAGTATCAATAAAATCCATCTTTGTACACTTAAAGGATTAGTTCACTTTTAAATAAACTTTTGCTTATAATTTACTCAATCCATGTCATCCCAGATGTCCATGTCTTTCTTTCTGCAGTCGAAAAGAAATTAAAGGGGGGGGGAACACTCAGTTTCAGTCAGTCTCATGTCAATCTTGAGTACCTATAGAGTAGCACTGCATCCTGCATATCTCCGAAAAGTCTTTATTTTTATTATAATTATAAAAGAAAGATGCGCTGTTCCGAGTCTTTCCGGAAAAAGCCGTGCGGCTGGGGGCGTATCGTGTGGGCGGAGCTAAAGAATGTCGAGCGCGCGCCGCTGTTATGCTGCGTTCACACCAAACGCGAATTGAGCGTCAAAATCGCGTCTACCGCGTCTAGTTTCACGCGCGTACATTTTGAATGCATTCGCGCGTCAGCAGAGAATTGGACGCGCGTAGAAATCGAGCGTTTGAAGCGAAATTGACGCGCGTTCAAGGCACTCCAGGAGAAATGTCATAAAACACCACTCTGCCTCTTTTCATTTTCATTAAACATATATATTAAGCATTAATAGCCACACAAATGTGGTCCAGGCAACTCCTACATCATGTTCAGTACATGTATATTTAAATATCCTTAAAATGTAAAGTTATTAAACTTCTCTTTGCCCTCAGTCAAAACGATTTGGCAGACAACAAATTATAGATTCATGAGAGCAAAGCTCGGCCGTTAGATCTACACAAAACGAACCACTACAGGACATCAGAGCCAGCGGCAGACGCCAGAAGGACTGGCCGAGGAAAGGCTGCCTTCGCCGGGGTTATGAGCAGTGATTGCCCGGTGATCGCCTGGATCTCACAACTCCAAAAACACAAGATTATTTTTTTAAAATAGGCGCTCTCTTTATAAATAAACCACAGATTTGAGCTTTAAACAGCTACATTCCCACCTGAAAACGTCTTAAAACTACATTTTGTGACACAATAGTACTGTTTTTAATTTATGCAGGGTTTCTCATACACGTCACTTTACCACGTGACAGCAGCGAGCAGGCTCCTGATTGGTTAACGCGGCGCGAATTGACGCCAAAGTTCAAATTTTTCAACTCGGGCGTCAGACGCGAATTCGCTTCAAACGCGTGAATGCACAAAAGCACCATTCGCGTGTAACGCGCGTATCGCGCAAGACGCTCAATTCGCGTCCAATTCGCGCCATTCGCGCGAACTGGACGCGCGAATGAAGCGGATTCGCGTCCTTCGCGCCGCGCGTAACGCGCCTTCCGCGCCGCGGGACCTCCAGACGCGCGTCAACGCGCCTTTCCATTGACTTAACATTGAAATCACTCGCGCCTGACGCTCAATTCGCGTTTGGTGTGAACGCAGCATTACTGTGTTGAGTGCGTCTGAAAGCTGCGTCATCCCTAAAAGCGGGGAAAAACTTTATTCAACATAAAAAATGGCTTTTAATCAGATACAGCCATACATCTATGATCCGGAATCAGACCCAGAGGCTGAAGTTGAACAGGAGCAGCAGCAAAAACGACTAGAGCAGGACGTCGACTATGTGGTATAAGTTACACTAACTATATAATATGTTTAGCGGCTTGTGTTATTTAGAACACCATGTCAAGCGCGAGTGTTACAATGTGTGTGTGTGTGTTTACGCGTGGTTTGTGAAGACATGATTTGTAGTAAGCGGACTGGTTTTGCGCGTCAGGCTAGTGTTTACATAGAAAGACATGGAATAGTAGCGCATTTGAATGAAGAACCGCGCTTATTTAGTTCAACATATTTCCCCATTCTTTGTGTATTGTTGTTTGGAGTGCTTTTACAATACACAAACATACACATATAGTGGCCAGCTAAACAAATGTACACACACTATACATTGCATGCTCCATTGATCAATACGTGATCATGTTTGGGCTAACATTACTTGATGGGCATAGGCAAAAACAGACATTTGAAGCAGTCAAACCTGCGGTTCCAACGTTGGGACCTTTATCGTTGGGACCGCTCCATCCTTCAGTATTAGGCGATCTGAAAATCCGGCGTCGAACTGGGCCTTGTTTATAAAACAATCGGCACCGAAATGCAGGGAACAGACATAAATATTTACGCAACTTATTGTTGATCCGGAAAAGCAAATTCCATCTGTACGAGCCAGCGCTCTGATGAGCGTAGCCTATTGCTTTCACGCTCTCTCTCTCTCTCGCGCGCGCTCTTCCGGTAGAATTTTCCGTACGGCCCATACAAGGAAATTCCGCCCTGTTGACGTCAAGCGGACCCATGATCGAAAAAAACTTTCCGAAACTTATGACTAACAGGAAGTACTAATTTTGGCAAAGAAATACTCCCATTAAACGTCCACCTTAGCTTATGAAACGGTGTCCATGTTTAGCATGGGAATCCAAGTCTTTAACAGTGCCAAAAGATCAGTATGCATGAAACAGCATTTCACCCCCCCTTTAAGGTTTTGGATGAAAACAGTCCAGGGTTTTTGTCCATATAATGGACTTCAATGGGCTGCAAACGGTTCAAGGTCCAAATGACAGTTTCAGTGCAGCTTCAAAGGCCTTTAAATTAGATCGTGGTCATAGATGTATACGTAGATCCCTCATTAGCGACTGCATGGATCAGTAGAATGAGGTATCTACTATCGATATATCTATAACCACGATCGAATTTGACCTCACTCCCCGGAAGTGATGGTGGAGCTCAGAGATGATCGCGTTCCTCAGTTAAGAGGTAAAATAATAGCATAAACACTGCTCGGTTTCTCGCAGAAACTGGTCGTTTCGCTAGATAAGACCCTTATTCATCGTCTGGTGTCGTTTGGTATCGTTTAAAGCCCTTTGAAGCTGCACTGAAACTGTCATTTGAACCTTGAACCGTTTGCAGCCCATTGAAGTCCATTATATGGAGGAAACCCCTGGAATGTTTTCATCCAAAACCTTAATTTCTTTTCGACTGCAGAAAGAAAGACATGGACATCTTGGATGACATGGGGGTGAGTAAATTATCAGCAAAAGTTTATTTAAAAGTGAACTAATCCTTTAATGCAGCTCCGATGCGGCATGAATGGATTTACACTGCAGTTGCATAATCAGTGTTGGTGTAATGCATTACTAACGAATTAATTAATTAATTACTGTAATTTCTTTGTATTTTTAACTACAGTTACTTCTGATGTGACTCCATTAAATACTGTATATAACAATTCTATATAAAACAATAGTGGATTTAACATAACAATTTTACATCTTATGTTAAAATATAATGTAACCTTCTCCCTTAAAAATACTTTGGTCAGTTAAGGAATAATTTATGCAATTTTATATTATTTATTTGAAAGATTTTAGAGCAGTTTCATATCCAACTGGTCGAGGTTGATATGGGATTTAGAAAGTAATAAGTAATGGAATAGTTTTTAGAAAGAGAATAATTGGTCATCTAATTACACTGTTGAAGATGTAATTAGTAGCTTGTAATTAATTAAATAATAGGCTACTTAAAAAAATTAAATAATAGGCAACTTTTTAAATATGAAACTAAAGACAGCACTGTTGCTTGTGTGATAACTCATACTTCATAGATTTATGTTATAAATATAAAGAACAGGAACTCATAAAAAAAAAAATTCTCACACATTTTGATGACATTTCTGCCCAGCTGTAGTGTGATGGCAGTGAGATGGGAGAGAGCACTCAAACCCCTTCAGATCACAGTTTAGTGGAAAAATAAAATAAAAGATCATTCTCTGTAAAGAAATGATGCGTGAACATTAGACGCAAAAGACAACTGTCTAGACACGGCTCTCTGTGCACGCTTCCAAGTGTATGCGCAGAGAAAAGAGCGAGTGAGCGTTTTTCGCAAAATGATTTAAAATAGTTTGAATGCTTAAACTGAAAAAAGAGACTTAAATCAGGCTTTCTAGTTTCTAAATAACAAACATTTTTGGATGGCAAGCAACCGAAAACCATGATCTCTCTCAAAAGCTGGAGCTAAAATATAGAAATCGGTTATTTGACATGGGGCCCGGGTGGGCCAAGCTTCTGATTGGGTGGGCCCGGCCCACCCTGGCCCTCCCTTGGAGCCGGGCCTGGTTGTGATGGCTTTGAAACGCAGACATCAAGGTAAAGGTAAGATATTGTGTAACTCTATAGATGCATTAGACAAACAAATTAGATCGCAATCTACTTCATTTAGCTAGCTAGCAGCCAGCATAAATAGGCTAGTCAGCTACCCAATGAATAGGCTACCAAACTGCTCCATATAAAAAAGCAATTATAAATCAGCCAAAATAAATGCCATGATCACTAGATTTTATACAGGTGTTACTATAATGATTTTGTAAATGATGATCAGCAACCAAATATTGATAATGTGGAAGTGACTTCTCGCTTTTTGCAGACAATACAAAGGCATAGTACAGTAACTTCAAAATAGGGGTCAAAAGTCAAGTTTGATCTCAAGATTTTTATATAGATAATTTTCATTACTAAAACATCTATTTGCCAGATTTCCAGTGTCCTACCTATAATTCATTTGACTGGACAACTAAAAATCTTTAAGGTCTTTTTAAGGTGAAGGCCTTTTGCCTTTGTAGGGCAGAGTTGTAACGAGTGTAATTCTCGTGTAATTCTCTGTGTATGTTGCTGATGATGCAAGGGAGAGAGAGAGTTTATGTATACAGGGCCGGATTAACCATTAGGGCAACTGGTCACTTGCCCAGGGGCACAGGATATCTAAGGGGCCCTGGGCACCGTCAAATATTATGTTAGATCACGTTATAAAGTCAGTCCTCACTTTCCTAATTCTATGCAGATTTTTGCAACCCGTTCGATCAAAATATTATGTTAAATCACGTCAAAAACAATGTCTGTAGCTTTCTGCGTGCGCAGCGAGCGAGGGCGAGCTGTCACGTCGAATCACGTGACTTGACGCTCTGAAATTTGAAATCGGTGGGAAGATGGAGAAGCAGTTAAGCGGGAGCGCTAAAATATATATATTTTTTTTCAGGTGCTTGAGCCCCTGCCCTTTTTCAAAATGAATTAAAAGTGCCCCTCTCAGACAAATATCAATTATAATATTGTGGTCAATAAAACAAAATAAATTTCACTATAATAACATGACAATGTATACAATAGTAATGAACTAAAATAGAATAGTCTGTTTATTTTTACATATCAGTCGGTCTGAGGTGTTGCCATAACGCGTTGCTATTGGTTGCGTGCGTTTTGATTGACTGGCTGATTTCCCACAGTCTGATCGAAAAGGCCCTCGAGTTATATATGATTTCTTTCAGAGTGTCTGTGGCTTTACGGGGTGAAAAAAGTAAATCAAACATTTTTTCATCAATAATCAAAGCTAATGTGTCGATTTAATTAAAAATCTATATAGTATTTCATTAACAAGTTCAAATTCCATTGGGCAATGTGGTAGCGGCAATTTTCTATTCTAATTTATAAATCGGTTGAAAATTACATGGACAGACGAACTAACGTTTTTGGAACGATTTCCTGCGGTTTGTCTCATTTTATAAATCAAATTGCATATCGCTGACAAAATGGATGTTAACTGTCAACAAACAAACAAAGCACTGCACAAAAACATGCAGCACCAAAAGTCACGTTAATGGTAAGTAGTATTAAATTCACTTGTATTTATGTATATTGATTCACCGTTTATGTATATTGATACACTGATACACCTCATTTGCATTTAAAGGGACACACACAAAATTGGTACACGTTTGCTCGCCCTCAAAAGTGGCATTATTAACCCAATAAAAAACAAAAAATACATTGAAGCTTCATATGTTTAGAAAAGAGCAGCATAAACATTCTTCTTTTGTGTTCCTAAAACTCCTGATAAAATTTTCAAATAGGCACTCATTTTATAAATAAACCACAGATTTGAGCTTTAAACAACTACATTATTACAACTATGGCATTACTCAACAAGATGAGCTGCCTGGCAGAATCCCCTCCCATGACGCAAATTTACGTCTGTTGTGAAGTGAATGTCATGCGCAAATGAAGCGAGTAAACTCAAAATGTTCAAGCGTCCAACTACGCGCAAACTGGTGTGAACGCACCATCAGTAAGGTCAAGCCCTGACACGGTGTGGAAAAAAAAACCTGGCTCAAAGTCACCGTTCCAGTCAGTCTCAAAGGTATTCAATAGGGTTCAGGTCTGGGCTTTGTGTAGGCCACATCATATTCAGTAAACACTTTTACTGGTTGCAGTTGATGACTGTGTCATGTTCTTTGATATGCCCGATTCAACTGAAAATGTTTGTATAAGGAGATTTAAAGGCTGTTTGCTTGAATATATGCACATGCCAGTCATGGGTGCAGCTGAAAGAGTCAACCTGTTCATTAGAAGTTGATGGATGTACTTCTGACCATGTAGTGTAGCTTCATGAAGTTTAAATAACATCAGTGATCCTTCATTTCACCTAATGCCTTTGCTTCTCCTACTGCTCTGTTTCTCTCCCAGACACTGGCTCAGATTCCTTGCAAACTTATGCAGATGACCAGCAGAGCAGTGTGAATGAGCCTCAGGTCTGCAAAAGTTTGGGTGGGGTGGATCAAGGCCCCCTACAGGGAAGCCACATACTGGTGTCCGGGACCCCTGAACTCACCCCCGTATTCATCATTAAGAATGTGGTGTTGAAGCAGGTGAGACAATCCAAGAGGAAAGAGTAAGAGGCTCGGTTCCAAAACATAGCGAACTGCCTACATATGAAGCCAACATATGCCTCTATGACACATAGAATTGCTGCCGATGCAAATCGTTCCAGGTCAGTCACTTATGAGGTTTCTCACAATGACAGTTAAGGCCCAGGTATACTTGATTTTCCGTTTTCCGCTCCGCCTCACGCACAGTTGAGCATGGAAGCCTTTCAAAGGATACTCCATTGAGATCAGTTGGATGCTTTTGACGTATGTACACATATATAGTGGACCTTTCTTTTCAACCATACCACACACACACAGACAAAAATTTAGTTGGACACAGTCGGCTTTAGGCAGTTGTATTCTAAGGCAGCACCATATGTAGAAAGTAGATCAGTATATTTTGAACCAGAGCCAGACAAAAATTAATTACACGGATGTTTGGAAAAGACGGATGAGAAAGAGGTACAAAGAAAACCGAATAATGCGTGAAATTGAAACAGAGGGTAAGAGGTGTCCGAAGGTCCTAGGTGTTTGTGAACACAATAGTGGAATTGAGTCACATAGAAAACAACAAATCCTATAAAATATTGGCATGCCATTTCTCATATGAAATATACTTCAAAAGAAACAGTTTACTTGATATTTCCTATTGTGAAATTGCTCTGTACAAAAATAATTCTTTCTCTCCTCTTTTTCTCTTTCCCAAAGCCTGGGCAGTCTGTTCAGGACCACATCCACCCTTCATCTCTATCATGGGGTGGAGGTGCTACAAGCAATCAGGGTGCCACCCATGTTCTCTTGCTACAACAGCCTGGCATCAATCAAAGCGCCCCAATGCAAACCCTTAAACCCCAGTCACAGAGATCAGAAAGCAAGGGTGTAAAGAAAAGTAAAAACACTTACCTCCCTATCCTAAACTCCTACCCCCGAATCGCACCTCACCCTAGTAAGAAAACCCCAGAGAAGCCTACAAGCAGTAGGGGACGTAACACAGAAGAGCACCGCCTGAGTAAGAGAGTATGCACAGAGGAGAAAAGAGAGGAGGTGTCCACAACCACACAAGCGACTAAGCAGCATCTGCGCAAGCAGCCAGAGAACAACTTACTGTTGGACTCTCATTCCCCCTCACGGTCGCTGTCTGTGGGCCATGAGAGACTTTCTGTCTCTCACCAACACCGAAGCCCACGTCGCCCATCTAGTCCCTCTGCTTCCCTCAGTGTGAGCTCTCCGTCAATCTCAAGCACTCAGACTCCATCCCCACCCTCTTCCGACGATCTTATTCAGTCCAGAAAAGAACCTCATAAGCATTGCCAAGGGCCGAAAAATGACACGGGCAAAGGGTCAAACACCCTCAAAGGGACAGCACGGCATCGTCGCTTCCTCAACACAGTGGAGATTCTGAGCCAGTCGGGGCTACTTGACATCACCTTAAGAACGCAGGATCTGATGCGGCAAAATGCCGCCACCGAACGAGACATAGCCCAGCTCCGCCAACATGCCCATCTGCTTTTCCAGGCTGCTCAAGCAGGTGTTGATGCGCCGGCTGCCTGGGAGAAGCTCCAACAGGTCATGGCTGAGTCTGGACACTATCCCAGCCTCAAGTGCCTACCAACAGACAGCAGTGATGGAGGGGACCGGTCTCAATCAAAGTTGGAAGTCGAGGCAGCCACTAGCACAAAACCTGATACGCATGTGCTATACAGATACAGAGCTAATGGGACTGAAGAGGTGGCGCCCCCATCTCCTCTCCTAGCTCCCATGCCAGATGCAGAATGCCAGTCAACAGGTCAATATGATTCTAGCAATGATAGCACCATCACTTTTGAGCAAATCAGAGCCCACATTGGAACTGCCTGTCTGCTGGATGATCCTATAATGCCTCCAGACAGCTCTACCCATGGAAACCTGCTTTAGACTGCGCATAGAAACCTGCTGAGCACTGGGCCTTCCCAGCAGAGAAATAGCAAGAGAGACTTAACAACACTTTCTTGAACATCTCAAACATGACAGTTATGTCCATGCCCCAAGATTCAGTAGTCTCCATGGTAACTCAGGGCTATGCTCAAGGACAGCAGCTCGACTGTGCTGTGAACCATCTTACTGTTTGTCACGTTTCTACTCATCTGCATCAGCAATCACCCAAAGTGTCTGATGAGAGATATGCAGAATTGAACACGCATGCTACAGACTGCCACTCGTTAGTTTAGTCACTGACACGGTTATCTGCATCCGCTTCATGCAGTCGATCACAGAGTAATCACACAGCATTCTGTTCCCTAATTTATGTTGCTTTATATCATAGGCAAGGTGAATTCTCAATTGCTGAAACAGTTTGTAGCATGTAGTGTTTTTAAAGAACACGTTCACCTTTGTCTGGAAATGGTATTTTGCTAAAATGTGGTATGAGATCCCCTCTGTGAGGCCTTATCACTTTAAAGAGCATGAGGATTGTGCATGAAGATTCCAAAAGTCAAAGCTTAGAACTGTTCACACATGCAAAGATACTTAGAATTGTGTGAGAACTATTCTCACAGTGATTGTGGTAAGGACCATGAAGCTTGTGTTCTTCTATGCAGTACGCACTTCATTAATCTGCTTGCTTTACATCTTCATCTTTGACCATGGACCAAGACAACCATTTCTCAAGCCATTTGGATTGGCCTCACTCTGAGATGAAGGGTCAATTTGGAGTGTTTATGTGAGCTTCTTTCCCATTTTGTTTGATCACAGATTTTAACATCTATGTATTTGTGAGTTTGCTTGTATTAATGGTGTTTTGTGCCAGCCTTAATGTATTCTGCAACATCTTTACGTTTCTTCCCCGATTCTCTACAACTGCACCAAGCTTTTTGGCACATTTTGATACTCTTGACATTACACTAATATATTATTTGTTGTTGTTTTAGTATATTTCCATTTATTTACTTACTGAGTATTTCTGAGTAATTCACTGATTTGATTCGTTAGGCCTACATAGAGATTTTGCAGAATTATGAATTCCTGTCATTCACAAAGTTGTATACATAATCATTGCATATTCATTTATGGCTAATTTAATTATGCTTTCAGAATTGAGTACTTTCAGCGTAGTTTAACATGTTTTATGTTTCAATACCTCAGAATTTCAGATTTTACCCTAAAATCAGTAAAGAAAATGATGAAAGAACTGCAGTTACCACCTTCATGACAGATATTTTTCTTCTAACTTAGCTCTTAATTTTCATTTTATAGATGTTGATGGTGTTTTTACACAGCAATGATCTTAAGTCTAAATAAATGGCAGTACAGTAGGGATGATCTGAGTCATGAGTGTGTGTTTGATGTCCAGGTGAAGCTGATAATACGATTGTTGAAATGAATAGCATGTTATGACATGATCGATATTTGTGCTTCCCCATGTAGCAGCACAAGCAGTATGTGATGCAATTCTGAAGCATCTGAAGAATGATTCTCTCAATGTTTCCATGCAGTGTTTGCTGAAGTCAGGATCACTGCAACAGATACACTATTACACTACATGCAGATTAAAATAAAAGCTTCATTAAAAGGCTTTTGGTTTGTTGTATACATTTAATGTCACATTCGTTTCTCTTGGGAATATGAATACTTGTTCCTACTTTTCTCCAAACAGGTCCTATGAGCAGTTTTATCACATGACTACTTTTATTCTGCCTGAAGAAATCTTAGATAAAACAGTATTTATATTAATATTTTGAATGCAAATATCATTTGTCTAAAAACTTGCGAGGGCCTGAACTGATAAAAAGTTGTATTAGCTCTTCTTTTGTGTAAGTGTAAGTACTGTTACTTAAAGCTGCAGTGAGTTTTGCCTCTGTGTCGCCATCTCTGTTTTTAAACCTGCAATTGCAGTTATTTGCGGAGGTATCATCTGTACATGAGTTGTGCATTGCGCGCGCCCCAGTGTTGACAAGTCGGGCTACTTCAAACACTGTTGCCGCGGGCTGTTTTTCATGTCCGCGGGTTAAAGCGACCCCAATTATGTGATATTTTGCCCCGGCATTTGCGAATTTTAGCAGGCAGCCCTACCAAAAAGACACATATTTTACCCCCCAAACGCGATTTTTACCTGAGAAACACGCTTGGGCTTGTTTGGGCTAGTTTTTAGTAGCAATTGGGCGGATTTTGTTGTGAAAACCTGGCAACCCTGGCGCACCCGTTTGATTTGAGTTCAAGAGGCTGTATTTCTTCTGGACAGGGGCCCGTTTCAGAAAGGAGGTTAAGTGAAAACTCTGAGTATGTTAACCCTAAAATAAGGGAAACTCTGGGTTTTCTGTTTCAGAATGGGAGGTATGTCAAACCCGAGAAAGCAGGGTAAGCCAAGCCCGTTTCTGAAAGAGAGGTAACATAACTCAGTTACCAGGGTAACTTACTCTTTGAACCAAACCTGGTCAGAAGCAGGTTTTCTTTGGTAAACCCAGAGTTTCTTTCGTTCTCCTCCCCCTTTTTAAAGCATCAGCAGTGTTTAAATACTTTATTCATTCATTCAAACGCCACAAATGCTTTTCTTACTGAGTTTTTTTGTCGTATTTCAAGTATAAATATAAAAAAAATTATAAATTTAATCTAAATCTAAAGTAAGCAAAGTTTACTCAAAACAAATTAAATTATCTGCCACTTGACAAAAATACAAAGTAAGAAAAGCATTCTTTGCAGGAACATTCATTGCTCATATTTTCATCATGAGGACACTGTCAAAGTGACAAAAACGGCATGTCCTTTTATACAGGATCCTGACGTTCACTTGATAATCCTCTAGAAGTATCCTAATAATTCGAATTTCCTTTAGGATTTCCAGTGGTTGGACGCATTTATGACACTCATATACACATCATCACACTTTCTGAAAAACTGATTATTGTATGGAATGGAAGGATGCTGCCAGATGGTAGTACGAGATATATGGCATAACTACCACCACAGCTGTTAATTTATTTACATTTTTTATAGTCATCTTTATTTCCTACAAATACTTTATTCTTTTTCCTGTTGGGTGTTAATATTCTTCCTCCATCTCCTCTTCATCTGTCAGTGGTGCTGGTGTTTGGCTGGCCTGAATAGAAGTCATAATGTCATTACCCTGATTAATAAATGTAACAGGTGGGATCAGAGAACATTTCATTATGTGAAAAGAGCATAGACCCTTTTCACATTTCTGGGTTTCCGAAACTGAAGTCGTCATAGTTGGGTTAACTCTTATAGCGGTGAATGAGAGAATACATTAAATATATATTTTTGTGTCTCCATTTGCTCAAATAGCAAAAGAAAAACTCCACAATAGTGATTTCACAACTTTCAAAAAGATGGAAAAATTAAAGTGAGATTGATAACTGCAGTGAAAAGAGAGAAAGATGTTAATTTTAACTATCACTCCCATAGACGCTGTATTAGAAACACTCTCACAGCAGCGGTAACTTGATTTTTGTAATTTGATGCAAAAGTAATATAATACGAAGTATTAGTGTTATAAATGTACATACATAAAAAAAAAAGTACAAAAAAAGTTGCAGGATTTACGATATTGATGACCATTAAAACACGTCATCACAGTCTGTGAAAAGGGTCTATGTGGGAAAAGCTGCTGCACATTGGACACTGAATGATATTTATTTAATATGTCAAATGTTTGTAAAGTCATTAAACCTACACCCATGAACATTTTATGCTTAAAGCTTTTCCTGATTGAATTATGTTTTTTTAATTAATTTTTTTAGCTGCTGCCACATTCTTTGTTTGCCTTTTGGATACCATGAAAATTAAACTTAATTAAAATAATTAAGAATTAAACTTGTGTATTGACCTGGAAGTATGCAAACATCTTTTTGTTGGGTGCTGTTGCCATGGTGAATCGTAATTTCGGAGCTCCATTGATTGTGGCTTTTCATAGTTGGAGTGCATGAGCTTAACTCAGAGTCAGTCTACTCAGAGTTGATTGAACTACCTCAATTCAGCTGTTCTGAAACCCAAAACTCAAGAGTTTCCCATCTCAGAGTAAGTCAACTCAGAGTTCAGGTTTAAACTCAGAGTTGGTTGAACCTCCTTTCTGAAACAGGCCCCAGGTAATCTTTCATTTTGATTATACATTTTTTTGGTTTATGTTTTCATGAAGTAAGTATCACTAGCACACGTAGCTGCCTAATATAGCTAACATAACATTACTTAGCATAAAGTTACAATGTTATACACTTAGCGAACCATTAGTAGAGATGATAAATACTCAATATGCTTAGCTCAAGTTGATCGCTGTCGTGTTGAATTGTAAAAATGTAACTTTAGATAACAAAATGCATGTGTAAAAGCTAGTACACCGCATCCAGGAACTTTTTTTAGAACTAACTTAGCTTTAGCTACTACCCTCTGTCTAAACTCTTTTACCATGTTCACCGGGAACTTTACCTGCACGTTTATTTCGGCCCTTGGTTTGTTTTATATACTCTACCAATGTTTATGTTGATGTTTTTATCTTGTATCTGTGTGTGTCGTAGACACTGTTGTGTGTGTATTTTAAACTTGACCAGTATCGTTATTCTAGCTTGATAGTGAGTACTAAAAGACATCTTATTTGTTTATATTCATAATGATAAAGTTAGATTTTTTTATTACATGTGATTCTGACATGATGTCACTACATGCACTTCTCCGTTCGCCTCAGATAAATAATGCGTCTTTCAGCTGAGCAGGGGCCTGTTTCAGAAAGGAGGTTCAACCAACTCTGAGTTTAAACCTGAACTCTGAGTTGACTTACTCTGAGATGGGAAACGCTGAGTTTTGGGTTTCAGAACAGCTGAATTGAGGTAGTTCAATCAACTCTGAGTAGACTGACTCTGAGTTAAGCTCATGCACTCCAACTATGAAAAGCCTCGATCAATGGAGCTCCGAAATTATGATTCACCATGGCAACAGCACTCAACAAAAAGACGTTTGCATACTTCCGGGTCAATACACAAGTTTAATTCTTAATTATTTTAATTAAGTTTAATTTTCATGGTATCCAAAAGGCAAACAAAGAATGTGGCAGCAGCTAAAAAAAAAAAAAAAAAAAACATAATTCAATCAGGAAAAGCTTTTAAGCATAAAATGTTCATGGGTGTAGGTTTAATGACTTTACAAACATTTGACATATTAAATAAATATCATTCAGTGTCCAATGTGCAGCAGCTTTTCCCACATAGACCCTTTTCACAGACTGTGATGACGTGTTTTAATGGTCATCAATATCGTAAATCCTGCAACGTTTTTTGTATATTTTTTTTATGTATGTACATTTATAACACTAATACTTCGTATTATATTACTTTTGCATCAAATTACAAAAATCAAGTTACCGCTGCTGTGAGAGTGTTTCTAATACAGCGTCTATGGGAGTGATAGTTAAAATTAACATCTTTCTCTCTTTTCACAGCCGTTATCAATCTCACTTTAATTGTTTCATCTTTTTGAAAGTTGTGAAACCACTATTGTGGAGTTTTTCTTTTGCTATTTGAGCAAATGGAGACACAAAAATATATATTTAATGTATTCTCTCATTCACCGCTATAAGAGTTAACCCAACTATGACGACTTCAGTTTCGGAAACCCAGAAATGTGAAAAGGGTCTATGCTCTTTTCACATAATGAAATGTTCTCTGATCCCACCTGTTACATTTATTAATCAGGGTAATGACATTATGACTTCTATTCAGGCCAGCCAAACAACATTTTTGTCAAGTGGCAGATAATTTAATTTATTTTAAGTAAACTTTGCTTACTTTAGATTTAGATTAAATTTATATATTTTTTATATTTATACTTGAAATACGACCAAAATACTCCGTAAGAAAAGCATTTGTGGCGTTTGAATGAATGAATAAAGTATTTAAACACTGCTGGTGCTTTAAAAAGGGGGAGGAGAACGAAAGAAACTCTGGGTTTACCAAAGAAAACCTGCTTCTGACCAGGTTAGGTTCACAGAGTAAGTTACCCTGGTAACTGACTCTGAGTATAAGTTACCTCTCTTTCAGAAACGGGCTTGGCTTACTCTGCTTTCTCGGGTTTGACATACCTCCCATTCTGAAACAGAAAACCCAGAGTTTCCCTTATTTCAGGGTTAACATACTCAGAGTTTTCACTTAATCTCCTTTCTGAAACGGCCCCTGATCTTGGTCGGCGTAGCGCGTTCATGTGTTTTGGGGGCGTGGCTTTGGAAAGAGCCCAGAAGGGAGAAGGTGGAGTGAATGGAAAGAATGAGCTGTCTTTAAAACTTGAGAGGTCTACAGACACTCAATTTTTATACTTTCTTTTTCTGAGTACTTACATTTTAATTACATATTGATATATAAAGAAAGTTTAAACAAATTTGGAAAAAAGTTTTTTAACCAAATCCTACCTACCCTTCCTTTAACTACTGCCATAATAGCGGCCCATATTTACGTCTTTTTCTTCTCTTTCTCTTTTGAGCGTTAATAAAGATTATTCTTGTAAATACTTCCAATATTATAGTAATAAAAGTGTAGGCTAGATCTTTAAAATGCATCTAAATAACAGCAAAGCGCAATGATACGGTGCTCCACTCAGTGGTCAAAAAGGATATAAACAATTTTGAATTTTGAAGCGATTTATTTTTGAAGACTCAGAGATGTGGATTTGGGCGGCAATTAAATTACCACACATCTGTGGTGTTTGTCAAAAAACAGTAGGTAATTGGGTGGTGGGCATAAATCCGAGTCTGAGGATGTAAACAGTGTAACGTCTGTCAGAGGGTTTGAAGTCTGCCCAGATGAAAATGAAAATGGCAAGAAAGAAAACCCAAGGCAAACGAACTGGTAGTCCCATGAGTCTTTATAGATGGTCTTGCACAAGCACTCTTCACATAGATGTAAAAGAGCGCGTATAAACAGGAAAAGGAAAACACTCTGATAACGCTACAAATCAAAGTATCAAGCGATCAACAAAGCGATCAACACATTAATAGTATCAGCAGTCAGCGGTAAAACGGTCATCTGTCGCTTCACTCGAGCATTCTCTCTGTGCGTGCACGCTCACATAAGAACTGCATGCATACAATAACGTACGCCATAGAAGAAGTAATCTTAAAGGCACATCAACATTCATGTCATGATCAGTATTAAAGGGGTGGTAAACCACGATTTCACTATTCTAACTTTAGCTAACGTGTAATGTTGCTGCTTGAGCATAAACAACATCTGCAAAGTTACAACGTTCAAAGTTTAAAGCAAAGGGAGATATTTGCTTTTAAAGAAATCAGTTTCTAAGAACTACAGCAAACGGCCAGCAGGCGACTACACACATTCCTCCAGGGTTGGTGACATCACCAGGCTCAATATTTACATAAACCCCTCCTCCGAGAATATTAAATAAGGGGGGGGGTGAGGCCATTTTGTATCGCGGCGCTGTTGTGGTATAGTTAGGCTGGAGTGTTGTTGCCGCGATGCCGAGGAAACGCTGTTATTTTCATCCGGATTGCAGGTCTGGGGTACTTGCTCTGTTCAGCCTTCCTTGGGACGGGGGTGCGTTGCAGAGCGTTTAACATACAGCATGTTATATGCACGTGTGTTTGAGTCAGCGGGGAATCAGGCGCGCGCAGGGCTCCCTGCAGCACATCTAACAGAGGAAAACATCCACCGTCTTTGCGATTTCAATGCCAGATTTGCACAACGTCAGCTGCGTGAAAAAAACACTGCCGGTGCGTGGATGCACGACGCACACGCTGCACATTTCACGGAGGACAACACAAACTTCGCGAGTTCAATACAGGATATGCACAACGGCTTGTCCTGAAAGCTGGATTTACAAACAGAAGCTGTTTACGGGCCACAACCTGTAAGTCTGATTTATTTTTCATCGATGTGTTTTCCTGTAATAGGTTGTAGCAAGGAAGTAAACAGATGACAGCGCTGTTCTGCAAACCAGTCTGTTAAATGCTCATTCATACTTAACGTTATCCGACGAACACCTAACATTACAAACACTAACGTTAAAATCTCAACAGCAAACCTGACATTAGTGTAAATGATTCTTTGATTAGAGCTTTTATGTATTGTTTATCTACAGGCTTGCTAAACATGCTTCTGTGTGTGATTTGGCTAACTTACTAGTTAAAGCCAGTGCTTAGTGTTCGTTTTGGGTTAGTTCTTGCGACAGATATTTGGCTATAATCGTTCTAAAAATACAAAAGTTAAAGTGCCATTCAGTAGCGATCATTATAGATCCGCAGTCTTTACTCTTGAGGACTGAACAGGTTCTGCTCGATCATCTTCACTCAAATGTTCTGGGTCTGATTCGGGCTCATATGGTTTTATTGACGCCGTTGTTTCTATGACCAAAGCACAGCCTCCGGTAAGGGGCGTGACGTTTCCGACAAACGTACACTAGGCGGTTAGCGAATCACAACACACTGGGCCAGCTAACCAATCAGAGCCCACTGCGTATTTTTGAGGGACTGGCTTCATACAACCCGGAAAGCATCAGACCGTTTTACAAGGAGGGACAGAGCAGTGTAGAATAAAGGTCAAATATATGAAAAATAAGGCAATTTTTTTTAAAACGAAGCATGAACACATGTTACAGTGCACCCCACAAACACAGTCAAGCCTTCAAAAGAATGTGTTTTACCACCCCTTTAAACATGTGGCCGTTACTTATCCCCCCCAGGAAGGTAAAGGCTGCCCTCAGCCGTGCACAACTGAGTACAACATCACTTTAAACAACCTCGTACATGAAAAGTTGTCAAAATTACAGAATCATTCAGGAGCTTGTATTAAGGCATTCACTGGCATACATGACAGTACAGATGGACCAAAACATAGTCTGCAGCAGCATCTTTCAAACAAAGGAGAATAGCATGTAACCAACCATAAATATAATATGGGACATTCCTTTTACATTCTTTTCTTTTTTCCTTTCAACATTGTAACAAACAGAATGTCAACAAGCTGATAAACTGACTAATACTAAATCTCTTTTTCATTTTTTCCCTTTCACATTTTTTCTTTTAAGTGTTAAACCTTCTCCACTTCACAATGTCAAATGAAGCATGAACTCACATTCACATAATTGACACATTTAAGACAGTGGTCGCCAACCCGTCGATCGCGATCAACTGGTAGATCTTTGCCACTGTTCTGGTAGCTCCCGAAAAGAAAAGATAAAAAAGTACAAAAAATAGGCATACATCACGCCCTATTAATGTTCAGTTTTGCAGTCATCTGTATTTCTTAATCCAATTGCTGTATTTATTTTCAATAAAGTGACGAATGCGATAAGAGACGAGGACCGGTAAGATAACTGTCGCAAACGTCAATATACAGATCTCCATGGGGATAGCCCGCGGCCGCGAGGTAACTGTCAAATTAGAATGGCGGAGGCTCCACGAAAGAAGGGTAAAACATACCATTTCCATCAAGAATGGGAACAGGAATTTATTTTTACCATGGTAAAAGATAATTGTGTATGCATGTTGTGCCACCAAAAACAAGCATTATGTAAAAGAGGGAATCTGGAGCGGCACCACAATACCAACCATCCGAAATTTAAGGACAGCTACCCGCCAAAGAGCGCGATCCGTGCAAAGAAAGTTGACGAGCTTAAATCCGAGTTGAAGGCCCAGCAAGAATGTTTTACTAAATCTGCTGATCAAAATAAGGCCGCTACTGAAGCATCGTTTCGTAAGCCACCTTCTGGCTAAAAACAAAAAACCTTTTACGGATGGCGAATTATTCAAAGAAGCAATGGCCATTACCGCAGAGACCATTTTCAAAGATTTTAAAAATAGGTACGACATAAAAGCCTCTCTCCGTGCTGTACCTCTCGGTCCTGCATCAGTGACAAGGAGGGTCGAGTCACTGTCAGAGGACGTGGATAGACAGCTGTTAAAGGACTTGTCACTTTGTGAATATTTTTCACTGCAGTTCAATGATTCTCTGGATGCAGTGGACACAGCTCAGCTTGTTGTTTTTGTTGGAATGGTTTTCCAGGATTTTACAACAAAAGAGGACTTCCTCACTCTTTTGCACTTAAAGGACAGAACGCGAGGTGAGGATGTGTACAATGAGTTTAAAAAATATGTAAGAGAAAATGGATATCTTCATTCATAAACTGGTATCAATTAACACAGATGGAGCACCGGCGATGCGTGGTGTGCGCTCTGGTTTTATAGCACTGTGCCGTAATGACCCTGATTTTCCCGACTTCAAAAATTGTGTGATTCACCAGCAGGCCTTGGCAGGGAAGGTCGTGGACTTTTCTCACGTAATGCCACTGGTGGTCAAACTGATAAACTCGATACGAGCAAAAGCACTTCAACATCGCTTATTCAAGGAGTTACTGGATGAGCTCGATGCCGCGTATGGAGATCTACTACTTCATGCTGATGTGCGGTGGTTGAGCCACGGGAAAGTGCTGCAGCGGTTTGTTGACTTACTGCCTGAGATAAAGACTTTTCTGTCTGCAAGAAACGAGGAGCACAAGGAACTATCAGATGATGCGTGGCTGCTGGACCTGGGGTTTCTGACAGACTTGACCGCAAAGCTGAATACACTCAACAACGAGCTCCAGGGAAAAGACCGACACCTTCCCCACATGATCAGCGCAGTGAACGCTTTTAAGTCTAAGCTCGACGTTTGGACCAGGCATCTAAAAAACGGGAGGCTAACACACTTTCCCAACCTGGAAAAAATGTCACAGAGCATTAAAGACAAGGATGTTTTTCACCCGGAGAAATACTGTGCTCACCTGGACAAAGTTGCAACAGAGTTAAATATGCGTTTTGGTGAGTTGAACGAAATGGCATGTATTGCTGCATTTGTCTCAAACCCATTCATGCTCATTGATGTAGAATGGGTTGCAGCCAAATTCCAGCAAGTATTTTCTTTGTCAAGTGGAGTTGACATGGAGATGATTGATTTGCAAAATGACATAGAGCTGAAAGCCAGATCAAGGGACAGTGACTTTTGGGGACTTGTCAACAGAGAGAAGTTTCCTATCCTCACTGCATGTGTACTAAAAGTGTCTGCCTACTTTGAATCAACTTACCTCTGTGAAATGGCATTTTCACAGATGAAAATAATTAAATCAAAGTATGGGACCCGCCTCACTGACAGACACTTCACTGACTGCCTCAAACTTGCTGTCTCTAGCTATGAGCCAGACTTCAGAGGACTCACAGACAGTTTTCAGTCACAGCCATCACACTGACATGAGTGATTAACATTACTGCAGCAGTTTTGCCTTCTGAGGGCATTGTGAAAAGTGATGTTGCATAAGATGGGACATATAACTGCACTTAGCTTAATTGAGATTGTCAAGCATTTTGTTAGTTCATCTATAAAATGTTAATGGTAGTACATTTACTGCTGACAATGGCACTTTTTTCAGTTCAGTGCCATTTCATATGATCTGATCACTGCAAGTGTTACAGTGTTGTTACATTTTTACAGCATTTTCTTGGTTGCATCAGTTTGAAAAAAGTTGAAAATGTAATTCAAATACAATTAAAATACTAAATAAAAGGCCTCAAATTGGAAGGCAAATCTGGGCTATGTTTTTCTATCTATTATTCGATAAGTAAATCTTGCCTTTCATCAAGGCCGAGGTTAGGGATCTTTGGCTTGAAAAGGTTGGTGACCACTGATTTAAGGTCTAGTCTGTCTCTGTGTTACACATTCATTCACCTACTAGTCGACCAGTCTGAGGTCTCAAGTCATAGTGGTGTATGTCAAGATCATCATCATTAACAGTCAAGTCATCGCTCTGAGTCCCAGAGCCAACCTGCAGATCAGGCAAACAATCAACTCTGTCCACTCTTTCAGACAGATCATGAACACTGGTTGTCACAGGGCAACTATAGTCATTCTCAACTCGCAAGTCTGTAATGTCTATGGCGGTAGCACCACTACATGTTTCATCAGGCATTTCATCAAACCAAGAAATGTCAGCTGATGCTTCTACAACGGAACTACTTGTGGGCACAGTCTCTGTCTCAAGCGGATCCCAGGTACGAAAAGGCAGCAGATTTACGACATGAAATACACCTGCGTCCAACCCTGTACTCATGTTTATGAGTCTGTAATTCACTTCCGACTGTTTTTGTGCAATTCGGTAGGGTTTACACAGGTGCTAGCTTAGCTGTGAAGTTTGCCGGTGCATATGATAGGGGATGAGTCTTTGCTCAATTACCAATTCATCCACGGAGTAAGATACAGGCCGATGTCTATGGTCGTAGTACTTCTTCCTTTTGGCATGGCTTTCAACCAAAATGGATCTAGCATGATCATGCGCTTCTCTGATTAATGACTCCAAGCTTTCTGGGTACGGGATACCAGGCTCATCCGTTCCTTTACAGTTTGGCTGGGTGATAATGTCGAGAGGAGTATTCAATTCTCGGCCATACAGCAACATAAGAACGGATGGTGGTTTTCAGCGACCGATTCGCCCTCTCCGTCGCATTTGTTTGGGGGGTAATATGCAGTTGTGAGTGAGTCGTGAACCAAGGGTGGTGAGTACATGCCTGAAGAGTTCACTTACAAATGGCGACCCTCTGTCAGAGATCAGGTAAGTGGGTGCAACATGTTGCACGTAAACTTCGCTAAGCAACTTGCTGGCGGCAACTTGGGCAGTCGCTTCTCTCACTGCACTGACCTCGTCCCACTTCGAAAAATAGCCCACGAAGACCAGGAAGTACGCATTTCCGTTGGGTGTGCGCGGTAAATGCCCCACAAAGTCCACCCCAGTATACTCCCAAGGTCTTTGTGGGCGGATGGGAACCATAAACCCAGCAAGTTTCCTCTGGCTTGGTTTTGTGAACTGGCAGACAGTACAGGAGGCAACATATTTCTTAACATCAGATGACATCTTTGGCCACTAAAAACAAAGTTTCAGTCTCACTATCATCTTCGTCATTCCCAAGTGTCCAGCTATCGGGTGATCATAATAATACTCCATCAAACTCCTTTTAATAGCCGTAGGGGTTTACAGTTTAAGGCGCTTCATAGGGTGAAGATTACTGGACACCTTTTCATCCACAAAGTACAGGAGTCCATCCTGGATCTCGTACTGAGACAACTCCTCAGCGTTACTCTCAGCCTGCCCCTCCAACATCTGCAGAAGTTTTCCCGTCACTGGGTTGTTGAGCTGCAGCTGCCTAAGGTACTACGGTTCTGAAAAAATTATGGGGAGTACGCAGGTCAAGGCCCCCAACTATGGCATAGTCAGTGAGAAGTTCCAAGGGTTCACCACAGGAAGGAACAGGGTTACGAGAAAGAGCGTCAGGCACTTTGTTACTTGTCCCTGGCTTATGGACAATCTGCAATCTGAGAGACCACCAAGCCAGCCGGCCAGAGAGGTTTGGGAGAGACATCAGCCATCTCAAACTGCTGTGGTACGAAAAAAGGTAGTCACATGAAGACCCTTGACATAAGGCCTGAAGTGTTCGAGGGCCCAGATGACGGCCAACCAATCTTTTTCTGGAGTAGAATATGGTTTTTCGGACTTATGCAGGGCACGACTCGCGTAGGCCACCACAACAACTCTGCCATTTTTGTCCCTTTGCATGTGTGCGGCTCCAAGTCCACTGTCGCATGCATCCGTATGGATAAAAAATGGACAAGTCTGGGAATGTCAAAACAGGCACGGAAGACAGCTTTTCTTTGAAAAAATTCATGGTCGCCTGACATTCATTTGACCACACGAAGGGGACATCCGACCTGGTCAACCTGAAAGAGTGGCTCTGCAACATGACATCATGACTTTGCGTAAACATACACGCCACTTTCTAAAGCCAAATGGCGTGTTATCTGTATGCATTTTGATCTATCCGCATGTATGTCTACGCCGTGTGATTCCGCGTGTATGTCAATGCCGTGTGATTCCGCGTGTATGTCTACGCCGTGTGACTCCGTGTGAATGTAAATGGATTTATAAACATACTAAATTATGTTTTTTTTTAAATGTAAAAATGCAGAATGTTTCTTGTGATGGGTATGTTTAGGGGCAGGGGCAGTGTGTGTTTGTATGTGTGCGTGTGTGTGTGATGGGTATGTTTAGGGGTAGGGGCAGTGTAGGGGGATAGAATGAAACAGCATTGATAAACACGCTAAAAAGTGATTATGCGTCTTGATAGCACGCCAAAATGGCATAGCGAATTGGGGTGTCATACATATACCATTTCATTAGATCAGTCTGGGCTCAGCATGGCGGGCATACTCATGGATAAAGCATCTATGGTAGCTGGTCATTCCTAGAAACTGACTTATTTTGTGTTAGTAGGGGTTTTGAAATCAGTCACTGCCCTCACTTTGTCCTCATTTGGCAGGATACCTTTTTTATCCCTTACTCCTCAAGGGTCACCGGCTTATCCCCGAGCACCACTATCCTGGATGGAACATGAATTGTGACTGAAGATCTCAACATAAAGTCCATTCCCAAAATAACAGAAGAAGAAAGATTATGGGCAACAGTAAAGCGATGATAGAAAAGCCGGCCCAAGAAAACCCAAAGATACCCAGCTAGGGTTGGATACCGAACTCTGAATTACGTCAGTACTACCGAGTACCGATTCACATTAAATCAGTGGGTGTCAAATTGTGGTACCTGAGAACGCATCTGGGCGCATCTGAGTAACGTACGAGAGAAAGAGAGAGAGAGAGAGAGAGAGAGAGAGAGAGAGAGAGAGAGAGAGAGAGAGAGAGAGAGAGAGAGACCACGTGACGTCACCTCTGCAACTTCTTCAAACACAACATGCAGGGCAATGATGGCTAATCGAAAACGTTCAGGAGTGTGGTTGCATTTCACAAAACAAGATGCAGACAACACTATTTGCAACATTTGTAATGCTAAATGCAAGGCAGGCCATGGCAACACATCTAACCTGAGGTAACACCTAGTTAAACACAAGATTTATTTAAAAGCTCAAGAGTGTACTATATTTGGTAGCCTGATCTCCCGCAAAATGGCAAAAGTCCCTCCAGCAGCTGCAGCCAGTGCCAATTCTACCGAAGTTCAATTCATGGACCACGATGAAACATTAAGCAAGGCATCAGTGTTGACATCAACTTCAACATCTTCAAGTAATTAATTAACCTAACTAATTTGATAAGTTGTTGTTGGAGAAAACAAAATTTTCACTGTGTTGATTGACGCTATCGTAGCATTTTTACTAGTGTGAGTTAATGCGGTTAACTTAAAATATTAGTACTGTAAATATTACAGTATAAAAACATCACAAACGATGGCAGACAGCGACCAGGCAGCTCAGGCATAATGTCAATAACATATCCATAAATGACTTAGTTGCTTTACAGTTATTGAGGTAAACATGCCTAAAATAAATGCTTGTTTCTAAATGCAGGCCTATTAAAGGGTAATTTGAGTAAAGTAAAGCCAAAAAAATAGTGCCCATGTTGAAGAATACCATTGTTCCTTTTAGTAATATAGGGTTTTACTATTGCATAATATATTTTTGAAATATAATTATTATTTTCATTGTTAGCTTGTGAGTCATGTTATTTACACTCGCCTTCATTGACAGGTCATCCTGTCCCACTGTCAACCTGCCATTCTGTCACAGTGAGAGCAGCAGAGGCTACACCTTTCACTTTGGCGCTGAAGTCTTCATCATTACCTCGCCAGAGAGTCAATGACTGCCATAGAGCAGTGACAGCATTTATTGTTAAAGGGATGTTGCCTTTCTCAACAGTGGAGGCCCCATGGTTTAGGTAAATTATCACACTGCATAAATGAGTGATTATGTGTGTGATGAGATGACTGATGAGGAAGCCAAGTTACTATAATGATAATCAGAGGTGTAAAGTACTTGAGTAATTTTACTTGATTACTGTACTTAAGTATTATTTTTTGGGATTTTTACTTTACTTGAGTACAATTAAAAATCAATACTTTTACTTTTACTTAATTTCATTTTTTAAGAAAAAAAAAGTCCTTTTTACTCCTTACAATTTTATTTACAGTCAAAAAGTACTTCTTTTTTAGAGATCACTTCATTCTATTTCCCCTTAATATTACCAAACCAATTGAATTGCGCTGATGCCCAGTTTAATTTAAATGTTTAATTTAAATGTATTTATTCTGCCAATGAGATTCATTTTCACATTCCATGAAATTGGTCAGACATGTTAATTGGTCCTTTGGAAGTGACTTTATGTCGCATCAATTACCACAATGCAGCACCTTGACCTGGGCTGCATTTCCCAAAACCATCGTAAGCCTAAATTGATCGTGAGACCATTGGTGGCAATTGTTCTACGATCAACTTAAGCTTACAATGGTTTTGGGAAACGCAGCCCTGGAAATTAGAGTGAGAGGCTTTTCAGCACTGCAAGATAGCTTTTCAGCCCCAAAAGACGTTTGACACTCACAATTTTGAAAATCAGCTTCTGCTTAAAGGGAGAGTTCACCCAAATATGAAAATGTGATGTTTATCTGCTTACATGTAGGTGTCTTTGTTTCTTCAGTAGAACACAAATTAAGATTTTTAACTCCAACCGTTGCAGTCGTATAATGCATGTGAATGGTACATGACTACTAGCATCATCTATGAGAGTAAAAAAAACCTGCACAGACAAATCCATATTAAACTCTGCAGCTCGTGACAACACATTGATGTCCTAAGACATGAAACGATCGGTTTGTGCGAGAAACCGAACAGTATTTATATAATATTTTTACCTCAAAAACGATCTATGTCCGACACCCGTTCAGCGCGCCATCACTTCCGGTAAGTGTGGTCAATGTACATAATAATAATTAATAATAATAATAATAATAATAATAATAATAATAATAATAATAATAATAATAATAATTAAAGCTGCAAGCAGCATTTAGCGGGGTTCAAGCCTTTAAGGCCTTTAAGCACACAAGCATCAAAAGACATTAAGTTTTATTTAGCAAGATTTTAAACGCTGAAATAATAGATGGAAAATTCAATTTACAGGCAATTCACCATAGGAAACATGGTTTTAAAAGGTTTTTAACAGTTATAGCGCCACCTATGGTCCGATCTCTATAAAACGTTTAATGCTTGTTAAGGATCTAATCTCACACATGGCCACCAATTTTCGTGAAGTTTTGAGCTTTCCCTTAGAATTTATAGGCTTTTGAGGGTTTTTTGCCACGCCTCTTTTCGAAATGACCCTGTTATAGCCATCCAAATGCAAAAGTTAAACTTTTTTTGATAATTATTGATCTAGAGAATCCAGAGAATTGTCCTAGACTGGTTTGGTTCCGATCGGGCAAAAAAACAGGGACTTATTTGCAAAAGTAGGTTTTTAACATAATCACAAATATTTAATGAACGATTTGATTGACAGCAATGTTTCTAGAGACAAAGTTGTTCAGTATGAGGAGATCTATCAAATTATATCAATATTGTGAGAATATGTGAAACATCACGTGATTACAGAGCCATAAAACTAATTGGCGCCTACTAGTGGCCAAATTCTTAAAAAATTATTACAGACCTCTAGGACCCTGAGTCAAACATGCTCGCCAACTTTTTTTCCGATCAGCCTCTGTTAACCTTGTCTAATAAGTGCTTACATTTCATTGGCCAATGGCGGCCATGTTTTTTGAGCTACGCCAATTTCCTTTATAGACATGCGTGGTACCTTGGACCAAGACACTGCATACCAACTTTCAAGTCAATCGGACTGGCAGTCGGGTGGTTATAGCCCTTTTCATGTTTTTTTATGTTATAGCGCCACCAAGTGTTCAATCCTCACAATTCTTTTTACCTTGACCAAAGACTCATCCCATACACAAGTGTACCAAGTTTGGTGAAGATATCTCATTTCGTTCCTGAGTTATAGCCCTTTTAGTAAAATAGGCTCTGAAACAGGCTTCAAACCAGTTGTTCCATTATGCATGGTTACACACACACACACACACACACACACACAATATTTTTGAGATATGTTATTGTGAAAATATCTTTTAATGGTCTATGAGCATGTCACATTTTTTTGTGAAATGCACCACGTTCTAGTATTATTTACTATGATTAACCATGTATCTATAACCATAGATCAATATTAGAGTGTAGTACAATAAAATGAACAGCGGGGGGCAGCAAAAGACCACTTATTGGTCATTATTTTCATATGAACTCTGTCATTTTCACCTTTTTAACTGTTATAGAGGCAAATATTGTCCTATCTGTCTGAAAATTGTCATGCTTGTTTGGAGGCATATTACACATGTTCTGACTTGTTTTTAAGAATATCTGAGCATTCATTGAATAGATATAGGCATTTGGGGACACTTGGTCAAGGCCAGACACACACACACTTTTTTAATGCTATGGTCTATAATCATTTCACATAGCTCTTTGTAACTATTAATCAGATTTTTAAAAATGTATTCAGAAACATAGGACTACACACACACATTTTGTTGTAGTTACAGACATTTGAACTTTATGATGTTGCAGTAAACAAAATGTTTCCTCCAAGTCTCCTTCAAGATTCACATTTCTCAATGTGACAATTGTCAATAGTAATACTTAATAGATTAATTTTAACTAAATGTGATAGCAAATGTTAAAATAGTGATTTATTTAAAGCTGAAAATGACTTGTATATCAATATTAGAGTGTAGTACAATAAAATGAACAGCGGGGGGCAGCAAACGACCACTTATTGGCTTAATATACCATTATTTTCATAATTTTCAGCTTTTTAACTGTTATAGAGGCAAATATGGTCCTATCTGTCTGAAAATTGTCATGCTTGTTTAGAGGCATAGTACACATGTTCTGACTTGTTTTTAAGAATATCTGAGCATTCATTGAATAGATATAGGCATTTGGGGACACTTGGTCAAGGCCACATCTTGAAATAACCCAGTTATAGCCATTCAGATGCAAAAGTTTAACTTTTTTTAAAAATAATTATTGCTCTAAAGAGTCCAGAGAATTGTACTGCCCTGGGTTGGTTCTGATCAGGTTGAAAAATCTATGACTAGTTTGCAAAAGTAGGTTATTAACATAATTGTGAATGTTTAAATAACGATTTGATTGACAGTATTGGTTCTTGAGGCAAAGTTGTTCAGTATGAGGAGATCTATCATAATTTATGCATATTATGTGGATGTTTTTAACCCCACCTGATTACAGAGATGGAGAATACCATTTACAGCCAATACAGGCATTTCACCATAGGAATACATGGTTTTCAAAGCTTTTTAACAGTTATAGCGCCACCTATGGTCCGATCTCCATGAAACTTTGCATGCTTTTTCAGCATGTTATGTTACATATACATAATAATTTTCGTGAAGTTTTGAGTTTTCCTTTAGGATTTATATGCTTTTGAGTGTATTTTGCTACGCCTCTCTTCTAAATGACCCTGTTATAGGCATTCAAATGCAAAAGTTCAACTTTTTTTTGATAATTATTGATCTAGAGAGTCCAGAGAATTGTCCTAGACTGGTTCGGTTCCGATCGGGCGAAAAACCAGGGACTAGTTTGCAAAAGTAGGTTTTGGACAAAATTCGACATAGCAGAAAACTTTCCCTGCCTACATCAAAATCGGAGATAGCCATTTTGTCTGCCTTGAGCCAAGGATTCCAACGATATAAGACACTTGATCCTGAGACAAACAGTCTAAGAGTTATGAGCAATTTTGAACTTTTGGTTGCTGTAGCGCCACCTATGGGCCATTCGGGGTCATACTCTGATAGGTTGTCCCCAAACTGAGGCCCACCATCTGGCCAGGTTTCAAGTCTCTAGGCCTTACGGTTTGGCCTGCACGATGCGTTTTACGAATCCTTACAATTACAATAGGGTTTCAGCATTTCATGCTTGAACCCCTAATAAGAAGGAAGGCTTTTTGCCAGTTATAGCGCCACCTATGGTCCGATCTCCATGAAACTCTGCATGCTTCCTCACCATGTTCTGACACATATGGTCATCAATTTTGGTGAAGTTCTGAGTTTTCATTTGGGATTAATAGGCTTTTTAGTGTATTTTGCCACGCCCCTTTCTTAAATGACCCTGTTACAGCCACCCAAATGCCAAAGTTCAACTTTTTTTTTGATAATTATTGATCTAGAGAGTCCAGAGAATTGTCCTAGACTGGTTCGGTTCCGATCGGGCGAAAAACCAGGGACTAGTTTGCAAAAGTAGGTTTTGGACAAAATTCGACATAGCAGAAAACTTTCCCTGCCTACATCAAAATCGGAGATAGCCATTTTGTCTGCCTTGAGCCAAGGATTCCGACGATATAAGACACTTGATCCTGAGACAAACAGTCTAAGAGTTATGAGCAATTTTGAACTTTTGGTTGCTGTAGCGCCACCTATGGGCCATTCGGGGTCATACTCTGATAGGTTGTCCCCAAACTGAGGCCCACCATCTGGCCAGGTTTCAAGTCTCTAGGCCTTACGGTTTGGCCTGCACGATGCGTTTTACGAATCCTTACAATTACAATAGGGTTTCAGCATTTCATGCTTGAACCCCTAATAATGTGTTACATTTATATAGCGCTTTTTTAGGTACTCAAATCGCTTTACATATAGAAGGGGGAAATCTCCTCAACCAACACCAATGTGCAGCATCCACCTGGACGATGCGACAGCAGTCATATTCCGCCAGAGCGCCCACCACACACCAGCTCATAGTGGAGAGGAGACGGAGTAATGAAGCCAATTGGTATGTGGGGACGATTAGGAGGCCATAATGGACAGAGACCAATTTGGCCAGGATGCCGGGGGTAAACCCCTACTCTTTTTCCGAAGGACATCCTAGGATTTTTTTTAAGACCACAGAGAGTCAGGACCTCGGCTTAACGTCTCATCTGAAGGACGGTGCTCTTTGACAGTATAGTGTCCCCTACTGGGGCGTTAGGACCCATACAGACCACAGGGTGAGCACCCACTGCTGGCCTCACTAACACATCTACCAGCAGACACCTGGTACTGACCATGCTCAGCCCTGCTTAGCTTCAGTGGGAAACAAGTCTTGGGCAAAAGGGTGATATGGCTGCTAGCAAATGATCAGACAGAGTGCCGGAAGTGATCTCTCGCACGTATCTCTACGCCAGATTGTGTACATTGACCTCACTTACCGGAAGTGATGGCACGCTGAACGGGTGTCGGACAAAGAACGTATTCGAGGTAAATTCTTTTTACAAATACTGTTCGGTTTCTCGCACAAACTGTGTCGTCACGAGCTGCCATGGGTTTAATATGGATTTGTCTGTGCATGTTTTTTTTTAACTCTCATAGATTTTGTTTCCATTCACATGCATTATACGACTGACAGACTGCAACTGTTGGAGTTAAAAATCTTCATTTGTGTTCTATTGAAGAAACAAAAACACCTACATCTTGGATGCCCTGGAGATAAGCAGATAAACATAACATTTCCATTTTTGGGTGAACTATCCCTTTAAGTTAAATCCGGGGTTTTACAACTTTGAGTAGCATGTTGCACACTGGCATTAGGTAGTAGTCTTATAGTTTGATAATTAAATAAATTAAAAATTCAAACAGTTCTAAAGCAAGATAAAACCTTGTATGTGGTTCATTCACTTAATGTTTTTAGAGATTAAAAGCTTAAAGAAGAATCTCTAGTTTTCATTCTTGCTGCTACTTTTACTTTTTTAATACTCAAGTACAATTTTAATGTGGTACTTTTTTACTTTTACTCAAGTATGATTCTGGCCAGATACTTTTACTTTTAATTGAGTAAAAATTTCATCCAGTACTTGTACTTTCACTTGAGTAACATTTTTGAGTACTTTTTACACCTCTGATGATAATGCTGTGTAGTTTAATTACTTATTTCTGTTGTCTTTTTATAATGATAGGGAGATGACAAAAACCCTGAACCCAAAATACTCCCCCCTCCCCTCCAGAGATGTTCTCTCCAAAAAACCATAATACCAGCTTGGTATAGCATTGAGAAGGAAAAAGTGCAGGAGCTCAGAGCAGTTGATCATGTTGCAGTGAATGGTGATGGATGAGGCAGCTGTAGTGGAGGAGATAGATACAATTCTAGATGATTTTGGCCTAAAGTCAAATTAGTTGCAATTACAGTTGACAACACTGCAAATATGGATGTGGTAGTAAAGAGGATGCAGATTATGAAGGTGGGATGTTTTGCACACACACTGAATGTAGCAGCCCAAAAGCTCTACAATGTGAAAACGGTCACCAGCTGGTCTGGAAGGACTTCCTGGCTGCTGTCGTGTGGTTTAGGAAAGCTACCCTCGCCAAGCCTGTCCTCAAAGAAAACCAGAGGTAAGTTGTAAACTTGATGAAGTCAATAATAAAACACATTGAATACATTTTTATACATTGTTTAGTTAAAATATTTTTTGTAATCATATTTAATAATATTATTATTTTGTATAATTATTAGTATTTTTTTTTGTCACCACAATTCTTCTATATTCTTTCTTACTATTTTCCACTAAGATCAAACCCCAATTTTTTTTTTAATGTATGTTTTTGTTTGTGTTCTTAAAGGCCTTCCTGGGGCCCGTTCTTCGTACATCGCTAACTCAGTTAGCTGGATTTGATTGTTGAAGATTTAACATGATCTCGGATTGTTTGGTTCTTCGAAGCTCATCCTGGACTTGCTGTCATAGTAACAGGTCCGTAAGCTTAAACCTGCTCATGAGCAGCCTTATTTCATGTAAACAGGATTAGATTGCATCTTGAGGTGATACTTAAAATCTGTCCCAGCCACTGCTACTTTATTACATGAGTTCATTACTGAACCAGGGGCAATAATAATAATTTAAAATAATAATAATAATAATAATATTAACATTTTATATTGTTTATGTATATGAGAATGTATATAATATTATAATGTTGTATATAATAATATAGACACAGCCACTTGATTGAGCGATTTATTTGTGATGGAATAATTACTTTATAATTTTATTGGAGGTTTACACACATGTTGTACAGTTACTCTGAGCCGTTCATTAATTTAAGTGATCACGGATATTATGGGATGGCTTGATGCAGCGCAAGAGATGCAGATAATTTGATCTTGACCCTTAAGAAACTTTAATACTGTCACGTTACAAATCTGCTCCAAATTGAATTAGAAATTAAATTACAACATTGAAATAAAAATGTAAAGTGTGTACAAATACTGTATAAAATCGTGAATATAAATAATTGGTAATCATGTTAAAAAAACAAAAAACATTTATCATTTATCTATTATAACTTTTATGTTGGTTTGGTGGTTTGGCTGTTTCATTATAAAGGTCCAGAAATTCGGGGGGTTTTTATTGTATAATTTGTCTGTTTTTTTGCCAGGTGGCTTTTTCAATTATATGATGTCATTACGTTGCTGTCTTGACGCCAGCCAATCGCTGCATTGCTGATCGTGGTTTCGAGTATCGATGCATCTGCCCTCTTCAGGGAACACAAGAACGCGCAGTGATCTTAGATAATTTAATCCAGATATTTTAATCCAATCCGCAAATTCGTTTGAAGAACCAAATTAGCCTGAGATCAGTTATCACGATTAAAAGATCTGGGATCTGTCAAATCATCTCAGATGTAATAAGCAACATACGAAGAACGGGCCCCTGAAAGGCTCTCATCTTGGATGTCTGAACAAGTATGTAACAGCCTCTTCCTAATGGTAGAGCGCTTTCTCGAACAATACCCTGCCATCCAGGCAGCTTCAATGGACCCATGGCTGAAGAGGGTGAAGGACAGACAGGTATAGAATAATGATTTAAAAACCAATCATGAAAGTTGAATTAGACTGATTCTAAAACATAATACTGGTTTTCCTCTCAGACTGGAGAGAGTGTCAGATGATGACATGAGCAAGTGTGAGGACTTCATCGACACCATGAGGGTCCTTTACAACTCTACGTTCTGTGTGGCATCTGACAAGAGTGGCACTGCAGGGTAGAGGTCTTCACGGAGCCCCCGAGACCCGTGGACCCGGGACCCAAGGTCGGGGTCGGGTCCCAATCTATTACTACGGGTCCCGGGTCTGTTTAACATTGTGTGCAATACCCGAGTCGATCCGGACTCGGAGAACACCTGCCCGTGATCAGAGTCAGTCAGCACTGCTTGTGTGTTTTTTGTAACTTGCAACTGTAAAATTAGGATAAGAAAAGTGTGAGCCGGGAAATAAGGTTTAAAAAAAAGAAAGAAGAAAAACACGAGCGATCTCTCTCTCTCTCTTGCTCGCTCGCCTCACGCGCTCTCTCTCTCTCTCTCTCTCTCTCTCTCTCTCTCTCTCTCTCTCTCTCTCTCTCTGCAAGCGCACGGTAATAATAATGGTTACCTTCATGAGTGATGTGTGAAAAAAGCTAAAAAACAACGAATATAAAGAAGTTAAACCCACGGGCACCTCTTCTGTCCGGGCATCCTTCATGCATATTGTGGACAAACATGAGAAAAAAGTAAGTGCTGTCTACGTGTGACGCACTGTTGAAGTTTGATTTGAAATTATATTTAAATAATATATTTAAAATCAGCAACAAAATCTCAGTTGAACTGTCACAAATGTTTTCTATGATGCTCAAATTGCGTAAAAAAGCTCATATTTCAGGTTGCTCCAGCCACCGCGCATGTGCAGTATCAAGCGCGTGTCATTTCTATGGCAACCCGAGCTTCCGCTGTGATTGACTTTAATAATAATATGAATGAACCATCTTATTTCTTAAAGTTTTGGTGGTCAGACTCGGCTCACAGAGATGATAGCAAATAAATAATGCGGACGTCAGCGGCCACCGAACGAGCAATCGTTATTATAGTTCAAAAAGGCAAACAGTCAAAGTTAGTATGCGAGTTAACTTGGCGAAATGCAAATCTGCAAAGACGCATTTGTCATCCGTCACCGTGACATAAAGTGGACTTTTAAAGCTGAAATGATGAGTGAATTAAGCATGCTTGGAATAACAAGAGAGGAATAACATGGATTTAACTTTTTGGCAAGGATGTAATGAATCACAAGTAACGTTACAAGGAAGGGAGACGACGGCTAGGTAAGACAAAAAGTTATATTTTTCATAACTTGTTTATTGACTTGTTAATATCAGTTATTGTGGAATATGTGACAAACGGGTCCAGTCGGGTCTGTGTCTTCACGCCGGGTTCGGTTCCAGCTTTTAAATAATAGACGGGTCCAGGTCGGTTCCGGGTACTACGTTTTTGGCATTTCTCGGATCTTCACGGGTCCGGGTCCAGCTTTTGAAATAATAGACGGGTCCGGGTCGGTTCCGTTAAGCACATTACGGGTCTCTTCGGGTTCGGGTATGAATTTTTGGACCCGTGAAGACCTCTACTGCAGGGTAGATCCTCCCAATCCTGGACAAACTTGAGAAGAAGTTTAAGGTGGAGGAAGATGATTCTGCCTTCAAGAGAGCTATCAAGGAGAAGGTCTGGACAGATCTCTCCCCACGCTACACGGTTTGTAGCTCATTTATAATAATTTAGTAGTTCATTCACTTGTGTTATCAACATTTAAAATGCATTATCAAAATTTTACAAATATTTAAACTTGTTAGGATAAAATAAATTATAACCTTCAACGGTTTCTTGAGGCTACAGCTCTGGATGTTCGATTCAAAACCAAGTTTCAGGATGAGGCTGTTTGGGCCCGCTTAGAGAAAGAAGCTGTCACATTTGCAAACAGAAACAAGGTTTGTTCATGATCATAAAATAGACTTATGTGTTCTATTCTATTCATATTGTTTTAATTTGCTATTGTGTATGTTTTATTAAAGGGTGGAGATGTGAGCCAGAAGGAAAAAGGAAAAGAGCTGCTGCTGCAGGAGGTGGAGGAGGAGGAGGAGCATTGTTTCACAGAAGACAGAAAACCAGCAGTAGCAGCACATGTAAGATGTGGACATGACTACTGACATACTTGTTGTACTGATCACATAATGCTTGATGAATTATCAAAGCCTTTATCTATTTGAAGACAGCTCTTGGGGAGCTCTTCAAAGACGAATACCAGGCCCTGCTGGAAACGGTGAAGATGGATGTCAGTGGCCCCTCAGTCACTGAAAAGGCCAAGAAAGAGGTACGGCTTTACCGGAGCTTCCTGGCAAGTCCTAAGATCCTATCCTGTGGTGGTGGCAGAAGAGGGACCAAATGCCAATGCTGGCCAGCTTGGCCAAAAAGTATCTCTGTGTCCAGGCCTCTTCTATGCCCTTAGAACGCGTGTTCTCTACAGCGGGGGACACAGTGAATGTTAAGTGATCGAAAGTGTCGACGTGCTGATTTTTCTTAAAAAGAAATGCTAGATTAGTTAGTTTGGATTTCATAAAAAAAAAATATATATATATATGTACTTAATGTTCATTGTTCATTTTGGTTTAATTTTCTTATTTTATTTGTGACAGCCATCAGTCAGGCTGGAGGTTGTAAGGATGGTTTTGGGAGGTAGAGGATTTATTTTGTCTAATGTGTAATATTTCAATGAAAGTTATTTTTTTCACTGAAATAAATGTTGAGTAAAGAGTAAAGCACCAAAAAGGAGACCAACACGGCTTTGTTCCTGGACTACAGTTTGGGCAAGTACGAGTAGTAAATCCTGGCAAGGAGAATTTAAAACAGTGACCATCCCTTGAGGGCGTACTGCTAGCCTGAGTATGAGGCGGACAACCGACACTTGGACCAAGGACTGCATGAAGCTTGTGAGCCCGCAAAAGAAAGTCCATGACTGAAGGTATGGGTGTGCCATAAAGAGCGACTCTGTATTTCTCAAGCACATGCTTCCGTATTAAATATATCTGCTCTTGTTGGGATGGAGGGGTCTTTAGCTTACGAAACTCACCCAACATGTGAGCGACAAAAGTCGCCAGTGGTTCGTTAGGCATCTGCATACGGTCCAAAATACCCCTCAGGATACATTCTTGATTGTCTGAAGGCAGAAAAACAGTCATAAAAAACTCACTGAACTGATTCCAAGTGGTCAAATTTACACAGTAAACCATTTTCTTGACTCTGACGACAGAAAACGTGGGAGCTCCAGGAGAATTTAGGCAGACTGATCTCATGAAATGGTGTATGTATGACACGCCAATTCGTATGCCATTTTGGCATGCTATCAATACGCATAATCGCTTTTTAGCGTGTTTATCAACGGCGTTTCATTCTATCCCCCTACACTGCCCCTGCCCCTGCACCTACCCATCACAAGAAACATTCTGCATTTTTACATTTTCAAAAAGACATAATTTAGTATGTTTATAAATCCATTTACATACAGGCGGAATCACACGGCATAGACATACACGTGGAATCACACGGCGTAGACATACACGCAGAATCACACGGCGTAGACATACACGCGGATAGCTGAAAATGAGTACAGATAACACGCCATTTGGCTTTAGAAAGTGGCGTGTATGTTTACGCAAAGTCATGATGTCATGAGATCCAGGGAGGTTCTGCATACATTAAGTAACTGAAGCCATTCCTCAGGATTCAGGGAACCATCTGCAGCGAACACGGGTGGCTCGAGCAGTGATTGGTGAAGCATATGTGAGTGCATTGGTCGTGGTATTCACATCCACAGCAAGTGGCTGAGCAAATGTGGGCACATTACTATAAACTACATTGACTCTCATACACTCATTTTGAGGCCATCGTAACTTGCCAAACTGTAAGGCATTGAGCTGGCCAAGGGAGCTGGATGTGGAGCAACAGGTACGGTAGGCCTACACTCTTGATGTGCCAAATGGTCCATAATTAATTTTTGTAGGTCAATCAAGTCACGAAGGCATCACTGCAGCATTGCCACCTCTGCTTGTAACAGCTTGACTTGAGACTGCAAGTCCCCTACAGTATTGTAACGAACTTTGTGGTTTTAGTGGGGTGTTTGTGTCCCTGAATGTTTCTCCTCCCAACTGGAGTATTCCGTCAGCGTGTTAAATTCCCTGTGACGGAACTCTGGGATGATTGAATTCACCTGTAGTGGAGGAGATAGCAGAGAGAAGCAGCTAGAGAAACGGGAGGCCAGGTGAGAAAATGTTGACTGCGTTTGCGCTCACGGGGGAAAGTGGGAACGCTATATGTCGCTCAAGACCATTAGGGTTTGTCTGGCGATGAAGATAGACAGTTAAGTATCTGTGGACTTAGTTAGATAGTGTGGAAGTGGTACATAGGAGCGCTGCCTTTTCGTTTCTTCTTTGCTGATTGCACCTGGATGTCTGAGCACTTGCGATTATGCTGAGAAAGACTGTGGACTCACAACACTTTCATATGGACTGCGGCCCCTTTGTCTCTGCCTAACTGCCATGAGTTTGGAGAAGGACATTGATCTGTGGACGCAGACTGGGCAAGACGGCCTTCTACCCCTAGACCAGGGTTCCTCAAATCTTGCCCAGGAGGGCCAATGCGCTGCAGAGTTTAGCTGCAACCCTGATCAAACTCACCTACCTGTGATTTTCTAATGATCCTGAAGACATTGATTAGCATGTTCAGGTGTGTTTGATTAGGGTTAGAGCTAAACTCTGCAGGAAAGTGGATCTCGTGGGCCAGATTTGAGGGTCCCTGCCCTAGACCCTGCGATGGCGTCTTGTTTTCTGGAGATGGGGAAGTGTTTTATATTTTAGTTATTTTTAGGGGCCAAGCACCGAAGGTGCGAAGGCACCTATTGAAACCGTTCCCGTTCCTATTATTATTATTATTCATCTTCTTCTTCTTCTTCTTCTTCTTCTTCCGCCACGAAGTCTATGGCAGCCCATAGAACCGTATGGTAAAAAGTTATGAAATTTGGCACACTTATAGAGGACGGTCTGAAGTGTCTCCATAGCAAATTTGGAGTCTCTAATTCAATCCCTCTAGCGCCACCATCAGTCCAAAATTGGACTCATGTTTATGTTAATAACTTTTGAACCATAAGGGCTAGAAACAAAATTCTTTTTTCCTTTGATTCCTTGGCTCAAGACAATTCGATTGCACCCTATGACGTCATTTTCCGCCATGATAATTTTCCCGCCATTTTTAATTAACCGAAAAACCTACTTTTGCGAACTCGTCCTAGACGGTTCATCCGATTTGTACAAAAATTGAACCAGATTATCTTCAGACCATGCTGACAAAAAATCTTGCAAATCAAGTTGATTTGTCAAATCGTTTTTGATAAACGCGCACACAAATTTTACGTAGCGGTTGCAAAAACCCACTTAAGGCTATATCTCCGAAACGCTTTATCGTATTCAAACCAAACTTGGTACATGTCATCACAAGCATGACTTGAGGCAACATACAGCGTTTCGGCGCAGCGCCACCTACTGGTCAGGAGATAAAAAAAAATGGCTGTTTTTGCTTATAACTTCTGAACCGTTTGTCCAAAAATCATAAAAGTGGTCTCGTTAGATTCAGGACGACATGCCGAGTCGTCTGATATTCAATTTTACCATATCGGCCATTTTGGCTGTCGGCCATTTTGAATTATGTGCTAAAATGCTATATTTTACAAATGCATTAGTGTATTGTTACTAAACTTGGTATGTGACTTCCACTCCATGCCCTGAAGGTACTCAACAAGTTTTGGGGCAGTGCCACCTTGTGGTCAAAAGTTATAACAAACTTGACAAAAATGCTAATAACTTTTGATTTAATTAGCTTAGTATAATGACACTGGTCATAATAGAGTCATTGGCTCATGCCGATTCAATTGCACCCTATGACGTCATTTTTGGTCATGATAATTTCCCCGCCATATTTAATTTTCCAAAAAACCTACTTTTACGAACTCGTCCCAGACGGTTTGTCCGATTTGCACGAAAATTGAACCAGATCATCTTCAGACCATGCTGACAAAAAATCTTGCAAATCAAGTTGATTCGTCAAATCGTTTTTGATAAACGTGCACACAAATTTTACGTAGCGGTTGCAAAAACACTCATAAGGCTATATCTCCGCAACGCTTTATCGTGTTCAATCCAAACTTGGTACATGTCATCACAAGCATGACTTGAGGCAACTTGCAGCGTTTCGGCGCAGCGCCACCTACTGGTCCGGAGATACAAAAAAATTGCTTTTTTTGCTTATAACTTTTGAACCGTTTGTCCAAAAATAATAAAAGTTGTCTCGTTAGATTCAGGACGGTATTCAGAGTTGTCTGATTTTCAATTTTACCATATCGGCCATTTTGGCTCTCGGCTATTTTGAATTATGTGCTAAAATACTATATTTTACAAACGCATTAGTCTATCGTTACGAAACTTGGCATGGGTCTTCCGCACCATGCTTTGAAGGTACTCAAAAAGTTTTGGGGTAGTGCCACCTTGTGGTCAAAGGTTATAACAAAATTTACAAAAATGCTAATAACTTTTGATTAAATTAGCCTAGTTTAATGAAACAGGTCAAAATACATTTATTGGCTCATGCCAAGAACATAGATACTAATTTTGCCATATTTGGTCAAACATACTGTCCTCAATGTTCTTATTTGATCAAAATCTACTTTTTCAAACTCATCCTAGACTGTTTGTCCAATTTCCACCAAAATCGAATCGTATCATCTTCAGACTGTGTTAACAAAAAGTTAGGGATTTTGCATCAATAGATGAAACTGTTTTTGTAAACCGCAGCGACAAATTTGAGGCATGATGCCAAAATGACTCTTGAGGCTGTATCTCTGCAATGCTTTGACATTTTGGCATCAAACTTTGCATGTGTCATTGTTCCCTTATTCTGACCACACCACATAAATTTCGTAACTGTGCCACCTATTGGTCAAAAGTGATAAACCATTAACTTATCATATATAGAGTCACTGATAATATATTTCAGCCATTTTGCCCTAATCTTCTTAAACTGTATAATTGTTCATTGTTGCAGTTGGTCTGACACTGTCACACTACAATGCATTTGTCAGCCTTTTGCCTAAAATCATCTTAAAACGTGATTAATTGCTCATTGCTCCAGTTGATCTGACACTGCCAGCCATTTTGGCATGTCTTGTCTTCTTCTTTGCGCTTGGCCCCGGTATTGCTGCTTGCAGCTATATTTCATCTTCTTCTTCTTCTTCTTCTTCTTCTTCTTCTTCTTCCGCCACGAAGTCTATGGCAGCCCATAGAACTGTATGGTAAAAAGTTGTGAAATTTGGCACACTAATAGAGGACAGTCTGAAATGTCACCGTAGCAAATTTGGAGTCTCAAACTCAATCCCTCTAGCGCCACCATCAGTCCAAAATTTGACTCATGTTTATGCTAATAACTTTTGAACCATAAGGGCTAGAAACAAAATTCTTTTTTCCTCTGATTCATTGGCTCAATACGATTCGATTGCACCCTATGACGTCATTTTCCGTCATAAAAATTTTCCCGCCATTTTGAATTTTCCGAAAAACCTACTTTTACGAACTCGTCCTAGACGGTTCATCCGATTTGCACGAAAATTGAACCAGATCATCTTCAGACCATGCTGACAAAAAATCTTGCAAATCAAGTTGATTCGTCAAATCATTTGCGATAAACGCGCAAACAAATTTTACGTAGCGGTTGCAAAAACACTCTTAAGGCAATATCTCCGCAACGCTTTATCGTATTCAAACCAAACTTGGTACATGTCATCACAAGCATGACTTAAGGCAACATACAGCGTTTCGGCGCAGCGCTACCTACTGGTCCGGAGATACGAAAAATTGCTATTTTTGCTTATAACTTCTGAACTGTTTGTCCAAAAATCATAAAAGTGGTCTCGTTACATTCAGGACGGCATGCCGAGTCGTCTGATATTCAATTTTACCATATCGGCCATTTTGGCTGTCGGCCATTTTGAATTTTGTCAAAAAATGCTATATTTTACAAATGCATTAGTATATTGTTACTAAACTCGGTATGTGACTTCCTTGCTATGCCCTGAAGGTACTCAAAAAGTTTTAGGGCAGTGCCACCTTGTGGTCAAAAGATATAACAAACTTGACAAAAATGCTAATAACTTTTGATTAAATTAGCCTAGTATATTGAAACTGGTCATAATAGAGTCATTGGCTCATGCCGATTCAATTGCAACCTATGATGTCATTTTCGGTCATGATAATTTCCCCGCCATTTTTATTTTTCCAAAAAACCTACTTTTACGAACTTGTCCTAGACGGTTTGTCCGATTTGCACGAAAATTGAACCAGATCATCTTCAGACCATGCTGACAAAAAATCTTGCAAATCAAGTTGATTTGTCAAATCGTTTTCGATAAACGCGCACACAAATTTTGCGTAGCGGTTGCAAAAACACTCATAAGCCTATATCTCCACAACGCTTTATCGTATTCAAACCAATCTTGGTATGTGTCATCACAAGCATGACCTGAAGCAACATGCAGCGTTTCGGCGCAGCGCCACCTACTGGTCCGTAGATACAAAAAATGGCTATTTTTGCTTATAACTTTTGAACTGTTTGTCCAAAAATCATGTCTTCCGCACCATGCTTTGAAGGTACTCAAAAAGTTTTGGGGCAGTGCCACCTTGTGGTCAGAGGTTATAACAAAATTTATAAACATGCTAATAACTTTTGATTAAATTAGCCTAGTTTAATGAAACTGGTCATAATACATTTATTGGCTCATGCCGAGAACAGAGATACTAATTTTGCCATATTTGGTCAAACATCCTGTCCTCAATGTTCTTATTTGATCAAAACCTACTTTTTCAAACTCATCCTAGACCGTTTGTCCAATTTCCACCAAAATGGAATCGTATCATCTTCAGACTGTGTCAACAAAAAGTTAGGGATTTTGCATCAATAGATGAAACCGTTTTTGTAAACCGCAGCGACGAAGTTGAGCCATTATGCCAAAATGACTCTTGAGGCTGTATCTCTGCAATGCTTTGACATATTGGCATCAAACTTTGCATGTGTCATTGTTCCCTTATTCTGACCACAGCACATCAATTTCGTAACTGTGCCACCTATTGGTCAAAAGTGATAAACCATTAACTTATATTATCAGTGACTCTATATATGATATTTCAGCCATTTTGCCTAATCTTCTTAAACTGTATAATTGTTAATTGTTGCAGTTGGTCTGACACTCTCAGACTACAATGCATTTATTAGCCTTTTGCCTAAAATCATCTTAAAACGTGATTAATTGCTCATTGCTGCAGTTGATCTGACACTGCCAGCCATTTTGGCATGTCTTGTCTTCTTCTTTGCGCTTGGCCCCGGTATTGCTGCTTGCAGCTATATTTGTTTTTGTGTTTGTATGTTTATGAATGAATCTTGTAGTTGTGCTTTGTAAAAGTATAAACATTACCGTTTTATATGCGCTGAGCTGGGCTAAGCTTTCCACGTTTTCACTGTTTTGCAACGATTTGGGTGTGATCACAGTGGCCATTTAGGTAGATAATGCAGTGTGGGATGCGTAGTAACCACTAGAGTGCAGTGCAGTGCTATGAGTTTCACTTTTAATGGCAGTTTGTCCTCCTAGTTGAGGGCGCATAAGACTGATGTTTATATAATAATGCTATTTAAAAGATCTTTCTATTTAGCTGTATTAAATTATCAATAAAGTGAAATTTTTCTATACCGTTTTGGTGTGATGTACCCTCTGTTCTCCATATGTCTGATTACTTGGTGTGAAATCATCTAGGTTTGTTAGAGTATGCTGTGACTCCCCCTATTGTGGAAAACCATCTGCGGCTATGGGCCGGTCAGTTAGGTCAGACTGAAAGTCTGGGTGAGTAGCCATTATGTAGAAAAACAGTCACAATTAGCCAATGCAAATAATACATTGAAAAACAGTAAATTTCCCACAAATATTGGAATCAAAAGCAGTACTAACTCTGTAAAATTTTACTTTTTAACACCCACAGAAAAGAAACTGCAGTATTTCTGTAAAATATTCTTAGATAATCAACATGCACCTTGATTTTCCCCTTTAACAGCAACCCAAGATATGCTTTCCAACAGTTTAACACAGCAATATGATCCATATAAAAAAATTATCAGGAAAAATACGGTGAAACACTGATGATTTGCACAATAAACTACAACATTTTTACTCAACCAACTGTCATTGCAAGTAACAATCTTTTCTGCATGTGGTGGCTTGAAATTAGCAGATGCACACCATCAAAAAAATAGAGAAAAAAGAGAAAGACAAATTGTATGCCACGCGTGGATTTCTTTTCAGTCTTTACGTTTCACCTTTCCTTTTTGGCATTCGTGCATAAATGTCCTATTAACGCAAAAGATACGCTGTTTTCCTGTTAAGTCATTATGCAGTACAATATAGTTCAGTTCAATAAGTGATCCAGAAGGCAAAAACATCGAAAAATACGTCCAAGCTTGCAGAGACTATCAAAACAGTCAATATTCGGGCGATCCACGAAAATAGTATAAGCAATCAGTCAGAAAAACACTAACAAAACCTGAAAATCAGTCATGCAGGGACCACATGGTCCCCATAGCTAGCAAGCTAGTCAGCACGGTCCGGCAGCCACAGAGCAACGGAAAAACTCCAGCAACAAAATCTTCTATCAAAAAATTCGAACATCCATGTAGACAAAGAACAGAAGATGACCGGTATGAATCCAGTTGTTCAGGCACCAATTTGTAACGTCTGTCAGAGGGTTTGAAGTCTGCCAAGATGAAAATGAAAAAAGCAAGAAAGAAAACCTGAGGCAAATTAACTGGTTGTCCCACAAGTTTTTATAGATGGTCTACACAAGCACTCTTTTAAAAAAGTGTGTATAAACAGAAAAAAAACACTCTGATAATGCTACAAATCAAAGTGGAGATCAACACATTAATATAGTAACAGCAGTCATCTGCAGAACGGTCATCTCTCGCTTCACGCAAGCATTCTTTCTGTCCGTGCGCGCTCACATAAGAACAGCGTGAATACAATAACGTACGCCATAGAAAAAGTAATCTTAAAGGTGTGGTATGCAGGATTGACAGTCCAAATGGGTACTGCAGCCCAAATTCTAAATATTGGAGATAGTTGCTCACTCTATAGTGCTTTTCACGTTAAGCATTTTAAAAACGTCCCACTGTAGTGATTGAAATACTGCAAAAACAGACATTCAGACACGGAAGTTGTTTGGAACTATTGAGAGCTCCATGAACCACGTGGCGGCGAGATCAAAGAGTGTCGCAACTCTCTTTTTCTACGGCTCTGGGGCAGGCAAGGCAGGCACTTGCCTGGGGCCCCGCATTTTGAGGGGGCCCCCGAGGGCTGATCATTTAAACAATCAGAAATGGTAATATAAACATGCAGCGACATCTCTGCATCCCCCTTAGTGGGCCCCCCTCTCTCGTTACGCTGGTAATGCTTTCGCCACCTCGCATCGGCCGCCTTCTTCAAACTGTAGAAAATGCATGATTTGATTTGTTAAGCATGAAGATAACTTATCCGTCTGGCTTGGCCACTCGCTCTAATGTTAACCTAGATAAATATGCGTTGTAATTATAACATATCCAAGTGTTTGTGAGGAGTGTAGAAGCTGAAGTATAGCGCGATTACATGACATGAAGGCGCCAGCGCGGTCACTGGCATTTTTTCCTGACAGCGAAAACAACTTGAATTGTGTGTGCAAAATACAGAAGCACACGAATGTGCAGCGATTTGTACAAATAAAGACATAGTTGTGAATGCAAAATTCGATTTTGTATTAATGTAGGTCAGAATTTGTTGGTGCAACGAGTAAGATGTGCATTTGTGGATCCGGTGACGCGCATTCATTCATTGACTCGTTTGTGAGTCGATCCTATTTGATTCTTTTGGATTTTGAGAATTTCATTTCGCCTGTTTGGCCTTGTACGATCCACACACACAGCTGTCTTAGAAAACCTTCTGCCACTAGATGGCAGTATTCTGCCAAAACAGACACCGGCACCGGGAGTGTTATTCTGCCTATAAGACGCTTTATATGTCCTTGTTATAAAAGACGAGAAAAACACTTAACAGGCTAACGTTAAAAAGGTATTAGGCTACTTTGTATAGGCAAGTAGATTAAATCAGGTTATGAACACAACATTGTTCATCACAACATTTTTCTCCCACAGAAAACCATTATAAAATGCTTAATATGCAATATAGCACATGTTCAATAAAGTATAGTCTACTTTTAATATCACCGTTTTACTGCAGGAAGCCACATTATGTGTGTTCTTTTATAATAGACTTTATGGGAGAAAAACGCTTATGAAGCTATACACGATGAGCCCAGGATGCATTTATGCATTAAGACAGCGATAATTACAAGTATAAAATATGAACCCAAAACATGCAAAATTTCACATTGTTTCCTCGGGAATATTCTAAAACGCTTAATGTGAAAAACGCATAAAGAAGACAGTGCAAGACCATGCTCTTATTAATAAAGCATACACACACAAAAAAGGCAGATGAGCCCAGAATATGAACGCAACACGATTATAATTACACGTTTAAAGCATTTTCCTGCACGCTTAACATGGCTTAATTACAGACAGGGATATTAAAGTCCTCGTGAAATCAAAATTGACCATATTTACTTTGTTAGCGCAAATTGCTAGTTTTGTGGTGAACAATCCATCCGTGCAAGTCAATCCGCATCAAAAAATTATTTGGCTTCGTAATCATTAATCAAAATCTGAAAATGCTCCTCCCCTCTTCATTGGTAGGCCTTTTTTGATGACGTCTCTTTGACGGCTTGGGCTTCGACGCCGACATGCCATCATTAAACACGCCCATCCAACTGACCCGCGAGCTAATAAACAGAGATGGCGAGGAGGTGCGTTTTTTGAATGAAACGCCTATGTTTCTATATCCAATCAGGTCACAGGGAGGAAAAAACAAACCACGCCCTCTGTTCTGCTCATTTAGTATTCCGTTTCTCTCGGAAATACATCAAATCACTGAAATAAAGTCGGTTGCAACTTCCGGTTCACTGGGACTTTAAAAGAACAAAATCTGTAGTACATACCTCACTAATAAAGAATAGGAGAGTAGCTATGTAGTAGCCTATATGTACATAAAAACAGATGAGGCCATTACTTTATTACGGGCTTCCTAGATGTTGTTCAAAACGGTGATATTAAAAGTAGACTATACTTTATTGAACATGTGCTATATTTCATATTAAGCATTTTATAATGGTTTTCTGTGGGAGAAAAATGTTGTGATGAACAATGTTGTGTTCAAAACCTGATTTAATCTGCTTGCCAAAGTAGCCTTTAATACCTTTTTAACATTAGCCTGTTAAGCGTTTTAAGACACATAAACTAAAGCGTCTTATAGGCAGAATCATGGTGCCGGTGTCTGTTTTGGCAGAATACTGCCATCTAGTGGCAGAAGGTTTTCTAAGACAGCTGTGTGTGTGGATCGTGCAAGGCGAAATGAAAGTCTCAAAATCCAAATTAATCAAATAGGATCGACTCACAAACGAGTCAATGAATGAATGAGTTTTCTGGGCCTGGTGTCAATAAAAGCTTTTCTTTGACTAACAAGGACGTTTTCAGCTCTGAAACTTACAGTATATTCTTATATCACGATTAAATTTTATATATCAAAGGCTCAAAGGAAAGTTGATTTCTCAATTCATCACCTCTTTAAATATTTGTAATTCTTCATAAAGGATGATTTATTCCTAAATAAACTAAGATTTTTATTTTATTTTTTAAATGATTCACCCTTAGCCAGTGGACAGAGGCGCTGCCAACATGTAATGCCCCCTTCCTGTGTGTACTGTCCCATTGCGGTCTCTAGCAGGAACAGAGGCACCCCACAGGTAACCAGGAACACCAGGTAGGGTATGAACACAACAGTACAATAATACATTATCTAAAGGGGTCATCAGTTGCACTTTTTTATTTTATAATGTTCTTCAAAGGTCCACTTATAATGTTGGTAAGATTTTTACATAAAAACAGTCATAATTTAGAAACAAATGGCCATTTTCTACCCTGTTTTTGAAGCGCTGACTAGAGCCAGTCAGGCACTTTGTTGAAAATAAACAGCAACTTAACAAATGTTAGAATCCTTTGGAAGGTATGAAGACTATGTTCTTCAACATCTAAGAACTGTACAATATTTGTAAAACATTATTTAAGTACATTTTTATACCAAGTTTATCCTGTTTAAGTATTTCACCCTTCAGTAACATGTTACATTCAGCAATGTGCAGATACACCGATCAGGCATAACATTATCACCTACCTTAATATCGTGTTGGTCCTCATTTTGCTGCCAAAACAGCCCTGACCCATCGACAGGGCCGTTTGAAGGAATTTGGGGGCCCCAAGCAAAATGGACATGGAGCCCCCCCCCCAATACCACCCCCAGACCCCCGACACACACGCACGCAAAGCCGACAGGAACCACAGCATATGCCATACAGTTTAAGTTCACCCACACTTTATATAAATAAAAAAGGTTTACAGTGTAAATACTGTTGTTGCATATACTGTGCATAAATAAAACATGTTTACAGTGCAAATACTGCTGTTACATATAATGTGCATAAAATTTGAACATTTTCAACAATTAAACATTTGCAAAAAAACACCATTATACCATTAAAAATTTTTTTGTAAACCTTTAAGAAACCATTTTTAAAACATCTATAAACATTACATAGTTAGACGGACCAGATATTCCTAATACTTAGTTAAGGGTTACTAGTTGGTTTGTAAACTGTCTATAAACATTATCTGGATGGTTATTATAAAGTTGCAACAGATGACTATAATACCTTGTTAAATAGTTAATAAACAGTACCAGTAAAACATGTGGGTTGTCCTGATACTGTACTTCAAAAGTGTTACTACAGTGTAAAAATTGCCACACAGAATAAAGTAACTGTTCAAGATCCATTGGTAACTTATAAAAATAATGTCATATTTGCATGAACTGTCACTACCGTATATATCCCGACACTAGCACATTAAGATAAGCTATGAAAAAATAATGTTCCTCTGCCTCTTTCGGGTTAAATAATGTTTATAATAATAGTTAATATAGACTGCTATATGAACTATTCCAGGTTATTTATGCATAGCATAAATAATAGTTAGTATAGCATGCTATGCCACTTTCATCAAAACCTATTACAAAGTCAAGTCAACTTTATTTATATAGCGTTTTTATGCAGATTGTCATCAGTTCATACAAAGCTATAGCAATGTCATTAAATACGATAAACAGTGATTCTGGAACAGATCTGCGTCTTCCTTATCCCGTTAAAAAACATATTACAGTATGTAAACATATTCCGTCCGTTCGAAAAAAAAAGTTGCACTAACTGTTCGTTACAAGCAGCATTTGCCGTCAAGCAGGTAAGTTAGCTAACATAAACATATTTTTGCTAGCCTACCTGCTGCAAAATTACACAATTTTTGTACAAGACAAGTAGAGCTATTTTATCCAGTGTAATTTATCACTTACCACTATCTTGTTTTTTCTTATCCTCCTCCTCCTTTCTCTCTTTTCTTTTCTGGCTTCCTGAAGCATAATTCCGCTTAATGATGACTGCCGAGGAGGTTTTGTATTTTGCCGGCAGGCAGAGATCGCGTGGTTGGCTGGCTGCTGTCAGCGACTACTGAGAGGGGCCTCCTTAAGGGGGTTCCCGATAACAGTGTCATTGCACTTTACTGCATTGACTATCAAAGGGGAGCTCACCCAGTTTGTCGTTGCATTTTATTCTTAACCTGTCATTGTCTTGGGGCCCCAGGCAAGCTCGGGGCCCCAAGCAATTGCTTGGTTTGCCTACCTTGTCGCGACGGGCCTGCCCATCGAGACATGGACTCCACTAGACCCCTGAAGGTGTGTTGGGGTATATGGCATCAAGATGTTAGCAGCAGATCCTTTAAGTCCTATAAGTTGCGAGGTGGGACCTCCATGGATCAGACTTGTTTGTTCAGCACATCCCACAGATGCTTGATTGGTTTGAGATCTGGGGAATTTGGAGACCAAGTCAACACCTCAAACTCGTTGTGCTCCATCAAACCATTCCTGAACCATTTTGTTGCAGGGTGCATTATCCTGCTGAAGGCCACAGCCACCAGGGAATACTGTTTCCATGAAAGGGTGTACATGGTCTGCAACAATACTTACGTATGAAAAAATGCACGTATGCTGGTACGTGTCAAAGTAACATCCACATGGATGGCAGGACCCAAGGTTTCCCAGCAGAACATTGCCCAAAGCATTACACTGCCTCTGCCAGCTTGCCTTCTTCTCATAGTGCATCCTGGTGCCATGTGTTCCCCAGGTAAGCGACACACACGCACCCAGAAAGCATTGTTCATAACACCAGGCCACCTTCTTCCATTGCTCCATGGTCCAGTTCTGATGCTCACGTGCCCACTGTTGGTGCTTTCGGCAGTGGACAGGGGTTAGACCCTGACTGGTCTGCGGCTATGCAGCCCCATATGCAACAAACTGCGATGCACAGTGTATTCTGACACCTTTCTATCAGAACCAGCTTTAACCCTCTGGCCCCGAGAAACGCGCCTGCTCGTTTTGCTGGATTTTTCCTCATGACAGTGTAAAACAACTTTTAAAAATCTGTCATTTTTGGCCTCACAGACATGAACCATGTCTGTGAGGCCAAACTTTTATTCTACTTTTATTTGTATACAATCAAAATAAAAACTAATTGTTGTGCTTTTCGCTAAATAAAGAAAACAAACAAACAGGATGCACGTTCTCTCGTCTGTCTCCCTGTGAAGTCCTCTCTGAAATGCGGCAGAAAATGAGCTTTAACAAAAAATTGCCATACAGACACAACAGATATCTCTTTACAAAGCTTGGAATGTCTACTTTTAAATGAAGACTTTAATTTTTTTACTTTTTTAATTTTTAATTAAATTAAATAAAAAATATTCTCTGTTTATGTAATCCGTATGAAAACAGCAAGAGGTACAGTTCCTCCAGCAGAGCCTCATTATCTTTAATATGACCACACCAACCCAAAGGGATTCACATGCAAATCGTCCACATGGAAGGAATGCAAAACTGTAAACGCCCCCCATCACCTCAAAACAAAGAATCAGCTTCATCATTTTCCTCAAGTTTGGAAGACACGCTGAGTTTACCTTGGATTTACATCAGAAACAGAACGTGATTTTAACATGAACATTTCTAAGGTAAACATTTCTTCTCACTTATATTAGCATTATTGATGCATCAACTTCACATTGTACTATTGTGCTACTAGTTGAACTATTGCCAGACTAAAATGTGTGAAATCATCAAACATGTTGAAATGTGAAATAGGTAGACAACCTTTCAATGCTAAATAAAGATACACGTACGACATGGGGATATTTTTATGCTCTATAATATTAAACACAGCATGATATAAAAGTAGGGTTGCCTGTATAAGCCGGGACATCCCGTTTTTTGTGCCTAACAGTGGCGGCTTGTCAATAGAGGGCGCTGGGGCGCCGCCCCCATCAAAATGATATCATCCCATGAATACAAAAATGATATAAAAATTAAATAAAAATAAAATTGTTTACTCATATGATGTGCCGGCTGTTAGTAAGAGCCTCAGCATTTAATAAAAACTGGTTTTGATCGGTTAACTATTTTATATGTTCTTCAATATGTTTCATGCGGTTTCATGGGCGAGGGACGCCGGACAAATGGATGTCTATCTGAGTCCAAAAATCTACGGGCAGCATGTGACCTGAAGCTGGTCTCTAATTGGTTTCTTAAAGATCCTCCTCTGGACGCAGGTCGCTGCGTCCCTGGCGAATCAGAATTGGATGATTGTTATTTTATCCAATCTTATTGGTTCTCGTCTCCTGTCATTCAGCTTTACGCTCTTGGCCACTAAAGCGAAAGTGTGCGGGCGACACCGTCACTCCGACAAAACCTTGTTAATGACTTGCTAATAGCTTCCGACTCCAGTTCCCTGTCACTTCTCATTCTCTTGGATCTTAGTTCAGCCTTTGAAACTATTGATCATATGCTGTTATCGTCTTGAAAATCTATTTGGTTTGTCCGAGACAGTGCTTGGATGGTTCAGGTCTTATTTTACTGACCGCAGTCAATTTGTTTTCATGGGTGACCATAGGTCCAAGGTTGGTTCTGTTCATACTGGTGTCTCACAGGGGTCAGTATTGGGTCCCTTACTTTTTAATATGTACATTTACCCACTTGGTCAATTACTAACATCTCTTGACCTTAACTATCACTTTTATGCTGATGATACGCAGATTTATATCCATTCAAGACCAAGTCAACATGTGGACATTGTGCATCTTTCGAACTGTATCACTGAGATCAAGATTTGGATGTCTAATAATATTCTGTCTTTAAATAGCTCTAAAACGGAAGTTATGCTCCTCGGCTCTCCTCATCAACTGCACAATGCTGGTTCTCTTACTTTGTCTGTTGATGGTGTTGCCTTGGAGTTTCAAAGCAAATTAAAAAATCTTGGTGTCATATTTGATGCCACGCTGTCATTCGAGCCTTTTGTGCAGAATACGGTAAAGACATCCTTCTTCCATCTCAGAAATATAGCACGTCTACGTCCTATGTTGACGTTCTCAGTTGCTGAGAGGTTGATAAACTCTTTTGTCTTTTCGCGTATTGACTACTGTAATGGTCTTCTAGCTGGAGTATCTAAATCCTCAATTGACAAACTTCAATATTTAAAAAATTCGGCTGCTAGAGTTCTGTCTGGGGTCAGGGTTTGTGACCATATTACCCCTGTATTGGAGTCTCTGCACTGGCTCCCTGTCAGGTACCGTATTGATTTTAAAATCCTTATGTTAGCATATAAGGCTTTGCACAATCTGGCTCCTCAGTACTTGACTGATCTACTAATGCCTTACACTCCATGTTGTGTAGACAGAGTGGTCTCTTGGTTGTTCTTGGTTGTTCCCAAGACACAGCTTCGTTCCAGGGGTGATAGAGCATTCTCTTCCTATGCTCCTGAACTTTGGAATTCTCTCCCGGCTGATATCAGGGAAGCAAATACTTTAGTAACTTTGAAATCTCTTCTTAAAACATTTTATTTGAATATTCATTTTATTTGTTGTACTTAAAGTGTGTTGTTTTCTCTGTTTTATGTAAGCTTGTAAAGCGCTTTGAGAAAGCCACTTTTAACCCTCTGGGGCTCTTCGGTCATTTCTGTCATTTAATTTTTTAAAATAGAAAATGTTAAAAATCGTAGCTTCATCGGAATGGTCCGAAACTTGGTGACTTTATTGGTACTTGGCATATGAACACCCCAAAAAATTGGGGACAGGATTTGAAAAGTCTAAGTGGTCGTAAAAAAAATAGTCACACTCAGGACCTTCGGGTCAAAAATTACACCCAAAGGAAATGAATGGGAAATTGGCAAAAATATGAAAATACATTTTTTGTTAGTGTGCATACAACCTACAAATTAGCCAGGATGCAGAAAAAAAGGACTCAACAGTGAAGGGGTGAATCTCTAAAACATCAAGAGTGCAAAACAGACAAAAAAACTCACACACACAAAAACACAATTAGCTTTTGGAATGGCACGCGTTAATTTGTGTGTGCGTGTGTTTTTGTGTGTATAAGTGTGTGTGTGTGAGAGGTTTTTTTGTCTGTTTTGCACTCTTGATGACTGATTTGTTTCCCATTCATTTCCTATGGGGGTCATTTTTGACCCAAAGGTCCTGAGTGTGACTGTTTTTTTTACGACCACTTAGACTTTTCAAATCCTGTCCCCATTTTTTGGGGGTGTTCATATACCAAGTACCAATAAAGTCACAAAGTTTCGGACCATTCCGATGAAGCATTTTTTTTAATAAAACACAAGATACACTATAGTGGTAAAAATGTGCTTTTGCGTGATAAAAATGCTCAATGTGTCCACTGGATGTCACCGATCTCATTTAAAAAATTGCTTTCATGAGGCCTAGGCTTGACTCTAAAATGAAATACAGCTTTAATAATAATAAAAAAAATAATATATATATATATATAATTTTTTTGATTATATTCAATGGGAAAAATGGGTCATAATTATTGCATAAATATTCATTATAAATTCATTCACAAGGCGTTCGCTGGAAGAAAAAAAAGGATAAAGGATCCCGAACCGGACCAACGCGATTTACAAATCCAGCAGCAGGCCAGTGACAGAGGATGAAGCTAAACTCGGAGCTTCACGCTCTTGTTATGAGAAACGTAGGTGGCTGGCTGGATGTGTTGTTAGCAATGCCCTTTATTGCTTTCCATGTCTTTTATTTCAAAGTGTCAGTACTGAAGTTTTGTGGACAACGGGGGTAAGAGACCTCAAATATCTGGCTGAAAAATGCAAACGTCATGACACTACTGAGATGACTGACTTTAATCAGAGAGTCATTGAGAAATTTTCTGGCTAGAAAGAAAGGAGAGCAAAATGTATGTTCAAGTAGTCAACATGCTAGTCTGTTGTTGCTGTTTACCTCATTCAATTATATGTGGGAAATTAATGTGTAAAAAGATAAAAGTGAAGACACTGTTTTCTCTTTAATGCTTGAATTTAGTCAACATGCATCTTGATACTGCTTTGTATTTATTAGGTTGAGCAAAACAAATGTGTTTATATCTGACAGACTTTTATACACACACTTAACTGCAGACACTGAAATTACATACACAGTGTGGTAGCTACAGTACAAACATTTTGAGTGTCCCTTATAACTAACCACGATTATCCCTTATTTTTGTCCCACTTTTTGTCCTTTGTTATGTTGTGTTGTAAATAAATGCAAACAATTCAAAAATCCATTCTTTTAATCTTTTCACATTCTTTGTTCTAGTTCCCTCACAGTCATTCAGATGATATAGGGTCATTAGGATTAGGGGAGGGGTCTTTGTCTACATGTGTGAAAAACATCAATATTCATGAGTATTCACGCCCTCCCCGCATAAGCATTCCTGACACAAAACATGTCTTACAAATTTTAAATTGAACTGTCACCTTATCGTGGTGGAGGGGTTTGAGTACCCGAATGATCCTAGAAGCTATGTTGTCTGGGGCTATATGCCCCTGGTAGGGTCTCCGAAGGCAAACAGGTCATTGGTGATGGGCCAGACTAAGAGCAGTTCACAAACCCATTATGATCAAAATTAAAACAAGGACTGAGACGTCGCCCAGCATGGCGCACCCTGGAGCCAGGCCCGGGGTTGGGGTTCGTATGCGAGCGCCTGGTGGCCCCACTGGGTGAATTACCGCTGGGTGTGAATTGCGTTCAAAAAACGTTGACTCTTCTCTGACCAGCTGACATAAACCATACTTGCAATAAATGGGAAATAAACTATATCCAGTTATGAACTGTTTTCTGTGTGTTGACAAATCTTTCGTGATGTTCTAACAGACGCGATTCACACACATACCTAATGACTCCTTTGAACCAAATCATTTTAAAGACTGGTTAAAACATCTGATCTGTCCAACACTGAACTCAGTTTAATCATTTACTCAGAACACATCTGAAATGAGAACACAAGTGTGCTTACCCAATTTAGCAAGAGTGGATAGTAAGAATTAGTTTTAATTATACAGTCTTTCAGCTTATTTATGTTGACAATGTGTAGTACAATAAATAGCCTAAAATCATTTAGTTTAGACTAGAGTGAGGTGGAACCAGAACAAAGTTGTTGTTAGCTAGCTGATCATTTTATTAAATTGGATGTGGCAGAACATTTTTAATTCTACTTTTTAATATTTATATAATTATATACCAAAACAATTATATGCTAATAGTGTAAAAAAATAGGATATCAAAATAAGATAAGCAAAAATTACAAACTGTTTCTTTGCATTTATTTTAAATTTATATCCAGTATTGCGCTCGCAGATCACGTGGGTAGGGTACATTTTACTGTGTGTGTGGATGACCATGTCTGTCAGCCACCACTGAAGACCATTTTTGACCCAGGAAAAACCCTGCCCCTGCTCAGCCGCCATGCATTGGAGTTCACCTCGGTGAACGAGAGGGTCGCTTCCCTGTGCCTGCGAGTCGGGGATAGGTCTCTCACTGTCGTATGTGCCTACGGGCTGAACGGCAGTGCGGAGTACCCGGCCCTCTTGGAGTCTCTGGGATGGGTGCTAGAAAGTGCTCCGTTGTTCTACTGGGGGACTTCAACGAACACGTAGGCGGTGACAGTGACACCAGGAGGGGCGTGAATGTGAGGAACGGCCCCCCTGATCTGAACCCGAGCGGTGTTCTGTTATTGGATTTCTGTGCTAGTCACGGCTCGTCCATAACGAACATCATGTTCAAGCATAAGGGTGTCCACCAGTGCACGTGGCACCAGTACATCCTAGACCGGAGGTCGATGATCGATTATATGTACAATTATATGTAAATGATATGACCGGATCCCGAGGAGATATTGAGTCCGAGTGGACCATGTTCTCCACCTCCATTGGCGACGCAGCCACTCTGAGCTGTGGCCGTAAGGTCTCCGGTGCATGTCGAGACGGCAATCCCCGAACCCGGTGGTGGACACCGGTAGTAAGGGATGCCGTCAAGCTGAAGAAGGAGTCCTATCGGGCCTGGCTGGCTTGTGGGACTCCTGATGCAGCTGACAGGTACCGGCAGGCCAAGCGGACTTCAGCCCGAGTAGTCGTGGAGGCAAAAAATCGGCCTGGGAGGAGTTTGTGAAGCCATAGAGAAAGACTATCGGTTGGCCTCAAAGAGATTCTGGCAAACCGTTCAACGCCTCAGGAGGGGGAAGCAGTGCCCTATCAACACTGTTTACAGTGGAGATTGGCAGCTGTTGACCTCAACTGGGGATATCGTCAGACGGTGGAAGGAATACTTTAAGGATCTCCTCAATCCCACCGACACGTCTTCCATTGAGGAAGCAGTGGCTGAGGGCTCGGAGGTGGACTCGTCCATCACCCGGGCTGAAGTCATCGAGGTAGTTAAAAAGCTCCTCGGTGACAAGGCACCAGGGGTGGATGAGATCCGCCCTGAGTACCTTAAGTCTCTGGATGTTGTGGGGCCGTCTTGGCTGACACGTCTCTGCAACATCGCATGGCGGTTGGGGACAGTGCCTCTGGACTGGCAGACCAGGGTGGTGGTCCCTCTTTTCAAGAAGGGGAACCGGAGAGTGTGTTCCAACTACAGGGGATCACACTTCTCAGCCTCCTCTGGAAAGTCTATGCCAGGGTACCGGAAAGGAGAATTCGGCGGATAGCTGAATCTCGGATTCAGGAGGAACAGTGTGGTTTTCGTCCCCGTCGTGGAACACTGGACCAGCTCTATACCCTTTCCAGGGTGCTGGAGGGTTCATGGGAGTTTGCCCAACCAATCCACATGTGTTTTGTGGATTTGGAGAAGGCATTCGACTATGTTCCTTGTAGCGTCCTGTGGAGGGTGCTCTGGGATTATGGGGTCCGGGGCCCCCTGCTTAGGGCTGTTCGGTACCTGTACGACCGGAGCAGGAGCTTGGTCCACATTGCCGGCAGTAAGTCAGACTTGTTCCCGGTGCATGTTGGACTCCGGCAGGGCTGCCCTTTGTCACCGGTACTGTTCATAATTTTTATGGAGAACTTCTAGGCATAGCAGAGGCCCCTAGAGTGTCCGGTTTGGGGACCATGCGATTTCGTCGCTGCTTTTGGCGGTGATGTTGATGTTGTCGTGTTGGCCTCCTCAGACCAGGACCTTCAGCGTGCACTGGGACGGTTTGCAGCTGAGTGTGAAGGAGCTGGGATGAGAATCAGCACCTCCAAGTCCGAGGCCATGGTTCTCAGTCGGAAAAGGGTGGTTTGCCCACTTCAGGTTGGTGGAGAGTTCCTGCCTCAAGTGGAGGAGTTCAGGTATCTTGGGGTCTTGTTCACGAGTGAGGTAAGGATGGAACGGGAGATTGACAGACGGATCCATGCAGTTTCTGCAGTAATGCGGTCGATGTACCGGTCTGTTGTGGTGAAGAAGGAGCTGAGCTGTAAGGTGAACCTCTCGATTTACCGGTCGATCTACGTTCCTACTCTCACTTATGGTCATGAGCTGTGGGTCATGACCGAAAGGACAAGATCCCGGATACAGGTGGCCGAAATGAGCTTTCTCCGCAGAGTGGCTGGGCGCTCCCTTAGAGATAGGGTGAGAAGCTTGGTCACTCGGGAGGAGCTCAGAGTAGAGCCGTTGCTTCTCCACATCGAGAGGAGCCAGCTGAGGTGGCATGGGCATTGTAGAAATGATGTGGCTATTAGTAGCTTGTTCACATTTGTTGCATGTTGCTGGTTAGGTTTGAAACCCGCCACAAGATGTCCGGTAAGAGACTTAGTCAAAGATGGTCGCAATATGGGAGTACCCCGTTTATTAGTCACCACAACAACTCAGTTATTAAAGATGGTTGAACAGTTGTCCTTATTTGTAGGTGTTTGGTATGTGGTTTTTCTATAAACATAGGAAATGCAGGGTAAATATACATGATGATAACATTAAATGTTCTAACCGAAATACACATGATTAATGTTCATTAAAACAGAATTACCAGTTTAATGATTTGAAGAAAATTCACTATGTCATACACATTACTTTATACAGTAAATAGCTTAATTTGTTCTGTATTGTATCAGCGGCGCTCTGTCTGGACATGTCCTGCGCGCATGCGCATTAAGTTGTTTACAACTTTAGAATACCTCAATAACGGGCACTTTTCACCGAAATACAAATAAAAATATACATAATAACATCAATATAAGCAATTACAAATAAAGGAAACATATATGATACAGCACAACATCCTGCTAAAGACAGAATTATATCCTACCGTTGGCCGTAATAAACTAACGTCCGTTATAATAGCAAATAGTGATAGACAGCTTAGTCCGGCATATCGCACCCGCGATCTCTAACAAGATAAATAACACACTTACTTTGAACAGACGCACAACACCCGGACAATGAACAAAAAGGAAAATGATATGTGTTATGCAACGGCAAAGTTCAGCATCGGCATCAGCGCTCGGACAGACTCTCTTCACACTGAGCGCGGTGGGCGGGATGTTTGCCTGCACGTTGATCTGTGAGTGCTGATTGGCTGCTGTGCTGGATGCTGAGTGTCACTCAATCTCGGCAAACAGAGAGAGATTTATTCAGAAGGCATACTAATTTTCTGACTATAATGGCCGTTTTTACAGCCGCCCCCAGATTCTGGGGACAGAATCTGTGCAACTACCAAAAGGCCTCTAAATAACACATTACTCAGAAATGCTGGGCAATTGTATAATACGTGCTATTGGGCGTGTGTATGTCTTTCCTCCCACCTTAATATTAGCTGTCCTCACCCGGCCATCAGCCCCAGGGAAGACGTCTGACACTCGTCCCACCGGCCAAAGTGCTCGGGGCAACTGTGGGTCAACTATCATCACTGTGGTGCCAACTTGAACGTCGGATGTGTCACCTTGCCACTTCTGACGGGTTTGCAGACCCGGAAGGTAAAACTTTAGGAAGTGTCTCCAGAAGTAGTCTGCCAAAACTTGGCTGTGGCGCCATCGCCGCCTGCTTATAAGCTCAGACTCTGGGTATACCACTGGAGGTAGAGAGGAATCCGGCCGCCCCATCAGGAGAGAGTTTGGAGTGATTGGGTCTAGGTCTGCAATGTCAGAGGAAGTATAACCCAAGGGTTTAGAGTTTAGAATTCCGTCAATCTCCACTAACACTGTTTGTAACACTTCAAAGGTTACTGACTGAGCTCCAATGGTGGCTGTCAGTGCCTGCTTGAGAGAGCGTATTTCTCGCTCCCAGCAACCTCCAAAGTGAGGAGCATTTGGTGGGTTGAAACGGAATTTGATCTGTTGTCTGGCTAGTTGTGCCTGAAGTTCAGGGGCAAGAGCTGCAAAGGCTTCCCTGAGTTCCCTTTCTCCTCCCTTAAAATTGGTACCCTGATCTGATATGAGCTCAAAGGGGGTTCCGCGTCTGGCAGTGAAACGTTTGAGGGCCATGAGGAAAGAGTCAGCATCGAGGTTATGTAGAACATCAATGTACACTGCTCGAGTGGTTAAGCACTTAAAAATGATACCCCATTTCTTTTCAGTCCGCCTACCAACCTTGACAGCATAAGGGCCGAAACAGTCCATACCTGTAGAATAGAATGCAGGCCGGAATAATAGTAGTCTGGCTGGAGGGAGGTCTGCCATTTTGGGGATTTCTGGATTCTTTCTCCATTTCTGACATTCTACACATGACCGTTGAAACTGCTTAACAGCTTCCCTACCACGGAGAATCCAGTACTTGCGTCGAAGTTCTGCAAATACTCTCTCATACCCTGGGTGGTGGAGTTTGTCGTCATAACTTCGTATGATAAGCAGTGTGATTGGGTGCTTTGGTTCAAGAACGATGGGATGTACAGTGTCTCTTCCAAGGTGGGGACTGTGACGTAGGCGACCTCCAACTCGAATTAGCTGGGTCTCACTGTCAAGTTCAGGTGCCAACGCTTTTAAGCGACTGTTGTGAGAGAGAGGTTTACCAGCCCTTAACTGTTCGATGTCTAAGGCGAAAGACTCCTGTTGGGATTGTTGTAGGAGAGAGACTTCAGCATCTCTGTAGGCACTGGCAGTCAGGCTGCTAGCAGCCGCCCCGTGAGAGGCGGTGGACTCGATCAACTCTTGAAAAGTTTTATGTTGATTTAAGTCAGAAGTTGAAGTGCTGGTTGTGAAGCATGCTAGTGTGCACAAGCCTGTCTTGCGCAGCTCCTCTCCATCTACATCCACAGGATGTGGTAATTCAGGCCATGAACTCTGTGAGTCTTTCAAGAATGATGGGCCTTGATGCCAGTGGGTGTCTGGACCGAGTTCATTCAAGGTTCGTCCCCAGGTGATGTCATCAGCTGGGTTACTGGGGGATGGCACAAACCTCCATGTGTGTATATCAGTGAGCTCTTGGATCTCTGCCACCCGGGTGCCGACAAAGACCTTGAATCTACACGACTCGGACTTGAGCCAGGTAAGGATCGGTGCTACTTTCGATCTTGCTGTAAGGAAAGAGACCTCCACATCCCCCTGCTGGTCTTCTGTCCTCAAATATGCAACCGAGCCATATGCCCGTTCAGAGGCATCACAAAATATGTGTATGTCTCGCTGACTTTCTTCTCTGTCTTTGGCTGGACTGGTGTAAGACCTTGGGAAAGCAATGCGCGGTAGAGATGGTAACTCTGCCTCCCACTCTGTCCAAGTCTGCAATAGACCAGGAGGAAGATTTGGATCATCCCAGTCCCTTTTCTTGTCCCACAAACGTTGGACTATGAGCTTAGCCCTAGTGGTATATGGAATAAGGTAGCCCAGGGGATCATATTGACTGGCCAGGGTTCGGTAGATGTTACGCATAGTGGTCTCAGCACTCTCTATGGGACGATACCTGTAGGAAATGGTGTCTGTTTGGTGGTTCCAGAGCAGTCCCAGAGCAGATTCTTGAGTATCCGTTTGGCCGTGAGAAATCCAGAGCTCAGTACTAGCTGATTTCAATTCGGAGGGTAGATGGTTTATGGTTTCCGGCTGATTACTAGACCACTGTCTCAATTCAAAGCCCCCATCTGCCAGTAGAGTCCTGAGTTTGTCAACAAAGTTTTTAGCTGCTTCTGTCGTAGTGAAGCTTTGCAGGCAATTGTCGACATAAAAGGACTTCAAAACTGAATGCCTGACATCTTCCTCAGGTTCACTGTGATCAATGACATGCTTTTGAAGGGCATACACTGCACAACAGGGACTACAGGTTGTCCCAAAGGGAAGGACCTGCCACTCGAAAATACAAGGTTGTTCCTGTACCTTGAGATCTCGCCAGAGAAAGCACAGCAGTGGTCTGTCTTCTGGGAGCAACCTGACCTGGTGGAACATACCACGTATGTCACTGCTGACTGCAATGGAGTGTTCCCGAAATCGGAGCAGAACAGCGAGTAAGGATGGTCCCAGCACTGGTCCTGGGAGCAGCAACTTGTTGAGGTTTTGACCCTGATAACTGAAGGAGCAATTAAAAACTACTCTGTTTTTCCCATTATGGTGGACCATATGGTGTGGGATGTACCATGAGAAGGCAGAGTCCTGTTCAGCATACGGGTCCAGCTTAACAGCATAGCCTGCTTGTTCCAGTTTGTGGATTTCTGCTATGTAAGCAGCTGCTTGTTCTGGATTTTTCACCAGTCGCTTCTCTGTAGCTCTCAACTGTGAGATCACTGCCTCTTTTGGCGCTTTTAGCTGTGGCATGTTTTTTACCCGCAATAGAGGGGTGGCATATCTCTTCACCCCATCTATCTCGACCCTGATTGTTTTGGCATCCAGGAGTGCCATTGCTTCGTGGTCCTGTCTGGATCTTGTGCTGGTTTTCTCACTGTGCCACGGTAGCACATCCATCTGCCACAGTCTTTCAACGTGCTTATAAAGATCTGTCTCAGGTGATGAAGTTGAGGTGAAAAAGCAGCGTTGTTCATTGATCTCCAGCTGGAGATTATGCACTGGACCCTGTAACGTCCAGCCAAGACGTGTCTTGATGGCCGCAGGTCCCCCTGGTGGACCAAAGCGTACTGGCTCCACTGGAGTAATGAGATGAGGGTAGTCTGAGCCAATGAGCAGCACAGGACGGACAGTGTCTAGATGGAATGGAAGCCCCCTCAAGTGGTGATATTTTTCTCTCAATGCTCTGACTGGATGTGTATGCTCAGCCAGGCTTAGCTGCTGGGCCATAAATGCACCTTAAATGTGGAATACCTTCTTGGGCTGCGACAGTGGGGAGATAGAAAATGACACTGCTGCACCACTGAGGACCTGGAGCTCTTGCCTGACTGTGCGGAGCGGTAAGTCTTCTGGTTTACCTTTGAGGCCAAGCTGCTGAGCAGCACTTTGTAGCAGGATGGTTCTTTCGGAACCGTCATCTTGAATAGCGTAGGCAGTCATGCAGTGTTTTCCGTTCCTGAGGATTACTGTACTGATCTTCAGTAGGACTTTTCGGCTGGCAGGAGGCTTTCGTATGAGAAGGATCTCATTCATGGTACTGAGAAGACACGAATTGGTAGTAGCGTTAGCAGCTTGATTTTGCACAGTCTGTGTACTTGTAGCACTTTTCACAGTTATGTCATGAAGAACAAGCAGATGTCGACTGTTACACTGCTTGCAGCGCATCTTTAGACTGCATTCTGTTGCTTGATGGCTTCTACCACAACGCCAACACCGATTCTTCTCCTTGACCCAATTGCGCTTTTGATCTGTTGTTAGTTGCTTGAAGTTTGAGCAGTTATTCAAGGAGTGCTTTGTGTGATCACAGTAGGGGCAGTAAGGCTTTGGAACAGCTTTCATGGTAGCAGATGAGGTTGTGTCAAGCAGTACATTCTCAGTGTTAAGCAGAATGTTAGCATTCTTTTGAGAATATTTGTGGTCTTTGATTATCTCTCTGGTTCGTACAGTAGGCCCTCTACGTTGACTGGTTACGAACCTTGAAGTGTCCTCCTGTACTTGGATTTCGTACTCTAACCATTCAGAGAGATCGAGAAGGGTTGGAATAGGAACATGGTGTGGATGGGCAAACCGGCGGAAACTCGATCTAAGATCATGCAGCAATTTTGCCAACAGTCTGGAGACATGGGAGCCGCACTGCAATTCGTAAGTGCCCTCAGTTCCTAGTTGCCCCAACATGCCAACAAGAGAACGAACCTTGAGAGCAAATAGTCTGAAGGCCTTTATGTCTCCGCTGCTGATATCTGGGCCATCCATAAGTTCCGCTATTCGTTGTAAGGCAAGCTGGTGTGGCTGACCATACTGCTGGTCCAGTGCAGCCATCGTTCTGGTGAAGGGGTTCTGAGAATGGCTGTATGAATCAGCAATGAGTAGCGCTTCTTCTAGTTTGAGATGGTCGGTGAGGATCTGAAATTTAAATCTTTCAGTGGCATTAGCAGGGAGTATGTTCTCTAAGGCGATTTTCAACCGTGAAAACTCTCTCGGGTTCGGATGTACAAAGTCTGGTATGATGGGAGTAGGGCCTTTGTACATTGACTCTGGCATTTGACTTGGTGAACTTTGAGGTGAACTATGAGCTGTGGTCGCCAGGCAGGATCGTAAGGTGAGGAGGTTTCATATTCCTGCTGGTATGGGGAATAATAATCACCGTCATGGTGGTAATGTCCCCCTTCCTCTGGAGCCCCCCAAATGAGTGGCTTGGCACTTGGAGTGTCATAGGGGGAGTAAATTGTGCCTCTGGGAGCCGCCGCCAATGCTGGAGAAGGTTCATCATTGGAGTTGGTATCGTGTTGTTTGAAGCGTGGTGCTGGCACTGGCCTAAACCCTCTCTCAGCTGCATGCATGTTCATTCCACGGCGTGGTGCAAGAACAGGCTGGCTAGAACATGTTTGACGTGCTGGTATAACAGATGGTAGGGGTTGAGCTACAGGCCGTTGATGATCAAAATAAATCTGTAGCTGCTGCATCTGCCGCTTAAGTTGAGAGAGCTCTTGAGCATATCGCTGATTTGTCTGCTGCAATGCATCATTTTCCTGCTGGATGATCTGTACAGTGTGACGCATGTTCTCATTTGCATGGCGAAGATTCATATTTCGTTGCTTAATGACGTCCCTTTCAGACCTGCTTTGTTCAGTGTCGGACTACTCCTCTGAACTATAAGGCTCTTCACCTGAGATCTGCAGTAGACTGAATGCAGTTGCACCCTCCTGTGGCTCTTCACCTTCTGATAAATTGGAGGGTAACTGAGTGTGTGGTGACACGGGTTCGGGATACATCTTAGGCAAGGCAAAGCCAGTAAGATCATAATCTTCATATCGGACAGGAAGGGCTGGCTTCCTTCTGACACGCCCAGTTGGCTCAGCTTCTGCATGTGCTGCCATCTTATATACTTGCAGCAAGTCTCACTCCGGCTCGAAGGACCATGTAGAAATGATGTGGCTATTAGTAGCTTGTTCACATTTGTTGCATGTTGCTGGTTAGGTTTGAAACCCGCCACAAGATGTCCGGTAAAAGACTTAGTCAAAGATGGTCGCAATATGGGAGTACCCCGTTTATTAGTCACCACAACAACTCAGTTATTAGAGATGGTTGAACAGTTGTCCTTATTTGTAGGTGTTTAGTATGTGGTTTTTCTATAAACATAGGAAATGCAGGGTAAATATACATGATGATAACATTAAATGTTCTAACCGAAATACACATGATTAATGTTCATTAAAACAGAATTACCAGTGTAATGATTTGAAGAAAACTCACTTTGTCATACACATTACTTTAAACAGTAAATAGCTTCATTTGTTCTGTATTGTATCAGCGGCGCTCTGTCTGGACATGTCCTGCGCGCATGCGCATTAAGTTGTTTACAACTTTAGAATACCTCAAAAAAAGGGCACTTTTCACCGAAATAAAAATAAAAATATACATAAGAACATCAATATAAGCAATTACAAATAAAGGAAACATATATGATACAGCACAACATCCTGCTAAAGACAGAATTATATCCTATCGTTGGCCGTAATAAACTAACGTCCGTTATAATAGCAAATAGTGATAGACAGCTTAGTCCGGCATATCGCACCCGCGATCTCTAACAAGATAAATAACACACTTACTTTGAACAGACGCACAACACCCGGACAATGAACAAAAAGGAAAATGATATGTGTTATGCAACGGCAAAGTTCAGCATCGGCATCAGCGCTCGGACAGACTCTCTTCACACTGAGCGCGGTGGGCGGGATGTTTGCCTGCACGTTGATCTGTGAGTGCTGATTGGCTGCTGTGCTGGATGCTGAGTGTCACTCAATCTCGGCAAACAGAGAGAGATTTATTCAGAAGGCATACTAATTTTCTGACTATAATGGCCGTTTTTACAGGCATCTATTTCAGATGCCTCCTGGACGCCTTCCCAGGGAGGTGTTTCAGGCACGTCCCACTGGGAGGAGGCCCCGGAGAAGACCTAGGACACGCTGGAGGGATTATGTCTCCCGGTTGACCTGGGAACGCCTCTGGGTTCCCCCAGAAGAGCTGGAGGAAGTGGCTAGGGAGAGGGAAGTCTGGGCGTCTCTGCTTAGACTTTTGCCCCCACGACCCGGACCCAGATAAGCGGAAGATGATGGATGGATGGATGGATGGACACATTTTAAATCAGTATATTGTTTTATGTGAATGAGTGGCCAGAGGGATTTTTACATCGGCTTGAAGCAAAAATTCTAGCCTACGTGATCCAGTTATCAAAAGTCTTGTGAACAAATATTCAGTATGGGTTTCATTCCTTTATTTCAGTGACTTAATTTTTCTTTAGGTTTTTTTAAAAGTAATTTTCTCAAAACTACAAACTTTTACATGCATGCTGCTCACATATTATTGTAGCAGTTTGTGCTGAATACAGTGTAATCAGACTTTAGCCATGAAAATGTTACGATTAACAGAAATAAACACAATTGTCAGGGCATGTCAAAACACCACCAGGGCCCAGAAAACAGCTCAGGGTTCAGTGGGTTAACTTCTTGAGCAATATGAGCTACAGTAGCTCGTCTATTTGATTGGATCACACGGGCCAGCCTTCGTTCCCCACATGCATCAATGAGCCTTAGCCGCCCATGATCCTGTCATCATTTGATAGACACTGACCACTGCAGACCAGGTACAAGTGCAAGAGCTGCAGTTTTGGAGATGCTCTGGCCCAGTCGTCTAGCCATCACAATTTGGCCCGTGTCAAACTTGCTCAAATCCTTATGATTGCCCATTTTTCGTGCTTCTAACACATCAACTTTGAGGACAAAATGTTCTCTTGCTGCCTAATATATCCCAGCCACTAACAGGTGCCGCGATGAAGAGATAATCACTTTACCGGTCATAATGTTATGCCTGATTGATGTATAATGAAATATGTATATTTAGGCTGTATCATACCTCCTCTATTCCTGTAGCAGAGATAAGGAAACCTCCACACATTACCCAGTCCAACCACATTCCCTGCCACAGCCAGAAGAAACTGTGCTTTCCTGCCCCAGTGCCCCCTCTCCTCTATTTGTCCTTCTATTCTGCTAATTTTTCACTCCGTTCTCTCCAGTTCTGTCTGATCCTGCTGTGTAGACTGCTTTAACTCTACAGTGGTGGAGGATGATCATTGAGAAACAAATAAGTCAGTGTGTGAGTCTAAAACTGACCAAATTCGTCATCTATTATGATGGTTGGGTGAGCCTCAGGTAAAATATATAATGCAAAGTAATTAATTCATCACTCTCAGAAAAAAAGGTATAGTGGAGGTACAATTTTGTTCCCTGGGGATCGGTCCTAGAGAACCGCTGTCCTGCAGAGTCTGGCTCCAACCCTGAAAGACATCTATATAAGCTCTTATTGAGAATTAACAGAGGTTTAGATGTTGATGTTTTATTGAAACATCATGGTGATCAGTGTTTCAGACATCCCAACCTGAAAAAAGTCATTTCAGGGAGGTATCTCTCCAACCCCCCCCCCCAAAAAAACATGAAAGGAGGAAAGGTATCCCGAATTTCACCACAGAACATGACTTTACTTGTATAGTATAATATAATATATCATTAATATATAATTTCTATAGGCCTATGCAATTATTTGTAAAAAAAAAAAAGTAAAATTATGTAGATCACTTTTACTATTTACATAAGCTGCTTTTATTTATGTAAACTGCTTTTATTTATATTTCATTGCAACTTTAAACAGGTCTAAGGAGTTTGTTGTTTTCATATAGCCTTGGCAACTAGCCGAACTGAAAAATATGCACATGAAATGAAACTTGTTTAACTCAACAATAACATTTCAGTTACAAACTGTACAGCGTGCAAGATTGCCATTATGTTTATACTTTATACTTTCGTTTTTTGGGGCACTCTCCCTCTGCCATGGCGCTCCAGTTTCTAAATACACTGAACTGATTAATTCGGTTCGGGAGAAGAGATAAAAGCCCGCCCACACTGACAATTGATTGGTTGACTTACCGAAACAAGCCAATCAGGATGCTCTCCGTCTTACATGCGCTTCAATAGGTGCACACTAGCACACACACACGCAAGGTCTCTCGCTCTCTCTCCCTCTCTGCCGTGCGCGCGTGCACAGTTTGTGTCTCGCATGTGCTCTCCTGCTCGCTCGCTCTAGATTGCGGGAGAATTTAACTAATTTGCGGGCATCAGGGAGCCGCTATAAATATGCGGGAGACTCCCGGAACTTCCGGGAGACTTGGGATGTCTGGTGTTTCATTTAGTTTGGCAGTTTGAACCTTGGCTTTTTATGTGAGTTTGTGGTTTTTGTTACAGTGTTAACAAAACACAATCTGTTCAAATCAAAAGAAGCCATAAACAAAAACTGTCATAAAGAAAAATGTTTGACTAAGCTCATCACTGACTAAAAATGTTAATAGATAATATTCACCAACAATACTTTCTTGCCACAGATCAGACATTCTGAATTCTGATTTTTAAATACATTCTAGGGGGAAAAAGTTAAGACCCACACAGATATCAAGAATCAGCATATGAATCTCAACAGTGGTGACATACTTAATGCTGCAATGCATGCTGGGAGTCATGAGTTTTATACCACATGGTGGCTTAGTAGGGTTGGAACTAAACTCTGCAGGACAGCAGATCTAGGACCGAACTTGCCTACCCTTGACTTAGAGGTACAAAAACGTACCCTTAAGGGTACCACCCCAGTGACGGACACTTGTACCTTAAAGGGAACAATTTTGTGTGAGTGATTCGAAAACATAACAGCAGTGACACATTTTTATAAAAGATAATTTCAGATGATTTTAATATAGCATTGCAAAACCCACATCACTGATTAGAGTAAATCAACACATTTAAATAAATATTTGAAATCTGGAACACCAGTGACCTGTGTAAATTAAGTGAAAAAAAAAATATATATATAATGAAATGTTTTTAATGAAGTGAGGAAAATCACATTTTATTCCTCTGAACTGACCCCAAGGTTTCACAACTTATTATATTTTATTTTAAACACTGCTAACGCTAATGACAAAGTAACAAATGTTATTTTTTAATTATTTATGATGAGTAATTACCTAATGTATGGAACACACATAATTCAAGTTCTGTTTAATATATAAAATATGCATTTTCATACATGGTCGCAACAATTTTTGTAGTTCTATTTCTTTTTATGTTGTATTATAAAAACTTAAGCAATATAAAAAAAAGATGTTTGGAGCAGGGACGTAGCCAGAACTTTTTTTCAGAGATGGCCAGGTAAGACCTAGTGATTTTATTGGGATGGCCAAAAAAAAATCCTGCTTCAAATGTAGAGAAAATGACTGTATATCCTGCATGGAATACCTTAAAACGGATGTGGAATGGAACACGCATAAAACGGATTTCATGTAACTGCATCTCAACAAACTGGTTAAACTGTATTTATAATGATTGCATTTTTTCCTGGCATAGATTCTCTTCCATACGAGTCTCTGTATACCGTAACCAGTAGAGCTCTTTGAGTACCCAATAACTGATCAAACAGCTTATAGTTGTCAGTAAATATCTGCAAAAAATGTTTTAACTTTTTTTTTAAGTTATTAAAAATGCAAGGGAGTGTTCATTTATATTTTCGTTGCAAAGTGCAAATGCAAATGGCTGTGCTTTCTTTGTGCTATCACAGGATATGTGAGTAATGTAGGCTGTGTGAGTGAGTGTGTATAACAAGGGTAGGGAACGTTGATCCTGGAGAGCCACTGCCCTGCAGAGTTTAGATCCAACCCTAATAAATTTTTTCAGGGTTGGAGCTAAACTCTGCAGGGTAGTGGCTTTCCAGGATCAACGTTCCCTACCCCTGGTGTATAACCATAGCCTATATACTATTAGTTAATTTTGTTGGCTAAACCTTAAGGTTTTTTTCCCATTCCACTGTGCTAATTTTCCATGTTTTTTCAATGTAAACATGCTCTTGAAAAAAGATATTTGACCGCTGTGTTCGCATCTCGCATCTCGCTCTGCTGTGTCTTTGTTTATGCTCGTAAAGCTTCACCAAGAGTGCATTTGTAACGTTGCCATGTCCACTTATTGTAGGTATCTTTGGGCTTGTTATTTTTCCCATATTAATAGGTATATTAATACCTGACACCCAGATGAACACTTTAAAGGCAGTTTTATGACCGTAAGTCATTGTCTTCAAATGCTATTGAAGTTAGAAACGTATATACCAATGTTGTATGTCAATTTAGAGATGGTCCAACGTCAAGCCAACTTTATGGCAGTAATTTCAGATGCACTATGGTTCTGCTGTGTTTGTTTCAAACTATTTTCGCTGCTGAAATTGAACAAAAACAGTCAACCACTGTATGATGAATCAATCTCCTGCATACATTGCACATACATTGCAGATTTCAGTGAGTGAGATTGTGCTCTGAACAAAACTCCAGCTAATCTGAATGCCTCTGATTATTAGACATTGCATTTATAAACTCAATAGAAACACGTGTGATTGGTTATAATGCGCAATGCGATTATAACATATGGCAAAAGTGGCTTCAACCGCCAAAGTGGCTAGTGGGAATGACTGTTAAACGCCACAGCCGAAATACACCTGCAAATGGTGGGTTGGCGATTGTTAAAGCCCTGTATATATACAGACATAAAAACAATAACGGTTCAATGACATACATTTTGCAGTTCAGGCACCTTTGTGTGCTGTTGTGAAGGACATGAATGAGAAAGATTACTAAAAACAAATTGAAATAAATAGCAAGAGTAGAGCATCTTTTAGTTTGTGTTGCTCTTCATTAAGTCTTGCATCTCTGTAATGAAAGTATGTTCTTCTTTTTCAGCTCGTTGCTTACAGATAAGAGGGAGGTTTGTGTCAGGACTACACAGGTGACGCCAACGCTGTCAAGAAACAGACACAGAGAAACAACATTAATCTGTTTGTTGATTTACTCTTTTTTTATGCAGTTTAGCTTTAGTTAACATTTACATCTCTGCCCTGATGGTATTTCAGTGGCTTGTTCATCTCGTGATCATGTTTAATCTCACCTGTTTTAGGCTTCCTTTCTCAGTAAACAGTCGGATCAGCGCCCATCCAGGCACCAGCAGAATGGAGGACAGGGCCAGTAACCAGCCTAGTGCGTACGCCCAGTCCGGGTACACATACCAGCGGTTGAAAGTGAGAGGCTTGTACTTAACCATTGAACAGACAAAAGACACCTGAAAAAAGAAGAAATAGAAGTTGTGAAGAATGGATGTAAAAGAAAAAGGAGAATGCAATCAGATAAATGTGAGAAATGGCTTTAGCCAGGGATATACAATAAATAATGACCAGAGAGATTTGTTGGCTTTTTGACAAATAGAAAACATGAAGCTCAAACAGATGAATGAAATGTATAGACACTAACCAGGGACACGAAAGGAGTCAGGTATTTCCAGCACAGCATAAACATATAATTGGGTCGTGAGTTTGTCATGTCTTCAATGATATCAAAAATTCTCTCAGCCCCTGTGGTGTTAGGGAAGAATTGAGCATCACTTGGTTTTAGATACTGTCAATGTTGTCTATTGCTGTTTAAGAAACTGTAATTGTTGTCTCATATCATAAATCATTTTAATTTAATTTATAGTAAAAAAAATATTTAATTTATAATATAGTTTCTTATGGTCATTTTCAAAAATGATCAGGGACTGTGACATGAAAATGTCTCGGTTACGTATGGTGACCCTCGTTTCCTGAAGGAGGGAACGGAGATGTAACGGAGGCCAGCTAGTAATTGCTGTGCAAGTAACCCTCACTCCTCTGATCTCAAGAGACGCTCTAGCGACTTACACTAGAGGTTGCAGCCTTTAGCCTCCTTGTTAGATCGTCCGACTCTCATGCCGGAGGACCTGGGTTTGAGTCCTGCTTGGAGCGGGCGATTCGAACAGGAGGGGTTACAGAGATGTACATCAGAGATGATCCAAAGAAATGGGATCCCGCTTGAGAGTCCAAACACTTTGAGTGAAACTAAACGAGCCAATGAACATTGGCATACAAACTTTGCATCACGCGTTCCGCCCCCGCAGTGCGGGTATAAATATGGAAGCGGATGCCGCATCTCTTTGCTTTTTGCAGAGGAGCCGAGCTAGTGACCCGCCGTAGTGATGGTACAGCAACCATGGCGACGGGACATACGTTACCAGGGAACGAGGGTTACCATATGTTACCACCATATGTAACCAAGACGTTCCCTTTCAGTCAGTCACTCTTGATGTACGTCGGAGATGATCCAACAAAATGGGATCCCTACCAAAACGCCATGTTGCTGATCTTTCCAGTGCCCTGCATAAGCCTTTCAGACCACCACCTGTTTGGGATGGATGCTTATGCAGAGAGAGTCAATCACTGCTGTTCTGCATGACCCACTCAGTGAGACTATCGGATAACACTGGGAAAGCGTGCCCCTTCTAGCGGAAAGGGAACACTGTGGAAGCCACATCCTGCCGAAGGGAGGTAACCATGTGGAAGTTACACATATGGACTAGCCAATTAGGGTAGTACAGCATATGGAATGTCTCAGTTGGCTCCAGTCTATTTAGGGGGGAGGCGACACTGGCAGAGATGACAGAGTGGGCTCTGTCGAGGGACAGACACTGGCTAGCCAACAGGGTAGCTGTACTGTGGAAGAATACACATATGGGGTAGCCATAGGGACCTCTACATATGGACACCCAGCATAGCACAGGTTCCTCAAAGCATATGAGTGTTAAGCCTGGCGCCAGACTTTGCGGCAAGTCTGACTGCCGGGGTTGACGGAGGAACTCAACAGGGTTAGCGGTTCCTGTAACTTACTGGTGCAATAAGCGCACGTCCCTAGCTATTAAGCGAGAATGGCGCAGCAAGCCGACACTGAGCAATTTCTCTGTGCTACTGGCCACTGAAGGTGAGTATCCGGGAGGAAACTGGCTCTACACCAAGGCTATAGAATCTAGTGAACGTGTTAGGTGTCGCCCAGCACGCAGCTCTACAAATATATGTTTGCGGGGCGACTTGAGTCAGTGCCCAGGAGGAAGCAACACTCCTAGTTGAGTGCGTTCTCAACCCGAACAGCCAAGGCACGTCTTGGGTTTGGTAGACCAAGACGATAGCATCCACTATCCAGTGGGCTAACCTCTGCTTGGAGACAGCTCCAGGGACCAGACATGGAGTTTCCAGAGGTCTGGATGACAGCATCAGTTCTGGGAACCAGGTTCGGTTGGGCCAGTATGGCGCTACTAACAGGACCTAATCCTGGTCCTCCCTGACTTTGCACAGAGTCTGTGCAAGAAGGCTCACTGGGGCAAACGCATACTTGCGTAGGTTCAAGGGCCAGCTGTGTGCCAGTGTATCCATGTCGAGAGTTCTCAGTCAGAGAATGAAGACTGAAGACCCGTCCACAGACCTGAAACTGCATGCCCGTTGTATGTGGCCCCGCAGCCGGTGACAGAGTCACCCGTGGAAACCACAGCATGCCTGGACATGCCGTAGAAACGTTGAAAGTTTGGCGACAGTGTGGGTTGATGTGCACCTGGTACATGCCGCTCTGCCACACCCATCTCCGGACCTGGCCGTGAATTCAGTGTTGAAGTGGCCTTATATGAAGCAGCCCGAGTGGTGTTGCCGAGGCTGCGGCTGCCATATGCCCCAGGAGCCTCTGAAAAAGTTAAGTGGGGCCGCTATCCTGCCCTTGAACGAATTCAAGCAGTTCAACACCAACTGGACGCGGCTCCATACAGAGATTAGAGATTCTCTGCACAGGGCACTTGTCTCAGTTGACCCGAAGACCCAACAGACTGGAGTGCCTGAGCACCATGTCCCTGTGTTCGCACCACTGCTCTCGCGAGTGAGCTAGAGTGAGACAGTCATCGAGGTAGTTGAGGATGCGAATGCCATGTCTCCCAGGAGAACAATGGCCGCCTCTGCAACCTTCATAAAGATGCGAGGTGACAGGGCCAGCCAGAAGGGTAGGACTCTGTACTGATATGCCTGGCCCTTGAAAACAAAGCACAGAAAAGGCCTGTGTCGAGGAAGAAATGAGACATTAAAGTACACATCCTTCAAGTCGCAAACCAATTGTAAACCAATCTCAGGGACGGATGCAATCGAAAATGCGTTTCTGTGTTAACATCTTGAACGGGAGCTTGTGAAGGGCCCGATTCAAGGTTCGCAAGTCCAAAATTGGTTGTAACCCAACGCCTTTCTTGAGTACAATGAAGTGCACATCCAGGGAAAAAAGGCACCAGGGCAGGCAAAGCGATTTATGCCCCAGCCACCCAGGAAAGCATGACTGTCAACTCTGAATCTGATTCAGCATGAGCACCCATTATTACAGTGGGAGTTTCAGCATCATCTTCATTTCCAAAATATAACAGCCCTCTCTCCGATGCATCAATTGACATCTGTCCTCTGCTGGAGCCCCGAATGAAACTCTAGGTCCCCCATGAGAATGACCAGCAATCCCATCTGTAAGCTACCAGGCATGTGAGACTGTGAGCATGGCCGTCAAACTCGATGGCACATGGTGTGCTGAGAGCTCAAGCCCTTATGAAAAAGGCAAGACAAACAGTGCACTAATGTGCGCCATAGTAGATCTATGCAGGTGGAGCTGGGGAGGTGAAGGGTTTCAGAGGAACTCGGATAATGTGCTAAAGGAAATACAGCTTACAGCAAATGATGAACCAGACTATTTAAATGTTGAGCAAGCAATTTCATTGGCTGCAAAATCAACTGAGTCAGCAGTTTTGCAGATTGCATGTAAAGGACATATCAGCCTGCACAATCTAGAGTTTCATGACTGAAGGGAAGGAAGTTCTGAATATCGTACATACTATTTACAGTATGTCTTCATATTACAGTTATTTTTTCTTTTACATCTTTCAGTTTCTGTAGCTTCTGTGCAACTCACCAAAAACCCAACCCATGGCCAAAGATTCAAAAACACAGAGGAAAAGAAGACAGGCTCCACTGCAGGCATAGTAGTCGAACAACTGGAATACATATATTCCCCCCTGTAGGTCACAATGCAAAATTACAACTCAAGCTGAACAAATGTGTTGAAGTTAAGTTGAAGTTAACACAATATGTGCTGTATACTGCCTACTATTTAGTAGTAGCTTGTAACAGCATACAGCATACACTGTTAAAGGTTTGAAAGTATGTAGCTAGTTTAACAAACACAAACCTCTGTAACCATGACAAGTTGGCTGAAAAAGCAAAAAAGACAGAAAAGTAGAAGGAATTTTTCTCGTCGTCCAGCTTTGCGCAGTACCATGGGGTACAGGTCCATCACTGATGTCATGAAAACTTCCATTGCAACAAACTTTGGGGGAAGCAGAACATAAGTGCATTAGAATTGTGAAACACTTTCAAATACGTTACATCAGATGAGGTTCTTTATATTACATCTATTTAAGACTTCCCAACTTAGGAAGGCTTTAGCATATCAGGATACCCATCAAACATGGCTCATGATTAAGGTTTTAGACCTCTGTGTGTAGGTTTGAATTTTAGATCACCTGTGTATCTAGTCCCAGCAAAAGAATCATGATGAAGAAACAAACAGACCACAACTGAGGGAAAGGCATCATAGCTACAGCCTGTGGATAAGCTATGAACGCTAGTCCTGGACCTGGGAGAAAGACAGAGAGATAATCTTTTCTTGAGTATTTAGTGGTCTAAAGCTGTAAAAAAAATAATCAAAGAATGTTGCAGAACCTGATTCTGCCACTTCCTCAATGGGGACACCCTGCTTTTGAGCCATGAAGCCTAGGACTGAGAAGACCGCAAATCCAGCTACAACACTGGTGCCACTGTTCAGAAGGCAAAGCCATAAGCTGTCCCTGATAGGGAAAACGTAGATTATACAAGTCCAATGAAAACCAATGTGCCTAAATTGTATGTTTTGTAGAAGAGAGAAGAGGAGGGGGCCAAAGATCGAACCCTGAGGTACATCACTGATTAGTTTATGTAACTTGCCACCATATGACACCATAACCTTCAAGATACCCTGAGGTAAGAATACCTTTGAAGTAGTATTTAAACAAAGGCAGCAGTATACAGTACATACAGTATAGTTCAATCTTGAAAAAAAAGAAAGATACTGAAAAAATATATCATATTTTCGAATAGTACTGAACTAACCTGTAGCAGTTGTTGTTGTATTTATTGTAGCTGCCTAATACAGTAAGAGAGGCTGTACCCAAAGCATAGGAGAAAAAGATCTGAGCTCCTGCTTCCATCCAAATCTAAATACACAACAGATTAGTAGTGAAGACTTGGGAAGGGGCTCAATAATTTTAATATTAATGCTAATTTGATGTCTGCAAAATTTCAATTCTGTTTAGCTACATATAACAAGAAAATAGCATACTTTTTACTGGTTGTGAAGGTATTTAAATAGACTGTGCAAAAAACATTACTTTATACAGTAATATCAACTGGTCTAGTCTTTGTATAATGTTATTAAACCTGATGCCAGGAAAGGGCAGATGGTCAGGTTACCTGTGGGTCAGCGAGATGGGCCGGTTCAGGGTACAGATAAAACACAATCCCCTGCAGAGCTCCAGGAAGAGTCAACCCACGAATCAGCAACACCAGTAGCATCACATAAGGAAATGTGGCTGTGAAATACACCACCTACAGTCCAAGCACAATAAAAGAAGGTACATTTTTTTTTAAATTAAATAATAAATAAATATATAATATGCAAATAAAATTAAATATGAAATATAATAATAATAATACAAATTTTACAAATGTCAATAAACAGGCAAAATACTGTACTGACATTAAATTATAATGAATGCAAACATAATTCCATTTAAAAACTGTAAATGCAGAAGAAAATGGAAAAACCTAAGAATTAAGGACCAGTAAGTGAATTGTGTTAAGACAAAATTATCTTCAAATGACATTTTTGCACACCTTGCCTGTAGATTTGACTCCTTTCCAGACACAGAAATAACACAAAATCCACATTGCAATGAGACACAGAAGAATCTCCCAGTTGATTTTACCGACCTCCTCAATACCTCCAGATAGACATAGCACTTTGTGTCTAAACATTTTAAAGAGAGAGAGCAACAATATGACTTTATAATTTGCTAATGTGGAATGTTTTTGTAAGATGTGATTATATTATTGTCAAATGTTATCATGATGTCATTTATATTCATTTATTTACTTCCAGAACTCAGTAGCTGCAGAGGTTGAATTAATCAGTGTTGTCCAGTTGAGGGTCAGATTTTTTGCAGCGAGATTTACACAATCATCTAAGACAGAGAAGGAGAAAAAAAACAGTTTGCAAACCCTTGGTTTGGCATATTCAGATATGATATTCAGCAGATGTTACTTTAAGAGTTTTGTTTCAAATTATCACCTGTGTTCCAGGTGTTGTCACAGCTGGCCCAAGGCAGTTGGGAGCTGAAAGAGTACAAGAGGTAGAAAAGCGCCCAGGCCAGAATGATGATGTAATACATGCAGCTGTACAGCACTATCAGTTGTCCTCCATAGCCAATACGTGACAAAAGCAAACAGAAACACTGATCACCAGGTGCACAGTCAACAATATTAATAGGGACCATTCAAGGATGTTATTGACCCATCGATTTAAGCTATTTTTAAGAAACCAAATTAAATAGTCTCAAAGTGATTATATATGTATAATAGATTGCACATTTAGATTAATTTATATTAATTGAAATCAAAGAAACACAATTTAAAAGAGAAAAATTGTCAGGATTCCTGGGTGATCGTGTTTGTGTGTATGTAATTCTTACCTGTTGGTGGTGGTTCCTCACGGGTTCACTGGTCCCTCCCACTCGTTTCACTAATTGTTCACCTGTCGTGTCTCATCAGTTGTTTTCTTTTTATAGCACGCTGTCCTGTCTCTCGTCGCGCGCTCATTGTTTTTGGTTGGTCTCAGTCTCTGTCCTGTCCAGTTGGAGGTCCTGGTTTCTGTCTCTCTTCAGTTTCTCGCAGGTTCGGTCGCAGGCATCCGGAGGCTTGTCAACGCCCGGAATTCACACGCTTGCGGTATCCGTGAACTTGTCCTTGAGAGAACTCCACCCTGCCTTGTCGGTGTGACTGGTACGCTTCGTTTTTAGGCGAGATCCAGTCTCAACCTGAGTTCGGCGAGCTGTCTTTTCTACCAGACGCTGCCTCGTCATCTGTCCAGTGCATGGAGTATTTCGTCAGTCATTCAAAGTGAGGATTTCTCTCCGGTTACCCACCAGAGTGGATTACGTCGTGGGACACCACGTGTGGACTCAATTCTGTGGAGTGTGATGTGCCTTGCCTGGACTTCTCATTGTACTTCCAAATAAACATTGAACTTGCATTTGACTCCGAGACTCATTCTGACAGAATGAGCGCGCCAATGATGGAGTCAGCGAGTTCGGAGGATTCGGAATCGGGGTACGCCGCACTTCATCAGCAGGGAATGGTCATAGAACAGCATTCATCCCTGTTGACTGAGGCTTCCCGAGATTTCCGTGTTCTGTCTGAACAAATTACTGAGCTCAATACCAGAGTAGACCAGATTGTCTCCTCGGTCGGTGAACGTTTTCCTTCTCCTTCTGCACCTGTTGAGACTGCACCTGCAGACCGTGAGCCACACGCGGCGACACCTCCGTCCTTCGACGGCGACCCCAACACCTGCCGGGCTTTCCTACAGCAGTGTTCCCTGGTCTTCGCTCTCCAGCCACGGCGCTTCGCCGCTTCAACGTCTAAAGTGGCATATGTGTTGACACTTCTCACCGGAAGGGCGAGACAGTGGGGAATGGCTGTATGGGGGGCTAAGGCTCCGTGCACGGCGTCGTTTGAGGCTCTCGAGACGGAGATGCTGAGCTTGTTTGTTCGCTCACTTCGTGGGGATATGGCAGCCGCCGAGCTGGTAAGACTATTACAACGGACCTCTTCCGTCACCGAGTATGCCATCACGTTCAAGACGCTAGCCATCACCAGCGGCTGGAATGACGCTGCACTACGGGCTCAATTCCTCGAGGGTCTTAATCCTGCCATTCAGGACGAGATCGCTGCACGGGATCCTCCCACCTCTCTCGAGACAGCGATCGACCTGGCGTTGAGGATCGAGACTCGCCACCGTCAACGAGACATCCGCCGGTCGTTTCGTCATCTCGCCGTCTCTGAGCCGGAGGAATTCACAGCATCTTCTCTCCAGACGGAGGAGCCGATGCAACTGGGCAAGCTCCGCCTTACCACCACTGAAAGACAGCGTCGTTTGTCCTGTGGTTTGTGCCTGTATTGCGGTAAAGCGGGGCATATCGCCGCAGTTTGTCCGGTAAAAGGGTACCGCCCGCCGATGACTTCGGGAGTTTCGGTGGGCGTGTCGTCATTCAAATCTCCCGTAAGCTGCACCACACTACCTGTAATCATTGACTATAAACTGTCTTTTCATTCACAGGCGTTGCTGGATTCGGGTGCGGAGGCAAGTTTTCTGGATGCCGGGTTGGCCGAATCGTGGAACATTCCTTCTATTCCTCTGTCTTCCTCTCTCTCCGCTTGGACCTTAAAAGGACAGCATATGGCTGTGATCACCCATCGCACACCCCCTGTCAGTTTGTTTGTCTCTGGCAATCATCGTGAGGAGATCGAATTCTATTTATTAGAGGAGTCTCAATCGCCTGTCATTTTAGGACATGACTGGTTGACCAAACACAATCCTCACGTTGATTGGCAGAACGGTGTTGTGTTATCTTGGAAGTCTTTCTGTCATGTTTCATGTCTTGGTCCTGCTCCTTCTCCTGTTGTTTGTTCAACTTTTCAGGTTCCGGATGTTGATCTCTCGGGAGTGCCGGCGGAGTACTCTGATCTGTATCGGGTGTTCAGTAAGACCCGGGCTACTTCCCTACCTCCTCACCGGTCGTACGATTGCGAGATCAAACTTCTCTCAGACACTTCTCCGCCTAAGGGTCGTATATTTTCCCTATCTAAACCAGAGAGAGAGGCTATGGATAAGTACATTAATGAATCTCTTAATGCCGGTCTCATTCGCCGCTCCTCGTCTCCAGCCGGTGCTGGATTTTTCTTTGTCAAAAAGAAGGATGGGTCTCTTCGTCCGTGCATTGATTATAGAGGGCTGAATGACATTACTGTTAAGAATAAGTACCCCTTGCCTTTAATGTCGTCAGCGTTCGAGTTATTACAGGGAGCGCACGTGTTTACCAAGTTAGATCTGCGCAACGCTTATCACTTGGTACGTATCAAAGAGGGCGATGAGTGGAAGACAGCTTTTAATACACCATCAGGGCACTGGGAATACTGCGTTCTTCCGTTCGGCCTTTGTAACGCACCGGCTGTCTTCCAAACCATGGTCAATGAAGTGCTGGGTGACGTGATTAACAAGTTTGTCTTTGTGTATCTCGATGACATTCTCATCTTTTCTCCCTCTAAGCAGATACACACCCAGCATGTTCGCCAGGTTTTACAACGGTTGTTAGAGAATCAGCTCTTTGTTAAGGCGGAGAAGTGCGAGTTCCACAAGGAGTCGGTTTCGTTTCTGGGTTTTGTTATAGCCGAGGGAGAGATTTGTCCCGATCCCGCTAAAGTTAAAGCGGTCGCCGAATGGCCAGTGCCCGACACTCGTAAAGAGCTTCAGCGATTTCTGGGTTTCGGCAACTTTTATCGGCGTTTCATCAGAAATTTTGGTCAGATCGCTAAACCTCTTACCGCTCTTACTTCCTCTAAAGTGTGTTTCCGTTGGAATACAGAAGCTCAGGAAGCCTTTGATGAATTAAAGTCCCGTTTCATCTCTGCACCTGTTCTTTCTATACCGGATGCGGCTAGACAATTTATAGTGGAAGTGGATGCATCTGATGTCGGGGTAGGCGCCGTTTTATCTCAGCGATCCTCTGTTGACGGGAAAGTGCATCCATGCGCTTTTTTCTCTCATCGGTTAAACCCAGCGGAGCGAAATTACGACATAGGTAATCGGGAGCTGCTGGCGGTTAGACTCGCTCTGGGTGAGTGGTGTCACTGGTTGGAGGGAACCTCGGAGCCCTTTCTGGTCTGGACGGATCATAAGAACTTGGAATATATCCGTTCAGCCAGAAGGTTAACATCTAGACAGGCTCGCTGGGCACTCTTCTTCGAACGTTTTAACTTCACCCTCTCGTACCGGCCGGGGTCTAAAAACACTAAACCTGACGCTCTCTCCCGTTTGTTCGAGGGTTCCGGGTCGGAGCGGACCGAAACCATTCTCCCGGAGGGGAGGGTGGTCGGTGCCCTCGTGTGGGGAATCGAACAGCGGGTGAGAGAGGCCGGCCGAGAGGGGGAAGTTCCGGAGGGGTGTCCGGTGGGTCGTCTATGGGTTCCCGAGTGTTTACGTTCCGATGTCATCCGGTGGGGTCACGAATCCAAGTTTGTCGGACATCCGGGAATTCGGAGAACGTTGGCTGCCATCCGTCAACGTTTTTGGTGGCCTTCTATGACTTCAGACGTCAGACAGTTTGTATTAGCCTGTTCAGTCTGTGCTTGTAATAAAGCATCTAATCAACCTCCCGCTGGTCTGCTTAAATCTTTGCCCGTGCCCTCCCGCCCCTGGTCTCATATAGCCCTTGATTTTGTCACCGGCTTACCGGCGTCTAATGGTAACACTGTCGTATTGACTGTGGTGGATCGTTTTTCTAAAGCGGTTCATTTTATTCCCCTGCCTAAACTTCCTTCTGCCAAGGAGATGGCTCAGGTTTTGATTGATCACGTCTTTCGGTTACACGGTATTCCGACTGATGTAGTTTCAGATAAGGGTCCTCAGTTCATCTCTCGTTTTTGGCAGGAGTTTTGTAGACAGATCGGCGCTATAGCCAGCCTGTCTTCTGGTTATCATCCGCAGACCAATGGGCAATGCGAACGGGCTAATCAGGATCTCGGTCGAACGCTTCGCTGTCTGTCGTCTAAATATCCTAATTCTTGGTGCCAACAGCTTCCTTGGGTCGAGTACTCTCATAATTCTCTTCCCGTCGCATCCACTAATTTGTCTCCGTTCGAATTATCTGTCGGATATCAACCTCCCCTTTTCCCATCACAGGAGCCCGACGCAGTGGTTCCGTCTGCTTTAGCTTTCGTGCGCAGGTGCAGACGCACTTGGAGGAAAGCTAAATCACTCTTATTACAAAACTCCAGACGAACCAAAGCTGCGGCTGACCGTCACCGGCGACCTCCACCCCGTTATGTGTGTGGACAAAAGGTATGGCTTTCCACCAAGGATCTGCCTCTCCGTGAGCCTTCTCGTAAGCTGGCTCCTCGTTTCATTGGGCCATACAGTATATCTAAGGTCATTAGTCCGGTAGCGGTCAAGCTTAAGTTACCTCCTATTCTTGGTCGGGTTCACCCAGTTTTTCATGTATCCAGGGTTAAACCTGTGATTTTTGCCCGGAATAATCCCCCTGTCTCTGCCCCTAAACCCCCCGCCCCTCGTCTAGTGGATGGTGCTCCTGCCTATACTGTTAGGAGATTACTAGATTCTCGTCGCAGGGGCAGAGGTTTTCAGTATTTAGTGGACTGGGAGGGTTACGGTCCGGAGGAGAGGTGCTGGGTTCCGGCCCGGGATATACTGGACCCTGGTCTGATCGAGGATCTCCGTCGGCGACAGGGTGAGTCTCCTCCATGCCCGTCCGGTGCCGGTCATGGGGGAGGGGATACTGTCAGGATTCCTGGGTGATCGTGTTTGTGTGTATGTAATTCTTACCTGTTGGTGGTGGTTCCTCACGGGTTCACTGGTCCCTCCCACTCGTTTCACTAATTGTTCACCTGTCGTGTCTCATCAGTTGTTTTCTTTTTATAGCACGCTGTCCTGTCTCTCGTCGCACGCTCATTGTTTTTGGTTGGTCTCAGTCTCTGTCCTGTCCAGTTGGAGGTCCTGGTTTCTGTCTCTCTTCAGTTTCTCGCAGGTTCGGTCGCAGGCATCCGGAGGCTTGTCAACGCCCGGAATTCACACGCTTGCGGTATCCGTGAACTTGTCCTTGAGAGAACTCCACCCTGCCTTGTCGGTGTGACTGGTACGCTTCGTTTTTAGGCGAGATCCAGTCTCAACCTGAGTTCGGCGAGCTGTCTTTTCTACCAGATGCTGCCTCGTCATCTGTCCAGTGCATGGAGTGTTTCGTCAGTCATTCAAAGTGAGGATTTCTCTCCGGTTACCCACCAGAGTGGATTACGTCGTGGGACATCGTGTGTGGACTCAATTCTGTGGAGTGTGATGTGCCTTGCCTAGACTTCTCATTGTACTTCCAAATAAACATTGAACTTGCATTTGACTCCGAGACTCATTCTGACAAAAATAATTTTGAAGACACATAATATGATATGTGAGAAGAGGGATTTATATCCTATAGTGGCTCTTTATTCTAGCTGAGTTTTATATTTTATTTTAGAACATTATTTTAGAACGTTTTAATTCCATGCTGACGTGTCATGCAGCCAAACAGTATGACAGAGGAATCACTTTTACTTATTTTTTTCCTTTTTATTCAAAATATTCACAAATTTGTGAATTATATCATAAAATATATGATATATTGTGTGTATGTCAAGTGTGTGCAAGTGAATGTGTTTTCACTTACACACCAGCACTGAAGTACCCCTTTAAGGTTTTAACCAGGAACCATGATTTTGAATTAGACCAATATAAAATGCACTTTAAAGAAATTGAATCTCCTTTTATAATACAGTTCCAGGGGCTGCCACAGACTAACAATAACAATAATAATGTCGACTCGATTGGTACACTGCCTCAAATTTAGGCTACTTTAGAAAATGTGAATGCTGGTTGCCTGTCCAAATCCCATCTGCAAAAAGAATGCAGATACATTTTCTTTTTTAATTGTTTAAATATTTTGACTCACCTTCAGCCAGTGGACAGAGGCGATGCCAACATGTAATGCCCCCTTCCTGTGTGTACTGTCCCATAGCTGTCTCTAGCAGGAACAGAGGCACCCCACAGGTAACCAAAAACACCAGGTAGGGTATCAGGAATGCCCCTGAGTACAATAAAACATTAAAATGCCAGAAAGATAAAGTAGATCATTCATATTTGTAACCACTAAAATAAAAACATTTCAAAACCGCAAACAGCATTTGTGCATTTAGGCTGCCTCATACCTCCTCCATGCTTGTAGCAGAGGTAAGGAAACCTCCAAACATTACCCAGACCAATCACAACCCCTGCCACAGCTAAAATAAACTCTGCTTTACTGCCCCAGTGCCCCCTCTCCTCTATTTGTCCTTTGATTTTAGTCATACTGCCACACCGTTTTGACCAGGTCACTCTGATCCTGCTGTCAGACTGCTGTAATTTCACAGTGAATTTGTTCTAAATTCTGCTTAGGTGCTATTTATTTATAAATGTTTCAAGCTATTCATTGACTGATCCTCATCAACTGTAATGACAACCAAAGTGCAAAATAAGTAATGGTGCGAGTCTAAAGCAGATATAGTTAATCATGATGTATGATATGCCTCAGGAAACATTTGTATTTCAAATTCTAGTTTTGAAGAAAATTGTTAAAATAGGCAAAGTCCAGTCTAGGAGTAAATAGTGTGCACTGTTGCAAAACCGTATGTTAAGTTACCGTCAGTTACCCACTACCCCCTCAGCCCACAATAACAAACTTAAAAATGCATGACAATTATTATCAAAAAAGCAAGCCCCAGTTTTAGTTTGAAAATACTGTATGAGTAAATCATTATGCATCCATTCTGTTGACTGCTATATATTGGTATTATGGTTTTCTATTTTTTTTTGTCATTTGTAAGGTTTCAGATCCAATTCACCTGTCTTAATTAAGTTTAAGATTCCTCAAACTGTGAAATCAGCATTTGGGGACATTCTATGTCTGACTGTAAAATGTCATCTTCCATTTTCAGTTTTCATTTAATGTCAAAACAATATCTTAAACATCCACACATCCATGCAACAGATCCACAAAATGCACACAGGAATCCAGCAATATTTTCAACAGATGCACACATCCACAAAAAGTCCTCCCTTATCTAGGCTCCCCGCAGTGATTCTCAATCATTTCAGTGGAAAATGACCACAGTGACTTTATTTTGATTCTGAACAAACATTTAAAAGGAAAGAGTAAAACTGACTAAATGTTCCTAAATCTTTACATGTCAGCAGCTAAGACTACTTGTGACGGCCGATGACGTGGCCACACAGCAAGGCGGTAACTAAACCACACACAGAGACATGCATCCTTCCCTTTTGTTTGTTTACATGTTATTTTGTTTGTCCTTTAGTACATTTCATAATTAAACATTTTGTTGCAGATCACGCTATATATTTCATAATAAAGACAGACACAGATTTGGTTAATTTTCACCATTTTATTTCTAATTTACACTTTTATACCATACATGACTAGTTTGGGTGCACACTTTCTAGTTCTTTTTCTAACTTCGTTCGGTGTTTCACTATGGGAATCGCTTTGGCATGACAAACTACGGAAGCTCTTATGCCACCACGTCTGTCTTTGACAGACAGGTCGACCTGAGATCAGGCTCCGCCTCCACCTATATAACTCAGGTTGGACCTAACGAAGTCATTCTCGCTTTCGTCCCGTGAGGGACTACAACAGCTCTCTCAGCACGTCCGACCTCGTCGCTGATTTCGCTTAACTGTTCAACAGGCGGGCCATCATTGGATTACGCTACCGAACGAGACATCAGTGGATTGGATTGTGTTGAGTGTCACACCGAATAGTGTACGCGTCAAGGCGAGCTATTCTTTTTGGTCTATCGCGTGTTATCAGGACGGTAGAATTTTCAGTGGTGTCAAACCGCCTTTGGGCTTTACGCGTCAAGCGAGCCACGAAACCATCAGACTAACGTGTTGTGACGAGTCTCTGAATCACTCCTCCTCTCTCAAGCCGTTATGTCGACAGTCATTACCCCCGCCAAAGGGAATGAGTCGAAAAGCAGGGAGCCTGCACCCCGGCCGTGTCCATCATCATGTGGAGCAATCGTCTCGGGCAGGGACCCCCATCCCATGTGCATCGTGTGCATGGGCGCAAAGCATGCTCAAACGTCGCTTGCGGACCCACAAACTGATGTCGCGTTCGGTAGCGTAATCCAATGATGGCCCGCCTGTTGAACAGTTAAGCGAAATCAGCGACGAGGTCGGACGTGCTGAGAGAGCTGTTGTTGTCCCTCACGGGAAGAAAGCGAGAATGACTTCGAAAATTTTGGAGAGAAGGCTGAGTGGCGGTGGCTAACCAGCAGGACCCATGTCTGGCCGGAGCCACCGCGAAACCTAAGGCTACTGACCATCAGCGAGCTACCACGACGAGCTGGGCTGATATGATGGAAGCCGAATCCCCGGATATGCCTCCTCTGTTCGATGGCCTTCTCGCACACGAGGAGGAGCAACCGGGGGACGAGGACGCGGAGGGCGATGCTAACTCTGACCTCCTCGACTTGGACATGGACGACGAAGAGGAAGAAGACAACTCTCTCTTCCCTGTCCAACAGTCTAGACCTCCTAGCGCGACCGACTCGGGCGCTCAGGCAGACGGTAACCTGCACGAGGTGTGCAAGCGAGCCGCGGCAAAACTGGGCCTAGCGTGGCCCGCGGCTCAGGATTCTGAAGGAGCAGAGAGGGACCTTTACGACGGGAAAAGGCTACCGCCTGCTCAAACCACAACAAGACAACTCCTACCCGCCGTGCCGGCGTGCATGAAGGAGATGTCCCGCCATTGGGGTAGCCCCTTTAAGAGCAAGCTCCCGACCAAGGGATGCTCTAAGCTCGAGATCCAAGGAATGGAAGAGCTGGGGCTGGCCGGACCCCCAGCGATAGAGTTGTCAGTGGCCTATCACCTCCATCCGAATCGCCGCTCATTTTCTGCCTCATCCCAAATTTCGCTGCCGAGCAAGATGGAGCGTCTGACCGTGTCCGTCTATCAGAGGATGTACAAACACGCGGCGCAGTCAGTGTGCTCGCTGAACGCGGTGACTTTACTGTCAGCGTACCAGGCCGAGATTTTGGAGGAGATGGGGCGACAGCTAGATACGGGGGTGCCAAACCCAGCACTCTGGGATGAGATATGTGTGGTGAACGACCTAATTCTCCGCTCTTCTCGTGGCGCGGTTCAGGGCTGTGGCCGTGTTATGGGCTTGGCAGTTTCAGATGAGAGAGCGTTATGGCTGAACCTGTCTGGACTGAGCAACGCTCAAAAAGCTGAGGTGATGGACGCTGCGTTCGACCCAACCAAGGGCTTATTCGGACCAGCTCTCGAGAAAATGAGAGAGACCAGCACCCTCAGGAAACAGGAGGATGAAGCTTTCAACCTCTGTTTACCACGCAAGCAAACACCGCGACCACCCTCTCAGCCAGCATGGCAGGGCTTCGCAGCAGCCGCTACTGCGAGAGGGAGACAAACGGGGGCTAGGAGTGTGAGACCGCCTCCTAGCGGACAGCAATCTGGCCATCGTCCGAGATCTGATGGATCCGGACCCTGGGGGAAACATTCATTTGCGGCTGCGGTGGCGAGAAATTGCCAACCCCACCCCGAGGATCGGAAGAAAAAGCGTGCGACCTGACACGCGAATGCTCCCCTGCACTTCTCTCTCCACCCGTGAAGAGAAGGAGGGAGTCCAGCCCTGTTGTTCTCAGTTCAGTAAGGGCTATAGCTATAAGCTATCAGGGTCAAAATGTTCTCCAGTGTCACCAAGCACTCACAGGGGGTTTTCAAACACCTATCGGTTCAGGGGAATGTTTAATAAAGAATGCACTATCGCATCCAGGCCACAAGCTAAGGGCGATATGCTCCCCGAATTCAATAAACACTGAAAATGTTTCACTATCGCAGCCAGGAAGACAGCCGAGAGCAATAGATCACACAAAAATCCAAACATTGAAACGTGTATCCCTAGCCTCTCCGCCGGAGGGAGCACTCGCGCCTCCAGAAGGGGTTTGCGCGGAGACGGTAATGACGTCATCAGAGCGCGCCGGCGTTGGGGAAGTATACAGGGGACCTCTCTCGGCCAGCATACTCAGTTGGCGCGCATGCGCAGCTCATCCGTGGGTTGTAAACACAATTTCACGGGGGTACAGACTTCAATTTGCCATGAAACCACCCAGATTCAATGGTATAATAGTCTCAGTGGCCGAGGGAGAATCAGCTCGTGCCCTGACGGCCGAAATAGACACTCTTTTAGACAAACGAGCCATCAGAGTGGTGCCAAAGGAAGTGAACTGTCAGGGTTTTTATTCCCATTACTTTGTGATTCCAAAGAAGGAGAGCTCATCTCTGCGTCCAATTTTAGATCTCCGTGTGTTAAACAAACACCTACGGAAGTATTCATTCAAAATGTTGACACACAAAACACTTTGTCGATCCATCCGCCAGAACGACTGGTTTGTGACGATCGATCTGTCAGACGCGTATTTTCACATAGATGTTTACCCATCTCACAGGAAGTATCTCAGGTTTGCATTTCGAGGCACTGCTTACGAATTTCAGACAATGCCCTTTGGTCTGTCTCTAGCACCAAGAGTATTCAGCAAATGTGTGGAAGCAGCACTTTTCCCGTTAAGAAACAAGGGGATACGAATACTGTCGTACATAGACGATTATCTGATATGCGCCTCATCGAAAGAGCAAGCAATCAAAGACGCAGACAGGGTGTTAATGCATCTCGACAGCTTGGGATTCAAAATAAATATGCAAAAGAGCCGCTTAGAGCCAGCTCAGCACACAGAATATCTAGGACTAAGTATAAACTCCCTCTCTTATCGAGTCACTCTGACAGAGAGGAGGGTCACGTCCTTCACTCAGTGTCTCTCCCGTTTTCAGACGGGGAAAATTGTCCCGTTCAGACTGTGTCTACGAATGCTGGGGTTAATGGCTTCGGCGATATCTGTAGTATGGCTGGGACTACTCATAATGAGAGACTTTCAGCGCTGGGTCGCGCATCTGCGTCTGTGTTCTCTGCGTCATCTCAACCGACCGGTGAGAGTGACTTATGTGTGCGTCAGAGCGCTCAGACATTGGAAAAGCCCAGCGATCCTCAGATTGGGGATTCCCTTGGGGACAGTGTCGTCGAGAGTCACTATGACGACGGACGCGTCATTAAAGGGCTGGGGAGCGACTCTGATGGGCAGAACTGTGAACGGGGTGTGGCCTCCACAGCTGATTCACAAGCACATAAATTACTTGGAATTGATGGCAGTGTTTCTAGCACTGAAACTTTTTCTGAGCTTCATCAGGGGCCAGCATGTTTTAGTGAAAACAGACAACTCCACAGTGGTTGCTTATATCAACCGACAGGGAGGCAAACGCTCTCTTCAACTGCACCAGTTGGCAAAAAAGCTGATTGTATGGTGCGACATAAGGCTGTTATCCATCAGGGAAACCCATGTTCCAGGCATATTGAACAGGGGGGCAGACTTATTGTCCAGGGGAAATCCCCTGTACGGAGAGTGGAAAATTCATCCCCAGGTGGTGAAGCAGATATGGCAGAAATACGGCCAGGCGGCCGTAGATCTCTTCGTCTCGCAGGAAAACACTCAATGTCCTCTGTATTTCTCTCTGGCGGACGGAAATGCACCGTTGGGTGTGGATGCTTTAGCCCACCCATGGCCAAATGTCCTGCTGTATGCATTTCCTCCTCTGAGCCTGATTTCACCAACTCTGGTCAGGGTGAGGGATATGGGATTGTCGCTGATACTTATAGCTCCACGTTGGCCATCCAGACATTGGGTAGCCGAGATAGTTCAACTACTGTCGGGTCAGCCGTGGCCCCTCCCTCCCCGGAGGGACCTCCTATCACAAGCAGGGGGGGGGGGGGGAATCTACCATCCTCACCCAGACAGGATAGCTCTCTGGGCCTGGCCCGTGAGAGGTGGAATTTAAGTGCAGCAGGTTTGCCCCCATCAGTCGTACACACTATACAGAGTGCAAGAGCCTCTTCCACCTGCTCACTTTATAGTAATAAATGGCGAGTCTTTGAAGTATGGTGTGGGCGGAGTCATATTTTCCCTTTTCAAAGTTCAGTGAGGGACATATTATGTTTCCTTCAGGATCTGTTAGATAAAGGGAAAGCTTTTTCTACGTTAAAGGTATACCTAGCGGCTATATCTGCTTGTCATGTGGGTTTTGGTGACAAGACCGCAGGTCAGCACCCTTTATAAGTCGCTTTATGAAGGGGGCACGACGTAAGAGGCCAGTGGCCAGACGGATGGTCCCATTGTGGGATTTGTCTACGGTTTTAGAGGCCCTTTCTCAACACCCTTTTGAGCCGTTGGAAGCTATGGGATTAAAGTTTCTTTCTCTTAAGACAGCACTGCTGTTAGCGCTGGTCTCAGCTAAGAGGGTGAGTGACTTACAGGCTCTGTCGGTCAGCCCGTCTTGTCTGCAGTTTTCTCCAGGGTTCACAAGGGTTTCCTTTCGCCCTAATCCTGCTTTCGTACCTAAAGTAGTGGACTCGTCGTATAGATGTCAAACTACAGAACTTGCAGCTTTTCACCCTCCTCCGTTCTCTTCTCCGGAGGATACGAGGTTGAATTCTTTGTGTCCTGTATGAGCACTTCGTGTGTATGTGGAAAGGACAGCAGGTTTCAGGGTAAATGACCAGCTGTTTGTGTCATGGGCTACTCCTCGCAAGGGGAAGCCATTGTCACATCAGCGACTGTCCCATTGGATTGTGGAAGCTATTTCTCTAGCATATAAATGCAGAGGTTCCCAACCTCCCGAGGGCTTAAGGGCCCACTCCACTAGGGGCATGGCCACATCATGGGCCTTACTTAGGGGAGTTTCGGTCCAGGAGATCTGTGCTGCAGCAAGCTGGGCCACACCGCACACTTTTGTGCGATTTTATAGACTGAATGTGTCGGAGCCATCCTTAGCTCACGCAGTGCTAGGAGCCAGCACATCAGGTCCCATATGATGGGGTATAGCGTACGTTGTGCAATCCGGGAGTGGTCTATATCTCCCATAGTTAAACACAGAACGAAGTTAGAAAAAGAACGATGGGTTACTTAACGTAATCCCGGGTTCTTTGATAACAGAGTGAGGTGTTTCACCAACACTTCCCTCCTTGCACAGGAAAGGGAAGAAATCTCTCCATAATGACTTTGTTAGGTCCAACCTGAGTTATATAGGTGGAGGCGGAGCCTGATCTCAGGTCGACCTGTCTGTCAAAGACAGACGTGGTGGCATAAGAGCTTCCGTAGTTGGTCACGCCAAAGCGATTCCCATAGTGAAACACCTCACTCTGTTATCAAAGAACCCGGGATTACGTTAAGTAACCCATCATTATTAGTGGTATATTGAGTTAACATTTATTTCTTTTGAGTTTAAGTTACCTACATGTGGAAAGCAGAGGTTTGGCGCTGTCTGGTCAAAACGCTGCACTTCTGTGGAGGTCTGTTCTAATCATAGACTGTAAAAAAAGTGTCTATTCACACCAAGTGCAAATAGCATGCCTTGTTGGCAAGTGCTATTTGCACTAGCTCCGCCAAACAATGCCTAGTTGGGCCAAACAAGATTTAAAAAAGCGCTTGGATTTCAGTGTCTACAGTGGTGCAATCAGTAAAGTATATGGCTAATGGATCTTGATTTTGACGCGACTGACATGGTTTTGAATCCGCCTTTTGCACTTAGTGCAAATAGCCGCTGCCAAAACAAATATAGATGTAGTGTCCGTGATGTCACCCATAGGATTCTGAAGAGCAGTTTTGAAGTGTAAAGTAGGGACTAGCTGGCCTTTGCCATCTTGGCAGCGCGTCATCACACGTCACTCCCGGATAATAGAAAATGGGCAAAGAGGCGGGACGTGGGTGGAGCTGAGGTGACGCGATGGCTAACAGACAGCAGATAAATGGCTATCCACCTGTCACTCAAAGTGGCCACGCCCTTAATTATGCAGAACTTTAAGGCTTTATATAATGTAAACGAATGAGTTATAATAAAATTCACCCCCCTCACAGTTGTCATGAAGGGCAAAATTAGCCGCATAGACCAAAACCACAATTTGTACCAGGCTGTAAACATGTTTTTTCCTGCTGTAAATTGGCCATTTTAACATGGGGCTCAATGAGATTTTGCCCCCTTCTGGAGCCTGTCCCTAGGGTTGTTTGTTTATTTGTTTATTTTTGTTTATTATAATTGTTTGTGTATATAACTAACTTGTTCATGACCCATTTCTTTATTTTTTGTGAATGAATTACTTTATTAATTCTAACTGTGTTAATTTATGTTTGTTATTCCCTATGTGTGTAATGGACTAGTCCTTTGTGTATATACGTTTCCCCATGTGTGGCATTGGGGAGGCCATGTCTTCTTTGTTTAGGTTGGTTTGATTAGTTTGTTTGATTACTGTTAAGTTTGGTTCTCTTTAGTTTACCCTTTTTATGGGCCCAGACCTGACTTTATTTTCATTCAGTTTTTTTAAGTAATTTAATTTGTAATTTTGTTTTGCATTTAATAAATTATTTTTTGGTTGGAAATCCTGTGTTCTTTGCCCATGACTGCTTGGTCCCTCACATATGGTGTCAGAAGTGGGATCAGCAGAGGGCACAGGTTTCCTATTTTAGTTTTTCCCCTTTTCGTCCTCCCTATTTTTTTTTTTTAGCTATGAGTTGGCCTGGAAGAAAAGGGGCACAAAGGCGGGTGCTAATGGAAGCACCAGAAGGAGAGGTGGAGACCATAGAGGATGGTGAGGAGATTGTCACAGAGGAGTCCGGAGGTCGGGAGCCAACGCTTGCAGATCTGACAAGTTTGTTCCGAGCCCACATGGTGCAAATGGACGCTCGGGAGGCTGGGGGGGCCCAAGAGCATAAGGAACAAGAAAGACGATTTAAGGCATTACAGCATCAGTTTGGCCTGCTTCAGATGGAGGTGCAAGCTCGTACTCCACCCACCTCTGAGCCACTTTCTATGAATTTATGTCCTGGGGAAATGCAGGATGGTGACCCTGATTCTGACTGACCACTTTCTAAAAGGAGTGAAAGAGAACTTCTCCACGTGGACCTTGATAGAGGTCAGTCCTTGATTAAAGAGCCTAGATTAGAAAAATTAAGTGACTCTGATGACGTATAATTTTTTTTGATAACCTTTGAGAGGATTGCTGCAGCATGTTGTTGACCTAAGGCTGACTGGGCATTCCGCCTGATTCCCCTACTGACTGGTAAGGCCCGAGCGGCATATGTTCTTAAGGACACTGATGACTCTCTTGATTATGATTGTGTTAAAGGTCCCATGGCATGAAATTTTAATTTCATGAGGTTTTTCAACATTAATATGAGTTCCCCTAGCCTGAATATTGTCCCCAAGTGGCTAGAAATTTTGATCGGTGTAAACCGAGTTCTGGCTGTCTTTCTCTGCCTTTGAGAAAATGACAGCTCAGACGAGCTGATCTTGAATTTTCATGGCTTGTGAACGAGTGAATGCTGGCAGTTTCTCAGTGTTTGGATGTACAAATGAAAACAGAAGTCTTTTTTCAGTTCCTTCTGATCTGTGATCAGTGATTCCTGATGTGTAGCTAATTATTCAAGTTCACACAGAACTTTATTATTCGTGCACACGCTGTGGCTTCTCTCTCTCCCGACAGAATGGTGTTTTCGTGTTTTCTATCTTGTGAGTCACTGTTTTTGCACGTCCTCGTTGCGTCTATCTGTTCTAAAATGTGCATACAGTCGTGAGTTTCTGCTCAACATCGGCAGAGCCACATCTTTAGAGATAAACCTCACGCACGTCGAAGCTCGGGCTGCACTGACCGGTCGGCCTTCAACATCACCGACCCCCAGTACTGCATCTCGCCCACAGCGGAGGCACCAAACGCGGCGCGAGATTAAGCAGAAGGGGGGTAAGCGTGGGGTATCTGGGCTAGGCTAGCCAGCTATCCCCACAATAAACTGGATTACATTTGATTACTGCGCTTTTTTGTCTTTGTTTGCGCTGTGTACTCAATGCGCGTCACTGACGCTTCATATGATAGGAAAATATCTAAAAATGATGCTATAATCAACACTTACTCGTAACTCCTTCATCTCGACAGCTGTAATGGTTACATGTCAAGTCAAGTCAACATTATTTATATAGCACTTTTAACAATGCAGATTGTTTCAAAGCAGCTTTACAGTGTTAAACAGGAAAATAATGCAACATAGGGCCCTATCTTGCACCCAGCGCAATTGACTTTGTACACCGACGCATGTGTAATTCCTATTTTGCACCCGCGCAAAGCGCGCTTTTCCCTCCACAGAAGCACGTCGCTAAACTAGTGAATGCACTTGCGCTCCCTGGGCGGTTCAGCGCAAAAAAGGAGGCGTGTTCCGGCGCAAACAATCCCTGGTGCTATTTTGCTGTTCCATTAAACAATTGCGCCACTGACCAGAAAAAACCTAGTCTAAAGTCAGTGGCGCGTTGCGCGTTGTTCATTATGCTATTTTAAGGGCGCATGCTTGACCATAATGTATAGCGTGCACAACGCGCATACACTTTGCTCATGTAATCTACACAGATGCAACAGTTATTTTTGCAAATCATAAATTGTTACGCTAAAAAAATATTAACACATGAGATGACGGAAATCATTGTGGTGTGCCACGAAGATGTGAAAAAATAGGCATAAATCTAGCTTACAAATGATTCAGGCTAATTGTAATAATTAAGGATAAGACTTTTGCCCAATAGTGGCAAGACATATATGTATATAAGGACATCTGACAAATTGGTTTGTCCGTCAAGAACCAGGAAAAAAAATCGACTGAAAAACTGAAAAAACTGAAAGACTGAAAAAAAAAAGACTGTGAAATCACCTTTACCATAATGTACAACATTACAACTTCACTTCTCTGTCTTTCACTGCTCTTACAAGCACATCAATCTCCTTGGCTGTGAACCGCTCCTGGCGTGCGCCTGGTAAATATGCCATAATAATAGCAATCCATTATGGAACTTGCGCACCTGCTTTTAAAGGGAATGTTGGATGACGCTCGGATTGGTTTATTCACGTTACGCCCAAACCACACCTATGAATAATGAAGCTACTTCAGACCAACCCATTTTAGATTTGCGCCGGGCACAAGAGCCATTTATCCTGCCGGGAAAATAGCAACAGCGCCGAGACCCGCCCACAAAGTTACTTGCGCTTCGCGTTTTTACACTTGCGTTTCAGATCGTTAAAATAGGGCCCATAATTTTATTCAGCCGTGTAGCCATTCTGGAGAAAACGGTGATGTCATCAGTTCATTTCAATTATTATACAGTGACAGTGTGGGCTTTAGATCAGTAATTAGATCAGTAATTTAGTTTATTTGGTTAATTTAGTTTAATAATTAGATTTATTTGTATATTTAGTTGAAAAATTTTGAAAAATTTAGTGTCCCCACGTGTTACAAAGTTGGTAGAATAAGAAGGTAGACGGGCTCGGCATGACTGGGACTCGTGTTCATTCAGAACTCTCAGATACAAACAAAGTAAACTTGCGCTGACAGCGCTCTCACAACTCAGTAGTTACAATATAACTTTGTTAGCAATCGCTCCGTCTCTGGTACATTAGTTATGTCCGATTCGCGAACAAATCGTTCTTTTGAACCGGTTCTTTTTTGTGGACCGGTCGAACCAGTTCACCAAATCGAACTGAATCGTTCTAAATGGTTCACGTCTCGAGTCAGCGCTGATCCATAATGTGGCATTGGGGAGGCCATGTTTTCTTTGTTTAGTTTGATTTGTTGGTTTTGTTGGTTTGATTAGTTTGTTTGATTACTGTTAAGTGTGGTTCTCTTTAGTTTACCCTTTTCATGGGCCCAGACCTGACTTTATTTTCATTCAGTTTTTCAAGTAATTTAATTTTTAATTTTGTTTTGAATTTAATTAATTATTTTTTGGTTGGAAATCCTGTGTTCTTTGCCCTTGACTGCTTGGTCCCTCACACTACTGTTGTGCTTTTTGTGGGGGCAAACATGGGAAAAGTTATAATTTAAACGATGCGCATAACACCATGTCTTGGGAAGTTAACAAAGGGAAATATTAACAAGATTACAGGTCGCAATTAACCCCAAAAAGTTTATACGAGTCTCATGAAAAAAAACATGCCTGTGGTGACATATTTTCAAAAGGTTTTTAAGAAATCTAACGGAGCGCGATCGGGCCTTGCTGAGCGCAACTGCTGGGACTACACTCTCTACTCCTTCCATCCAGCGCCATTGGTGTTTATCTGGAACGTGGAGCACGATCTGGCCTTGCTGAGCGCAACTGCTGGGACTAAACTCTCTACTCCTTCCATCCAGCGCCATTGGTGTTTATCTGGAACGTAGAGCGTGATCTGGCCTTGCTGAGCGCAACTGCTGGGACTACACTCTCTACTCCTTCCATCCAGCGCCGTTGGTGTTTATCCGGAACACGGAGCGCGATTGGGCCTTGCTAAGCGCAACTGCTGGGACTACACTCTCTACTCCTTCCATCTAGCACCGTTGGTGTTTGTCCAGAAGGCGGAGCGCGATCGGGCCTATCATCAGTCTGGACTGTACACTTTTGCTGTTTCCACACAGAGACGTTGGTGTGTGTCTGGTAACATACACTAACACTCTAATAACATTAACAACAAATGAATTCTTTACGTTGGTGGTTAGTTATATTTACATTTATTTTTAAGATGTTGAGTTTACACAGTACATCATATAAAATGCTGGGCCTTCTCATCTATTCAATATCATTAGTATAAAGGTCCTTTCACACTGGACGCGATTTTGACGGACAAATAATTTGCGCAATTATAATTTTTTTCGATCAGCTGTTTGTGTAATGAGTGCTTCCATACCGAACGCGAATGTGCTGTGGCGAAAAAACTATGTTTATTTTATTAATTTCGATGTCGATTTTATTAACACTCGCAGCGACAGAAAAGGCTTAAACCAATCACATACAAGGAAACAAAGGTCACGAAATGTCCAGTTGATGTCATTAGCTATTCAATCAACATTAACCTTTGCCAGGTATCGCATTTCTCACGAGATTACAGCTGTAGTTGTGTTTACAGCTGTACAGATGCAGCTGTGTTTGCCCACTGTAGGCTACAGACAACAATATCATAACCTTTTGAGTTAAAACTCGTTGATTTTTTTCTAACCTAATTGTGTCCGCGACTATAGAAAGTGAATGTATTTCCGTCAGTACGACTGTGGCACTTAAATGTTTACATTGTGACTCAACTGGAAACAGAGCTGCTCTGGATCGATTGGTTCCTGAAGTTAGTGGTTTGTCTTGTCAGATGCGGTGCTACTGTCTCTGGAGGAGCTCCTCAAATTGTCCCACGGAAATTTGAAAGTAAGTGCAGAACCGGCCATGATAAAGTTTTAGCTCCTGTACAAGATTAGCACACTCCCCTTCAGACGCTCTGTTCTTTAAGACTGGGTGCACCCAAAACCTTCTTTTCGGTCTTTTAAATAAAATGAAAAGCTCGTCTTCACTGGATGATGAAGTGTACGTGTTTTCTCAGCCGTCACCGCAAATGTTTTGGAATGTTGGAGTTCTGAAACGTCACAGACGTCGCAAACTCGCGTCGCGGCTGATGTGAATGGTTTTGACACGACTATTTGCACAAAAAATATTTGCTTTTTCCGCTTCGCTTTTACGTTACGTGTCCGGTGTGAAAGGGCCTTTATTCTGCCCCTTTTTGGTACATTCGGAAATGTGTTATTTTTCAAATATCTCTCTAAATGTAAATACGTTGGATGTATGTGATAGTAGATAATTTTCTTGTACATGAATCTGTTCAAAAAATGTCAATCTACAGTCCAGTTTGCTTTCCTTGGTCCCCTATAATGGTATGCAAACAACTCTCATTCCACCTGCTTCCTTTTCATGCTACTTGATGCAGTTGGTAACAAATATAATATTGCCCTCTGATCATTTTAATGAAAACACTACCAAATATCAATGTAAAAACATAGCTTCACATGGTCGTGTTTTGATTGTAAAAACATAGCTTCACATTGTCATGTTTTGATTGTTTTATTGTTGATTATTAAAATGTCATTGTACATCCTGGTCCTTCATCTCCCACAACTTATATATCCACACTGTAATTTTGAACAATTCTGTTCTCGTAAAAAAATTTTTTTTTGCATATAAATACACCGAGTATTATACCAAAACTAGACCAACTAAACTTATGGGTAGAAATTGCAACACCTGATGAATTAGCTATTACAGAAACATGGTTAAAGAAGAGCATAGATAACTCATTTATTAGAATGGCTGGATATGGCTGGAAGATAAATCATTTAAAGGTGGGGGTGTTGCTTTTTTTGTAAAGGAATATCTCCAAAGCACAAAATGTTTTATCTAAATCGATTCCTAAACAGTTTGAATTTCTGATTTTAAAACTAAAACTTGCCAGTAGTTCAATAAGAGTTGCAGGCTGCTATTGTCCACCATCAGCTCCCTCCGGTTTAACAACTCTTGGATCAATTCTTAGCTCTTACACTAATTCTGAATTCATATTAATGGGTGATTTAAACTGGAATATGCTACATCCCCCTGATCGTGTTCTGCTCCAATTTGATTCTTTAAACCAGGGGTTTCTGATATCGATCTGGGGTATTCGTTAAAATTATATCTAAAAGACTAGTGTCACAGGTCGGGATGGGCACTTAAATGACCGGCCGTCACCCCTGACTTGCACACCACCGTGAGGAGCTGCACCACAGGACAGAGCAGGTGGGAAAACAAAAGGTAAGTATAAAAATCTCTTTATTTACTTTAAAACATCTCTTTAAAACAATTACTGTAGCGGCTTCAACGTTCTCTTCAACAGGATCCGAATGGAGGAAGAAGTGAATATGCTTTACAGCTTTAGCGTATTCTCCACAGCTTTTGCAGGCTCTTCACGGGACTCGGACAAAGAGGAGGGTACGTATACCTCACAGCTTTAGCAGGCTCTTCACTGGACTCAGACGGTGAGGAGGGTACGTATACTTTGCAGCTTTATCAGACTCTTTGTTGTACTCAGACGGAGAGGCGAGTGTGTATACTTCACAGCTTTAGCAGGCCCTTCACTGGAATCAGACGGAGAGGAGGGTACGTATACTTCACAGCTTTAGCAGGCTCTTCACTGGACTCTGACAGAGAGGAGGGTACGTATACTTCACAGCTTTAGCAGGCTCTTCACTGGACTCTGACAGAGAGGAGGGTACGTATACTTCACAGCTTTAGCAGGCTCTTCACGGGACTCAAACAGAGAGAAAGATGAGTGTTTTCAACCACATCAACGGGCTTTTCATATCTTTTAGCGTTTCCTGCAACTGGATTCAAACAGAGAGAGAGATGAGTATTTTCAACCACATCAACAGGCTTTCACAGCTTTTAGCGTTTCCTGCAACTGGATTCAAACAGATAGGAGGATGAGTGTTTTCAACCACATCAACGAGCTTTCACAGCTTTTAGCGTTTACTGCAACTGGATTCAAACGGAGAAAAGGATGAGTGTTTTCAACCACATCAACAGACTTTCACAGCTTTTAGCGTTTCCTGCAACTGGATTCAAACGGAGAGAAAGATGAGTGTTTTAAACCACATCAACGGGCTTTCACAGTTTTTAGCGTCTTCTGCAACTGTTTTCGCTAGAACCACCAATGCCTTCCGCAACTCCATCCCACACTCGTGTTTCACTGCAACCCACACAAGTAATCACACGTGAATATATATATATATATAGCACGCGCCCCAATCGCCGCCCTGTTCTTCTTGCTCCCGCACCTGATTGCCCATACACCCGGAACAAGCATCCTCCTCGGTCCCCCGCCGGAAGCGCTCCCCGTGGAAACTGGGCTCCATTTCAAGTTCCTCCCTGTTCGTAATCCGTCACCCGTGACACTAGCATTTCCTGAACATTTACTATCATGCCTAGTAGGCTTACTAATAATCTGTGTAAGGTTTAAACTTTAAACCTTAGGTAGCTTATACATTTATAATGAAAAGATTTTAGCATTGTAGAACTGCTTCGTGCGGCGTGTGGAGCCATGTAGGTTATACAGCGTGAGTGGGTGGGTGGGCGGGGTGAACTGCCGGAAATGCCGTCCATGCTGATAACTGTCAACAAACGGAGGTAGGACTGCTGCATATATATATCTCTATTGTTGATTAGTGCTCTCCACTTGTGTCAATTATCTGAACGTGTTCCTCCTGAACCTTGTTAAACATAATTTAAAAAATGACCGATATTCCTAGTGAAGCATAAATTGTTGTTATTTCTTAATGACTTTATAATGTAGTGGTCAGTTTACTGAAATTAAGCACTAAATGGTGTTGGATGGGTTTGAGAGCGTCAATCCTGCTTTCCCATCTAGTATTACTAAGGGGCTTAACTGTAAGGCCACTCTGACATATGTGCCATTTTAACACCTACCAGCGAGAAGTGGAAGCAGAGAAAGAGTTGTAGAGTCTTATAGTCTTTAGTTGGCTTTATTACAGCTGGCCATTTGCCAGGATTATGACATATTTCCTTACCTTCTGAGAGAAATATTACTCTCTGCTGTTTCATCTGTCCCTCAGCAGACGGCTAAGCTGTCCGCCTCCAGTAATTTACTAGCAACGTCCACACCTTCGCTGTCATTAATGGTCACCGGTGATGCCTACGCTGCCATCTTGACTTCCAGATGCAATGCATTTCAAAAAGGAGCCTCTTTGTTTCTCAAGTGCTTGTTCTTTAAAAAAGTTCTCGTCTTTTGTTCTCATGTCCGGATAGTTTTATTAATTTTGACATTTTTGGATATACATTAAGGTATTTCGCATGCTTATTTATTTACATTTATTTATGCATTTGGCAGACGCTTTTATCCAAAGCGACTTGCATTGCATTCAAGGTACACATTTAACTTTTTTTTTTGCATGTAAACTAATTTATGCCACTCTAAGTGTGGAAGGGGCAGCTTTGCCAAAAAAAAAAATCTTACTTAGTATTATTTTCTTATTAGTATTAGACATACCGTAATACACTATATTGCCAAACGTTTTGGGACGCCTGGCTTCACATGCAAATTAACTTTAATGACATTCCATTCTTAATCCGTAGGGTTTAATATTGAGTTGGCCCAACCTTTGCAGCTATAACAGCTTCAGCTCTTCTGGGAAGGCTTTCTACAAGGTTTAGGAGTGTGTTTATGGGAATTTTTGACCGTTCGTCTAGAAACGCATTTGTGAGGTCAGACACTGGGTCACAGTCTCCGCTCTAATTCATCCCAAAGGTGTTGAGGTCAGGCCAGTCAAGTTCCTCCACACCAAACTCGCTCATCCATGTCTTTATGGATCTTGCTTTGTGCACTAGTGTGCAGTCATGTTGGAACAGGAAGGGGTCATCCCCAAACTGTTCCCACAAAGTTGGGAGCATGAAATTGTCCAAAATGTCTTGGTATGCTGAAGCATTAAGAGTTCCTTTCACTGGACCTAAGGGGCCAAGCCCAACTCCTGAAAAACAACCCCACACCATAATTCCCCCTCCACCAAACTTTACACTTGGCACAATGCAGTCAGGCAAGTACCGTTCTCCTGGCAACTGCCAAACCCAGACTCGTCCATCAGATTGCCAGACAGAGAAGCATGATTGGTCCCTCCAGAAAACACGTATCCACTGGAAACCCATTCAATGAAGCTCTCTACGTTCTCTCGCTGTTCTTGAGCTAATCTGAAGGCCATACAAAGTTTGGAGGTCTGTAGCTATTGACTCTGCAGAAAGTTGGCAACTTCTGTGCACTGTGTGCCTCAGCACGTGCTGTCTCACTCTGTGATTTTACGTGGCCTGCCAATTTGTGGCTGAGTTGCTGTTGTTCCCAATTGCTTCCACTTAGTTTATAATACCACTAACAGTTGACCATAGAATATTTAGTAGTGAGGACATTTCACAAATAGACTTATTGCACAGGTGGCAGCCTATCACGGTACCACGCTTGAATTCACTGAGCCCCTGAGAGCGACCCAATCTTTCACAAATGTTTGTAGGAGCAGTTTGCATGCCTAGGTGCTTGATTTTATACACCTGTGGCCATGGAAGTGATTGGAACACCTGAATTAAATTATTTGGAGGGGTGTCCCAATACTTTTGGCAATATAGTGTATGTTATGTTATTTTACTCATCTAGTAGGCTAAATGCATTTGATTTAAGAATTTTTATACATTTGGACTGGAAACAAGACAAACATACTAAGTAAGAAAAGCACTTTTTGCAGTGAGGACGGGAGTGACACTACTAGATTGTTGATATAAGAGCTATAATTTTTTTAATAATAATAATAAAAAATAATCCAGGCTAATAATCAACTCTGTGGAACATAATAAAATGCTTTAGTTTAATAACACTAGTTTTATGTGAGTATTTGCTTTTACTGAATGTTGAAATTACCAGAATTGTGTACAATACATCATTAATGAGTGAGACCTAAAAAGTTTGAACATTTAACTAAAATAAGGATCTGGAGAAATCTGGAGGTTTGGAGAATTGTTTAAAATCAATTAGATATTTTTAAACAGTAAGATGTTTTTGACCAAGTATAAGCATCTGTGAATCTAAAATATAGATACTTACCATGGACACAAGAGAGGCCAAGTATTTCCAGCACAACATGAATATGTAGTTGGGTCGTGAATTTGTCATGTCTTCAATGATGTCAAACATTCTCTCAGCCCCTGTGGCATATAGGGGACAGCAGAATAAATACTGTCAATGCAGTCTTTGACGTTTTATATTTCACTTTTTTTTTTAAATTATAGTCAGAGTCTGTTAACCTCAGTTCCTGTAGCTTGTTTGTAACTCACCAAAGATCCAACCAATGGCCAGAACTCGAACACAGACAGGAACAGCAAACAGGCTCCATTACGGGCATAGTTTTCAACCAACTTGAATACATACATCCCCCCCTGCAGGTCACAATACAACATTACAACTCTAGATATAGAAGAAAAAGTTTGATTTTAACTGTAATGCTTTCAAGGTTAGAAATATGCTTGAATTGCTGTTGATTCCATATTTGGATTCCATGTTTATATCTAGAGGTAGTGGGTAGTTCTCTTTCAGACGAATACAGTCAGAGCTATATTAAAACATGTCCTGGCTAATCCAAGCGTTATAATGGCAGTGAATGGGAGCCCAAAATTTGAAGTCCAAAAAATCCACATGGCTCCAGCCTCCAGGGAGTTGATAAAGGCCTTCTGAAGTGAATCGATGCGTTTGTGTAAGAAACATATCCATATTTAAAACTTTATAAAGTAAGTATCTAGCTTTCACCAAACCGCCTTCCGTATTCAACCTACGCAGAAAGTGTAACACCTCTCACTGTTCAAAGCGCTTACGGTGGACGATTTGCTGACGTCGTGTCAGTTACGCTTTTTTCGATTTTATGTTGAATATGGAAGGCGGTCTGGTGAAAGCTATAGATATTTTACTTTATGAAGTTTTAAATATGGATATTTTTCTTCCAAACGCATCGCAAAACTATGACAGTTTTAAAGCTATTGTTATCCAGTTTTTTTTGGCCTTCAAACCTCTTAAAATCCACATATGTAGATCAGAGAAATCTAAATTTTCTTTCACCTCTCTCTCCTCTCTCTCTCTCTCTCTCTCTCTCTCTCTCTCTCTCTCTCTCTCTCTCTCTCTGTGCGCATGCGTGAGCGTCTGAGCTGAACGGGTGTGGAGTGTGGAGTGAGTGCGAGAGCGCTGGCCTGCGGGCTGTGTGAGTTTCTATCTTTTCTTCTTTTCTTTGGCAGAGTTGTTTGGTGTATTAGTGGAGGTTTGCTGGAGTTAGGGAGAGTGTTCAGCGTGTGCTGTCGGTGATGGCAGCAGCGGAGAGCGTGCAGCTTGATAAGCTGACGCGACGGAATGGCATTAAAGTCATCTCCGCGGAGCGCTGCTCTATAGAGGACTGCAGCATAGCAGTTGCTCAAGTTGTGGGGTATAAGAGCATCTTGTCGGCATCTAGGATGAACAGTGCTTTTGTTTTGTTCCTAGATGACGTGAACAAGGTGAATGAGATAGTTGCTAGTGGAATTGGTTGAATGATTCGTATACACCGGTAATGCCTTTGATTCAACCGGCGAAAAAGATCTTGTTATCGAATGTTCCACCTTTTATAAAGGATGAAGTGATCCAAAAAGAACTGGCCAGGCACGGAAAAGTTGTTTCGCAGTTTAAAAAAATCACCTTAAATTGCAAATCGTCACAGTTGAAGCATGTTGTTTCTTTCCGGCGGCAGGTGTATATGATTCTGAACAATGAGAGTACGGAGTTGAATCTCGCAATAAAGTTTAGAATTGATGATTTTGACTATGTGATTTATGTTACATCAGAGACAATGAAGTGTTTTAAATGTGGACAAGGAGGACATCTTGCTCGTGAGTGTCCTGGGAATGTGGAACACGATGCAGTAGGCCTACGGAATGATACTGAAGGTGAGGGACAGCAAGATAATGTGGAGAATGTAAATCAGGAAAAAGGAGGGGAAGTGCTTGAGAGTGGTGAACAAACTAATCAAAGAGAAACTGTAAATGGGACTGATGAGGAAGAGGTAGGAGAAGGGGAAATTGAAAAAGTAAATGATGCTGCTGGCCCTTATGTGAATGTAGAAGTCTCAGGAGACATCGATATGGTGGAGGATGACAATCTGTTTAAAACACCGACTTTAAAGAGAAAAACAAGTGGAAAAAGTAGAGGAAAAAAAGCTAGGAGAGAGCAGGTTCAAGAAGATCAGACAAAAGAAAAGATGGTTGAAGAAACCATGTCTGACTTTGAACACAATAACTCAGATGATTCTGTGACAGGAAGTGAGTGTGAATCTGTAAGTTCAGTTGACTCAGTCTCTCAAAGAAGATCTGGGAGGAGTGCTTACACTCTTGAAAAAATTAAATCTTTTTTGCAGAACACAAAAGGCATGAAGGGAGTTCAAGTACAAGAGTTTTTTCCTGATACTGAAATGTTCATAGAGGCTGCACGAATGTCAATGAAAGAAATTGGTTTAGGGGGTCTCACAGAACAGGAAGTATACAGGTTAAAGAAATTAGTTCAAAAGGTTAGATCCAAAAGATTAAATGATGAAAAGGAAGTGTTTTAATTTTTCTTTTTTCTTTGTCATTTTCTTGTTTTTGTTTTGCACAGTTTCTTTTTTTTCTCATTTATTTATGAGTAATTTAAGACTGGGCAGCCTGAACATGAATGGTGCAAGGGACTTTAGGAAAAGAGCAATGCTTTATGAGTTGATAAGACAAAAAAAGATTGATGTTATGTTTCTTCAAGAAACACACAGTGATATAAAAAATGAAAGTGAATGGATGATGGAATGGGAAGGAAAGGTGATAGTGAGCCATAAGACCACCACTAGTGGAGGTGTAGTAATTTTATTAAGGAAAAATATAAATCCAGTCTCATGTGAAGTAGAGCATGTAGTCGGGGGACAGTTGCTGAAATTACGGCTTGAGTTTGAACGTTTTTCTGTTGTATTTATAAATGTGTATGCCCCAGTACTGGGAAGTGAAAGAGTGATGTTTTTAAACAAAGTTAGAGATATTGTGAAGAATTGTAAATCTGAAGAGTTTTTATTTCTAGGGGGTGATTTTAATTGTACAGAAGATGATACAATTGATAGAAATCACAAAGAACCGCATATGCCTTCGCAGTGTGTTTTAAAACAAATTCTGAAAGAATGTGAATTGTATGACATTTGGAGGGTTCTCAATAAAACACAGAGGCAGTATACATGGACACAAGTGAGGGACAATTATGTGACAATGGCTAGACTAGACAGGTGGTATTGTTTTAAACATAATTTTAATATAATTAAACAATGTGCAATTTCTCCTGTGGGTTTCTCAGATCATGGTTTAGTCAGTTGTAATGTATTTGTCAATAATGTAAAGCCAAGAAGTGCTTATTGGCATTTTAATACGGTTTTATTGCAAGATAATTTTTTTTGTGAGGTGTTTTTGGCAACAGTTTAAGAACAAGAAGTCATCGTTTGATTCTTTACAACAATGGTGGGACTGTGCAAAAATAGAGATACAGCAACTGTGCCGTATGTATACACTCAATGTTTCGAGAGACATTTCCCGATCCCTGAAAGATCTAGAGAAAGAGATAATTGAAATGCAAAATTTAATGGAATCTGTTAGAGACAGAGAATGTGTCAAAATTTTAAAGGATAAAAAGAAAATTTTAGATGATTTGTTGGGGGTTAAAGCACAGGGTGCTCTGGTACGCTCGCGTTTTCAGAGTGTAGCACAGATGGATGGCCCAACCAGTTTCTTTTTTGGACTTGAAAAGAAAAATGGTCAAAATAGAACCATGCATTCCTTGCTATCTGAATCAGGTACAGAAATTATAGAGGCTAAGGAAATAAGAAAAAGAGCGGTAGGTTTTTATTCCGAGTTATATAAGAGTGGTCACGTGGAGGTGAAGGATATAGCCAGTAAGTTTTATGTGAGTCTGCCTAAAGTTTCGGACGAAGCAAACACTGAGCTGGAAAAACCTTTTACGAAAGGTGAGCTGTATGACTGTTAAGCATACTTGAATAAGTATAAGTGGCAAAGCCATGTTATAGTCAACGCATTGACGTCATTGAAACGTGCGTGCCTCGTGCACTGTGTATGTTGTGAACATGCGTACAAAATAAAAAAATGTGAGCAGTGTGCTGCCGTGAGTTCAACAGATGATGGTGGTCTGTCTGATTTTTCTCTCGTGAATAAGTTAATCACTTTGGTGACTGTGATACGCGATAGACTGCTGCAGAGATGTCTAACGCTACAGGTTATGGGCCCAGTCAATCAGGCCAAAGGTGGTTCAGACTTTTATTCGACGGTGATGAGAAAAATTATGAACTCTGGGAAACGAGATTCCTCGCGCACATGGAGTTGCGTGGCCTCAGAGAAGTTATTTTAGAGGATCCGCAGATAGATGAAGGAGACGAAGGAGCTCTCGCGGAAGATGAGGCAAAGAACGGAGAGGCATATGCAGAGCTCGTGCAATGCTTGGACAATAAAAGTTTGTCGTTGATAATGAGGGACGCGAAACGTGATGGAAGAAAAGCACTGGAGATTCTTCGCGAGCATTACGCCGGAAAAGACAAACCCCGCGTTGTGAGTTTGTATTGTGAACTTTCCTCACTTCATAAGGCTTGCAATGAAACGGTTACTGACTACATTATTCGAGCAGAGACTATATTTACGTCATTGAGAAGAGCAGACGAGCATATCAGTGATGGACTTCAGATAGCTATGGTAGTAAAGGGGCTGCCTGATTCGTACAAACCGTTTGTTGTGCACATTACCCAGACTAATGATGCTGTAACGTTCGGTGAGTTTAAAGCGAAACTACGAAGTTACGAGAGTACTGAAAAATACGGGAAAAGTGACGTGAATGTAGAAGAAGACAACGTGATGAAGACTAGCGGGACAACGAGATCACGTGGAAGAGGGAGAGGAAAGAAAATGGATTTGACTGATATTGAGTGTTATACCTGCGGTAAAAAGGGGCATATGGCCAGGACATGTCCCGACGGATTTCAGGCGAGGAGAGATGATCGAAAATGGGACACACCACAGCGAGGAAAGGGACGCGGACGAGGCCGTGATCACGTGAAGAAAGCAGATGGAGAGACCGAGGAAGAGTCTACATCTTTTTGTTTCTTCAAGATGAGTGACTGTCCTATTCAAAGAGGAAACAAGAAGGGTCTCATGGTCGACTGTGGCGCTACATCACACATGATTAACGACGCCACAAAGTTCATAACGGTTGACAAGAGCTTCAGGCCCGAGGATCACATGATCGAGCTTGCCGACGGAACCAAGGTGAGCGGGATGGCGAAGATGAGGGGAGAAGCCGAAGTCTACTTGCTGGACAGAGATGGACGACAAGTGAAAACGAGGCTAAAGCAAGCACTATACATCCCATCGTTTCCACAGAACATCTTTTCAGTAAAATCAGCTACAGCTAACGGAGCCGAGATGCACTTCAAAGATGGTGATAACTGGCTAATTCACAAAGACGGTACAAAATTTAAAATGGACGTGCATGGTAAGCTTTATTACCTTAACACCGTAGAAAATGAAAACGTTGATGAAGTGTACAGTAGCTATGACATTCAAACGTGGCATAGGATACTTGGTCACTGTAATTTTGATGACGTTGCAAAATTAGAACAAGTAGTTGAGGGGATGACGATAAGAGGGAAACATGACAGGTCCAATCGAAACTGTGAAATATGCACACAGGGTAAATTTACACAAAGTAGAAACAGACAGGCAGACGCTAAAGCTACAACCGTGCTAGAGCTAGTACACACAGACCTGTGCGGCCCTATAGAACCAGCAGATAAAGACGGGTACAAGTATGCGATAGCATTTACAGATGATTACACTGGAATGATTTTTCCATACTTTATCAGAGCAAAGAGCGACACGACAAAAGCTACAGAAAAATTCATAGCAGACGTAGCTCCATATGGAAAAATAAAGTGTATAAGATCTGATAACGGTACAGAATTTACCGGGCAGCAATTCCAGTCTCTAATTAGGAGTAACGGGATAAGGCACGAGACGAGTGCACCCTACTCACCCCATCAGAATGGAACTGCCGAAAGAGGTTGGAGAACCTTATTTGAGATGTCACGATGCATGCTATTGGAGAGTAACCTCCCAAAGCAATTATGGACATATGCTGTACAGACAGCAGCTCAAATCCGTAACAGATGTTACAGTAATCGGTTAGAGCAGACACCTTTCCGTGTTTTCACAGGAAAAACACCTAATATGTCTAATATGAGGATTTTTGGTTCTGAATGCTACGTGTATAAGCAGGATAAGAAGAAGCTGGATTCTAGATGCGAAAAAGGGATTTTCGTAGGATATGACAAATATAGTCCAGCGTATAATGTGTATTATCCCAAGACAAGAAAAGTTCTAAAACATAGGCTGGTAAAGTTCATCACAAAAAGTAGTACAGATAACCAGACTCAGACAAATTGTGACATGGAGGGCGAAATTGAGAGTTATGGAGATACATTACCAAAACTAGTCAATCAAGATCAGGAACAACCTAAAGAGAGTAAAGAGTCCATTACTGAGCAGGGTCCGATCCAGACAGATAGTACTCAGAGTGAAAAGGGAGAGAGAAGGTATCCTACAAGACAGAGAAAAGCTCCAGAATACCTTAATGATTACCAGTGTAAAGCTGAGTGTAGTAATGATGAAAGTGAAAATGTAGATTATTTCTACAGAGTGGTTTATGATGTACCTAAAACGTTTAGAGAGGCTAGGGACTCCGTGAAGGCAGAAAGGTGGACTGATGCGATGAAAGAGGAAATGAACTCTTTGACAGAGAATGAGACTTTCACTCTGACGACACTGCCAAAAGGAAAACAAGCAGTGGGAGGTCGCTGGGTATACACAGTAAAAGAAAGCCCAGATGGATCTGAGACTTGTAAAGCCAGATATGTTGCAAAAGGGTATGGTCAAGTGGAAGGAATTGACTATAAAGAGACTTTTTCACCGACAGCCAACATGACTTCTGTCCGAGCATTAATGCAAGTGGCTGTGAAAGAGGATCTTATTCTACATCAAATGGATGTAAAGACTGCTTATCTCCATGCTCCGATGGACTGCGAGGTGTATATGGAGCAACCAGAAGGTTTTGAGATTAAATCTAAAACAGGAGAACACTTAGTGTGTAGACTTAATAAGTCATTATATGGCTTAAAACAGTCCGGACGTAACTGGAACATGTTACTGCATGATCACCTTACAGAGAATGGTTTTGTACAAAATGATGCTGATCACTGTGTCTACAGCAGAGAATTTGAGAACGAGAAAGTGATTTTGTTAGTATGGGTAGATGACTTAATCATAGCAGCGAGCAACAACACCTTACTCAGTGATGTGAAAGAAATGTTGAAGAAAAGGTTTAAGATGAAAGATATGGGTCCACTTAAACACTTCCTGGGTATTGATTTCATACAGAGTGATGAAGAGATCAAAATGACTCAAAAGAGACACATAAAGAAGATGTTAGCGAAATTTGAAATGTCAGAGTGTAAACCAAGATCCACCCCATGTGAACAAAAGTTAAACTTTGACAATGAGGGTGAAGTCATTGACCCAACAGGATATAGAGAGATAGTAGGTAGTTTGATATACATTATGACATGTACTCGACCAGACCTGAGCTGGGTTGTTAGTAAACTTTCACAACATCTAGCGGAACCAAAACAACAGCATTGGGTTACAGCAAAACACCTACTGAGGTACTTAAGGGGTACTATAAATCAAGAACTACACTTCCAAAAATGTGAGAAAAGCCTACAGCTTGAGGGATACAGTGATGCTGATTGGGCAACAGATAAAAATGATAGGAGAAGCACAACTGGATATTGTTTCAGCTTAACTGAAAATGGTCCAGTCATATCATGGAAGAGTAGGAAACAGCCAACGGTGGCTTTATCCACTTGTGAAGCCGAGTATATGGCACTAGCTGCCACTACTCAAGAGAGTATGTATCTTGTGCAACTACTTAAAGGAATTGATAGTAGTAACCAACATGTGCCAGTCAAGATATATGAGGACAACCAGGGGGTGATAGCTTTGTCTAAGAACCCAGTATGCAGACAGAGAAGTAAACATGTTGATATAAAATATCACTTTGTACGATCTGCACACACACAAGGGAAAATATCTATAGAATATTGTCCTACTGCGAACATGATAGCTGATGTCCTTACCAAGCCGGTGACAAAGGTTAAGTTGGAGAACTTCAAGAGGTATTTGTTTGGAGAATAATGTGAACTGGCAGATTAAGTTTTTTTTTTTTGTGTGTGTTAATTTTGAGATTACTGCCAGTATACAAAATGTTTTGTTTGCCACTATAGAATGCTATAAACATGTCTTTGAGTGGGAGTGTTAAGCATACTTGAATAAGTATAAGTGGCAAAGCCATGTTATAGTCAACGCATTGACGTCATTGAAACGTGCGTGCCTCGTGCACTGTGTATGTTGTGAACATGCGTACAAAATAAAAAAATGTGAGCAGTGTGCTGCCGTGAGTTCAACAGATGATGGTGGTCTGTCTGATTTTTCTCTCGTGAATAAGTTAATCACTTTGGTGACTGTGATACGCGATAGACTGCTGCAGAGATGTCTAACGCTACAATAACGCCCTAAAGAGTATGGAGTGTGGGAAAGCTCCAGGGATCGACGGAATTCCTGTTGAGTTTTATAAATCACTCTGGGCAGTTTTGGGTGATGATCTTCTGGAGGTGATTAATGACAGCTTGACCAGAGGGTCGCTGCCGACAAGCTGCCGGAGAGCAGTGATCACCCTGTTACCGAAAAAAGGAGACCTCAGAAACATAAAGAACTGACGACCTGTGTCACTCTTATGCTCTGATATAAAAATCTTATCTAAAGCCTTAGCAGTTAGGTTGAGAGAAGTGATTGGTGGGGTCATACATATAGACCAGACATTTTGTGTTCCCAATAGATCGATTTTTGACAACATTCATTTAATTCGAGATATTTTGGATGTCTCTGGATCATTGGGTTTAGATTTTGGCCTTATTTCCTTAGACCAGGAAAAAGCCTTTGACTGGGTTGAGCATAAGTACCTCTGGAAGACTATGAGTGAGTTTGGTTTCAGCCCGGGTTTTATTAAAATGATTGGGGTGTTGTATGCAAACATTGAGAGTATACTCAAAATTAATGGAGGGTTGAGTGTTCCTTTTAAAATTACAAGAGGTATAAGACAAGGGTGTGCACTTTCTGGCATGTTGTATGTCCTTTAAAATGTCCTTTAAAATGTCCTTTAGAGGACGTGTGACAATTATTAATAATCTGGTGGCTTCGACGTTCTGGCATCGTTTGGCTTGTATTGAGCCGCCAAGTGGACTTCTTGCAAAACTGCAGACTGTGATAGTGGATTTTTTCTGGACTAAACTTCACTGGATACCGCAGAGTGTTCTCTATCTTCCTAGAGAGGAAGGGGGACAAGGACTGATACACCTGGTCAGCAGAGGAGCAACCTTTCGCTTACAGTTCATTCAAAGACTTTTAACAGGTCCAGAGGATCTGGTTTGGAGAAACGTTGCTGGATCTATTTTAAGACAAGCTGGAGGTCTGGGTTTGGATTTCACTTTGTTTTTAATGGATTCTAACAGGATTCCACTGAATGGACTGACACCTTTTTATAAGGGGATTTTTAGAGTGTGGAGTTTTTTTGAAAAGAGAAGAGGGGTTTCTGAGTCTTCTCTATTTTGGTTATTAGAAGAACCGACTGTGTTTGGAGGCAGGTTGGATGTATCTAATGAAATTGCATGTGGGTTTGAAAATGTAATGTGTATTTCAAAAAAGTTTAAGTTTTGTGATCTGATAGCTGAGGGAGGTACTGATTTAAATAATTCGCAAGGGGTAGCATCTGGTCTAAAATTAAAGTCGGAAAGATTGGCAAGAAAATTGTTGGAGGTTTTAAAACAGAGACTTACGATGGAAGAAAAGTTTCTACTTGTGAGTTATGGGGAAGGGAAAGTTTCCCCAAACAATAAAGATCCTTTTCCTGAAGTTTTATTTACTCCTGATCTTAAAGGAGCTAATGGGGGGATGTTGGAGAATTTGGAAGATTTAAGTATTCACGAGGCTGACCGTAAGAAATTGTATCGAAACTGTGTTAAAGTTTTAAATAAGAAAGTTTTAAATGGAAGAGTAGACACTGTTTGGAGAGACAAATTTGGATTGGAACGGAGTATAAAACCGGTGTGGAGAGTGTTGTATAAACCTCCTTTGGGAAAAAGAGTGGGGGATCTTCAATGGAGGATTTTACACGGGGCAGTTGCTGTCAATGCTTTTATAAGTGTTATTAATCCCAATGTGTCTAGTGGGTGTCCTTTTTGTAAAGAAAGAGAGACAATCTTTCATTGTTTTATGGAGTGTTCAAGGTTGGGTTATTTTTTTTGATTTTCTTGAATTGTTGTTTAATAAGTTAAATTAAGGTTTTACTGTTCAGAGTTTTATTTTTGGTTACCGGTATGTAGCAAAAAAAAGAATAAAATGTCAACTTTTAAATTTCATTTTGGGTGAAGCAAAAATGGCAATATATTTAAGCAGGAAGAACAAAATTGAAGGGTCAGAAGGATGTGAGGTTGTGTCTATTTTAAAAAACAGAATAAAATCAAGAGTGTGGATTGATTTTAAATTTTATAAGATGATGAAGGATTTGACGTTTTTTTCAAATCAGTGGTGTTATAATGATGCAGTTTGCTCTGTTGTAGATGATCTTTTAATTTTTTCTTGTGTGCTACAATAAGTATCTCTAATGTGATGTGTATTTTTGTGGTTATATTTATATTGGAATTGTGTTGTAATGTATAAGAATTGTAAAATAAATGTTTTGTTAAAATTCAAAATTCTCTCTCTCTCTCTCTCTCTCTCTCTCTCTCTCTCTCTCTCTCTCTCTCTCTCTCTCTCTCTCTCTCTCTCTCTCTCTCTGAGTGCATGCTGGGAGTGAACGGAGCGTAGTGAGTGTGAGTGCGTTTGTGGCTGAGTGCTAAAAACTTTTCTATCTTCTATCTTTGTTTGTGTTTGTTTGTATGTGCTAAACTTGTTCGTTCAAAAGTTTGAAGGTGTTTAAGCGTCTGCAACCAGCGTTGTGCTGGGAGGCATGACGAACCCAAACACAATGAGTTTTAAAGATTTAACCCGCCGCCATGGAGTGAAGGTGGAGTCTAGGGTTAATGTGGAGCAGTGTTGTTTAGCGGTGGGAGAGATTGTGGGGCATGATCATATTGTCTCGGCATCGCGAATGAACAGTGCAATTGTTATTTTTTTTAAAACGGTTGAAAAGGCAAATGACGTTGTGCAGAGCGGCGTTGTGTTGAATGGTTCACTCGTGACGGTTTTACCTTTGAGTACCCCGTCCAAAAAAGTTATTCTGTCCAACGTACCTCCGTTTATCAAAGATGAAATACTGGTGCAGGAGTTATCTAGGTATGGAAAACTGGTTTCCCCTATAAAGAAAATCCCGGGTGCAAGTCCCCTTTAGTGAAGCATCTAGTCTCGTTCAGAAGACAGGTGTTCATGGTGCTAAAAAATGGAATTGATGAGATCGATCTGGTTTTTAAATTCAAAATTGATGGGTTCGATTACACAGTGTTTGCAACATCTGACACGACAATTAAATGTTTTAGTTGTGGTAAGATCGGACACTTAGTTCGAGATTGTCAAAAGAAAGCAGACAGTGCAGGTGCGAGCACTAGCTCGGGACAGGGCGCTTCTGCGGTTCCCACGGCTGAGATCGCGGACATGTGTGTGGTCGAGGCCGGTGAGAGTGAGCTCGGGCCGATCGAGAATAACCCTGAGACAACTGAGATTGTTACCGAGCCTAGTAAAAGTCTCGAGGAACAGTCTTCGATGTCTGAGGAACAGACTAATCAGGCTGAAAACGCTTGTGTGGCTGATGGAATTGATGTGGAAGACGATGTTGATTTTGAGAAGGAAGCCAACTTGGTCTTTAAAATACCAGTTAAGAGAAAGAAAAAAAGCAGTGGAAAAGCTTTTAAGCAAGTAAAGAAAGATGAGGGGGGTAGCGAGAATGTGGGATCTGACAGTGATGGCGATTCCTCTGATTCAAATGTGTCTCAGTGTTCAAATCCGTCTATAAGTTCTCAAAATGATAACTTGATCTGTCTGTATAGAGCTGATGACATTAGTAAATTTCTGCAAGAGACAAAGGGATTGAAAGGAGTGCAAGTTGAAGATTTTTTCCCTGACCATAAACAATTCATCAATGATGTGAGGTTTTTAATGAAAGAGGGAGCCTTTCAGGATGTGGAGATTTATCGTCTTAGAAAAATTGTGAACAAACTAAAAAAAAAAAACAATACTAAAGATGAAGAGCTTGTCAACTTCTAAAAATCTGCCCAAAAATATTTTTTTGGCAGCTCTTCTTATAATTTTTGTTCTGGTCTTTAAAATAAATATGACACATTTTAAAATCGGAACTCTAAACTTAAATGGTGCCAGAGATGGTCATAAAAGAATGATGTTATTTGAGTCTTGTAGACAAAAGCAAATTGATATTCTGTTTCTGCAAGAAACACATAGTGATTTTAAAAATGAGACTGACTGGAGAAGAGAATGGGATGGACAGATTGTCCTGAGTCACAAATCTTCTACTAGTGGAGGCGTGGCTGTTTTGTTTTCAAAGCAGTTTTTACCTTTGTCTTGTGAAGTTGAGGAAATAATTGGTGGTCGTTTTTTAAAGATCAAAGTGAAATTTGAGAAAACCACAATGGTGCTTTTAAATTTATATGCACCTACAAAAGGGTTAGAAAGAGTGATTTTCTTAGATAAGGTGGATGCTGTTTTGAAAGAGTTAAATCCAGAAGACTTGGGCTCATAGTACTGAAAATACCATCTCTTTGGCACGACTGGACAGAATATATAGTGTTCAGCACCAACGTAATCTTTTTAAATTTTGTCAAATTATTCCAGTGGGATTTTCTGATCACAGTTTAGTTCTGTGCAGTGTTTTAACCAAGTGTGTCAAATATAAAAGTGCATACTGGACTTTTAATACTTCTTTGTTAAATGATAAACATTTTATAGATAACTTTAATTTTTTTTGGGAAACTTTTAAGCAGCAAAAGCATTTCTACACTTCTTTACTGCAATGGTGGGACTGTGGAAAAGTTCTTATTAAAGACTTTTGTCAAAAGTACACTGTGAATGTTACTCGAGACACAGCCCAGTTAATGAAGACTCTAGAAACAGAAATTAGTTTTCTGCAGGATTTATTAGCATCTAAAAAAAATAGAAAACATATTGATGACTTGAAGGAAAAAAAAGCCATTTTGTTAGACCTGTTGGGAGTTAAAGCACAGGGAGCTTTAGTCCGTTCACGGTTCCAAACTGTAACACTAATGGATGCTCCCTCAAAATTCTTTTTTAATTTAGAAATGAAAAAAGGTCAAAGTAAAATGATGCACACGTTACGTTCAGCTACAGGGCAAGAACTAACTGAGCCTGCTGAGATACGTAGTCGTGCTGTAGATTTCTTCTCAGACCTTTATAAATCTGAACTGAGGGAATGGGGTGCAGATGCTGAGAGTTTCTTTCAAGGACTGCCAAAGGTGGATGAAGAGTCCAACAATGAACTACAACAGACTCTGTCACTAAAAGAGCTTTATACCGCCATGATGAGCATGGAAAATGGTAAATCTCCAGGAATTGACGGGTTACCTGTTGAGTTTTACAAGACTCTATGGCCCGTCATAGGAGAAGATCTGCTGACGGTTCTTAATGACAGTCTGGAAAGAGTACTATTACCTCTAAGCTGCAGGAGAGCAGTCATCACACTGTTACCTAAGAAAGGTGATCTTCAGTGTATCAGCAATTGGCGCCCTGTTTCGCTCTTATGTTCAGAATACAAGATTTTGTCTAAAAGTTTGGCTACAAGACTTAGTAAAGTATTAAGTAAGTTAATACATTCTGAACAGTCTTATTGTATTCCCAACAGGTCTATTCTTGATAATATTGCTTTAATTCGAGATGTTTTAGATGCTTCTAAACTCCTGGGAATTAACTCTGGTCTGATTTCTCTTGATCAAGAGAAAGCCTTCGATAGAGTTGAGCATTTGTTTTTATGGAACACTTTAGAGGCTTTTGGGTTTAGCCATGCTTTTATATCTATGATTAAGGCTGTGTATTGTAACATTGAGAGTGTTCTTAAGATTAATGGTGGTTTGTGTGCTCCGTTTAAAGTTGAGAGGGGAGTTAGGCAGGGATGTGCCATGTCTGGCATGTTGTATTCCCTTGCCATTGAACCTTTACTTCAAAAGTTACGAGTTCATCTAACAGGTCTGACTTTCCCTGGTTGTAATAATTCTTTACATCTTTCCGCTTATGCTGATGATGTTATTGTTTTTGTAAATGGAAAGGATGATGTTATTATGTTAGAAAAAATTGTTAATGATTTTAAATGTGTTTCCTCTGCCAAAGTAAACTGGAAGAAAAGTGAAGCTTTACTAGTGGGAAACTGGAGTAGAGATCTTCCCGCATTACCTGGAGGATTGATTTGGAAAAGAGGAGGGTTAAAATACCTTGGTGTCTATCTAGGAGATGAAAACTTCATTAAGAAAAATTGGGAAGGTCTAATTGAGAAAATAAAAGGTCGATTGGATAAATGGAAATGGTTGCTTCCTCAGATATCTTACAGAGGACGTATTCTTATCATTAATAATCTTGTGGCATCTTCATTGTGGCATAAACTTGCTTGTGTCGATCCTCTGAATGGACTGCTTGTCAATATTCAAAGAGAACTGGTGAACTTTTTTTGGGACAAATATCATTGGACTTCTCAAAGCATTCTGTTTTTGCCCAAAGAGGAAGGAGGTCAAGGACTGGTAAATCTCGCAAGCAGAAGAGCCACTTTCCGTCTCCAATACATTCAGAAACTGTTAACGGGACCTTATTCACTTGCCTGGAGACCGTTGGCTTTGCACATCTTGAGAAGAGTGAGCAATATGGATATGGATTTATCATTGTTTTTAATGGATCATAAAAGATGGACTTTTACTGGAATTCCTCCTTTTTATCAAAATTTGTTTAAAGTGTGGGGTCTCTTTAAACATCGCTGGATGGAACCAGCAATTTCTCTTTATTGGTTGTTGGAAGAACCAGTTATATTTGGAGCTAAGTTTGATACTTCAGGAGATGATGTTCCTGGGTTAACAGAAATATTATGTAATAGTAAGGTTTTTAAGCTAAAAACTATCATTAATGAATCAGGATATAATTTACTGAAAGCTGAAAAAGTTGCTACCCTTCTAAGAGTTAGATCAATACGTTTTGCTCAGAAGGTTCTCCATAAACTAACTACAATTTTAACTGTTGAAGAGAAGGCACTTTTAGAAGAGTTTGGTGCAGGGACTTTAATCCCTGATAGTAAAGATCTTTTTCCAGATCTTGAAATCTGCCCTGTTATAGAAGAGTCTTGTTTTAATAGCCCCCTGTTAAAATGTGGATTTAATGAGTATATTGATTTTTGTACAGCAGAAGGGAAAACATTGTATAAATGCATTGTGAAAGTTATTAATCAACGTAATTTAAGTATCAAAACAGATACAGTATGGAGAGAAAAATTAGGAATCAACACTGAAACTAAACCTGTCTGGAGAGCACTTTACAAACCACCATTAAAGAAAAAACTTGGGGATTTGCAATGGAGGATTTTACATGGAGCCATCGCTGTAAATGCTTTTGTATCTATTTTAAATCCAACTGTAAGTGACAAATGTCCTTTTTGTCTGGAACGAGAGACAATTTTTCACTGTTTTATGTACTGTAGTAGACTCAATCCTCTTTTTGATTTATTAAGTGTTTTTTTGGATTCGTTTAATATTTGTTTTTCAAAGCAAGATTATATTTTGGGGTTTTTTTACAGTTCAAAACAAAAGTTCAAATGTCATGTTGTTAATTTTATTGTGGGACAAGCAAAATATGCTGTCTATATCACTAGGAGAAATAAGATAGAAGAGAAGTCAGGACAAGATGTTGTATTAGTCTTTAAAAATATGGTAAAATCTAGAATTCTTATTGATTTTAATTTTCATAAATTGATGAGCATGATAAAAGCTTTTGAAATTCAGTGGTGTTGTAACTTTGCTTTGTGTTCAGTTGACAATGAAGAAATTGTTTTTGCAAGAGAGTTGATGTAATTTCTATTTATTTTTATTTTATTTTTTTTATATATATTTTTGTATTTTTTTTTTTTTTTTTAGGTGTGTGTAAAATTATGTAAATGTTAACAAACATTTTAATAAATTGATTGTAAAAATCAAATCTCTCTCTCTCTTCCGGTGCATGCTGGGGGTGTGTGAGGGTGCTCACAAGGAGAGGGCTATTGTTTTGGGTGTTTTTTTCCGCCTATATATATATATATAATTTTTTTCTCTCTATTTTTACGAATTCACCTGTGTCGCTCCGCCATGGAATCAGGTGTGTACCGGCACAGGGTGTCACTGTTGAAGATGTGCTGCTAGCAATCGGGGAAAAAATTGGATATGAAAACATTACTACGGCATCCCGGATGAATAAAGCAGTGGTGGTTTTTGTCGAGAAGGAAGACATAGTAAATCAGTTGATAAGTGACGGAATTGTGGTAAGTGGAGATTTTCTTATTATTTCACCGCTGGTTACTCCGACGACTAGAGTTACGATATCGAATGTGCCTCCTTTCATTCGGAATGATTAAATCGAGAAAGCGTTAACAAGATATGGTAAAATGGCTTGTGAGATTAGGATGATCCCATTGGGGTGTAAAAACACTGCTCTGAAACATTTTATGTCATTCAGACGGCAGGTGTTTATGTTCCTAAACGAACCAGAGTTGGATATTTCGTTTAGAGTCTTGCATGAAGGGAAGGCATATGTTATCTACGCAAACACCGGTAGCATGAAATGTTTTGAGTGTGGGGACATCGGGCATAAAAGGCACGCGTGTCCACATAAGGCCCAGGTCAGTGAAGTGGAAGTTAGGCCTAGTACTTCTGCTGCTGGTGAGAGTAGTAAGTCAACTTCTGAGGATGTGCAGCTTCAAGCTGCATCACAGAGGAACGTTGATAGTGATAGTTTGATTGAAAGTCAGACTGAAAATGTTAATGAAATGGTTGATTCTGGTAAAAGTCATGATGTTTCTGAATTGAATGATAAAAGTGTAATCAATGAAGATGCAGCAACGGTTAATGTTGAAAGGGTTTCTGAGGAAATGTCTGTAATGGCAAATTCTGGTGAAATGTGTACTGATGCTGATTTGGGGATGAGAGACGATGATGCGTTCTCTGAAATATCTGACATTGGATCACAGGGTGGAAATGTGGACGATGTATATACATTGCAAGATATAAATGGTTTTCTGGATGTGACCTTCGGTAGAACTATTGAAGTTAAAGATTTTTTTCCTGATTTGGATAAATTCATTCATACAGTGAAATTGTTGCAGAGAAATGTTAGCTTTGAGGCTTTAAGTAAACCAAAAAGGTTCAGGTTGAAGAAGATGATAGCAAAGTTAAGAAGGGATAAAGCAGGTGCCGCACAAAAAAGATCAAATGTTTAAGTCACATGAGGTGAATCACTTTTTTTGCTTTTTTGTTCTTTTTCTGTCCTCTTTATATTTTCTTTTTTCTATGGAGCTTTTGAGGGTGGGCTCTTTAAATATGAATGGGGGTAGGGATGTGAACAAATTGGCAATGGTAGCGGAGTTATTTAGAATAAAAAAGATAAATGTAGCTTTCTTACAAGAAACGCACACTAGTTTAGATAATGAAGCTGAATGGAGTAGATGGTGGGAAGGAAAAAGTGTTTTAAGTCATGGGACAAATACGAGTGCTGGCATAGCCATATTATTTTCTAAAGAAATTAATGTAAACATTTTGATGGTAGAAGAAATTGTAAAGGGAAGAATATTGTTGATAAAGATAGAATATGAGGGATCTGTCATCTTATTGATAAATGTGTATGCACCTAATAATGGACCTGAGCGTGTGAGGCATTTTTTGGAATGGAAATGCGATTCAGAAAATTGATGACACTGTTTGTACCATCATTGGAGAGGACTGGAATTGTACTATTGATTTTATTATTGATAGAAATGGAGAAGAACCCCATCATGAATCAGCTGTTGTATTGTCAAAGTTTTTAAAAGAGTTTGAATTAATAGATATTTGGAGAAAAAGAAATGCAACAATTAAACAGTATACCTGGCTCAAAGCATCTAATAATAGGGTAAGTGGAGCTAGATTAGATAGATTTTATATAGGTAAAGAGTGGAATAATAAAATTACTGAGGTTTCTATTTTACCTGTTGGTTTTTCGGATCACCATTTGATATTATTTGCTTTAAATATGAAAACTAATTCAAAGCCACATCATTTTTGGCATTTTAATAATAAATTATTGCAGGATGCTTTATTTTGTGAGAATTTAATTATTTTTTGGAATGACTGGCAGTTAAAAAAAGCTTCTTTCGAAAGTTTGCATATGTGGTGGGAGGTTGGTAAGGCAAACATAAGAATCTTTTGTCAAAATTATAGTTCAAATTCTACGTCTATGGTGAAAGCAGCAATAAAAAAACTTCAAAGGGATATACAAGCTTTGGAGAATATTCTGGTGAACAATAATAATGATGGAAAGGTACAAAATGAATATTTGAATAAAAAGAAAGAACTTGGTTCATTATTACAAGAACAAGTCAAGGGAGCATTAATAAGAGCAAGAATTTGTTCCATTAAAGACATGGATGCTCCTTCTTCATTTTTTTTTAATCTTGAAAAGAAAATTGTCCATCAAAGGCAAATGTATCATCTTCGCCGGCCTGATGGGTTCATAACCTCTGACCCAGTAGAAATAAGGAAACTGGCAACAAACTTTTATTCAGACTTGTATGATGCAGAGACTTGTGATACTGAATGTGTTTCTGATTTACTGAGTGATCTACCGAAGCTAACAAATGAACAGAAAGAATCTTTGGATGGACTAATTACGTTTCAAGAGATTACTGAGGCAATGAGACAGTTATCTAATCGACGTTCTCCTGGAATTGATGGATTGCCAGCAGAATTTTATCAGACATTCTGGAATGTACTAGGAAGTGATTTGTATGAAGTATTACTAGAAAGTATAAAGAAGAAGTTACTTCCTACAAGCTGTCGAAGAGCAGTCCTATCTTTGCTCCCTAAAAAGGGGGATTTATACCTTCTAAAGAACTGGAGACCTGTCTCTTTACTGTGTATGGACTATAAAATACTGTCAAAATGTTTAGCAAATAGGCTGAAACATATTTTGGAATTATTGGTTCACAGAGATCAAACATATTGTATCCCGAATAGGTCAATTATGGACAATCTTTTTTTGTTAAGAGATGTAATTGATTTTAATCAATTCAATAATGTTGACCTGGGTGTGCTTTCATTAGACCAAGAGAAAGCTTTCGATAGAGTGAATCATACATATCTTTTTGAGGTTTTGAAAAATTTTGGGTTTGGAAATAATTTTATATCATATATTCAACTGTTATACTCTGAAGTTTTTGTAATTGTGAAAGTTGGTGGAGGATTGAGTGCCCCAATACCTGTGTTAAAAGGGATTAGGCAAGGCTGTCCACTTTCTGGACAATTATACAGCCTTGTTATTGAGCCATTGCTGTGCAGGCTAAGAAGGGATCTCAAAGGAATTGATACTCCTGATGTAAACATCATGCATGGAATCTCGATATCTGCTTATGCTGATGATGTTACTGTTTTTATTTCAGATCAAAATGATGTTAATATTTTAACTGAAACTATTGGAAAATATGAAAAGGCATCATCAGCAAGGGTAAACTGGGGAAAGAGTGAGGGACTTGTTATTGGTCAATGGAAAGGAGGACAAGGACCTCCAAAATTACCTGGTGGATTGTTGTGGGAAAGAGACAGGCTTAAAATGCTAGGTGTTTTTTTTGGAAATGAACAATTTCAGAAAAAAAATTGGGAGGGAATGCTGGAAAAGGTGTCTGCCCGACTTGGTAAATGGAAATCGGTATTGCCACTAATGTCATACAGAGGAAGAGTGCTTGTTGTAAATAACTTGGCTGCCTCAACTTTATGGCATAGACTCATTGCAATGGAACCACCTAAGGAATTGATTTGTAAAATACAGAGGATATTTGTGGAGTTTTTCTGGAGTGGAGAACATTGGATTCGTGCAGCAGCACTCTACCTTCCTGTTTACGAGGGAGGGCAAGGTCTGGTAGATGTGCGGAGTAAGATCTGTGCTTTTCGAATACAAGCCGCAAAACGATTCCTGTATTGTAAGGACTTAGCCTGGACTCAGACAGCAAAAATGATTCTGCAAAAAGCAGGTGGTCTTAAATTAGACCGACATCTGTTTCTAATGGAACTGGAAAAAGTGAATCTGTCTGAAGTTACCCCCTTTTATCGGTCAATGTTGCACTCTTGGAGAACTGTTTTTAAAGTGGAAAGAGATGTTGATGACTCTGGGAGTTGGATACGAGAGGAATAGTTGTTCTTCAACCCAATGTTACAGACAAGACTTTTATCTTCTGTAAGCGTGAGTGGATGTTTACAAAGACATGGCATTGTGAAGTTGGGGCAACTTTTGAATAATGACCGATGGGAATCCGTGGAAACTTTGAAAGAAGAAACGGGGTTAAAATCCTCACGCTTGACGGAAAAGCTGTTAGAAGAAATTGTTAATACATTACCAAGCGGCTATAGGAAAAATATTGGACAAGATTTTCCATCGGATACAAGAAATGAGCCGGATTTTCCAAAAATAAGAGTTGCTGCTGTCGTTGGTGAAAGACAAGAGGGCGAATCAGAAGGTTCAATCTTATCTTTTGAAACTCCACAGCTGGACCTGTTTGAAACTACATCAAAGAAAGCAATATATACTACCACAGTTAAAGTTTTGCATCAAGTTTCACTCAGAGGACAAAAGATTTCAAGGTGGCCAGTTTTGTTGAAGCCAGAATTTCTTGTGAGAGACCAATGGAGAACTTTGTATAAACCTCCAGTGGAGAAGAGAACAGCAGATTTACAATGGAGGATAATTCATGGGGCAATAGCCACAGACAAACATGTGGCGCACCTTAACCCAGCAGTAGGGGTGGGATGTAGATTTTGTGGAGAAGAAGAGAATTTAGAACAGGGGTCCCCAAACTTTTTTCTTTCCGTGTCGGTCAAATTACATGGGCCGGAGTGACTACCATTATTATTGTGGAGATTTTATGATTTTAAATGTATTTATTATCCATCATAATGCTAGATTAGTTTATTATTTTGTTGTGCACCGTACAGACTTTTCAAAGGATATTGTCAGGTTCAATAAAGGAGGATTCAAATGCGAGTTAGAATAACAGTATTTATTGCGATAATCCAATAAGAGCATTAGCAGATTAATCAAGGTGCTCGGCAGTAGGCTACTCCCTTGGCAGCGAAGGACACGGATGGGCAACCAGTCTTCCGTGAACACGGGGAACAGACAACCAGGAAGTCAAACACTGGATCCAGACATAAAACACAGGATCACCGAGATAGCCAGGAACAGGACACGCACACGGGAGACTCCGAAGCGATCTGCCAAACACAAAGTGGATGACGAGACATTAAAAAGACGCATTGATCATCAGCCGCAGCGGCGCTGATGATCTGATCAGCTGTAATCAGTGACCACGCCTTCAACACAACCACACACACACGGAGAGAGAGTGAGTCAGTGAATTAATGAACCGTGACATATAGTCTATTTAAAGAGCATTATTACTATTGTAATTACATTTTTTTCATATTCATTACTATTGAAATCAAAACACTTACTTATGCATATTAATCAGTGTGAACTGTGGGCTTGCTTCTGGCTGGTGAGAAGTACAATGTCAGGTTCCATTCCTGTCACAGCAAGTCTCAAAGACTGATGCAAATGTTCATCAGTTAGTCTTGATCTCATCGGAGATTTCATCAGTTTCATGCGTGAAAATGTTTGCTCGCAGATATACGTGCTGCCAAAAAGTGTGGACATCTTCATTGCATGCCTTTTGATGTTTGGGTATGTCTCGTTAGGGATGGCAGCATAGAACTCAATGAGACGGTTGGGCTTAAATGCGTCTTTCAGAACATCACAGTTCTGTAACTCGGCCAACTCAAACTGATAAGAAGGCAGGGCTTTGTCAATGTCAGCAGCAAAGGGGTTCTGGAAAAGGCGGATTTCTTTAGCGTGGACATGTAGCTCACGGAATCGCGCATCAAACTCCGCCTTCAGCATTTCCAGCGCTTCCACAGACTTTTCAGCTGGGAATGGTACCGCTGGTCTCTCAGCTGAGAGGCTTTGGGTAACAGGGAGATGGGTGAAGTCTTGCTTTTGCACTTGTCCCACAAGAAGTGCTAGTTTCACCTCAAATGCTTTTATGTGGGAAAACATGTCACATATTAATTTCCCCTTGCCTTGGAGCTGCAAGTTGAGGCCGTTCAACAGTTCTGTCACATCTGTTAAAAATGCGAGGTCCCATTTCCATTCTGTGTTGATCAGTTCTGGGACAGTTTTGCCCTTTGTCAGAAGAAAGGTGTTGATTTCGGGTAGCAGCTCGTAAAAACGCCTCAAAACTCTGCCCCGGCTTAACCATCTGACTTCTGTGTGGTAAAGCACATCTCCGTGAGCAGACTCTAGCTCGGAGAGAAAGGCTTGGAATTGCCTGTGCTTAAGTCCGTTTGCTCTGATGAAGTTTATGCATGACACCACCACCTTCATGACCGATTCCCACTTAAGAACTTTGCAGCACAGTGCTTGCTGGTGAATCAGGCAGTGGACTTGTAATGGGGGGGTGAGACCTCTTTCCTCCATCTCTCTATTCATGCGTCCTATTAGTCCCCTTGACGCGCCGACCATACTAGGAGCCCCGTCAGTCGTGATGCTGGCCAGCTTTGACCAGTCTAGATGCAACTCTCCCATCATTTGGCACACTTTCCCAAAAATATCCTCCCCTGTTGTAGTACCTTTAAGACTTTGTAGGGCTGCCAGCTCCTCGGACACTTCAAAGTTTGAGCTAACTCCGCGAAGAAAAATTAACAGCTGCGCTGTGTCCTGCACGTCATTGCTCTCATCCAGCGCTAATGCAAAAAATTCAAATTCTTTAACTTTCTCCTGCAGCTGGTGTGGCAGGATGGACTGTAGTTGGATTCAGTCCCTCCTCCTCATTTAGTTATATTGGCTTTATCCTTCCTAGCCGGTTTACTATTGGCTCGTGGTGGCCAATCAGGTCAGGCGGAGCATGTTATAGCTCGAACGTAACCCCGGGTAGTGTGTGACGCTGGAGGCTCGTGTTGTTTGGGTTCGCCCAGTTTTGGTGGTGTCGCAGAATTCCTTGCTTTGTTGCGGCTACCCCGTTTTCCACCGGATTGAATGGAATAGCGTGTTATTGTTGACTCGCGCACTGCGCATTGCCTGCGAGATTCATGTGTCAGCGTGCTGTTGCTCAGGGATAGCTACCATCGCAAGGAAGCGTTTGCGGCCTGCCTTGGGGCAACTGCTGCTTTGTTTTGTGTTGTGAATACACGTCTCCCCTAAGGAACGTTTCCGCCGAGTCCGAGTTAATGGACTGAGGTCATCTTTTATAGAAATCGCCTCATTGGCCACTTGTGTGACCGACTGAGTACCTGCCCTCATTCAGTTACCCACGGATGAATGTGTTTGTTACGTGATTTAATTGTGATCGTTTGAGTGATTTGTGCGTCCTCGTTACTTAACGATTATTTTGTTTGCCCCCGTTCTAGTTCATTTATCAGTCTTGCTGTTTTTGCAAAGTTATTTCATTTACATTTGATTCATTTATCAGTATTCTGTGTTTGTGAAGTTACTTCATTCGCCCTCTTTGTTTATTCATTTATCAGTATTTTGTTTTCTTTGTAAAATTACTTCATTCGCCCTCTTTGTTTATTCATTTATCAGTATTTTGTTTTCTTTGTAAAATTACTTCATTCGCCCTCTTTGTTTATTCATTTATCAGTATTCTGTGTTTGTGAAGTTATTTCATTCGCCCTCTTTGTTTATTCATTTATCAGTATTCTGTGTTTGTAAAGTTACTTCATTCGCCCTCTTTGTTTATTCATTTATCAGTATTTTGTTTTCTGTGAAGTTATTTCATTTGTCTTTTTGTTTCTTTCATTTCTTAGCATTATTGTTATGCAATATTATTTATTTTTCTTTAGTTAATTTCATTGATCAGCATTACTGTTGTTTTGTAACATGATTTGATTTTCTTTGTTGTTTATTTACTTTATCAGTACTGCTGTTGTTGGTAAAGTTATTTTGTTTTTGTCATGATGGTGTTAGTCTGATCTCTGGTTTGAAATTATGACCTGTAGTTAATTTTGTTTATTCTGTCCTTATTATATGTTTGAGGAGCTGAGTGCTGACGGTGGGGACGGCGCGCTCGAGGTGGCGGGCTCTCTTTGCTGTGTAGTGTGGGTGCCCTCACCGTGTGATTGATTGCTGTGCTGGTTGTGTGGTTGTGCACATGCGTTGGGGTGGATTATCTGGATACTTATGCCCGACGGCCCGAGTCGCTGGACGCCCACCAGTAAGCCTCAAGCTCGGTCTTGTGAGTGTGCGTGTGTGAGAGACTCCTTGTCAGTACACTGACTCAACCATCTCAGGTGCCATTTATTAATGTGTTTTCTTGATAAAGATGAATTGTTCAATCCATTGGATTGTGAATGTGGATCTATGGTGATTTTACCATCAACTCTCCCCCAGAGTATAGTGTTTTAGGAATGTGCTGACGTCAGCTTTCATAGTGTTTACTACTTTTTGCTGTGAATTTGCTGTGCATTTGATTAATAAAATTTGTATTTTTTTGTATGGAACTACTTCTCTGTTTGTTCAGTGCCCGAACCTGATGGCCTAAGTTTACAGAAAACTGGGTGGTTACTTACAGTTCCCCGGATTAGATCTCGGGGTGGCGTAGTCGAATTACATTACTGCCGCTGCTACATTTTGGCGTATAGTCGGCAGGGTGGCCTGAAATATAACAGAGAAGTGTATCCTATTTCTTGTTTTGTTTTGTGGATGAATGTTAATTGTGTTTTGTTTGAGGGCAGTTGGATGACGATTCTTTTTGAGCAAAGCAGCAGTTGTTCTTATGTGGACCCGTAACGTGTCAGGTAAGGTTGTTGGGGATTGTGTTTTGTTTCTCCTGTATTGTAGTGGGGTTGGTGATTTTGAGCTAGCCATGGATGAGGAACTACAAGAGTTGAGGGACTTAGTGGCCCAGCTTAAAGTAGATAATGAAAGGCTTCGCCAACAACAGGCTTTAGTTGAACGGGATCCCAATGTAGTCCCTGCACCACCTAATTTGCCACCAGCCGTTAATGTTGCTAGTAATGGTGCGGCTGCTGTCCCCATAGCGGAGAGGATGGTTTTCATCCCACGAGAACATACATGTCCTATATTTAGTGGGAAATCGGGCCAACGGTTGAGCGAGTGGCTTGAGGAGGCACAAGCAAGTATGAGAGTACGGCATTTGGCAGCTAATGATCAAGCCGATTTCCTTTATGACCACTTAGAGGGGGAGGCTCGTGACGAGATAAAGTACCGCCCTAGTGTTGATCGGAGGGATCCAGCTCGTATAATTGCCATATTAAGAGAACTTTATGGTTGTACTGATTCATATGTAGTATTGCAGGAGGCATTTTTTTCGAGGAAGCAGCAGGAAGGTGAGACCCTCCAAGAATTTTCATTGGCCCTGATGAGTCTCATGGCCAAGATAAAGGGTCAGGCACCTGATGGTATGCCAAATGCTGAAGCCCTGCTTAGGGATCAGTTTAATGAATACGTTCTGGATGGTGCTTTACGCCGTGAGCTAAAGCAGATGGTGCGGCGGCAGCCTACGGCCACGTTGCTGGAGGTTAGAAGGGAGGCCATGCGGTGGGAACAAGAGGGGTTGCCTGGTGGTATGAGGGGTCGTAGCCACTCTGTTCCCTCGGCTATTGGCATCCAGTATAGGGTACAGGGTAGCCCGCATGATCCGTCTCGGACACCCCCGCCATCGGAGATGAGTGAAATAAAGGAGATGTTGAAACTTCAACAAGAACAGTTGCGACGTCAACAAGAGCAATTACAACAGCTTTCCCAAAATCTTGTACACTTGCAACGCCCGGACCTGCGTGGTCGCTCGTCGCGCAATGGGCCGTTGATATGCCGGCGTTGCCAACAGCCTGGCCATTTTGCAAGTGAATGTGATGGGGTTCGGGTTTCTTCTCGACCCCAGTCCTTGGGGCGAGGCCCTCCCTTTGGTAGCCAGGCCCGTCCAACTTTGGCTTCGGAAAACTAGTACCCACCGTTTTGCAGAGCCACACATCCGGTGGGGCAAGCTCTGGCTCAATAAGTGAATCTCCAAATTTGACCAAAGTTTCAAAGTTAATGGCTTCCTGTCCGTATGTTGAGGTAATATTGGGAGGGGTCAAGGTGCCTTGTTTGGTAGATACTGGGTCGATGGTGACTACTGTCACTGAGAGTTTTTTTTCGCAGCATTTTAAGCCTTGGGGTCAGGATCGTCTTCACTCTTGCCATTGGTTGCAGCTTAGGGCGGCCAATGGCTTAGCCATTCCATACATTGGGTACTTGGAAATGGACGTGGTGCTTTGTGGGAAGTTGATGCCACAGTGTGGTGTATTGGTGGTTCAGGATCCACCAGGTAGTTCCCATACTTTAGCACCCGGTGTTTTGGGAATGAATGTGATTCAAAAGTGTTTCCAAGAGCTCTTTGGACTTCACGGTCTGGCTTTATTCGAGTTGCCATCAGTGTCGGAAGCACCGGTTTCTGTCCAACAGGCTTTCCAACGATGCCATAGTAGTAGCCTGCAGTGGTCTGAGGGGGTCAGGGGTAAAGTAAAGGTTCGGGGTAGGAGGGCTTGTAGAATTCCTGGGGGCACAATGAAGCTGGTGGCTGCTACTTGTTCGTACCAGTATTCTGGGGCCACTGTATTATTGGAACCCCCAGAGGCAGGATTACCGGCAGGTCTGTTGGTATCTCCTGCTCTCATTCAAGTGATTCGAGGAACTGCCTACGTACCGGTTGTCAATGTGGGTACCGCCGATGTGCTGCTCTACTCCCGCACCGTTGTAGGTGAGTTAGAACATGCCCACATTGTTAGCTTACCAGCGGGTGTCACCGAAGTGCCCTCCTATACCGCTACTGTGTTTTCTCAGTCAGCATCCCCCCTGGTGTCGGACCAGATTGAGGCTTTGGACCTGTCCCCCTTGTCTAGGGAGGACCAAGAACAGGTGCGGTTCTTGGTAAGGAAGTACGCCCATGTCTTCTCAGCCAACGAATTAGATCTAGGGTGTACTAACTTAATTGCTCATGAGATCCCCCTTCAAGATAGTGCTCCAGTGCGACAACGCTATCGACGCATACCCCCATCGGAGTATGAGTTGGTGAAGGAACATATTAATCAACTGCTGGAAACGCAGGTAATTCGAGAAAGTTGCAGTCCATACGCTTCCCCCATAGTTCTCGTGAAAAAGAAAGATGGCAGTATGCGTATGTGCGTGGATTACCGACAGTTAAACAGCAAAACAAGAAGAGATGCATTTCCTCTTCCACGAATAGAAGAGTCATTAGATGCACTGACGGGGGCTCAGTGGTTTTCCACGCTCGATTTGGCTAGTGGTTACAACCAAGTACCCGTTAGAGAGGAGGATAGGTCCAAGACCGCTTTTTGCACGCCCTTCGGACTATTCGAATGGAACCGAATGCCTTTCGGACTGTGCAATGCCCCCAGCACTTTCCAGCGATTGATGCAGCGGATATTCGGTGACCAACAGTGTCAGTCGTTGCTTCTCTATTTGGACGACATTGTGGTCTTTTCCGGTTCAGTTAAACAACATCTGGAGAGGCTGGGGGTGGTGTTGAGTCGGTTGGAGAGAGAAGGGTTAAAGGTGAAGCTTTCGAAGTGTGCGTTTTTCCAGCAGCAGGTACGGTATTTGGGCCATGTAATCTCAAACCAGGGTGTGGCCACGGATCCCAGTAAAATCGAAGTGGTATCTTCTTGGCCAACTCCTACCACAGTCTCTGAGCTGCGGTCCTTTTTAGGATTCGCTAGCTACTATAGGCGATTTGTTGAAGGTTTTGCTAAGTTGGCGGCCCCGTTACACCGGCTAGTGGCAGAGCTGGCCAATGGGGAGTCGGGAAAAAGGCTTCAAAGGGCAGCCATTCAAACTTGGTCTAGTGAGTGTCAGGCCAGTTTTGATGCCCTTAAGACAAAATTGACTACTGCTCCAGTACTAGCGTACGCAGATTTTACACTACCTTTTATTTTAGAGGTCGATGCGAGCTATGGGGGTTTGGGTGCAGTATTGTCACAGGAGCAAGAGGGCCGAGTGAGGCCTATAGCCTATGCCAGCCGGGGGTTGAGACCTGCAGAAAGGAACATGCAGAACTACAGTTCCATGAAACTGGAGTTCATGGCCCTTAAATGGGCCATGACAGAAAAGTTTCGTGAGTATCTGCTGGGTCATAAATGCACAGTCTATACGGACAACAACCCACTGAGTCATTTGGCCTCAGCGAAGTTTGGTGCCATAGAGCAGCGTTGGCTAGGCCAACTGGCTTCATTTGACTATGAAGTCAAATATCGGTCGGGGAGGAGTAACAAAAATGCAGATGCTCTATCTAGGCTGCATTTACCAGACTCCCAAACCATGGAAGCTATAGCCCCTGGTACTACTCTCCCTCAACCACTGCAACAGGTGTTACACTCCGGGCTGACCAAGGTTACCCAATTGGCCATCTCTGCCCTACCGGCGCATACTCCGGCTGAGATTGCTGTTTTTCAGCAGGAAGACCCTACCATTCAGGAAGCTTTAGTCTTTTGGAGGCGGGGGGAACGGCCTAGCTCTCAAGAGCGCAAACAGGTCTCACCACAGACGTTGGCCCTGCTGAAACAGTGGGACCGTTTAGTGGAGCGGGATGGTGTGGTTTACCGTAAGGTCTTCCGTTCAGACGGGGGAGAAATAGTATGGCAATTGTTGCTGCCCGAGGCCATGCAAAAAGAAGTACTAACACAGGCCCATCAGCAGCATGGCCACCAGGGGACCGAAAGGACCCTGGAGCTTTTGCGGCAGCGGTGTTTCTGGCCAGGTATGGCTTCGGATGTGGCACGCTGGTGTCAGTTGTGCGAAAGGTGTCAGGTTGCCAAAGATAATCATCCTGCTGCACAGAGTTTCATGGGCCACCTGCTGGCGGGGCGACCCAATGAAATCTTGGCAATTGATTTTACTACTCTAGAGCCAGCTAGGAGTGGGCAGGAGAATGTCTTGGTAATGACTGATATTTTTAGCAAGTATACTTTGGCTGTCCCGACTAACGATCAACGTGCCCCTACAGTGGCACGGGTGCTGGTGGGGGAGTGGTTTTCAAAGTTTGGGGTCCCTGGCCGAATTCATTCGGACCAGGGCCGCAGTTTTGAAAATGGGCTTATTCAGCAGCTTTGTGGTTTATATGGGATCCAGAAGACGCGCACTACTCCGTATCACCCAGCTGGAAACGGGCAGTGCGAACGTTTTAATAGGACCATGCACAACCTGTTACGAACTTTACCAGTCTCACAAAAAAGAGACTGGAACACTTGCTTGCCCCAAATCTTGTATTGTTATAATACCACCCCCCACCAGGCCACAGGGGAGTCGCCATTCTTCTTGATGTTCGGGCAAGAACCACGGTTGCCGTTGGATTTTCTATTGGGTAATGTCCCTGAGCCCTCGGGGATCACTGTTCACGAATGGATCCAAGAACATCAGGCTCGGTTGCAACTTGCATTTCATGGAGCCAGAGAGCGGCTGCAAGCAGCAGCTACACGCCGTAAGACAAACCATGACCAGCGAGTTCGAGAGATACCGTTACAGGAGGGCCAGTTAGTATATCACCGTGATCTCAGTGTGAGGGGGCGCCACAAAATTCATGACATGTGGAGCTCAGTCATGCACCAGGTACTGAAAGCACCGAAAGAGGGTGGCACAGTATATACCGTGGCACCAGTAGGTGACCTGAGCAAGGCTCGGCAGGTGCATCGCTCCCTGTTGAAACCGGTGGTTCGCGAGAACGTGCCAATGCCCCTGCCTCCTGTTATCGACCAAACTGTCGCCCCGCCATCCACTTCATATGTAACCCGGCAGGAGGAATGGCTGGGCAATTATGACTTGATGATCCAGGGCCGGCCAGCGCTCGAATCTGAGTCTCCGGCAACGGGGTTAGCTATTAACGATCACAGTATGTCGTCCCTTTCAGCTCCTCCAGTGGATGTGAGTTGTTCTCCACTCCCTGGTGTGGCTGTGTTGCCTGGCCTTTCTGATGGGACGGAAGTGAGAGTACGACAGTCCTCCCGGTCAACGGCTGGACAACACTCTAATCCCCACCATCTCCCAAGATCGATGTGTTAGGGAGATAAGCACTGTTTCGTTAATACAAATGGTTCACCTGACTTATCCTTCTGGTGGCCCATCGTCGTGGCGCCGATTTAAAAGGCAGGGTAGATTGTGGCAGGATGGACTGTAGTTGGATTCAGTCCCTCCTCCTCATTTAGTTATATTGGCTTTATCCTTCCTAGCCGGTTTACTATTGGCTCGTGGTGGCCAATCAGGTCAGGCGGAGCATGTTATAGCTCGAACGTAACCCCGGGTAGTGTGTGACGCTAGAGGCTCGTGTTGTTTGGGTTCGCCCAGTTTTGGTGGTGTCGCAGAATTCCTTGCTTTGTTGCGGCTACCCCGTTTTCCACCGGATTGAATGGAATAGCGTGTTATTGTTGACTCGCGCACTGCGCATTGCCTGCGAGATTCATGTGTCAGCGTGCTGTTGCTCAGGGATAGCTACCATCGCAAGGAAGCGTTTGCGGCCTGCCTTGGGGCAACTGCTGCTTTGTTTTGTGTTGTGAATACACGTCTCCCCTAAGGAACGTTTCCGCCGAGTCCGAGTTAATGGACTGAGGTCATCTTTTATAGAAATCGCCTCATTGGCCACTTGTGTGACCGACTGAGTACCTGCCCTCATTCAGTTACCCACGGATGAATGTGTTTGTTACGTGATTTAATTGTGATCGTTTGAGTGATTTGTGCGTCCTCGTTACTTAACGATTATTTTGTTTGCCCCCGTTCTAGTTCATTTATCAGTCTTGCTGTTTTTGCAAAGTTATTTCATTTACATTTGATTCATTTATCAGTATTCTGTGTTTGTGAAGTTACTTCATTCGCCCTCTTTGTTTATTCATTTATCAGTATTTTGTTTTCTTTGTAAAATTACTTCATTCGCCCTCTTTGTTTATTCATTTATCAGTATTTTGTTTTCTTTGTAAAATTACTTCATTCGCCCTCTTTGTTTATTCATTTATCAGTATTCTGTGTTTGTGAAGTTATTTCATTCGCCCTCTTTGTTTATTCATTTATCAGTATTCTGTGTTTGTAAAGTTACTTCATTCGCCCTCTTTGTTTATTCATTTATCAGTATTTTGTTTTCTGTGAAGTTATTTCATTTGTCTTTTTGTTTCTTTCATTTCTTAGCATTATTGTTATGCAATATTATTTATTTTTCTTTAGTTAATTTCATTGATCAGCATTACTGTTGTTTTGTAACATGATTTGATTTTCTTTGTTGTTTATTTACTTTATCAGTACTGCTGTTGTTGGTAAAGTTATTTTGTTTTTGTCATGATGGTGTTAGTCTGATCTCTGGTTTGAAATTATGACCTGTAGTTAATTTTGTTTATTCTGTCCTTATTATATGTTTGAGGAGCTGAGTGCTGACGGTGGGGACGGCGCGCTCGAGGTGGCGGGCTCTCTTTGCTGTGTAGTGTGGGTGCCCTCACCGTGTGATTGATTGCTGTGCTGGTTGTGTGGTTGTGCACATGCGTTGGGGTGGATTATCTGGATACTTATGCCCGACGGCCCGAGTCGCTGGACGCCCACCAGTAAGCCTCAAGCTCGGTCTTGTGAGTGTGCGTGTGTGAGAGACTCCTTGTCAGTACACTGACTCAACCATCTCAGGTGCCATTTATTAATGTGTTTTCTTGATAAAGATGAATTGTTCAATCCATTGGATTGTGAATGTGGATCTATGGTGATTTTACCATCAACTCTCCCCCAGAGTATAGTGTTTTAGGAATGTGCTGACGTCAGCTTTCATAGTGTTTACTACTTTTTGCTGTGAATTTGCTGTGCATTTGATTAATAAAATTTGTATTTTTTTGTATGGAACTACTTCTCTGTTTGTTCAGTGCCCGAACCTGATGGCCTAAGTTTACAGAAAACTGGGTGGTTACTTACAGTTCCCCGGATTAGATCTCGGGGTGGCGTAGTCGAATTACATTACTGCCGCTGCTACACTGGGCATATACATTAGACCCCATTTCTTCAATTCGTCTGGTGATTGTACTTGCGGAAAGACTCACCGCATTTAAGACATCTTTCTTATCGGGGCACACCTCCTCTGCAACAGCACTCATACATTTCTTGACGAACTCTCCATCACTGAATGGCCTACCGCTGGTTGCAATCAGTTTAGCTACCTGAAAGCTAGCTCGAATGGATGACTGGTTCAACTGGGTTTGGCGTACAAACGTATTCTGCTGAGCTGATAGTCCACTTTTTAGCTTCGACACTTTGTCTGCTCTCATTTGGCCTTGTAAGCTCGCATACTTGTCTCTGTGGCGGGTTTCATAATGTCGGCGCAGATTGTATTCTTTGAACACAGACACCGTTTCTTGACAGATGAGACAAACCGCCATTTCTTTGCATTGAACCAAAAAATAATCACTTGTCCACTTTTGGTTAAATACCCTGCATTCTGAATTAACTTTTCTCTTTCCCAACCGTTTGGCCATCTTGTTGTCTCTTTGAGGAGGTTTTGTTTTGTTTTGTTTTTTTGCTGGCTCGCGTGCACCCGCTCGATCACGATGGAAATTTATGTTGAATGTACCATTCTATTGGTGGGTTAATCTAACAAATAATTAAGCTACATTAATAATTATGACAGTTAAGGATATGTAATAGTTAACAACTAAGATTTTTTTTTTTGTTTGAAAGCCAACCTTTATTATCAAATACAGATATGATAAGATTAAAATATTTTAAATTACATGTCTCTGTCATTGTTCAGAGGGCCGGTCCAAATGTGGGGGCGGGCCGTAGTTTGGGGAACCCTGATTTAGAACATTTGTTTTTAAAATGTAAACGATTGGAAGGTCTTTTTGATGTTCTTAACAGATTGTTTCAAGATTTTGGTGAAGAATTCTCTGAGCAAGTTTTATAGGGGGTGTGAAATATAATTTTTCAAAGAGGAGGAAGATGACCTTGTTAAATTATTTAATAGGAACTGCAAAACTGTCAATATGGAAAACCAGAAAAAATCAAGGGTTATTGCTTCAAAGTATTAATGTTGAAGTGATGTTCATGAAATTGGTTGCTGGTAGACTAAAAATAGAATTTGCATACTATAGTATTGTAAATGATGAGATGGGTTTTAATGACCTGTGGTGTGTTAATGATGTTTTGTGTTTTGTTCATGATGGACATTTGGCTTTGAATTTGTAATTTTATATTTATAATGTGATTTGTTGAAGGTTGTTTTTAAAGTGTTGTTTTAAATAAAGTTTTGTAAACCTCTCTCTCTCTCTCTCTCTCTCTCTCTCTCTCTCTCTCTCTTTCTGTCTCACTCTCTCACACACACACACACACATACACACACACACACACACACACACACACACACACACACACACACACACACACGCTCCTCTGACCTCTGTAATTATTATGAGTTCTCCGAAGAAGCAAGTGAGACAGAAGAGCACGCGGAAGATTTCTCGGCGACCAGCTCTACGCACCACCGTTGGGAACAAGTCCTTAACTGATGTCATTACGCATATTTAAAATATCTCATATTAATACAGTTAAAAGAAAATCCTTGGTTCTGAACAAGGTGCACAACCTACATTTGTGGTATAATGCTGATTAGCACAACATTTATTTTTTTAATTTAACCAGGTAAACTGTTCGGGAACCACTTTTCATTTGCAAACATGACCTGGCCAAGAAATAAATTGGAAACATACTGTACAACTGTACATAGTCATACACATGACACATAGAACAAGCAATTAAACTAAAAGAGGTAGACAGCAAAGAAAAAGAAAAAAAAGAACAGAGAATAAAGTGCTTGAGGTATGTGTGTATAAATATGGTTCAGGATTATCAGCAGGAGCAAGAGTCGTGTTTTGGAGGTTCTGCTTAAAGGTGGAGGTTGGAATCATGGACATTTGAATTGTCTTATGTTTTGTTTTAGGTGTGGGTGTGGCACTTACAATGGGGACAATTTTTGGAGGATTCAAAAGCAGAAATGTAAGGCTTGTAATTATAATAACTCTTAAATTAATAATTCTGATAAAATCTATTGTATTATTTGAGCCGTAAAGATGTTTAAAATATTTTTTTTTTTACAGTTGTTTTATGGTTTAAGAGGTTGCACTGCAATGTGATGTCTAAAGTGTCTAAATACTGTATATTTAAGATCTATATTTTGGTTTACATATAGAACATTTGAAATACTGATTTTACTTTTACAGTAATTGTAATTTTTGAAGGAAATATAATAAAGTATGAAAATTAGACTATCCAGAAAAGTCTAAATACATAGTTTTAGTATTAAAAATGACAATTTATCATACATCTAAGAGCTTTAAATGAATATTGAGGATTTATAAAACTGTATGTGTCAGTTTTAGCTCACCTGTGTATCTAGCCCCAGCAAAATAATCATGATGAAGAAACAAACAGACCACAACTGAGGGAAAGGCATCATAGCTACAGCCTGTGGATAAGCTATGAACGCTAGTCCTGGACCTGACAGAGACAGAGTGAGATCTGATTTTAAGCATTTTGTATTCTTAATCATTAATATAGCTAATTTAATCTTTACTTGCTTTATAATAAAAAAATTTTTAATGAAATGTTGCAGTACCTGATTCTGCCACCTATTCAATGGGGACACCCTGCTCTTGGGTCATGAAGCCCAAGACTGAGAACACAGCAAAACCAGCCACCAAACTGGTGCCACTGTTCAGAAAGCAAAGCCACTGTGGTAGACTGAATAATCTGTGATCTGATATAAGTGCATAATTATTATCACTATCAGTTTTCATATGTATTTTACATGCTTTTGCTTTAAATATATTTTACGTGCTTTTGCTTTAAGGGATCATTCACAGATTTGTATTAGATTTATATAATTATCATTTTGTTTTCATTTAAATCCTTGTTGCAAATATTGTGAGTTCTATAAAAAGCGCTATCAGTTTGAATTAATTAAATATATTATTATAGTTTAAGATGGATGTGTCTGATTGGTTGCGCGGGCGTGTGAGCGTCATTGCGCGCCTTTGTAGAAAGAGTTCTCGCGATACGCGTCATTCAAGATAAACAAATGCTTGAACTCGCATCGCTTGGACTTGTTCATTAATATATCATCCTTTCACAGGTAACTAATGTATAAAAAGCACACCATAATTGTTTTATAGGAAGGACTGTTAACTGCATTGTTTTCCTAATGTATATGAGAGAGTTATGTCTGTTTTAGAGTTAACGATCAGTGCTGAGCACATGGTTGGCAAACGTGTTGCGATTAGCGTGCGCGCTCGAGTAATACAGAGACAGAGTACAGACTATGTAATGAGATTGTATGTTTCATGGTTTCCTTTAGTCATTAATATTGAGTTAAGAGTTTATTCAGCGCTGGTTCACTGTTAGTGTGAGTATGTACAGTGTATGACATCATGATTAGTCGAGCAAACTTGGATGTATTCATGGCATGATTTGAATTTGAGTGCTTACATGACCAGCATGTAACTTAAACATGTATGTAAGTTTGTGATACTCTGTGCACATGTTGATGTACATAATTTCTATTGATTCAAGATAAACAAATGCTTGAACTCGCATCGCTTGGACTTGTTCATTAATATATCATCCTTTCACAGATTATTAATGAGTACTACAATTTTGGAGGCACCGCTGGGATAGATGTTCGGTGGAGTGACTCCCTGACCGGCAGAGCCCATTAAGCAACATCATCCCCTTACTAGTGATCCAGAAAAGCTACTGTGTGAGACATTCAGGACGAGTGGTGAAAAAGGTCTGATTGAGCAGTGCACGTCATGGAGATTCAGTTTTTTACCAGTGGCAGCAAGGTCAAGTCAGTAAAGTAAACACTACTCTCAACGACCTGTCTACATAGCAGCTAAAATGGATGAGCTTAAACATCTCCAAGAGGAAATTGGTGAGAAATTATGCACACTATCGCGTGAAAAACTGATAAAACTCAGTGTCTTTCTTCACCTAACACGAGAGGATGAGACAAAGCTGACTCGTTTGTTCCTGTTGAGCCTTATTAGTAACTATTTATTGAGACCTGAGCTAGAGGAGTTAGAAGATGGCGGCATGACTGAACTTTTAACAATTAATGATAACCTGAACCAGCTCATCGGAATCACAATGAGTGCTTCTGGGAAAGGTACAGAGAGAGAGGAAAACAAACTTGGAAATGTTAACACCGTCCAGAGAGCAATGCAAGAAAGTGGAGAAAGTGCATCTGAATTATTCTCTGCCATGCACATTAGTCCCACTGCACCACAGAATGCAGAAAACAGACAGACACATGTAGACCATGGCCTAGTTTATTCTTCACCCACATTTCAGAGACAAGTTAATGCAAAATGGCAGAAAGACTTCAAAATTTCTGGTCTAATAGGAGATCTAGGGCAGAAGGACCGTCTCTCATTCTCCAGTCTGGCACGACAGATAGAAGGTGGCCTTAAAAAGGGCTATGCAGAACAGGAAATAGTAGATTCTGTCATCGGGGCTATCACGCCAGGGCTTCAGCTGCGGAGCTATCTTGAAGGAAAGGCAGGGCTGACACTCCCGATGCTAAGGCGGATACTTCGTTCTTATTATCAGGAGAAAAATGCGACCGAATTATATAAGCAGCTCACCAAAGAAGCTCAGCACACCAGAAAAACGCCACAAAGCTTCCTAATTCGAGCTCTTGATCTGAGACAGAAAATTCTGTTTGCCTCTCAGGAGGATGACTCAGGGTTGAAATATGATCCCGCCCTAGTTCAGAATATGTTCTTACACACCGTCTTGACTGGATTGCAAAACGACCGCATCCAAAGCCACCTTCAACCATACCTTTCAGACCCTGCTGTCCCAGACGAAGTGTTGCTGGAGAAACTCAATGTAGCTTGCTCCAATGAATCTGAAAGGCAAAATAAGCGAAAATATGAGAAAAATGGTACTGTTCATGCTGTACAGTTGAATGAGCCTGCCCATGAACAAAAACTTCAGTCCAAACAGTCGAAGTTCGACTTAATGTCACAACTGAAAAGCCTGAGTGATGATATCATACAGATAAAAGAGTCAATCCAACAGCCATTATCTGTCCCTCAGCAGTGTTTTGCAGTTTATGACAAAGAACCAGCAGCAGCAGTGTCCCAAAAGACATCAGGATGGACCCAAGTCCAAGAGCATCAAACCTGGAAACCTGAGACCGCTCCATACCAACGGCAGGGAAGTCCATATATGTCTCCACACCAGTTCTCACAAAACCAACAACAGGTGAGGGAACAGAACATGCCACTTATACCTGCAAAGCCAGCTCAGTGCTCTTCTGTTCCACCAGAACATTATCCCCAGTCGAGTCAGCATTATACAGTGCCAGAGACTCACCATGGACAGCCACATGTGTATCCTTCTCCTCAGCAGCATCCCATGTCCATCAATTATGCAACCCATCCTTCAAGTTTTGCAGCATCACCGTATTATCCCTCGCAGTACACAGTGCTACCACAACAACACCCTTATCAGTTCCGCCAGCCCCGTCCCTCACGGGCCAGACAATGTTTCCATTGCCAGCAGCGTAAAGCAGAAGACCCTTGCACCCATTGTTACCACTGTGGCAGCAGCGAGCATTTCTCAGCTGGCTGTAAGAGTAAAGGCGCCAGACCTCAGCATGGAGCTCCGTTAAACAGGAGCGGGTTACCCCCAAGGGACAGGGTGTGACCCGAGCGGCAGAGCAGTCCCGAAAACATGAGAAATGTAGCATTGGCCATCAGAAACCGTTTGAGTCCCAGTCGCTTAATAGTATTTTAACTGCCCCTTGTCAAGTTAACCAACATTCTGCCATCACGTCCTTAGTGGGAAAACAGTGCCTTGTTACCTGTTATCTTCAGGGAAAAAAGACAGAAGCATTATGGGATACAGGCTCCCAAGTATTCATTATAGATGAGGAGTGGAAAGCCAAATATGCACCTGAGGTGACACTGAGAAATGTTTTGGAGGCGACCGAGGCGCCAGACAGCCTGCGCCTGGTGGCAGCAAATGGAGCGAACATGCCATACAGTGGATGGGTGGAGTTGACTTTCAAGCTGGCATCCCCTGTAACCAATGAGAAAGAGTTAAACATTCCTGTGCTTGTTTTGAAGGACCAAGAATTGCCCAGACCTATCATCGGGTATAACGTGATAGAACAAATAATGAGACGAAACGAAACAAGTGGATCCCTTGATGTGACTAATGCTTGTTTGTACAGAACTGTCAGAAGTGCTTTCCCTAGCATAAAGAAGAAAAGTGTACATACCTTCATCAATTTGGTTACTGCAGAGGGCCTCAGCGAGTACGTTGTAAGAACCAGAAAAGAGCCTGTGAACATAGAGAAGCACACCATTATGCAAATTCAGTGTCTGGTAAAAATGCCTCACGTGAAACAAGATACGGTGCTACTGTTTGAGCCACCCGTTAACCCAATATACCCGGATGGCCTTGAACTCTTTGATACTCTCGTCCTTCTGAAAAAGGGGGCTCACCCAATAATTACTATCAATGTGCAGAATGGAACAGATCATGACATCACGCTCGGTGGTAGAACAGAGCTAGGAACTCTGCAGCCAGTTAAGTCTGTCTTACCAATGGCAAATCCATCGAGTGCAGCCACAGTCTCTGTCACTCAGGTTCCACCAGAAACAGCTGGTGGAGATGACACCCAGGATTCGTGGGACCCTCCAGTTGATGTGAGCCATTTAACTCCGCCCCAACAACAACAGGTCAAGAGGATGTTACGTGAAGAGTGTCATGCCTTTTCGAAGTCAGACGACGATATCGGCTGTGTCCCAGGTTTGCATCTGAGTATCTTATTAAATGATAACACCCCTGTTGCCTGCACATACACATTGGTCCCCAAACCGTTATATCAAGAGATGAAGGACTACTTACATGACCTGATTGCTCAAGGGTGGGTGGCCAAGTCTCATTCCTCTTACTCGTCCCCAATTGTCTGCGTTCGTAAGAAGGATGGCAGCCTCAGGCTATGTATTGATTACAGGGACCTGAACAGCAAAACAATCCCTGATCGCCAGCCAATACCCAGGGTGCAGGATATCCTAGACGGGCTGGGAGGCAATGCGTGGTTCTCACTGTTAGATCAAGGGAAGGCCTACCACCAAGGTTTCATGTCCCCAGATAGCCGGTACCTGACTGCATTCACGACACCATGGGGCCTATACGAATGGATTCGTATTCCTTTCGGCCTTATGAACGCACCTGCAGCGTTTCAACGGTTCATGGAAGAGAGCCTGGAAGGGTTAAGAGACAAAATTTGCATACCGTACTTAGATGACACCCTGGTCTTCACTGAGTCCTTTGATGAACAAGTGGAAGCGGTGAAGAAAATACTGCAGAGGTTACAGTCCCGTGGAGTCAAGTTAAAACCAAGAAAATGTGAGCTCTTTAAGAAAGAGGTGCGATATCTGGGGAGAATTGTGTCAGCTGAAGGCAGTCGTATTGATCCCGCAGACACCGTTGCTGTAACGGCACTGAAAGAACAGACACCAAGCACAGTGGGGGAACAACGAAAGATTCTGGGCCTGCTCAGCTATTATCGGCAATACATTAAAGACTTTTCCCGAATTGCCAGTCCCCTCTATGACCTGCTAAAAAGTAAGACTGAAGGTGCTGGGCCACAGAGAAATGGAAAACACAAAGTAAGAAATGACAAACGAAATCATGTGGTGCCGTCAAGTAAATCAATTGAGTGGACAGAAAAACACCAGGAGATACTAGAAAAGTTGATTAACTGCTTGACTCAACCTCCGATCCTGGGATTCCCCGACTTCTCTCAACCATTCACCCTTCATACAGATGCGTCCAACCAAGGGTTGGGAGCTGTTTTATACCAGCAGCAGAATGGCAAGCTGAGAGTAATTGCCTGTACTATGCACCAACCTTTACAGTTTTCAGTGACAATAATCCATTGACCTATGTCCTGACCTTTGCGAAGTTGAACGCCACCGGGTGTAGGTGGGTGTCAGAGCTTGCAGATTTTCACTTCACCATCCGCTACCGTCCAGGTAAAGAAAACATAGACGCTGACTCACTCTCTAGGATGCCGGCGGATCTGGAAACGACGATGAGAGAATGTACTGAGCAGTTTTCACCTGACTGTGTGGGAGCCGTGATCCAAGCAGTGGAGTCCCAAGGGAATCCAGATGTGACTTTTGTAGTGGCCTGTCAGAGTGTACTGTCAAGTGTGGAGAAAAATGAGGGACACCTCAAACCCCTGTCAAAGGAGGAAATCAGACAAGCACAAAAGGATGATAAGGACATTAGAATAATAAGTGAACACTTACAAGCAGGATCCAGGCCTCCTCAACAGTGGCGTTCAGTCAACTTGCCGGCCAAAGTTCTTCTGAGAGAGTGGGATAAGCTGAAGCTAGATGAACATGGTATTATGTTCCGCCAAACGTCTCAGAGAAAACAGCTGGTGTTACCAACGCAATTCAAAAGAACTGTTCTGAGAGAGATGCATGATGAGATGGGCCATCAGGGACTTGATCGCACCACAAGCCTCATTAGGGATCGGTTTTTCTGGCCCTACATGCAGAAAGACATTGAAAATTATGTTCTGAGAACCTGCTGCTGTATCAAACAAAAGAAACCCTGTCGTGAGACAAGAGCGCCCCTTAAAAATATCAAAACAACCCACCCGTTTGAACTGGTGTCCATTGACTTTCTCCATCTGGACAAATGCAAAGGGGGCTATGAGTACATTTTGGTAATTGTTGACCACTTCACTCGATTTGCCCAGGCATATGCCACCACCTCAAAATCTGCAAAAACAGTAGCTGACCGGTTATTCAATGATTTCGCCCTGAAGTTTGGGTTTCCGTCCCGAATTCACCACGATCAAGGGGGAGAATTTGAAAACCAGCTACTTGCCCAACTCAAAAAGTACAGCGGCGTTGCCGGCTCAAGGACTACCCCCTACCACCCTCAGGGGAATGGACAGGTGGAACGGTTTAACCGGACATTATTGCAGATGCAGAAAACCCTAACTGAAAGACAAAAAGCTAATTGGAAAGATTCCCTGAACAAATTAATCTTCGCCTATAACTGTACCAGATGTGACGTGACTGGCTTTTCACCTTTCCAATTGCTGTTCGGACGCTCACCAAAGTTGCCCATCGATGCTCTCTTCGGACTCAACTCCGACAATAACTCCCAAAGTTACAGTGAGTACATGGAACGATGGACAAAAGGAATGCAGGAAGCTTGTGAGATAGCAAGAGAACAGGCAAACAAGTGTGCAGAAAGAAACAAAAGGAATTATGACCAACGAGTGAGGTGTACTGACCTGTTCCCAGGAAGCAGGGTCCTCGTAAAAAACCTGACTCCAAGAGGAGGGACTGGGAAGCTGCGAAATTTCTGGGAGGATGAGGTTCACGTTGTTACACGCCAGGTGGCAGATGGTGCTCCAGTCTACGAAGTAAAACCTGAACAGAGTAAAGGCAGATCACGAGTTTTACATCGTAATCTTCTCCTTCCATGTGACCATCTACCTCTTGAAATCACACCAGCTCAAAGTACTAAACAAAAACAAGGACAGCAACCAAGAAATAGCAGAACTCAGCTCGCCCGGGGAAGAGAATGTGAGTCAGAGTAAGAGAATGAAAGTGAAGAGGATGAATACTACTTTCAAGTGGAGCCCTTCCAGATAAGGCCACAGGAAAGCAGTGAGTGCCTAGAAAAAAGAAATGCGTTATCACCACAGTCAGTCCCTTCTTAGCCTCGATCTAACTCTCCAGTAGTGGAACTAAGTCCACAGTCACTTCCAGCCGAGTCAGAGATAGATCTTCCAGAGTCTGCACCTGAAATGAGAAAAGAACCTAATGAAAATGAACCAACTGTTGACCTAATGCAACAAGACTTACCTGTTAGGGAAACAGCTGCAGCACCTGGGTCCAGAGACAGAACTTCTGAGGGGGAAAACGGGTACCAGTTTACCAGGAGAAAACGACGACCGCCTAAAAAGTTTACATATGACAACTTTGGGACTCCTTCATGCTATAACATGCAGATGGTGGGAAACAACCACTACCCACACTTTGCATCTAGTGGGATGACAGCTGTGACACCCTGGTCATCAACACCCCTTTGTTACCCCCAGCCTCCATATCTGTGCTATTAACTTTGAATTGCACTACCACACAAACTTCACCCCATAACTAGTCCCTGTGTCGAAGGCATGAAAAGTCACTATACAGGACATTACCCAGTGACTGTTATTGCCCATAGTGAGAAACTATTGCAAAACAAAAATAATGGACTGGTGTGCAGTTTTGAAACTGTGGACACTTTGAGTCACTTTGAGACTTTCTCTATTGACACTTTTTGAATCTTTTTTCTTCCTTGAAGGACACTTTGCCATTTTTTTTCCTGACAAGAGCAAATTACATGGACTGTTGTTACTGAGCTCTGAGACTCTTGTCAATATTTGGCATTTGCCAATTCATTGATATGGACTGAAAAAAAAAGAAGAAAAAGAAATGTTGTGCAAGAAAAATGTTGGGTAACAGGGTTGTAAAACATGATGTTGTATACAACAACTTCTGGGTGGAGTTAAATACTATAAATTGAGCATTGCTGTAACTGATTACTTAAGACATATGATGTCGAGACGACATCTTATTTTGTGGGGGAGAGTGTGGTAGACTGAATAATTTGTGATCTGATATAAGTGCATAATTATTATCACTATCAGTTTTCATATGTATTTTACATGCTTTTGCTTTAAATATATTTTACGTGCTTTTGCTTTAAGGGATCATTCACAGATTTGTATTAGATTTATATAATTATAATTTTTTTTTCATTTAAATACTTGTTGCAAATATTGTGAGTTCTATAAAAAGCGCTATCAGTTTGAATTAATTAAATATATTATTATAGTTTAAGATGGATGTGTCTGATTGGTTGCGCGGGCGTGTGAGCGTCATTGCGCGCCTTTGTAGAAAGAGTTCTCGCGATACGCGTCATTCAAGATAAACAAATGCTTGAACTCGCATCGCTTGGACTTGTTCATTAATATATCATCCTTTCACAGGTAACTAATGTATAAAAAGCACACCATAATTGTTTTATAGGAAGGACTGTTAACTGCATTGTTTTCCTAATGTATATGAGAGAGTTATGTCTGTTTTAGAGTTAACGATCAGTGCTGAGCACATGGTTGGCAAACGTGTTGCGATTAGCGTGCGCGCTCGAGTAATACAGAGACAGAGTACAGACTATGTAATGAGATTGTATGTTTCATGGTTTCCTTTAGTCATTAATATTGAGTTATGAGTTTATTCAGCGCTGGTTTACTGTTAGTGTGAGTATGTACAGTGTATGACGTCATGATTAGTCGAGCGAACTTGGATGTATTCATGGCATGATTTGAATTTGAGTGCTTACATGACCAGCATGTAACTTAAACATGTATGTAAGTTTGTGATACTCTGTGCACATGTTGATGTACATAATTTCTATTGATTCAAGATAAACAAATGCTTGAACTCGCATCGCTTGGACTTGTTCATTAATATATCATCCTTTCACAGATTATTAATGAGTACTACAATTTCACCAGCAGTCTTTGATACACATAGATTATACAAACACATAAATACAACAGATTCAGCTATTCATTTGTGCATTTGTTTAATTACTAACCTGTAGCAGTTGTTGTTGTATTTATTATAGCTGCCTAGAACAACAAGAGTGCCAAAACACACACTATAGGTGAAAAAGATCTGAGTTCCTGCTTCCATCCAAACCTAAACAAACACACAACACCCCAAACCTGTAATAGTCTGATGTTTTAAATGTTTAATATGTGTTGTTACTTTTCCTTTGCGTTTATTTGGTTATAAGCAGTGTTGGGAAGGTTACTTTGGAATTGTAATAAGTTACAGATTACAAGTTACCCTATTTAAAATGTAATAAGTAATGTAACTATTTCAATTACTTTATTAACTGATTACATTTGATCAGAGGTGTCAAGTAACGAAGTACAAATACTTCGTTACCTTACTTAAGTAGAAATTTTGAGTATCTATACTTTACTGGAGTAATTATTTTTCAGCCTACTTTTTACTTCTACTCCTTACATTTTCAAGCAATTATCTGTACTTTCTACTCCTTACATTTTAAAAATAGCCTCGTTACTCCTATTCCATTTCGGCATGTTTTCATTCCGGCTTGTCATAAAAAAAAAAAAAACTATCCAGACAAATCGCGCCATCCGGACAGAGTGAATTTGATTGTGGTTGGATGAGAAGGATAAACACAAACCATTCCGACACCCTATTGGGTTGTAGGCGATCAATCACGACTGCACCTGCACAAATCACACACCATGTTGCCAGATAGGGCGGGTTCTCGCGACGAGCACGCACTTTCAGCCAATCAGCGATCAGCAGGCAGACGTGCTCAGCCTCATTCATGACTTTAGCCGGGTTTTTAGCGCGATAACTCATAGCTGTATATTCCAGTGATCGCTATGCCAGTGGCATAAATATACAGTAAGTTGTATCTACAGTAAAGAGTGGGAGAGTGACTCAACTCTCAAACGTGAATTACACCTGTGACACGAAGACTCTTTTTAAATATAACTGTGACTCCTGTCCATCATCATATACACACTTAGGACACCTGACTGCAACTAGCAACCCCGACAGCTGCCATTTTGACTGTGCTAAGTGCATGTGCAATGTACTTCACGAAAGACATACTGTAGTTTTGTCAAAGCAAAGTGCAACACAAGGGTAAGCGCATTGTTATTTATTTGTTGACGGATTATTGTACAGTATAAATGAATTACGCATTTTGACATTGGTGTGTGCATTAACGTGTGAAATGCCTGTTAATTACATTGCTTTTTCCAATCTCTATATTGGGCACTTTTTGCAAGTAAATTGGCTTCTTACTGTTGACATTGAAAATCTTGTGTTTTTCTAAGGGATTGCCGTTTTGACAGTTTCTACCTGGACATATAGTCATATTTGAACCATTGTACTGGGATTTTTTTTTTTTTTTTTTTAAATCATCAATGTTATGCTTTAAGGAGATAAAATGGTAACTTACTTATCAACATTGATTGGTATGGCAATAAAATAATATCACATTATTTTGGCAGTTAAAGTTTTGGGTTTTTTTCTTGGAGTGACTAGTTGCCTATAAGTATTGTAAGAGGTGCAAAATTGTTATCAATAACCAGGCATGTTATCAATAACCATTTTTAAAAATTATATATATAAATGTACATTTGGTGAGGTTTTTGGGCTGGAAATTGTTGACCCAATCTGTCCACACTGATCACACATTCAAAAAATGGTTATTGATAACATGCCTCTGAATTTTGACTTTTTGCACCTTTACAATATTTATAGGCAACTAGTCATCAAATCTTCCACTCCATGAAACACGTTAATGCTCATTAGTACACAATATGGTTCTTTAATGTATTTGCATTGTCCTAAAATGCGTTCATTTTCAATGGGAATATATGCGGCTGAAACGCGTAGCCAAGTGCATCTAAAAATGTTCAACATTAACTTTTTAATATAGCATTATAGTCATTATGGCCTTCAGAAAAATGTTTTTTTGAGGAGGTGGGGTATGCACTGTGGCGCGGCCTAATCTTTTGTCCTTAAAGGGATACTTCACCCAAAAATGAAAATTCTGTCATCATTTACTCACCCTCAAGTTGTTCCAAACCTGTATGAGTTTTTGTTCTGAAGATATTTTGAAGAATGTTTGTAACCAAGCAGATTGAGCAACCATTGACTGCCATATAGGGGCAAAATGCTATGGCAGTCAATGGTTGCATATAATCTGCTTGGTTACAAAAATTCTTCAATCTTCAGAACAAAGAAACTCATACAGGTTTGGAACAATTTGAGTAAATTATGACAGAATTTTCATTTTTGGGTGAACTACCCCTTTAATGGCATTTTTTCCCCTTACATTACTTTTACTTTTATACTTTAAGTAGTTTTGAAACCAGTTACTTTTACACTTTTACTTGAGTAAAAAGCTTGAGTTGATACTTCAACTTCTACAGAAGTCTTTTTAAACCCCAGTATCTATACTTCTACCTGAGTAATGAATGCGAATACTTTTGACACCTCTGCATTTGATTCCTTTTTGATTCCTTTTGTAAAGAGTTAATCATTTTCAAACATTTAAACCAGGGTTAACCATACAGTCGTACTCAACATTGATTACTGTCAGACTTTGAAAATCCTTCATCACTTGAATTAAGGTTATAATAATTTAACTTTAAGCGACCACAAAACCAGACTTTAGCACCTCTTTTTTACATTGAGATCGAAGGTGTAACAGTTCACTTTAATAAACGGCCTTAAAATGGCACATCAAAAACAAGCAAAGCAACAAATTGTAATTTACTCCTATCATTTTTCCTTTAATTAATCATGATTAATCACACCTGTGACATGACACCTAGCATTTTTAAACAGTTTTTAATATATTATATATAATAATTTAACTTTATATTATATTATAATATTATAATAATTTCACATTTAATCTCCAAATGAATGTAGAAACAGCATTCAAGAACACAACAACATAGTGCTGGGCGGTATACTGGTTCATACCGAATACCGGTGTTTATTTTTCATACCAATACCGGTATATGTCGCTTAAACAATGTTCGGAACACAGTGCAGCGCGACACTGTTTGAGAGGGTCCCGTTTCACTGTTGCACTGTAGTGAGGACACAGCTGAGATCACATTACAGCCTATGGCTGAATCGAGATGATATTAACAACGTTCACCACATGGATCATATAGCACAGATATATATCATATAGCACAGATATATATATCATATAGCGCGTGCGCAATTAAGTTTTTTATGGACATATTTCATATACTATAGTGCTCTAAGCACGAACCAGAAAAGCGGAAATGGCGCTGGCGACTGTGGCATAATAAAAGTCCTGCCGGCAACTATGCCATAATAACAGTCCCGCTGCTCGCGAGGCGTATGTTCCTCTTTTCTTATTAACAATCGCTCCAGCGGCCTTGCTCAGCTCCCACAACACTCGGCCCTGCTCTGCTTCATACTACAGTAACGTTAATAATCGCATCCATGAACATGATTTCTGCCTGAGTCCTATCCCGATTCTTTTGTCCCAAGATTCTGCGCTCAAATTTGGCATCATCAAACTACTCCTTTGTTTTGAATAGGGGACCTCTAGTGTATGGAAAAGATACATAGTGCAGCTTTAACAGTAAACAGTATAATTTTGAAAAATACCGTGACATAGATTTTTGGTCATACCGCCCAGCACTAACATAAAGACAGTATATTTTTTTAATATTTGATCAAACAGCTAGGCCTAAGAAATATACAGAAATTGAATAAATTAATCAAACACGTCACAGTCTAAATAAATTATAATTTAAATATAGATTAATCCTTATTAAAGCTATACAAGTTTAGTAAAGAGCAGTGAATGATCTTCTCTTTGTCTTTTGTTCTTTGATTATCATTAATGACAGGTTTTTTGGCTGCTGTGACTTTAAGGCCTAGTCCACACGTACACGGGTATTTTTATAACCGGAGTTTTTCCTCATCCGTTTAAAAAAACAATCGAGTCCACACAAGCACGGTTTAAAAAAAATCTCTGTCCACATGAAAACGCAAAACCGGGCTATGATTGGCTGCCTGATTTCCACATGGGTCCCATCCACGGAGGGATGCTATGGGCTCAGTGAAACCCTTCTACAAGTTTACTTTGGACTCAGTGACAGGTAACTGTACACAGGGGCAGGGCCCAAGTGGACTGAAGCTTCACACACTTGCCTTACTATGTTGTATTATTGCATTCTGGCGCCTCTGTTCTGCAATACAATGAGATAACTGCGCATGTATCTGTATAGGCTACATGTGATAAGCGCTATTAGCAGAGTTATTAAATGCTACGTCCGCCATTGCATAGACTCGACTCATGTAACGTTAAACAAAAGCGATAACGGCGCACAAACAGACGTCAAACAAAGGAGAGAACAGCGCACATTTTGACTTAACAAGCCTAAATCTCCGGTTTCACCATCTACACGACAACGCTGTAACCGGAGTTTCTAAAAAACTTCACCCTGGCCGGAGTTTTCAAAAAAGTCCGGTTTCAGTAACCGGATACTGCGTTTGCGTGTGGACGAACAGCCAAACCGCATAAAAAAAGCTGCGGTTTTGAAAATACCCGTGTTCGTGTGGACAGGGCCTAAGACAGATCTGACATGTATCCGATGTCTTCACAACTCTTTACGGTCATTTAAGACTTTATTTAACTAATTGAAGACTGTGCTTACAAGGATACTCGACAAAGCAGACATTTTGGCATACTTTTGTGTGTTACTAGTTAGTCCCCATCACTAGTTATAAGGCATAAGTAGAAGGCAGACAGTGGGGTTAACTGTGGGTCAGCGAGATGGGCCAGTTTAGGGTACAGGTAAAACACAACCCCCTGCAGAGCACCAGGAAGAGTCAACCAACAAATCAACACCAGTAGCATCACACAAGGAAATGTGGCTGTGAAATACACAACCTACAGGCACAATGCAATAATATAATAATATTGACACTGAGAGCAGAACAAATATAGAATAAAACATGAATTCATCCTCAAAAAAATAGATATTTTGATGGTCCCTTTTGAAATTCTGTTGACTATATAAGTAACGTTGGAACTACATGCCAATAACTCTCATTAGAGTATTAATAAACTGTCTGCTTAATATCTGCAAACTCTTTATTGTGATGGTCCCCCAACAGACATTCTACTGACCATAAGTAACTTTGCAACTACATGTCTACTTATTCTAACCCTAACCCTACCAGTCTACTTATACTCTATTAACACTCTAATGAGAGTTAGTAGAAATTTAGGTGCAACGCTATAGTCAACATAATGTGTTAAAGGGACCATCAAAATGAAGTGAAACCAAATATTTTTTAAAGTGGCCATATCTTATAAGAGAGAAAACAATGAAGAGAAAATATCTATGCCCAACGTTTTAATATAAACAGGTTATTAGTGAAGTTCACAACGCAAGTTTGGGAGGCGTGAACCATCTAATCTTTCAATTAACCACCAAAGCATATAAGCAGCCTCCTACCTCCTTCAGGCATCAGTTGTTTTGCATTCCTCCACCTCCCCATCTCCACCTACTTACATTTAGGCATCTTGTTTACTATATCTTCTTCCTAGCACTAGTTGTCCCTGGGGGGTAAATCTAAGCTCGAGTAGAAGCGGCTTCCTCGAGCCCCTCCACCACAGCAAGCCAAATACGCTTAAACCTTATTAGCTAAAGAGTATGGGTAAACGGACTTGTGAATAGACAATATTCTTTTAAATAATATTCTTGCACACCTTGCCTGTAGATTTGACTCCTTTCTGTCGAGTTCTGATGCTCACGTTCCCACTGTTGTCGCTTTCGGCAGTGGACAGGGGTTAACGTGGGCACCCTCACTGGTCTGCGGCTATGCAGCCTCATACGCAACAAACTGCGATGCACTGTGTATTCTGACACCTTTCTATCAGAACCAGCTTTAACTACTTGAGCAATTTGAGTTACAGTAGCTTGTCTATTTGATGGGACCTCACGGGCCAGCCTTCGCTCCCCACGTGCATCAATGAGCCTTGGCCGCCCATGATCCTGTCACCAATTAACCACTTTTGATAGTTACTGACCACTGCAGACCAGGTTCACCCCACAAGAGCTGCAGTTTTGGAGATGCTCTGGCCCAGTTGTCTAGCCATCACAATTTGGCCCTTGTCAAACTCACTCAAATCCTTACGCTTGCCCATTTTTCCTGCTTCTAACACATCAACTTTGAGGACAAAATGTTCACTTGGTGCCTAATATATCCCACCCACTAACAGGTGCCGTGATGAAGAGATAATCAGTGTTATTCACTTCACCGGTCATAATGTTATGCCTGATTGGTGTATAATGAAATATGTATATTTAGGCTGTCATCATACCTCCTCCATTCCTGTAGCAGAGATAAGGAAACCTCCACACGTTACCCAGTCCAACCACATTCCCTGCCACAGCCAGAAGAATCTCTGCTTTACTGCCCCAGTGCCCTCTCTCCTCTATTTGTCCTTCTATTCTGCTCATTTTTTCACTCCGTTCTCACCAGTTCTGTCTGATCCTGCTGTGTAGACTGCTTTAACTCTACAGTGGTGGAGGATGATCATTGAGAAACAAATAAGTCAGTGTGTGAGTCTAAAACTGGCAAAATTAATTATCTATTATGATGGTTGGGTGAGCCTCAGGTAAAATATATAATGCAAAGTAATTAATTCATTCGAAAACATAACAGCAGTGACACATTTTTATAAAAGATAATTTCAGATTATTTTAATATAGCATTGCAAAACCCACATCACCGATCAGAGTAAATCAACACATTTAAATAAATATTTTAAATCTGGAACACCAGTGACCTGGGGCCTATTGCACAAAACTAGGATAAGGGATTAAGCCGGGATATCTTGGTGATCCTGGCTCAATTTATCCATGATCCGGTTGCACTAAAGCTGGATAGGGTGGCAGTTGGATGTTATGGTATAAATTACCATGGAGATTTATTCTGTGGAGCTAGCCTGCTCCAGACCAGGCTAAATTCCAGGATCTATTTAATCTCATCCCTTATGTCAGTCAGCAGTCACCACTAACGGAAACCAATAGTTATTCCACTGCCCACTATACATTGTTATCACATATAACTAGACCCACTGTCATTATTTAAACTTTCAGATCATTAATTTCAATAATTTTGGATAAATTATGATTTTTAGATGATGCTGTCATAAGATAATTTACAGTTTCCCATAGACTATAAGGCTATATATAAAATTATAGAATATTAGGGCCACAGAGGAAAAAAAGAAAATTCACAGACTTCGAGAATGAAGTTATAATATTGTAACCCGTTGTTTTAGAGGAGGACAGTTGTTAAAATGACAGCTGTGGGGCATTTCATGGAATTGTTCTTCAGTATGGTTTCACAAACAAGGACATACTTAATCTTTTGGCACATCAGCATCACATTGTCATAAGTATCAGGACTGTAAAAAGTATATGCATGTTTTCCGCAGAAAGAACCAGCCTCATATATATATATATGACTTTTTTCCTTCTTCCTCAGTGTGGCCCTAATACACGGTCGTATAAAATACACATTCCATATAAATATAAAAACACAAAGTGTAACATTATGTTCCTTTATTGAATAAGGATAAAACAAAGCAGGTAAACCATCAGCTCCTTTCGAAACTGAAGTCACACAGTGACTCTACAAGATGGAAAGCACAGAATCAAAGCATTTACAACAAAAGGATAACACATTCAAAGGTCTGTATATAACACACCCCGCATGTCTGCACACTGAAATAAATGCAGGACAAATCCATACACATCAACTGAACAGACAAATGAATGCAGTAGCCTCCCTGCAAGCTTGTATTACACACAGTATACAGCACAAACATCATAAGAGGCCAAATCAATAAAAAAATTATAAAAATGTAACCCAAATTCCTCTGCCACCGCAGGACATATTTAACCAAAATTGAAAGCAAACATTCTAGCTAAAATAATTCAACACATATTGGTCCCTCAGCAGCCGACCACTGTCGTCATCAGGGAAGATTGCCGGATTGTCCCAGTCCATGGCTGGTGGCACTCTGGGGGCCCTCTCCTTCCTCAGGCAGGCCACATTGTGGAGGACAGCACAAGCCACAGTAATGTCACATGCCCTCACAGGGCTGACCCTTAATTTGTGAAGGCAGTGAAAGCGTGCCTTCAGGAGGCCAAAGGTCATTTCAACTCTGGCCCTGGTCCTGGCATGGGCATGGTTGTAGGCCTGCTGTGCTTCCTGGGGGTCTGTGAAAGGTGTCAGGAGAAAAGGCTGGCAGCCATACCCCCTGTCTCCCAGCAACACACCAGAGAATTCACCTGTGAACACAAAATCTCATCATTACTACCTCATAAACAGTGATATTCTTGACACAGTCATGATGTAAAAAGTGGTTATTAATAGGGGTTGTATGTGTGGCTCACCTTGTGATAGGCGCTGATAGATTTCAGAGGCCCGAAAGATTCTGGAGTCATGGACTGAGCCAGGCCATTTTGCCACAACATTGCTGATCACACAGTCAGCATTGCAGACCATCTGAAATCATAAGATGAGGAATATTAAACCAATCAATGCACATCACTGGCAATGCACAGTGTTCATCAATGGACAATATCAAAAAGTTATGCTCACCTGAACATTAATGCTGTGAAAGGATTTCCTATTCACAAAATCTGCCTCATGGGCACCTGAGGGGGCTTTTATCCTTATGTGTGTGCAGTCCAGTGCACCAATGACATTGGGGAAACCTGTCACACAAAGTAATGAGTATCCTACTACGGGTGTTAACAGTTGTCCTGTAATTTGTAGATCCTCTTACCTGCAATCCTATAGAATTCCTCTTTGATGTCACAGAGTCTTCTGTGGGGAGGGAAGGAGATGAAGACATCTGCTAATGCTTTGATAGCCAGACACACACTCCTTAGTGTGCGGCAAATTGTGGCCTTGTTCAGCTGTTCTGCATCCCCAACGGAGTACAGGAAGGCTCCACTAGCAAAAAAGCGCAAGGCCACACAAACCATTTGCTCCACACTCAGTGCATGGCTCCGTGCGGTGCGGTGCTTAATCCTGGGACCCAGCAGTCTGCACAGATACCTGATGCCATCTGCAGAAAACCTGTATCTTTCATATAGATGGTCATCATGATAGGCCAGTGGGTCCAACCGGTCCCTGAAGACCCTCTCTCGCCTGAAGGCTCTCCTGAGCACAAGTGCTTCTTCATCCACCACATCTCGCAAGAATGGGCACGCCATTGTCAGAGCAGAAAGGAAACACCATTTTGGCCCTTCATATAGGCTAGTGGCCACACCTGGCGCTGGGGGGTGCCTTATAACGATGCTTATTTCAATTCAAATTCAATTCAATTCAAATTTATTTGTATAGCGCTTTTCACAATACACATTGTTTCAAAGCAGCTTTACAGAAAGTGCATTTCATAAATGTACATTGAAAAATGTTAGAAAGAGAATGTTAAAGAAAAATGTTAGAATAAGTTAATCAATCGTGTATTATTTTAGGCCATAACACTGGCGTCGAGTCGTCTCATCACAGGTGTTGTTATTTGTACTGATTGCTGGGGAAAATAAAAAAAAACAACTAAAAGATGCCGCTGGTCCTGTGTGCTCACAATGGGAGCTCATATGTCATGGCTCACTTGACTTAACCTTATATTTTTTATTTTAAAGATGTGTCATCTTCTTGGAGCTGGGGGAGGAAAGGAGAATAATGATTAATACATTTGTTACAGGTAGCATATAGTGTACATTGAAGGCATAACTCACCTCCCGCTCAAGTTTTTTTATTTCAAGGTCCAGTTTCCTAACTGTCCTCTTTTTTATTTCGGCCTCCAAATCAAGATTTTCCATCTTTTTCTTCTTGTACTGCATGTCTATATCTGCCAGTTCTATTTGGCGCCGGAGGTGGTTGCCATACAACTGTCTGATAGCTTGTGAGGTCTGTGAACACAATACAATTAGCGCAGCGGGAATTTGGCACGATGTAGTGTCCTTCCATTAATACGCACTATGTTGCCAGGCTGGCTTTCCCACTGTACAGCATCTGGGTCCTATTACAGAAATGAGATTTTGTGATTTTGTGTGGGCTCCAAATGATAACTCCTCACCATTGTAGACTAAATAGTACTTTCACAGGCTTGACATGATACCTCATGCCTTCTTGAATCCAGAGAGATGGTCTCCTCATCATCATCATCGCCGTCATGTGCTGTTGCTGCTGCTCTGTGGCCTTCACCCTATCACATTTAATTGGATTCATATTGAAGCTAGAAGACAAGACATGCCAGGCCTACAGTATGCCTTTGATGGAGTACTCACTGGATCAGCATCGTCTGGTGCTTGTGCTGGTGGCTCTAACAGTAACACAGTGCTGCCAGACACTGCAAGGCAATAGGCAAACCAAAGTCAGACAGTCCAAATGGATTCAATATGAATGTGGTTGTGTCCCATGTAGAGATGGAAGGACATACCTTGTATGAAGTGGGTGGCATCTTGGGAGGGACCTATGCTTGTCTCTTTCCCCCCAGGGATCCCCTCCAACACGGGCCTGCCTTTATTTAGCTCCAAGGCCATGTCCTCTGCTGGGGTGAGGTCAGCTTTTGGTGACCCACCACCCGTGCCTTGTCTGTGGGTATTCTTTTTCACTGCTAAAACAGTACAGACAATGTGTGAGCAGCCACCTTCTGGGTACAATATATGCTTGTGCATTGTTAAGTATTAGTCAGGGCCCTTACCATTCTGGAGAATGTTCTTGTATTTGATTTTGACTTGCTGCCATGTCCGTTTTGGCCCAGTCATGTTTAATCTACATCACACACACACGAAAAAAATACTTTCTTTATCACACAAGAACATTCAATGGAGTCAGTGAGCAAGCGACTTTGACTCCTTTGAAAGGCGCTATATAAATTAAAGTGATTATTATTATTATTATTATTAGCTCATCTATTTATTCAATTCATTTTTATTTTATGTATAGCGCAATCACAATTGTTTCATTGTTTCAAAGCAGTTTTACATTAATAAAAGCAGGAGAACACAGAAAAATCGGTGGACAACATAAGAAGCACAGTACAACGGCTTCTAAAATTAAACCGTACTACTGAGCGTAGTAATAATGTAAGGCTTTGATAATAATTTATCAAAGCCTTATACAGTGTGATGGAGTTACTTTACACAATTTAACTCATATCTGCAGTCCATGTAAATAAATTCAACTGTTTCATAATCAGAGTACAACTGCGTTTTTGGAGATGTGAATAAACTATTTGGATTGTAATTGTGATGTTTCAGCGGAGCGGTGAGTGTGTAATTGTGCACTACTTACGCATTCAGGCGGTCTGCAATACTTTGCCACGCTTTTTCCCTTTGTTTTATCACTGTGGCGGTGTTGCCTTTCTTCTTAATTATATCTTTTACCTCCTCGTATGCCTCCATGAGGATTTGTGCCTCCGACGGGGAAAAGTACGCTGCTCTGGTTGCCATGGTGAATCAGCGAATCTGTGATCGGTGGCAGGTCTATTTGAGTGAGCCGTGAGCGCGCACCTATCCAGGATTGGTTTCACCTGGCTTGATGAATCCGTGTCTGCTCATCCTGGCTTGGTGTTTGTGCAACCAATTAAGCCTGGACGCACCTGTTTTGGCTTCATTGAGCTCAGCTCAGTCATTTATCTTGGATGTCTTAATTCTACTTTTGTGCAACAGGCCAAAAAAATATTTTGGTCTAAATATAAGTTTTATTAGGGTGACCAAACGTCCTGTTTTCCCAGGACATGTCCTGTTCAAGTCCTGTCCTGGCCCTAATATAACAATTTTCTATTCATACAGAGGGGACATACTTTAAATGTATTGAAATTAATAAGGAATCTTTGAGTAAACTTCGAGTATCATTTGAGTATCTCATTGCCGGGCAGAGTGTCCTGGTTTCCAGTAATCAGAATATGGTCACCCTAAGTTTTATGTATTTGAATTACATTACATTTTCCCATCCATTTGGATTATGTAGTTTTAACATGAACAAACTAATAAACTTAATGTTCATATTTGTCAGTCATACGTAAATGAAATAGGTAAGTTTTATGTAATAGTACACAGCAAAATGCCCATGATAAATTAACACAGCCTAGTGCACACTACTGAGATAAAGTACCATTGAAGCAGTGTTCAAGTTAATGAGATAATTAAGTGATGATTGATCATTAATTATGAACACCTGATGATGATAATGAGCAGAATCACTGAAGGAAAGACAAGAACAGAAAAGAGAGAATGAGAAACTTCCAGTCACAGACGAAATCAAGACATTAAATCTCTGAATATTTCAGCAGAGGAGGATTAAAGAATAAACAACAGATGGGAAATCACATTGATCACATTTTATTCCTCTGAACTGACCCCAAACTTTTTATATTTTAATTTTAAACACTGCTAACTCTAATGACAAAGTAACAAATGTTATTTTTTAATTATTTATGATTAGTAATTACCTAATGTATGGAACACACATAATTCAAGTTCTCTTTAATATGTAAAATATGAATTTTCATACATGGTCGCAACAGTTTTTGTAGTTCAATTTCTTTTTATGTTGTATTAAAAAATCTTAAGCCTCCTGGTTTGGAGTGATTTTTTGAAAAATAAAAAGATACACACACACATATATATATATATATATATATATATATATACATACACACACACACACACACACATACATATATATATATATATATATATATATATATATATATATATATATATATATATATATATATATATATATATATATATATATATATATATATATATATATATATATACACACACACACACACACACACACACACACACACACACACACACACACACACACACACAGGGGTGTTTTTGTGAAATGTGGGGACATTCCATAGGCGTAATGGTTTTTATACCGTACAAACCGTATTTTCTATCCCCTTACACTGCCCCTGCCCCTAAACCTAACCCTCACAGGAGACTGTGCAGTTCACTTTCTGTGAAAAAAAACTTGTTCTGTGTGATTTATAAGCATTTTGAAAAGTGAGGACATGGGGAACGTCCTCATATTTCACCCTCTTTTTGTAATACCTATGTCATACCCATGTCATTATACACATTTGTGTCCTGATATTTCACGAAAACATGCCCCCACACACACACACACACACACACACACACACACACACACACACACACACACACACACACACACACACATATATATTTTATACAGACATAAAAGCACAATAACGGTTCAATGACATATATTTTGCAGTTCAGCAGTTGTGCTGTTGTCAAGGACATAAATGACAAAGATTATAAAAACAAATTGAAATAAATTGCAAGAGTTGAATATCTTTTAGTTTGTGTCTTGCATTAAGTCTTGCATCTCTGTGATGAAGGTATTTTCTTCTATTTCAGCTCGTTGCTTACAGATAAGAGGGAGGTTGGTGTCAGGACTACACAGGTGATGCCAACGCTGTCAAGAAACAGACACAGAGAAACAACATTAATCTGTTAGTTGATTTACTCTTGTTTTTTATGCAGTTCAGCTTTGGTTAAAAGTTAAACATTTACATCTCTGCCCTGTTGACATTTTAGCGGCTTGTTCATCTCTTGATCATGTTTAATCTCACCTGTTTTAGGCTTCCTTTCTCAGTAAACAGTCGGATCAGCGCCCATCCAGGCACCAGCAGAATGGAGGACAGGGCCAGTAACCAGCCTAGTGCGTACGCCCAGTCCGGGTACACATACCAGCGGTTGAAAGTGAGAGGCTTGTACTTAACCATTGAACAGACAAAAGACACCTGAAAAGAGAATAAATAGAAGTTGTGAAGAATGGATGTAAAAGAAAAAGAAGAATGCAATCAGATGAATGTGAGAAATGGCTTTAGCCAGGGATATACAACTAAATAATGTCCAGAGAGATTTGTTGGCTTTTTGACAAAAATAAAACATGAACCTCAAACAGATGAAAGAAACGCAAAGACACTCACCAGGGACACGAAAGGAGTCAGGTATTTCCAGCACAGCATAAACATATAATTGGGTCGTGAGTTTGTCATGTCTTCAATGACGTCAAACATTCTCTCAGCACCTGTGGTGTTAGGGAAGAATTGAGCATCACTGGCTTTTAGATACTGTCAATGTTGTCTATTGCTGTTTCAGATACTCTAGTTGTCTCATCTCATAAATCATTTTTATTTAATTTATAGTATAAAAAAAAAAAAAAATATATATATATATATATATATATATATATATATATATATATATATATATATATATATATATATATATATATATATATATATATATATATAATTTAGTTTCTTATGGTCATTTTCAAAAATGATCAGCGACTGTGACATGAAAATATCTCTGTTACGTATGGTGACCCTCGTTTCCTGAAGGAGGAAACAGAGACGTACATCAGAGATGATTCAACGAAATGGGATCTTGCTTGAGAGCCCAAACACTTAGAGTGAAACTAAACGAGCCAATGAACATTGACATACGAACTAAGCGGGTTCCGCATCTCTTTGCTTTTCGCTGAGGAGCCGAGCTAGACGCAGTGATGGTACAACAACCATGGCGACGGGACATACGTTACCAGGGAACAAGGGTTACCATACGTAACCGAGACGTTCCCTTTCAGTCAGTCACTCTTGACGTACATCAGAGATGATCCGACAAAATGGGATCCCTACCAAAACGCCATGTTGCTGATTCTTCCAGTGCCCTGCATAAGCCTCTCAGACCACCACCTGTTTGGGACGGAAGCTTATGCAGAGAGAGTCAATCACTGCTGTTCTGCATGACCCACTCAGTGAGACTGTTGGATAACGCTGGGAAAGCGTGCCCCTTCAAGCGGAAAGGGAACGCTATGCAAGCCACATCCTGCCCGAAGGGAGGTAACCATGTGGAAGTTACATATATGGACTAGTCAATTAGGGTAGTACAGCATATGGAATGTCTTGAGTGGCTCCAGTCTATTTAGGGGGGAGGCGACACTGGCAGAGATGACAGAGCGGGCTTTGTCGAAGGACAGACACTGGCTAGCCTACAGGGTAGCTGTACCGTGGAAGAATACACATATGGGGTAGCCACAGGGATCTCTGCATATGGACACCCAGCATAGCACAGGTTCCTCAAAGCATATGAGTGTTAGGCCTGGAGCCAGATTTTGCGCCAAGTCTGACTGCTCGGGTTGACGTAGGAACTCAACAGGGTTAGCCGTTTCTGTAACTTACTGGAGCAATAAGCGCACTTACCTAGCTATTAAGCGAGAATGGCGCAGCAAGCCGACATTGAGCAATTTCTCTGTGCTACTGGCCATTGTAGGCAAGTATCCGGGAGGAAACTGGCTCTACAACAAGGCTATAGAATCTATCGAACTTCTTAGGTGTCACCCAGCCCGCAGCTCTACAAATATCTGTTAGAGAGGCGCCTTGAGCCAGCGCCCAGGAGGAAGCAACACTCCTTGTTGAGTGCGCTCTCAACTCGAACGGGCAAGGCACGTCTTGGGTTTGGTAGGCCAAGACGATAGCATCCACTATCCAGTGGGCTAACGTCTGCTTGGAGACAGCCTTTCCCTTCTACTGGCCTCCACAACATACGAAAGCTATTCTGCGGTCCTAAAGCTTTGTTTTCTGTCCACATAACACTGCAGAGTGCGGATGGGACAGAGAAAAGCCAGGGCTGGGTCTGCTTCCTCTGAGGGCAGCGCTTGCAGGTTCACCACCTGGTCCCTGAAGGGAATGGTGGGAACCATTGGCACATATCCAGGCACGATTCGTTGACCAAAAATACATGCAGGTCCCCTACCCTCTTGATAGAAGCCAATGCTACCAGGACAGGAGTACTGTATTAATGGACAGGATGTGCCCTGAAGTGTCCTGAGCACCAGAGAAAAGTCCCAAGAGGGTACGGGGTGCAGCCAAAGAGGTTATAACCTTCTTGCACCCCTGAGGAACATGACGACCAGGTGGTGCTTTCCCAAAGACTTACCATTGACTGCATGGGGGTGTGCGGCGATACCGGCAACATACACTTTGAGGGTGGAGGGAGACAGCCTTCGCTCCAACCTATCTTGCAGGAAGGAAAGTACAACTCTGACCAGGCATCTTCGGGGGTCTTCCCGGCGGGAAGAACACCGCTCAGCGAATGGGTTCCACTTTAATGCACATAAGCGCCTCGTAGAGGGGTCTCTAGCTGAAGTGATGGTGTCTACCACCAACTGGGGTAGGTCACCTAGAACCTACACATCCCGTCCAGGGACCAGAAATGGAGTTTCCCGAGGTCTGGATGCGGGTGGCATAGGGTGCCCCGTCTCTGAGAAAGTAGGACCTTCCTCAGAGGAATGGGCCAGGGAGGTGCTGTCGCGAGGAGCATCAGTTCTGGGAACCAGGTTCGGTTGGGCCAGTATGGCGCTACTAACAGGACCTGCTCCTGGTCCTCCCTGACTTTGCACAGAGTCTGTGCTAGAAGGCTTACTGGGGTAAACGCATACTTGCATAGGTTCCAGGGCCAGCTGTGTGCCAGTGCATCTATGCTGAGAGTTCTCTGTCAGAGAATAGAACAACTAGTAATTGGTTGAGTCTGGAGCATAGACCACCCTGACAGTCGATGTACACAACCGCAGTGCAGTCCGTACGGACCAGTACGTGTTTGCCCTGTAGTGGCCCTTTGAGGTGGCTCAGCGTTAGACACACTCCCAGAAACTCAAGGCAATTGAAATGTCTATGCAGTTGAGGCCCTGTCCACAGACCTGAAACTGCATGCACATTGTATGAGGCCCCCCAGCTAGTGGCAGAGGCACCAGTGGAAACCCCAGCATGCCTGGACACTTGTTCTAAGGGAACTCTTGCCTGTAGACTACGGGCTGAAAGTTTGGCGACAGTGCGGGGTGATGTGCCCCTGGTACATGCCGCTCTGCCACGGCCATCTCCGGACCTGGCCGTGAACCCAGTGTTGAAGCAGCCTCATATGAAGCAGCCTGAGTAGCGTTGCTGAGGCTGCGGCTGCCATATGCCCCAGGAGCCTCTGAAAAAGTTTCAGTGGGGGCGCTGCCCTGCCTTTGAACGAATCCAAGCAGTTCAACACCGACTGGACGTGGATCCATACAGAGATAAGAGATTCTCTGCATAGGGGAGAGTTTGCTCTTGTCCCAGTTGAACCGAAGACCCAACTGACTGGAGAGCCTGAGCATCATGTCCCTGTGTTCGCACCACTGTTCTCGCAAGTGAGCTAGAGTGAGACAGTCGTCAAGGTAGTTGAGGAAGCGAATGCCATGTTCTCTCAGGGGAACAATGGCCGCCTCTGCAACCTTCGTAAAGACGCGAGGCGACAGGGCCAGTCCGAAGGGCAGGACTCTGTACTGATATACCCGACCCTTGAAAGCAAAGCGCAGAAAAGGCCTGTGTCGAGGAAGAAACGAGACATTAAAGTACGGGTCCTTCGGGTTGCAAACCAATTGCAAACCAATCTCAGGGACGGATACATTCGAAAATGCGTTTCTGCATTAACATCTTGAACGGGAGCTTGTGAAGGGCCCGATTCAAGGTTCGCAAGTCCAAAATTGGTTGTAACCCATCGCCTTTCTTGAGTACAATGAAGAGCACATCCAGGGAAAAAAATGTCATAGACACATCAGTATCAGTATCAGTGATACTGGCCTTCATCCATAAAAAGATGCCATTGAACAAATATTTAAAATATACTGTCTTTGTTTTTTCTACATTCATTTGTTGATTTACTGTGAAATTATTACATTATAAAATATAAAAAACGTGTTTTAAACAGAAAAATGTTGAATAATCATAATAATGATGAATAATCTAGTTTAAAACAGCACTAAAAGAAAGTTTACATTAAAAATATATTATGCCTACCCACTATCTATCTACCTTTTGTATTTATTGCATAGCATATTATATGTTCAGCAGGGATGACAGACTGACGATTCCATCAGACATCCTATTTATGACTGGATGTAACTTTTGATACTTTGCTGTAAAATTGGCTCTCCTATTGATTTTGTCCTATCAATGTGGCTCTCCTGAAAAAAAATAGCGAAGACCACTGATCTAGGTCTGAGGAAGTTCTGATTATTGTACATACTATTTACAGTATGCCTTTATATTACAGTTATTTTTTCTTTTACAGCTCTCAGTTTCTGTAGCTTCTGTGCAACTCACCAAAAACCCAACCCATGGCCAAAGATTCAAAAACACAGAGGAAAAGAAGACAGGCTCCACTGCAGGCATAGTAGTCGAACAACTGGAATACATACATTCCCCCCTGTAGGTCACAATGCAAAATTACATCTCAAGCAGAACAAATGTGTTGAAGACAACACAAAGAATTGGAATTCATACTGCATAGTATGTGCTGTATACTGCCTACTATTTTCAAAAGTAGTAGCTTGTAACAGTATACAGCATACAATGTTAAAGGTTTGAAAGTATGTAGCAAGTTAAACAAACCAAACCTCTGTAACCATGACAAGTTGGCTGAAGAAGCAAAAAAGACAGAAAAGTAAAAGGAATATTTCTCGTCGTCCAGCTTTGCGCAGTACCATGGGGTACAGGTCCATCACTGATGTCATGAAAACTTCCATCGCAACAAACTTTGGGGGAAGCAAAACACAAGTGCATTAGAATTGTGAAACACTTTCAAATATGTTACCTCAGATGAGGTTCTTTATATTACATCAGCCGTCAGTTCTCACCACAGTTTTAAAAAATGCTATAAAAGTGGGCGTGGTTAAGCTGCGGAGTGGAGGGGGATGAGGGGAGATTGACTGACAACAACACAGCAACGGCTTCTGATTCAGAGTATTATTTCACTCTCAGTAAAAGCATCTTGCATGCTGCAAAATATCATTACGTAACACAATATACACATGGTTTTGTAAGCTCACCTTAAATAACACAAATACATAAAATACATATCCTATGACAGCTATGTATTGCACAAATAAATGCACAGCCATTCGCATGTTCTCTGTATAGAAAATATATACGAACACGCTGTTGCATCATTGATAACTTTTGAGGCTTATTTTGCAGTGTTTTATGAGCCGTTTGATCGGTTAATGGGCCGTAAAGAGAGGTTACACTCACATTGTGGATGAATCGCGTTTGTGTGAAGACTAAGGATCTACTGAAGAGAACTTATGCGACGCAGAAACTAATACAAAGCAGAAATAATCACTCGTTTTTGATCCATTAATGCATCTCTCACTTACGATCTCACTTACGAATGCGATCTCACTCTTTGAAGCGCCTGTCAATCAACGCATGCTGCTGTGTTAAGCGAGGCATCTTCTCATAGGATAAGGACACGCAGACTCGTGAATAATTAAGCAAGACGTCTTCTCATAGGATAAGGATACGCAGTCTCATGAATAATTAAGTGAGGCCTCTGCTCATAGGATAAAGACAGGCAGACTCATGAATAATTAATGAGACATCGATGAGTCATCGCTGTACTATAGTACGACAAAGCGTCACATTCTGTGACGTTAATACAAAGATGAATTTAAACCCGGAAGTTGAATATAGCACAATTGTTTTTAAAATTAACTAGTTTTCTCCTACAATCAAAATGAATGAATGGTAACATTGAATTCTATGATGCTCAACACTCATAACTCTGTTAAAATCTCAGAAAATTTGGTTTAGGGTTTTATGACCCTTTAAGACTTCCCAACTTAGGAAGGCTTTAACATATCAGTATACCCATCAAACATGGCTCATGATTAAGGTTTTAGACCTCTGTGTGTAGGTTTGAATTTTAGATCACCTGTGTATCTAGTCCCAGCAAAATAATCATGATGAAGAAACAAACAGACCACAACTGAGGGAAAGGCATCATAGCTACAGCCTGTGGATAAGCTATGAACGCTAGTCCTGGACCTGGGAGAAAGACAGAGAGAATCTTGAGTATTTAGTGGTCTAAAGCTGTAAAAAAAATTCAAAGAATGTTGCAGAACCTGATTCTGCCACTTCCTCAATGGGGACACCCTGCTTTTGAGCCATGAAGCCCAGGACTGAGAACACTGCAAAGCCAGCTACAACACTGGTACCACTGTTCAGAAGGCAAAGCCATAAGCTGTCCCTGATAGGGAAAACGTAGATTATACAAGTTCTACGAAAATCAATGTGCCTAAATTGTATGTTTTGTAGAAGAGAGAAGAGGAGGGGGCCATAGACCGAACCCTGAGGTACATCACTGATTAGTTTATGTAACTTAGACACCATACCCTTCAAGATACCCTGAGGTAAGAATACCTTTGAAGTAGTATTTAAACAAAGGCAGTAGTATACAATACATACAGTATAGTTCAAAGGAATCTTTCAGAAAAAGAAAGATAATGAAAAAATATATCATATTTTCGAATAGTACCGAACTTACCTGTAGCAGTTGTTGTTATATTTATTGTAGCTGCCTAATACAGTAAGAGAGGCTGTACCCAAAGCATAGGAGAAAAAGATCTGAGCTCCTGCTTCCATCCAAACCTAAATGCACAACAGATTAGTACTCAAGACTTAAGAAGGGGCTCAATAATTTTAATATTAATGCTAATTTGATGTCCGAAAATTTCAATTCATTTGATACTTATAACAAGAAAATAGCATACTTTTTACTGGTTTTGAAGGTATTTAAATAGACTGTGCAAAAAAACATTACTTTTTTCAGTAATATCAACTGATCTAGTCTTTGTATAGTGTTATTAAACCTGATGCCAGGAAAGGGCAGATGGTCAGGTTACCTGTGGGTCAGCGAGACGGGCCGGTTCAGGGTACAGGTAAAACACAACCCCCTGCAGAGCTCCAGGAAGAGTCAACCCACGAATCAGCAACACCAGTAGCATCACATAAGGAAATGTGGCTGTGAAATACACCACCTACAGTCCAAGCACAATACACAAAGGGAAAAAATTAAGCATTTGGAAAATAATAATAATTTTACAAATTTCAATAAACAGGAAAAATACTGTACTGACATTCACTAATAATGAATACAAACATAATTCCATATAAAAACTGTAAATGCAGAAGAAAATAGAAAATCTTCAGAATTAAGGACCAGTAAGTGAACATTTTTGACATTTTGTGAAATGTTAATGTGTTAAGACAAAATTATCTTCAAATGACATTTTTTCAGACCTTGCCTGTAGATTTGACTCCTTTCCAGACACAGAAATAACACACGATCCACATTGCAATGAGACACAGAAGAATCTCCCAGTTGATTTTACCAACCTCCTCAATACCTCCAGATAGAGATAGCACTTTGTGTCTAAAAAATTTGACAAGAGAGAGCAACAATATAACTTTATAATTTGCTAATGTGGAATGTTTTTGTAAGTATTGTCAAATGTTGTCATGATGTCATTTATATTTATTTACTCCCAGAACTCAGTAACTGCAGAGGTTGAATTAATCAGTGTTGTCCAGTTGAGGGTCAGATTTTTTGCAGCGAGATTTACACAATCATCTAAGACAGAGAAGGCGAAGAAGAAGAAAAAAAAATAATATATAAACGTTTGCAAACCCTTGGTTTGGCATATTTAGATATAGTATACAGCAGATGTTATTTTTAGGAGTTTTGCTTCAAATTATTACCTGTGTTCCAGGTGTTGTCACAGCTGGCCCACGGCAGTTGGGAGCTGAAAGAGAAGAAGAGGTAGAAAAGCGCCCAGGCCAGAATGATGATGTAATACATGCAGCTGTACAGCACTATCAGTTGTCCTCCATAGCCAATACCTGAAAAAGAAAACAGAAACACTGATCACCAGGTGCACAGTCAACAATATTAATAGGGACCATTCAAGGAAGTTATTGACCCATCGATTTAAGCTATTTTTAAGAAACCAAATTAAGTAATTTTATATGTATAATAGATTGCACATTTAGAGATTTATATTAATTGAAATCAAAGAAATAAAATTTAAAAGAGAAAAATAATTTTGTTGTGTAGAAGACCCATAATATGATATGTGGGAAGAGGGATTTATATCAGATGAGGCTCTATATTCTAGCTGATTTTTATATTTTATTTTAGAACATTATTTTTGAACATTTTAATTCCATGCTGACGTGTCATGCAGCCAAACAGTATGAACGATGAATAACTTTTGTTTAGTTTTTTTCCCCTTTTTATTCAAAATATTCACAAATTTGTTAATTATATGCTATATGATATATTCCGTGTATGTCAAATGTCTGTAAGTGAATGTGTTTTCATTTAAACACCTTTATAATGATCAGGTTAATTGATCTATAATGTGCGATGGGTGTTGCCATGTAAAGTTGCACCACAATTCAGAGAATCGCATCTGTCGGATTTACATAACGTAAATTCATCAATTTCTCCCGAAATACATAACAGTAAGTGGCCGCTGAATTGGAAGAAGAATAAGGGTACACTTATAGTTTGCTTATTTAATCAATATATTTTAATAAATTATTATTTCCAAATGATTTCCCAAATTTTACTTAATGTAGGTCAATTTCATTTATCTATTTATGTATGTATTTATTTATTTGGCATTTCCCAACTTAATTTCATCAAAAACAAAAGCTAAATTAGTTTTCAATTATAAAATAAGTAGAAGATACAACTAAAACATTGTGTTACTAATATAATTATAGACAGGAATATTCTCTTCAAAAGACCTTAAAGGAACACTCAGCCGGTTTTAGAAATAGGGCTTATTCAACTTCTTTCTTACATTTAGATATGTGGGCAAATGCATTTTTGTCTCATTGCATGCATTGTTTTAGTTTGGCAGGGTCGCCGCTAGCTTAGCTTAGCATAATGAATGGAATCCTATGTTGCCAGCTAGCATGTCCCGAGTAAAAGTGATCAAAAAAAAAAAAAAAAACACCACCTAATTACTTCTTGTGGCCTGCGTATTCACAACGAGTACAAATAGTGATGCAGATTAAGACTAGGCGATTTCCTAGGCAGATATTGACTTGGGACTATATTATGGGGAAGCACAGGCGAAGCACTGCTACTTGGGGACAGAGATATCACACAACACATGAAATCCCACAACTTCGCCTAGTCTTAATCTGCATCGCTATTTGTACTCGTTGTGAATACGCAGGCCACAAGAAGTAATTAGGTGGGGTTATTTTTTTTTAATCACTTTTACTCGGGACATGCTAGTTGGCAACATAGGATTCCATTCATTATGCTAAGGTAAGCTAGCGACGACCCTGCCAAACTAAAAAAATGCATGCACTGAGACAAAAATGCATTTGCCCACATATCTAAATGTAGGAAAGAAGTTGAATAAGCCCTATTTCTAAAAACGATGGAGTGTTCCTTTAATGTTTACTGTGATGTATTTTTAAAATATTATAATCTAAAAAAAGTAGGGAAAAAAACCCCCCACCAGAAAAATAAATAAAGCCCACAATAATTTCTGCAGTCAGTAAAATACTCTTTGAAGTCGGCGTGAAACGGAAGTTCAGATCGTCTTTTTCTCCTTATTGTGACGTATATCCGAGTGAAACGGCTTCTGAAATTAGAAAAAATGTAAGGCGAGGCTTGATTTCGTCCTTCGGGAACTGATTGGATCGTTGGAAGTTGGGTGTTGCTAACAAAATGGAGGCAGATTTGAATGCCAGTTTGCACTCAGTTATGGAGGAAAAACTCGATCTATCTCTTAAATAAATGTATTTTCTCTCTAAATCTTTTCTACATATGTTACTGAGCATATTTCCTCACTTTTCGCTGGTTTATGCTACAGATTTCACTTATTTTAAGCCTTTTATGGCTTTATTTCTGTCAAACTTTTTTTCTCAGCTCTCTTTCGCCGTAAGCGCGTTCACACACGCTATTCCTAAGTGCAAGCCGTCACGACCATAGATATCCATAATAAAGGCTAGATGTCTTACGGCGGAGTCTCTAACGTCATCACCGGCGGCCATCTTGTCACTGGCAGGGCTCTGTGGTACCTGATGATCTGCATGAACACAGATACTCTTATCTCACTGAAATCTTGACGGATTTAAAAATGGTTTGGTTTCTTACAAACGTTATTAAAGGTGGCTATAATTATGGATGCTTGAACAAATTATGAATAATTTTTCATAAGTATGCAGTGTCATAACTACATCTCTGACGTTTATAACAAACCAAACAGTTTGAAAATCGGTAGAAAATTGAGCAAGTTATGGTTATTTAAAAAGTGCAAGCACCATTAAAACAATGTTACGAGTGAGCGAGCTGCCTGTGACAAGATGGCCGCCAGGTGCGGACGTCCACCTCCATTGGTCAGCAGCATGTACGAGACATCTAGCCTTTATTATGGATATCTATGGTCACGACAAGCTGTTCGTCCGACTATATTTAGTAATTTTTACATAAAAAAAGCTTTTATTTCTCATATTTTTCTCTCTTTTTGCCTCAAGTCCTTCCTGAAGAAGGTATTGTTTACACCCAGAAAAATGCACCTAACCACCATATTGCTACGATCAGTGACAGGTTTCTGAGAGGCGGTGCAGAAACGAGACTAATAAACGTTTCGGGGCAATAATAAACGCGCCAAAGTACATGACCAGGGGAGAAGAGAAGTTGTTTCGATTGGGGAGGGCAGGTCAATGTATTTGATTAAAGATTATAAGGGTAAATTAATTTTAAAAAATGAATGAAGTGCACAGATAAATCAGTTATAGTAAACACTGCAATATTACATATAAAAATATGAATTGTAAAATTTGATTTCATGCCGTCTTTAAACGAATGATTTATTTAATTTTTTTCTGTGACAAGTGTTATTAGCTTAAGGTTTTAACCAGGAACCATGATTTTGAATTAGACCAATATAAAAATGTACTTTAAAGAAATTTCATCTCCTTTTATAAAACAGTTCCAGGGGCTGCCACAGACTAACAATAACAATAATAATGTTGACTCGATTGGTACACTGCCTCACATTTAGGCTACTTTAGAAAATGTGAATGCTGGTTGCCTGTCCAAATCCCATCTGCAAAAAGAATGCAGATTAAAATAAATAAAAAATTGTTTCAATATTTTGACTCACCTTCAGCCAGTGGACAGAGGCGATGCCAACATGTAATGCCCCCTTCCTGTGTGTACTGTCCCATAGCTGTCTCTAGCAGGAACAGAGGCACCCCACAGGTAACAACAAACACCAGGTAGGGTATCAGGAATGCCCCTGAGTACAATAAAACATTAAAATGCCAGAAAGGTAAAATAGATCATTCATATTTGTAACCACTAAAATAATGAAATTTCAAAACCGCAAATAGCATTTGTGTATTTAGGCTGCCTCATACCTCCTCCATACTTGTAGCAGAGGTAAGGAAACCTCCAAACATTACCCAGACCAATCACAATCCCTGCCACAGCTAAAATAAACTCTGTTTTACTGCCCCAGTGCCCCCTCTCCTCCGTTTGTCCTTTGATTCTAGTCATATCATCACACCGTTTTGACCAGGTCACTCTGATCCTGCTGTCCAGACTGCTGTAATTTCACAGTGAATTTGTTCTAAATTCTGCTTAGCTTCTAATTATTTATAAATGTTTCAAGGTATTCATTGACTGATCCTCGTCAGCTGAAATGACAACCAAAGTGCAAAATAAGTAATGGGGCGAGTCTAAAGCAGATACAGTTGATCATGATGTATGATATGCCTCAGGAAACATTTGTATTTCAAATTCTAGTTTTGAAGAAAAATGTTAAAATATGCAAAGTCCAGTCTAGGAGTACATATACGCATTTTCGAGAGATCGGGCTCCACAACAGGCATGTTTTTTTCATGAGACTCGTATAAACTTTTTTGCGTTGATTCAATTGTGACCTGTAATCTTGTTATTATTTGCTTGTGTTAACAACAGTAGTCTTAGCTGCTGACATATAAATATTTAGGAACATTTAATCAGTTTCACTCCATCCTTTGAAACATCTGTTCAGAATCAAAATAAAGTCCCTGTGGTCATTATCCACTGGTGTAACCAGTGGTGGAAATGGTTGAGAATCACTGCGGGGAGCCTAGATAAGGGAGGACTTTTTGTGGATGTGTACATCTGTTGAAAATATTTCTGGATTCCTGTGTGCATTTTGTGGATCTGTTGCATGCATGTGTGGATGTTTAAGACATTGTTTTGAAATTAAATGAAAACTGAAATTGGAAGATGACATTTTACAGCCAGACGCAGCATGTCCCCAAATGTTGATTTCACATTGTGACTTCACAACCTTGAACCTTGACATTCTTTGGTTTTTCATCATCGAATATTTTACAACAGCGGCTATATGGTTTTGAGAAAAAGTTGAATTGTATTAATATTGCTTTGTCCTCTGGTAGGAAATTTCCTCAATATATAATTTTGTGCTTGATTTCCTCAGAATTTCCATACACTGCGCTTTATAGGAAGTTGTGGTGACCACTGAGGGAGAAGCGATCGTGTATACAGTCCATCAACTACAAAAAAGTAAAACATTCACTAATGCTCAAGAAGGCAACACTATGCACTAAGAGCCAGGATAATGATGTGTAAATTGTTATGACTTTATGTAAAGCTTTTATTTTTTTACAAATTCACAGTTTGAGGAATCTTAAACTTAAAGGAGCTGTATGTAGGACTGTGGCCAAAACTGGTACTGCAATCACTTTAAAATTACTGTTGAGCGGGTCTCCCCTCTCCCCCGACTCGAGGTTGCCAGCTAGGCTGCAGGATCCAGCAGGAACGTAGGCTGCTAGGAGCTTTCAATGGCAAGTGACAAGGTTTTTTTTCTTTCTGTTAATTATGTTTATGCTTCAAGAGCGATGTTTTGTGAAGTAATTATGAATCGCAAAAATTTACTAATGGCGATTAGCCAAAACTAATCGTAAATATGAACGCTCGTATGTGACAGTACATTCCCACATGAAAAAATACTATAGTAAAATTACAGCAAAGCTAAATAACATTAGCAATGGTCATACAGGTCAACTTGCAGCATGTTTTGTCCACTATATATGCGAAGAACGAATGAGGAATCATTTTTACTGAGACGTTAGGCTACTGTCTCAAATACGTTTTCACATTGCAATAATGAGCGTGCTAATGTTGTTTTCCTCAGCGTCCCAGCATAATGACAGAGAAACGGGCTCTGATAATGCATTACTAATGTTAGCAATGACGACTCGCCGTTTTTATTTACCAAACAATTCCCTTATACCTTTTCAATTCAATGACCCACCTCCTCCATCTGCGCTAACCTAACGTTACTTTGCACGAACATGCATAACTTTGTTTGACTGTCATGAATATTTGAAAATGTCCATTTACATTAAGTACAAATTAGCCAAACAAAGATGAACCTTACCTGTCCAGGAGAAAATTAGCAACGTTGGCATCAGTCTTCAAATTATTCTCCGTTTTCAGCCGTCTCCATCTTTCAAAGGCATCTCTTATACAAATCCCTGTTTTATTTCGGACACTGTCACAACGTTTTTCTGATTCATAACGAGGTTGTTTAGGTTTCGTAAAGTTAGACATTGTTTATCCAAAAAGTTTGTAGCTGCAGCTGTGGTACACTGTAAAATCCAACAGTTGTTCTTACTAAGACTTTTTTAGTAAACTTTACTTAATGTCCAATAATTTGTTGACCTTACTTAAAACAAGTAAGTAATCTGAACTATTTGCATGCTATGCCTTCGTTACTTAGAAAACTCAAGTAAACATTACTTGACTGGTTTGAGTACCATTTTGCCAAAGCAAAAAAACAAGCGGGTGGACGGGCGGACGGGCAAAGTGTTTTTGAGGCGGGGCAATTTTTTCTAGACTTATGATGCTTACTTAATTGAATTAAGGCAACAAGTTTGCACAATTTAATTAAGTAAACTGAACTAATTAGTTTTTACAGTGTATATAAATAATACGAGTGTGCAATGTCGTGGAATGTATACGCCAAAATGAGTTTTGGCATGCATATGGTACGCAGTTTTTCGCGTGCATATGATACAAACTTTATGGATTTTCCAAATCCTATGTCCTATGTAGGCCTACATCCTATAGGGTTGCAGGGATGCTGGAGCCTATCCCAGAATCTTGGGCCATAGGATCCGTAAACTCAAATCAGTGGTTGAAAGCACCAATTACGATTTGAAAACACCAACCGATTTTGTAACTTAGTAAGGTAATTATATTGTTTTTATGTGTGTAAATCTGTCTAAATTTCTCCAGTATAGATACACACGGAAAGCAAGTCAACAACTGATCAGATGGCAACATCTGACCCTGAAAAGGGCAGTTACTCAACAGTGACATATAGTGCATCCAGAAAGTATTCACAGCTTTTTCCACATTTTGTTGTTACAGCCTTATTCCAAAATTGATTAAATTAATAATTTTTTTCCTCAATTCTACAAACAATACCCCACAATGACAATGTAAAAGAAGTTTGTTTAAAATCTTCGCAATTTATTACATAAAAAAAACAACAAACTACATGTACATAAGTATTCACAGCCTTTGCCATGACACTCAAAATTGAGCTCAGGTGCGTCCTGTTTCCATTGATCATCCTTGAGACATTCTACAACTTGATTGGAGTCCACCTGTGGTAAATTCAGTTGATTGGACATGATTTGGAAAGGCACACACCTGTCTTTATAAGCTCCCACAGTTAACAGTGCATGTCAGTCCTATTTTATTCAATTTTATGATTCGTGATATATTTGTAAAACTAGGACAAGAAAGTGAAGGATTACTGTATGCAGATATAGCTGTAATGTGGAAAAGAGGCAGAAATATTCCATACATAACAACAATCATGCAAAAGAGAATTCAGTTATTAGAACAAAGGGGAGTTGACTGGGGATTTAAATGTTCCATACAAAAATCAAATGTTATGTTATTTACAAGAAAGAAAGTTGCTGATAACCACAAATTGTTTATTTACAAGCAAACTCTGGAGAGATTTATGAAATTTAAATATCTAGGAGTTTGGATGGAGAAAAAATTTACATGGAAATAAATTAATCACATTGAAACTAAATGAAAAAAGTCATAAATATGAGGAGAATGATTACTGGACATAGCTGGGGAGTAGATAAACAATCTTTAATTGATAAGTATATATATATATATATATATATATATATATATATATATATATATATATATATATATATAAATAGCATTAATCAGGTCAGTTATAGATTATAGCTGTATAGTATATAGCACAGCATGCCAAACGAATTTAACAAAGCTAGATTTAGATTTTTCAGTTTAGAGCACTGAGAATGGTCATAGGTGCTATTAAAACGACTCCAACAAGTGCTATACTGGAAGAGACAAAAGAAGCCCCACTTACATTAAGATTCATTAAGCTGGCATTAACATATAGGTTAGGTTGCTAGGGAGTAGTAATAATCCAGCAGTGTCAGTATTAAATGATTGTTGGGAATATCAAACAAAGGCTAAAGGGTTTGGATGGGACTTACATCATTTAGCAGTGCGGCATTAAAGAGTTGGAGTTTAGTCCTGCAATAGCAATAGAGTGAAGTTCCTCCCTGGATGCTTCCAATGCCAGAAGTCAACATAGAACTTTTGAAAGAAAAGAGAGAACACTCAGATGAACAGAGTTTTGCTTGAATAGTGAAATATATTTGTCTTCTTCATTTTATGGTTTTATTAACATTTACACAGATGGATCAAAAGACCAAAATGGTCATTGTGGTGTAGGAATTTACATTCCTGAATTTAAAAAAAGGTTTGAAATATAGACTAATTACCTTTCAGTATATTCAATTGAAATGACTGGTATAATAGCATCATTAAGGTGAATAGAAGAGATAAAACCATTAAAATCCCTAATATGCTCAGATTCAATGGCTGTATTGCAGAGCTTACAAAGTGGAGTTTCAGTCAGAGATTATCTAATAGTAGAGGTTAGAAATATACTGTTAAATATTCAAACGCCTAGGAATAACAGTTCAATTCTGTTGGGTTCCAGCACACATTGGAATTAGAGGTAATGAAAAGGCTAAATTGGCTGATTTAGCTAAAAAGGCACTAAAAAATAAAGTAATAGAAACGAATGCTCCAATAGGGAAAGGAGAAGCGAAAGCTAAAGTAAAATTTGAAATAACATTGAAGTGGCAACAGGAATTGGAAGCAGAACCTAAAGCCTTGTTTATACTTTCGCCTGGCTCCGCAGCGCGAGCCTCCGCTGACTGCGCGCGCTCCTCCCCAAACGGACGAGGCGTTTACGCCGCATTCACCCGGGCCGTTGGCTTCAACGCTTGACGAAGGGCGTGGCTGAAGCTTGGTGCTGACGCAACCGTCATAGTGACAACAGCTAATCACATTACTTGCCGCTTGGACCACAACACAACACAAAAAAGCGCCTTTTTTGACAGCTAGTCTGTGAGATTATTTTGTGTATGAAAACTGATCACTTTAATATTTTATTCCTCATTGGGTGGGGGATAGCGCCTATTTGAACCACACATGATATGATATGCTGCCTGTCATTCAAAGATAAACATAGTACACGGACAGAATACAAGCATGATACATTCCAGATTCTCCAACCGTCTCTGCCACCTCCTTCCAGGCCTGGTCTCTCCAGTTTGTGTCCCGGTATGTAAATAATGATTGGTAGTAAAGATTACCCAACGCAATTATTAGCTTTTCCTCCATTTTAGATCGTTCTTCACTCTTCATTCACTCTTCATTCACCGGTGTTTTAAACGAACGCTATTGGCTAGTGTCTGCTCTAGGATATTTGCATAGGGTGATCTGATTGGATGACGCCTGCGTTGGCGCTTGAAAAGTTGGGAAATCTTCAACTTTTGCCGCTTGCAACGCGAGTGAAGCGACGCAACGGAACCCACAATTCAGTTCGTCAACGCATGACGTCACCCATTCAAAGTAAACGAGAAGCGTTGACGCCGACGCCTCGTGTGAATGCGGCGTTATACTTGACGCGCTCGCCGTTGTGCTATTCTTTGAAACGACAGAGGGCGACTCGGAGTAATTGTTTTATAAACCATCAGGAAAAAGCGTCGAGAAGAAGTGGGCTAATGTACTCAGGTGATGATATGTATTTTAGTACACTTCACCAAAAACCACACTACAAAAGAATTGTGTAAAACTCAGTAAACCTTGATATTACTTGTGACATGAGAACAAAATGCACACATGTATTCAACTAAATTAACGATCTCTTAAATATTTCCTAATTTCACTAAACATTTTCATTTAGTTTCATGATAATTTTTTTATTAAACATGGATCGTTATTTAAAAGGGCTTATTTCTGCGTTTGTAGGCTCATTTTGTAAATATAAGCACCTAATTTGTATGTGCAAACTGGGAGCCGGTGTGATGAGACGTCATGCTCGGCTAGATTCGCCTAGAACTCGTTCAGCTTCGGATGCGGAGTCGCGCGCGCTGTTACAAAAAATGCGCTGCACATCGCCAGGCGAAATGGGGTCTTGCGCACCCAATGCGCACGAACGCGCACGACCGCCCACTCCGCGTTGACAAAGTGAGCAGAGACAAAGATGGCAAGAAATGGGCGATAACTGAGGATATTCTTGGGGAACAAGGAATGCAAAGCGGAAGAATTAGAACCTTATTTATTTTCCTTAAAGACAATGATTTAATAATACAATTCTTTTTTTTTTGCGCCCCCCCTTTTGATTCAATAACCAAAGGTTTACTGCAACACTCTACACACTCATGTACAGTAGGTGGCAGTTTGTAACAAATGAAGGATGCAATCTGCCAAGCAACAAAAAGAATAAAAAAAAAGAAGAAGTGTACGTCAGAGCACAAACCAAGCCATGCAGTCCAAGGAATTGTCTGTAGACCTCCGGGACAGGATTTAATCAAGGCACAGATCAAGGGAAGGGTACAGAAAAATTTCTGACCAAGAACCTGATGGTCACTCTAACAAATCTCCAGCATTTCTCTGTGGAGAGAGCAGAACCTTCCAGAAGAACAACCATCTCTGCAGCACTCAACTAATCAGGCATGTTTGTAAAGGAGCCAGACAGCCCATAACAGCCTGCATGGAGTTTGCCAAAAGGCATCTGAAGGACTCTCAGATCATGAGAAACAAAATTTTCTGGTCTGATGAAAATTTAACTCTTTGGCCTAAAGGGTAAGCGTCATGTCTGGAGGAAACCAGGCACTGCTCCTCACGTGGCCAATACAGTGAAGCACGGTGGTGGCAGCATCATTCTGTGGGGATGTTTTTCAACAGCAGGAACTGGGAGACTAGTCAGGATCTAGGGAAAGATGAATGCAGCAATGTACAGAGACATTCTTGATGAAAACTTGCTCCAGAACACTCTGGACCTTAGACAGGGGTGAAGGTGCATCTTCCAACAGGACAACGACCCTAAGCACACAGCCAAGATAACAAAGGAGTGGCTACAGGACAACTCTGTGAATGTCCTTGAGTGGCCCAGGCAGATTGAACATCTCTGGAGAGATCTGAAAATGACGGTGCAAAGACGCTCCCCATCCAACCTGATGGAGTTTGAGAGGTCATGGAAAGAAGAATGGGAGAAACTGCTCAAAAATAGGTGTGCCAAGCTTGTAGCATCATACTCAAAAAGACTTGAGGTTGTAATTGGTGCCAAAGGTGCTTCAACAAAGTATTGAGCAAAGGCTGTGAATACTTATGTTCATGTGACTATTTTTATTTCTAATACATTTGCATAGATTTCAAACAAACTTCTTTCACGTCATTATTTGGGTATTGTTTGTAGAATTGAGGGGAAATTTTGGAATAAAGCTGTAACATAATATGTGGAAAAAGTGAAGCGCTGTGAATGCACTGTACATCCAGGTGGCATGTATCAACCTTGATTCATGCAAAACTCAATGGCTGATTGACTTATATTGATTGATGCAACAAACTGCACAACCACATTTGGAGTATCAAAAGGTACAAAGCAAGTTATTAGAGGGACAATCCAGACACGTAATCCAAAGTACAGGCAACAGGTCAAAACACAGGCAGCCAGTCCAAACAATCAAACACACAAGGCTGGAAACAAAGACAGACAAGAAATCCAAAAACCAAGGGACATGAACCAGGAAACCACTCAGAGATGCAGTGTAACAACATACAAAACCTCACAGTGAATGACAGGGTGAACAGGCTAGATATAGGCAGAGGTAATGAGGTAAATGAGACACAGGTGAAAACAATGAGTGCTGACGAATCAGGGCAGAGGATTGTAGGTAATGTAGTCCTTGATGGAGTGACAGTCTGGGGTGGAGTGCCCTCTGGTGATAATTACGGGCACTCACACTGGTGATCGTGACAATGAGACAGTTTTAACCTGGGGCCTATACCATGAAGGTAGTTGAACAAACTCAGGTTTTACAGGATTGGTTTTGAGTTGACAAAACCAAACCGATGCAATCAGGCTTTATTGGTACTGTAGCAACAATGAGTTTCGGGGAATAATTAATTAAAATGGTATTAATATTCATGATTCTATGAATATGATTTGCTTGTTGTACAGACAATATTACTTATAACGGAACCTTTAATCATTTAAAAGTAACCTTTATCCAAATTGATTTCTTCATCAATTATCAATCTTACAAACCTTAAGAAACATTGATCTGTTTGATCAGGACAAATAATGTCTCTTATGTTTGTACAATTTGTATTACTGAAGTAGTAATACAGGAAAATCAAGCTTAAATGGGTAGCTAAAATCTTACGTCTCATGGACTTTATATTTATTTATTGATATTTGTGAGCAAAACAATACGGATTCAATTTAATGCAATCATTGGGTTTTAATAAAACAACTACAGTTTACAAAGCTATGATTCATACGGGGAAAATATGCATATATATATAGGCAGAGGTGTCAAGTAACGAAGTACAAATACTTCGTTACCTTACTTAAGTAGAAATTTTGAGTATCTATACTTTACTGGAGTAATTATTTTTCAGCCTACTTTTTACTTCTACTCCTTACATTTTCAAGCAATTATCTGTACTTTCTACTCTTTAAAAATAGCCTCGTTACTCCTATTCCATTTCGGCATGTTTTAATTCCGGATTGTCATAAAAAAAAAAAAAACTATCCAGATTTGATTGTGGTTGGATGAGAAGGATAAACACAAACCATTCCGACAGCCTATTGGGTTGTAGGCGATCAATCACGCCTGCACCTGCACAAATCACACACCATGCTGCCAGATAGGGCGGGTTCTCGCCGACGAGCACGCACTTTCAGCCAATCAGCGTTCAGCAGGCAGACGTGCTCATTCATGACTTTAGCCGTGTTTTTAGCGCGATAACTCCAGTCCTTCCAGAAAAATGCGGCTTTTTTTTGTGATTGTTGCGGGCAAAAATCCTTGATTATGCGGCACGTTTTCTTAAAAAATGCGATGAAAAATGCGGGATATTTATGCAATTTTATGCGATAAAATTGCGGGAACTTGCAAAAACCGCGGTTTGATGAGAAAGAGAAAAAAAGCACTACATCACAGAAAGTGCTGGAATATTTAAGTTCTCATCTTGTTTTATTGAAGACCTTAATAATGGCTCAAATTTACAAAACATTTAGTCAATCAAGTTCTGTAGCTTTACAAAAGGAATATGCTACAACTTCTGAAAAAATTAATAAATAACTTCCTGTTTTACAGATGTCGCTATACAAAACAGACATTTGAGTGCTTCCAATGCACAAAGTGCAATCTCTTAAAGGGTTAGTTCACCTAAAAATGAAAATTCTGTCATTAATGACTTCCCTTTATGTTGTTGGACACAAATTAAGATATTTTAGTTGAATTCCGATGGCTCAGAAAGGCCTCCATTGGCACAATGTACACTCTCAAGACCCATAAAAGGTAGCCTACTAAAGACGTCGTTACAAAGTCCATCTCACTACAGTGGTTCTACAATAACTTTATGAAGCGACGATAATAGTTATTGTGTGCAAAAAAAACTAAATAACGACTTATATAGTGATGACTGATTTCAAAACACAGCATCATGATGCTATGAATCATCGAGTCGATTCATGATTCGGATCGCGTGTCAAACTGCTGAAATACGTGACTTTGGCGATCCAACCCGCTGAATCGACTCATTGGTTCATAACGCTTCAAACCGCTGAATCAACTCATTGATTCATAACGCTTCAAACCGCTGAATCGACTCATTGATTCATAACGCTTCAAAGCTTCATGATGCTGTGTTTTGAAATCAGTCAGCACACAGGGAAACTGCTTTGCTCTTTTGCTGTTATTTTTGTTGGCCAATGGGAGTTTGTGCTTCATCATGGTTTCACCGGTATCTATGGTTTCTCCACGGGGTTTGAAGCTTTTCGATGACGTTCGCGTCGGGTAATCACGTCACTTCAAAACGTTCCCATGGCAAGAGGCGGAAATGGCGGCTCTTGTGTGAAGTAAACGAAAATTTTTCAACTTTCTGCTAATATATATGACTTTTTTTGCAACGAAAATGCGGGGATTATGAAATCATGATAGCCCCGCATATTTTGCACGCGGAAATAGGCAATTTATGCGGCGAAAGTGCGGCGTATTTGAAAAAATGCGGCCCCCGCATGAATATGCGGACTTTGGCTGATTATGCGTTAAATCACGCGATCGCATAATCACGTTTTTCTGGAGGGACTGTAACTCGTAGCTGTATGTTCCAGTGATCGCTATGCCAGTGGCATAAATATACAGTAAGTTGTATCTACAGTAAAGAGTGGGAGAGTGACTCAACTCTCAAACGTGAATTGACACCTGTGACTCGAAGACTCTTTATAAATATAACCGTGACTCCAGTCCATCATCATACACACTTAGGACATCTGCAACTAGCAACACCGACAGCTGCTGAAAGAGGTTAAAATCAACGATTAATCCGAAAACTTCACGAAAGACGTACTGTAGTTTTGTCAAAGCAAAGTGCAACACAAAGGTAAGCGCATTGTTGTTATTTATTTGTTGACGGATTATTGTACAGTATCAATGAATTACGCATTTTGGCAGTGGTGTGTGCATTAATGTGTGAAATGCCTGTTAATTACATTGCTTTTTCCAATCTCTATATTGGACACTTTTTGCACGTAAATTGGCTTCTTACTGTTGACATTGAAAATTATGTATGTGTTTTTCTGATGGATAGCCGTTTTGACAGTTTCTACCTGGACATATAGTCATATTTGATCCGTTTTATTGGGATTTTTTTTAAATTTATTTTTTTATCATCAATGTTATGTTTTAAGGAGATAAAATGGTAACTTGCTTATCAACATTGACTGGTATGGCAATAAAATAATATCACATTATTTTGGCAGTTAAAGTTTTGGGTTTTTTTCTTAGAGTGACTCGTTGCCTATAAGTATTGTAAGAGGTGCAAAATTGTTATCAATAACCAGGCATGTAATCAATAACCATTTTTTTTTATATAAATGTACATTTGGTGAGGATTTTGGGCTGGAAATTGTCTACCCAATCTGGCCACACTGATCACACATTCAAAAAATGGTTATTGATAACATGCCTCTGAATTTTGACTTTTTGCACCTTTAAAATATTTATAGGCAATTAGTCATCAAATCTTCCGCTCCATGAAACACGTTAATGCTCAGTAGTACACATATGGTTCTTTAATGTATTTGCATTGACCTAAAATGCGTTCCTTTTCAATGGGAATATATGCGGCTGAAACGCAAGTGCATCTAAAAATGTTCAACATTAACTTTTTAATATAACATTATAGTCATTATGGCCTTTAGAAAATGTTTTTTTGAGGAGGTGGGGTATGCACTGTGGCGCAGCCTAATATTTTGTCCTTAAAGGGATACTTCACCCAAAAATGAAAATTCTGTCATCATTTACTCACCCTCAAGTTGTTGCAACCGGTATGAGTTTCTTTGTTCTGAAGATATTCTGAATAATGTTTGTAACCAAGCAGATAGAGCAACCATTGACTGCCATAGTAGGGGGAAATACTATGGCAGTCAATGATTGCATATAATCGTTTTGTTTACAAACATTTTTCAATCTTCAGAACAAAGAAACTCATACCGGTTGGAACAACTTGAGGGTGAGTAAATGATGACAGAATTTTCATTTTTGGGTGAACTACCCCTTTAATGGCATTTTTTCCCCTTACATTACTTACAACTACTTTTATACTTTAAGTAGTTTTGAAACCAGTACTTTTACACTTTTACTTGAGTAAAAAGCTTGAGTTGATACTTCAACTTCTACAGAAGTCTTTTTAAACCCCAGTATCTATACTTCTACCTGAGTAATGAATGCGAATACTTTTGACACCTCTGTATATAGGAGAAAACAAACAATATGGTACAAACAAGGAAACATGAAACTTAACGAATAATAAAAAGGGAAGAAGAATTAACAAGGGAGATAGAGAGAGACAGAGAGACAGAGAGAGAGAGAGAGAGAGAGAGAGAGAGCTTCACAGTCCTTTCGCAAGAGCCCTCCAGGGTTGGTCTTCCCCTTCAAGGCGAAATGCCAAGAGGTCCGTTCCTTGTGGTGGCGGAAATGCAAAGAGTTTATGGTCGGTTGCAGTTTTTATAGAGGGGAAGGTCGACGCCCAAAGAGTTCAACGCTCCAATCTCTTGCGGCTACATGATGACGCCTCGGATCTAATCAGCGTAACACACAGGCCTTTTGTTTAAGTATGATTTGATTAGACAAGTCATGAGGGCTGTGAGGTGTTCAGACTTTGGTCTATCCTGCCACATGACTGATTGAATCATTACTGTTACAGTACCATGACGCAGCTCATCAAATTTCTCTGTCAACTCAGGCTTTGATCCTTAAGCTATGATTACTTCACGCGTGCTCACACATAAAAGATTATCGTCGGCACTGAACAACCAATCGCGTTCGATATGGATAGAGCGAGAGCTATATATTATGAAGAATATAAAACTGTATTTCAAGCACGCAGTAACACTGTCTCTGCTGCCAAAAAAAGAGAAGAATGTTGGAGGAAGATTGCTGATTGCATTAATACGAAGTAAAAAAAAAGAAAAGTAAATTAATTAATGTAAAATTATGTATATAATGCAGCCTATATGTATGTGTTCGCTTGTAACACTTTACAATAAGGTTGTATTTGTTAAAAGGTTAATGCATTAGCTAACATGAACTAACAATGAACAATCGTTTTTCTAAAATACTTGTTCATGTTACTCATGTTACTATGTTACTTCACTGTGCATTAGACCTAACTAATGTAAACAGTTACAACTTTTGATTTTAAAAATGTATTAAATGCTAAAATGAAATGAGTGTGTGTGTGTGTGTGTGTGTGTGTGTGTGTGTGTGTGTGTGTGTGTGTGTGTGTGTGTGTGTGTGTGTGTGTGTGTGTGTGTGTGTGTGTGTGTGTATATATATATGTTACATCCTAAAAAAATATATATTAATTGATTTTTAGATGCAACCCAACTCCAAACATTTTTGGCAGCAGATCAACACAAAAGATAAAAATATAATTCAAAGTGGTGAGTATTTACCACAACCTTTTATTATTTTTGTGAACATTTTATCATAAACAGCAAACAGAAAAAAGTGTGAAATCTGGAAAACTGGGGAGGGCCACCTCCTCCAGAATACACTGTGGCGGAGGAGTTGGCGCTAAGTAACAATACGGGGAGGCCAATTATGGATGGCATTACAGATGCTGCGCAATCTGACCCTGGTGCTGGCTCCTCTAAGCAAGTGACACTGGGTATGTGTACAATGCATTACTAATTATTTTTTTTTATTACTCGAATGACTTCAAATTTTTCTGACTCTATGTTCTGCTGTAGAGGGAAATACAGTGTCCCTGTTGAAGCAGGCACACATGCGCAGTCTCCCACACAGATGTCAGTATGCACTTTGCAGCAGACAGAACACCATGACCATAACCTGCTTTACAGGTTATTAACAGTTATGCTTTATATTGGCCTAATTTTATTTATTAGGGTGACGCAAATGATGAAGACACTCTATGTGTTCTGAGACAGTTGCTGAGGTGAATGCACTGGGCTTTTTTATTATGGCACACATTTGAATGTGTCATAAATAAGTGACTGGCCCTTACACTTATCTTTTTTACTGTAGGATTTTTCACAACCTGCCCCAGAAACTGAGTCCTCTACCTCAATGGGCTACAGAAGGTAGGAATGCTTTAAACCCTTGACATAAATTACAGTCAGTCCTATGTTTGTATATAAAGTCATGCCACTTTTTGTGATTTTGATTTAACCTCCAGAAAACAATAAATGATTGTTTGTGGTGGAATTATGTTTCAAAATGAGTCTAGAACTAGACTGTTCACTAAAGGAGCTGGACTGTGAGCTGAGGAGGCTCCAAATTAAAAAATATAAATTGGAGATCAAACAGCTGAAAAAAAAACAGATCTCAGTATGTGAATTTATTTAACCAAATAACACTTTAGTATGAACACTCTATGAATATTTATTAATGTAACTTTCTCTTGCTCTCTTTCTTCCTCCCTAGCCACATGACCAATACATTAGTTTGAGACCGTTCTAAGGTTACGTATGTAACCTCTGTTCCCTGAGAACAGGGAACGAACGCTGCGTCTAGCTGACGCTATGGGGAACGCCTCCAGCGTCACAGGTGTCTGAAGCTACTATCGAATCACGTCAATCCTATTGACCGACGACAACCCATGACGTCATCACTATGCGACCCGGAAGTATATAAGGGCGCTGTGCCAACACATACACATCTTCTCGTCTGAAGGGACTGTGTGGCAGACAGGCCCTGAAGCATGGCAAAGCGACGCAGCGTTCGTTCCCTGTTCTCAGGGAACAGAGGTTACATACGTAACCTTAGAACGTTCCCTTTCGAAAGGGAACTCTCGCTGCGTCTAGCTGACGCTATGGGGAACGATATACCAACGCCGCCATGCTGAGGGGAGTGTCTGCCTAGTGGCAGTGACCACTGTCAACACAAGTAAATTCAACTGAACAAAAACCTGAGCCACTCCCTCAGGTCACACTGGGCTGTCAGCGACAGCATTCCCTACGGTCATAGCCCAAGCTATACATCTAATCGGAACCTTAACGCAACTGCGTGAGGTTCTTATCCAGACTGCTCAAAGGCCCGAGACCACTACTTCAACAGAAGGGGTTACTTTAAGGGAATGTGGCTAGGGGACCCGAGGGAACCCTGGCCAGTCACTCTTCGGGAAACAAGTTCTCCCGAATGCCACCAGGGAGGCCTGACCTGGTGCCCTAAGAGTTATGGACACTTCGGTTTAGCCAACCCTGTCTTTTCAGAGACAGAGCCTCTGGATGGTGCCCAGGAGGCATCCAAACTAAGGGACTGAAAAACTGGCAGTCCTACTCAGCCCGGAACTCAGAGACGGGTTATCCAAGAGAGCAATACTCAGCATAGCGCTTTACAACCCTTGCTAGCGAGGGGAGTCTGCCTGCTCAATCAAGGATCTATCAGGTGCTTGTGTTTCAAAGCAATAAGGAGGCCGGAAAGGCCTACGGACTGATCTAACAAGGAGGCCTCACGAGAGGCCTACAACCGTCTGACCAGGCTCAGGCGGCTGTGTGCTCATAGACGACCCTCAGTGAGGGGAGCAGCTGAGCCTGCCTGGCGGGTAACCTCCAGCTGTAGGCCAACTATGACCAGTTCTAAGACAGAGAACTGGTAACTAAGAAGTGCCTACCTCGGGAACTTCGCCTTCAAGGAGGCCCGGTGGGCCTACTACCTGATAAAAGGTTTATCCCCCAGGGAGGCCTATAAAGGCCTACTACCTAACAGCACGCCATGCTGGCAACTTACAGAGCGTTCAAGCTCACCTTCAGGGAGGCCTAGAGAGGCCTACTACCTGACAGCAATATATGCCAACTTATAGAGCGTTCGAGCTCACCTTCAGGGAGGCCTAAAGAGGCCTACCACCTGCCAGCGAAGCATGCTTACTGCTGAGGTTACATCTAGGGAGGTCCCGTGGGCCACCTGATAACAGTTGAAGCTGTCTGTCAAGGCTGGAAAACTGAACTTGTTTTCTCAAGGAGGCCAAATGAAGGCCTGCTACCTGACAGTCAAGCTACGCAGGCTAGCCGAGCATCCTGACTCAGGAACTCGCCCTCAAGGGAGGCCTATTGAGGCCTACAACCTGATAGCCAGTCTTTTAGGGAGGCCTGGAGAGGCCTACTACCTGTTTATTTTTCGTTCCTAACTGTTTCTCAAGTGAGTGGGCCCCAAGAACGCCTTAGGGAGGCCTAATAAGGCCTACTACCGGCCTCTGGGATAAGCCCGGTACAGGCCTACTGTCAGATAGCAATATATACTACTGATCTAGTGACCATGACCTGGGAACTCCTTTTCAGGGAAGCTTTTGTAAAGCCTTCCACCCATTTTAGCCTGCTTCCACTACAACAGGCCTTTAGGGAGGCCTGATGAGGCCTGCAACCTGCTAGCCGGCAGGCCAGTTGTCCCGATGTGATTATCGGTACTTCCTCCAGTGAGGCCTGCTTTTTTTAGCGAGGCCTTCCAACTGATAATATGCCTGATCAAGAGGCCTATAAAGGCCTACTTGGCAGCCGACCCTCAGGGGAGCGTAATGGCTCTTTACACCCTGATAGCCAGCTAGGCTGGTTCTTCTGCCTTCAGGGAGGCCTGATAAGGCCTACCACCTGAGTAGCCTGCCAGGCTAAAATACTCCCGATGCCCACACATCGGTACTTGCCTCCCGGGAGGCCTGACTGAGGCCTTCCACCTAACAGCCGACCATCAAGGAGGCTTATTGTAGCCTATACCCTGAAAGCCAGCCGGGCTATTTTTCACGATGCCCTGCATCGATACTTGCCTTCCCAGGAGGCCTGGTGAGGCCTACCTAGATAGCAAGCTATGCTAGCTGCCCGGGAACTTCTACCGGAAGCTCACCCTCAAAAGAGAGGCCTAAAGAGGCCTTCTATCTGAGAGCAAGCCTACTAGAGAGGCCTAGTGAGGCCTACCACCTGCTAGCACTACCTCAGCCGTGCTAGCTGTCAAGCGACTGAGACTCAGAGCGCTCCTCCAGCGAGGCCTAGCTTCAAAGGCCTGCCAACTGATATCAAACACATTGCACAATGTGAGAGTAACAAAAAAGACCCTAGGGGCTCGTCTCCATGGAGGCCTGATGAGGCCTACCGCTTGATAGCCATCAGGCTAGCCATATCAAATTCACGCCTTATTTTCGGCTCTCGCCCTCAAGGAGGCCTGAAGGGGCCTACTACCTGATAGCAAGCAATGCTAGCTCCCCGAGTATCCAACTCAGGAACTCGCCTCCAAGGAGGCCTGGTGAGGCCTACCACCTGGTAGCAAGTTTAACTGACTGCTATGAAACCCTTGACAGTTAGATCCACTGGCTGACTAATACTATTATTGCTTTGACAAAAACGACTCTCAATTGAGAGGAGGCTACCACAGGGATGGTACAAGAAGGCTCAAAATCACGAAGTGACGACCAGAGGTGACAGTGCCTCAGCAATGCAGCTCCCTCATCCACATAGCCTAAGCCAAATGCCCAACTGAAGCTCCGGCATCAGTCTCTAACAAACACTCTGAAGGAGACAAACTATTCTAACCTGCGGTGGCTTACCGAAGGTATATAGTAAAAAACCCTAAGCGGTAGAAAGACAACACTCCATTCTCCCAGAAGGGTGTGCTACCGCTTAGTATCCCGCAAACATTTCAATAGAAAGATCGGCGGCCTAAACACCACTCTCACACTGAGAGGAGGCCTTAATACAAAACTATGATACCATGAGCGGTGGCCAGCCCCGCGATAACTCAATCGCAGAAGGGAAGGCCAACACATACTCAAGCAGCACCTGATGCTGACATAAGCCACCTACAGGGAGAAAACTTCAGTTAGCTCCGTCTCAGAAAAATCCCGTACTGCAACAGGGAATGGTGTCTCTGTAAGAAGCACATTTTTTAGTGTTTCAACACAAAAAATTACCACTCTCACCTGCGGCACGTAGAGCGAAGACTCACCAAGCAGCTATCACCGCGATGTTCTACCGCCCTTGCATGCCTGAAAGTGGCGCTCTCACTAACCAAGCTACGGCGGGCCGTCAGAACCACTGTTCTAATCATCATAGGCCCGCCTCAGGCCTGATGTAAGAAGCGCCTGGGATTTAAAAGACATAGAATGTTAAAATGTTGCATTAAAAAGGCATTTTAAAAAGGAAAAGGGAGAGGGTAGGATTGAAATCCCCTCAAAGGAGGTGACCCATTACCAACGCCGGGAGCGCTTGTCCTGGATCACCTCCCTAAGATCCCTTTTCCTGCGGGACTGGCGTCTCCTCTGTGTCCTACTCCTCAACGGAGGAGGGGCACGGGAAGAGACGCTCACTCTCTGGTCCATTCTACGGCCCTCGAGCCGCGATGGACCAGGTCCCGCCTGCCTGGGTGCGGACGCAGACCTCAGCGGTATACAGTTTTTAAATGCGGCTGAGCGCGCCTTCGCCTCTCTGAACTTCCCAACCACCGCCTCTACGGAGGTGCCAAAAAGTTCAGAGGGCGAAACTGGTGAATCGAGGAGAAAGCTCTTTTCTTTCTCCCCGATGTCAGCCAAGCTCAACCACAGGTGCCTCTCCGTGGCCACCATCGCCGCCATCGACCGCCCGATCGCGGCAGCGGTTTGTTTAGTGGCCCGGAGAGCCAGGTCTGTGGTGCGGCGCAACTCAGCCACCGCCTCAGGGGACAGCCCCGCCCCCTGGTCGAGGTCTTCCAGCAGATCCGCCTGGTACGCCTGCAACACAGCCATCGTGTGCAGGGTCGCACCAGCCTGACCTGCTGCCGCGTACGCTCTGCCATTCAACCGCGCAGTCGCCCTCAGCGGTCGGGATGGCAGAGTTGGAGCTCTCAGTGTCGATGCACGCCCTGAGACGAGATAGTTCGCGAACGTCTCGTCCATGGGGGGCATCGACACATACCCGTGCTCCGCCATCCCCTCGACATCAGCGAAACTAGCTCGCTGATGCCGGTGGATGCGGGCGGAGTACGGGTTCCTCCATGCCGCCCGGACCTCATCATGGAGGTCCGGGAGGAATGGAAGGCTCGCCTGAGGTACTGGGCTGTGGCCGGGGAGAAACCGATCGTCGAGTCTACCACGTGCGATCTCTCCCCTAGCGCGCCGCCAAGGCAGCCTCAGCCTGCCCGCGGCGCGCTCCACAGTGTCCAGCAGCTCAGCGTACGCGGGACAGGGTGGCTGAGAGGATCCAGGCTGATCCTGGTTGTTGTTACCACCCTCCTCAGCCATCTCCTGCCCGTCCAGAAGAGCACTCGCTGCAGAGCTTCTCGGAGAACTGCCATTCTCCACGTCGACCTGCAGCTCACTCTCGTCAGCCGCTGGATCGTCTGAGAGAACAACGCCTCTCTCCAGACGATCGGCGAGCTCCATCTGGGAGCCCCACGATGTGCGTAGCCGCTCCGCCTCAGCGGGAGTGGAACCCACATCGGTTGCGCCAGATGAAGCGCCCCCTTCCCTCGAGAAGAGGGCCAAACGAGAGCGGAGAGTTCGCAGCGGAAACCTCTCACAATTTGCACAAGCAGAACCCTCAAGAACTGCTTGTGCATGCTCTTCTCCCAAGCAGAAAACACATAGAGTGTGTGTGTCTTCCGGTGTCAGAAATCTCTGACACGGGTCGGCACACTTCCTGAAGCAGTTCTGCCTCTTCTCAGTGCGTTTCATAATGTTACAAAAGTCTTTTACCAGGATCCGTAGAATTTACCGCTTTACAGACAGTCCCTGAAGACGAGAAAGATGTGTATGTGTTGGCACAGCGCCCTTATATACTTCCGGGTCGCATAGTGATGACGTCATGGGTTGTCGTCGGTCAATAGGATTGACGTGATTCGATAGTAGCTTCAGACACCTGTGACGCTGGAGGCGTTCCCCATAGCGTCAGCTAGACGCAGCGAGAGTTCCCTTTCGAAAGGGAACAGTCTGCAGTGTCAGTGTGCTTTTATTAAGTAAAATATTGTGTTGTGATTGCATCTCTGACAGCTGCCCCAGGGTGGTCAAGTGTGATGGGGTCAATTTCATTGGGGAGAAGCTGGTTTTGTGGTGGTACTCGCTTCTTTCTGATATTGGCTATATTGTGCAGAATGGCACATGCAGCCACTATCTGTGATGCCTGCTCTGGTGACACTCTTAAGCGCCGAAGGCAGTTGAAATGCGCCTTTAGGATGCCAAAGGTCCTCTCGATCTTGACCCTGGTTTTACTGAGGGCCACACTGTTGCCCCGTCTGAGGGTCAGGATAGGGAGTTAGCAAAAACCTCTGGCATGCATAACCCCTGTCTCCGGCCGTCAAAAAGCCCTGTCATAGAACAGAAAAGGGGAAAATTGTGAGATCCAGGGAACACAATGAAGCCATTTATGTACCCCTGCAGATTGAGGACCACCTTGCGAATGGTTCGACAAACCGTGTTTTTCCCTTGATTCTCCGCATTACCGGCCGCATACAAGTATGTACCACTTGCAAAAAATGCAACGCAATACGTACCATATGCGGTACTGTAAGGGCATGGCTCCGACGAGTCACATTTGTTATGTGCGGCTCAAGAAGTTTGCAAAGATAACAGATTCCTACTGCGGATCAGGAAAGTCAAGCGGATTTTGTCTGTCCCTAAAAACTCTTTCTCTACAAAGTGCTCTTCTAACAATTTGCGCGGAGATGTCCACAGGATTTGGAAGAAAAGGTGAAGCCATTGCAATAGATGCGGGGAATTAGTTACGTCATATTTTTTGCTCACAGCTGATTGGTCAAACTTAAGTCTGAGATCTCGAATCCAGAACATAACCTGCCCCAGAGCAGGTTAGCCGTGCAGCGTAAGATACCATGGCGACGAACACAGATTAAAGCCGAGCTACTTTCATAGTACCTAAAACCCAGGATTGGCACAAACTAAGCTTAAACATATCTGGTTAGCCAGCTAAACCGGCTTCATGGTACAGGCCCCAGATTTTGATTAGTCAGATGGGGTTTGCATCTTTACATCATGGGATAAGATGTAACAATGTGTGCTTTTAAACATTAAACATATGTAACTAGTAATAAACCTACAAGCCAAACATGCTGATTGTTGTGATTTTATCCCACACCTTCTAACAGTTTGAGAGAACTGAAGTATTACATGTTGTTTGAATCTTGATTAGTTCTGATGAGGGTGAGCCTCAGGTAAAATCTTTTCCACAAAGTAATTTGTTTCAAGAACAATATGTAAAATATATATGTAAAATTTACAGACACCAGGCTGGGAATATATTCTTTGAGCCAACATTCTTTGGGCTATGCAAACTGCATCATCTGCATACATGGAGCAATCGTACTGCTTTGTAGTGGTCCAAACATGAATCAACACCATTTATGTGCACATAATTCAGTTGTGCCTACTCTAACTAAAATGTATTTGAAAGTATAGTTTATTAAAACTAATGTGATGTGTTTATGATAATGTCTCTTATGATAAAGACACTGGGCATTTGTTGTCTTATTGTCTTTTTTTTAAAGAGAAGCTTAAACACATTAGACATACACCGTTTTTGACACTAAAGACTAAATCTCTCTGATATGATATAAGCAATGGGAACTTGATGAGACACAGCCTGCGGGGATATTGGGGCCCTCTCCTGAAGCTAGGCCTGGGAGAGATCACATGCGAATGTCTGGTGGGCCCCAGTTGGGCTAAACCTGAGTAAACAAAATGGAGCCACCTCCTCACTAGTCTCAGCCTCAGACGTCAAGCCCACGGACATTGGCTGAACATCTGATACATATAGTACACTTTTCTGTAAACACTTCAGGAGTTTTGAAGTCGTCATCTGATTGGTTGAATTCTACAGGATGTCTGCAAGACGTGTATGCTGCGTTCTTTAACGGTGTGCCTGGAAACAAATGCTGTCAACAAACAACGTTGTGTTTACAACTGTGACAATGAGTGCTTACCAGGATCAACTAAACGCTGGATTTTTAAGTTTGTGGCTATTTATATATGCACGCCGGTCTGTTATTGCAAGGTCATCGACTTTATATTCTCATGACCCCAAACGTGATGGAGCGCAACTGTGATTGGTTTTGTTACATGTCAGTCAAACATTCTCTTGGGCGGTCCTTGGCCAATGAAAGATGCGAAAAAATCCAGACCTTCTGCCGTCTGCCTGAAGGTCTGGCTGCGTGAGACTACCTCCTCACAACTTTAGAGGACCGATGAAATGCACAATGGGTGGCAAGTGGAGAAGGGGGGCCTGTGTTGACAGGAGATAGGTAAGCAAGGTTATGTATAATTGTAGGTTTTTGCCCAATTTCAACATATGACTTACATTTGATTTACATTTCTAACTAGAAATAAATATTGTATTCCTAGTTGTAGTTCCTAGCTGCTCTTGATATCAACATGTTCACAGTTGTTTTATTGTTTTTTACAGGGACCAGATGTTCTACAGACTCAAACTGACTCAAAGTCTCTTCAAACTGTTTTTCTCTAATAGTAAATTACAGGTATGTTGAACAGGAACTGTTTCAAGTTTCTGTGTTTAGATTGGTGTGCTCAAAATGTGCCTTCCTCTGTTAAAGGTGCACTATGTAACATTTTTTTCAGTAAAATATCCAAAAACCACTAGGCCAGTGTTATATATTTTGCTCAGTTGAGTACAATATCCCAAATGTCTTCAACTATTTGTAAATTGTGAGAAAATTGCTACTTTAACCAAGGAATCGGGACGCGTGAGGGAGTCGCCTGTCAATTGCGTCATATCTGCGTTACCCTCAGTTATTTTGCAGAAACGCTTTACTCTTACTGCAGTGTGCAACAAGCGTCATAAGAGCCGCTGAGCGAACGCACAGAGTAATGCCATAACAACTTGGCGTCATCAAACTACGCCTTTGTTTTGAATAGGCGATCTCTAGTGGACGGAAAAGTTACATAGTGCACCTTTAAGTGCATTTGGGTTATGTTGTGTTGTCAGCTGATAGGGCCATTAGGGGAGGGGTCATTGTCTTTCCAGCTTCCCTGCATACAGCCTTTGTGACACAAAACATGTCTTATACATTTTAAGTACGGGCAGGGTGATTTCCACATTGTTTCCGAACAAAAATTATATGATATAAGATTTATTAAAGTCTAATATTCAATACTTATTTCAGTGACTTATTTATATAAATGGTATATACGCTGCATTATAAGCCCTGCCAAAAGGTTTCAGGAGGTACTTTCAGATGCAAACACTTCCTGTGTGTGAAGTCATTGGCTAATAGGGCAGTGAGGCAACAAGGTAACTGCCTAAGCTTTTGGATGCTGACAATATGTTCAGAATTATTTGCAAATTGCAGACAGGTTTATTAAGCTGGGATTGGTACGAATAACTGCAGAACACTGGACCCTAGGACTAGTTGGAGAGCCCTGCTCTATGGAGTTCAACTGCTGGATCTATAGAAGGGTCAGATCTTCTGTAATAAAGAGGAGTCTGTAATGAGTCTTAGATAGCAAGGGTAGGATCTAAATGCAATGTATTTAATGAATAAATAATCAAAAGGTTACAAGAAACTCAGGAAAGTAACAAAACAAGAACTAAGACTAAGACCAAGAATTAGCCTTACAAACTAACCTCAAATGGACCAAACCTGACAATGAACATGAAACAAGTAAACACGAGGGCTAAATACACATGGGCTAATTGGGAAAACAAGACACAGGTGAGAACAAAGAGGAAGGGAAAACAGACATGTTCTATATACTGTGGCGTACTTCCTGATGAGAACCAGAAACCTACCTACATTTTGTTTTGTGAATTTAATTAGGACCAGAAATTTGCCTGAAACATCCTGTTCGATTTAGGCATATCCTCTGACTTGTGTGTTGAGCAAATACTACCTGTTTCTTGAGATGAAAAAATGAAATGTGGGCATTGTTCTGTAGTTTTTTATTTATTAGAATAGTAATTTAAAAAACTGACTGCAAAATACAATAACTTTTCTTTCAAAGTCCATTTTCATGTTCCTCTGTATTGGTCCTGACTAAGTCTTCCATCTCTGCAGTGATAGCAGTTTCCTTCATTTCAGCTAGTTGTTTAGAGGTGAGAGGAAGCTCTGCATCAGAACTACACAGGTGATGCCAACGCTGTCAATACACAAATACAGGAAAACAACAGTTAAGCAGTACTGAAAAGCAGATTAGATTCTCTTGGTTAGTTAGCATTGGTTAAATATCTCTGTTTTGAACTGAGATCCTTTGAGGCTTGTTTAACTGTTCAAATATGGGTGCACTAATATGCATTAATCCCTGCTTAAAGGGTTACTTCAGTGATTTAGCATTAAGCTTTGTATCAGTAGAAACCCGGTAGTATATTTGAATTGTCATACTTTCCCCACTCATGTCCCCCTGAGACGAAAGAATTCTGCATTTTGTTTCTGGAAAAAATCCTCAGATGATGCAAATATTGTCATTTTGCTTCATCAGGGGATTTTTTGGCCAGAGCCAAGAGACTACAGACAGTAGAAGGAGCTAGTTCCGCACGTTATCAAACCGCCCACAGGGGAGGGATCTCACTCACAGAATGTAAATGCGCTCGGCTCGACCTCGGGCATTCATAACGGAGCGGCACAGAGAAAAGTGAGTGTTTCAACTTTTCAATTAATTCCTATGAAAGTTTAGCTTCTATAGGCATGATCTGAAAACACGCCAGACTGGACAGGCGTCGTTAATGACTGCCACGCTTACCTCAGCTCTTCGCTCTCGTGATGAATGAAATCTGACTCCTGCTGCATTTGTGCCGTGACCTTCGTTCGGCTCACTCAAACCTTATTGATAAGACACGTTTAGTGTTTAATTGTAGTGTCTGTTCTCTAATGGAATGAAGTGATTGTATTACTATGAAAATCAAAACCACGGTGGGGTGGAGCCGCGGTGGGAAAGTGATAACCCGTAGCCGTGGCTTTGGGAGTGGCCTCGTTGGACAGCGAAGCAAGTGCATTCTGGGAGTTGTTGTCTTTCATCCACATGAGACAAAAATACATTTTCTGTCATTTCTCAGTTTAGAAGGCACCAGACCCAGTTTAATTACACATTCATCTTCCCAGCACTGAAGTACCAATTTAATGCACAGATAATCACATGTTAATGTATGACTCATGAAGAACTAAACCATTTATTAATGTTTACTAATAGAGATTCTATATGATTAATAGATTAAGTTATATATGAATTGCTATTAATCAAATGTGCCATCATGTATTCATTCCTTAATAGCATACAGTATTAACTAATAGTGTAAATTAATGTGGAATTACCACAATGAGTCATGTATTTCAACTTCCAGTTGTCAGCTTTATTTAATCATTAGCTAATGATTTGCAAAGGTATCATTATTATGACTACTTTTTGAGGCACATGACTAACTGTTAACTAACTGTTAATATGTCATTTTGGTTTTGACATCCACACTAGCCATGGGTTTCAATTTCTAACCGTCTAGCGATTTCACTGTGCCAGATGAACTGCACATCCAATACCTTGGTTGATCATGGCACAGTCAGGTTAAGCTTGAGGTTTAGGATTCAAATCGGAACACTGAGAACATACGACTGGGAACACGGTGTCTAGACCAGACAAAGACAATAGAACCCATTATAATCAGTGACTAAAGGTGTTCAGTTCAAACCGGACTTCGGACAATAATGCCTACAGAGCCAGAGAATATATGCTGAATAGACATAGAACAGGTTTAGTTTAATTCCGATAATTTTAACTTGTGTTGCCACCTTGCTTTTATCCACTAACATTAATAGTACAAGCATGTTGTAGCTGACCCTGTCCGAATGAGGTCCAAAACTTTACTGATGAGTTTTATGAAGTTTATTGTTCATAACACAAAAGATGAAGCATCTGTTTTCACTCCAGAAAACCAATGTAAAAGCTGAACACACAGTTCAAGAAGTGCGCATTAAAGTCTTAACCATAAACTCTCTCTCTCCCTTGCATCGATCAGCATAGGCCTACACAGCGAATTATACAAAACACTCGTTACAATTAATAATAAACAAATATATACAGATCTTATGCCTTTTCAGGGGGTACTTAATAATCTGGTAAACTTTCTATCCATAAAACAACTCAGATAAAGCATTATAAAGTGCGCGCTCTCCCTTTCATGACTGCCGTGACAAGTGTCGCTCCGGACTGGAGACTATAAACTGGATCGCGAATAGTTGGTACTGATCCATCCTTGAGCTTTAACATTTTAGCAAAACCTGCCTTGAACTGTCCCTCGTTCTGGCAATGCACCTGCATTACTAACAATACATTGTTGTCGCTGCTCGTGCACAGAGAAAATGGTGGACAGTGTACAACTGGCTGAGGGTGGAAATCATGCTAATACTGAACAGTCTGTCAGCGCCGTGGGTGGAAACGTGCAGATTAAGAGGCGGTAATATTAAAATAGATCCCCTTCCTACGTCAGAAGGGGAGAAAAATCTGAGCGGCTCGTTTTTCCACAGGCTTGCAGAAAAAGGCTTACCAAAACAAAGTTACTGGGTTGTCCTGTTTCACGTTTTCTTGGTTGGTAGATGCACCGAGGACCTGATTATGGCACTTAAACACGGAAAATGTCAGATTTTCATGATATCTCCCCTTTAAGTAATTAATACATGGCGACACATTTAATTAATAGCAATTCATATATTACTTAATCTATTAATCATATAGACTCTTTATTAGTTGCTGATGCTAATCATTAATTAATGGTTTAGGTCTTCATGAGTCATACATTAACACGTGATTATCTGTGCTTTAATTAAGCATGAATTAATGCATATTAGTGCACCCGTATTGTAAAGTGTTTCCAACATCTTTTCATCCTCACCTGTTTCAGACTCCCTTTCTCAGCACACATTCGGCCCAACGCCCATCCAGGCACCAACAGAATGGAGGACAGGGCCAGTAACCAACCTAGTGCGTATGCCCAGTCCGGGTACACATACCAGCGGTTAAAAGTCAGGGGCTGGTACTCCACCAAAGAACAGATGAAAGACACCTCAGAATGGAAAGGGGAAAAGAGAAATGGGAAGTAAATAGTAAGAACTGGGTGCAACTTAAGTGGTTATGTTTGAGAAGGCTTCAGGAATTCAGGAACACCCAAATAATATTCATTAAGTCAAGACAAACGCAAACTGATGCATAAAATGCAGAGACACTCACCAGGGACACGAGAGGAGTCAGGTATTTCCAGCACAGCATGAATATATAGTTAGGGCGTGACTTTGTCATGTCTTCAATGATGTCAAACATTCTCTCAGCCCCTGTGGTGTGTAGAGGATTTAGCTTTACTGGCTTTCCAGCATTGTCATTGTATTCTGTTGGCTTTATTATGTTATGGTCTGCGCTGTGTGTTACTCACCAAAAATCCAACCCATGGCCAGAGACTCAAACACAGACAGGAACAGAACACAAGCTCCATTACAGGCATAGTAGTCAAACAACTGGAATACATACATCCCCCCCTGCAGGTCACAATACAACATTACTGCCAGGGCCAGATTAAGATATTGTGGTGGTTAAAATGTAAAACTCAGATTAAGTAAATAAAATAGCACTGGCCCTCAATCTTAGAGCTCTGGGAATTTATAGAAGTTTGAATAGGTTTGTTTTAAACTTAAACTCTTCTAAAATGTGTTAAGTACCTGTAAAATATTTAGGTAATGTTTTAGATTACAGCCCGGAAAGTACTGCGCAAGTAAAATTAATTTACAGCGTAACTTTCGGTAATTGTAATGTACCTATAAAGTACATACTTGTATATATATATAAGGGAACAATATGTTTCCTCCAAGTTTGGCGGATAAAGGGGTAACTAGCAGGAAAATTAATACATTATTTTATTTATTTATTTTATTTATAATACTCTTTAAGTATTTTAGAGCTAAGGGATAATACTATTATGATAATCTTAAACTTGGGAGCAATTTTTGCAAGAACATAAACTGTATAGCTTTTTGTAATAATAGTGTACCAATACAATTTAATATTTTAAGATTATTTTTCTTTATTGGGGAAACTTTCCATGCATATAGCAGGTGGAGGGTGGCCTATGGTTTTTATAGTAGGCTAGTTTTATATTTACTGTCAGTGATCGCCTTACTCACTGTTCGGTATACTCGCATACAGAGGCGGACCTAACCATTAGGCAAAGGTAGACGACTTCCAAGGGCCCCCTAAAATGCTTTTTATATACAAGATGTGTGTTCAGCCTGGATGCACAAGCGATTGTTATGATGTTTGTTCGTTACCATGACAATCGTCTGTGCGTCCGCGTTGAACATGATTCTTGGTTATCCTGCTTGTAGCAAATAATTTCGTATTCCGCAAATCGTATTATATTTTTATTGTTTTAAAATGATGCTCACATCTGTCAAGGACCCAAGTAGAGGATATATGTGCAGGTACTTTCCACCCAGGCACTCAAATCTGACACAGCACATATGTCTTTCATTTTTGGTTGACATAATCCTGTGTGTGTAAATGTATAATTTCCTTTTCATTATTTATTTCAGGTCCATCTAAATTTGTAGTTAAAATAAATAAAAATAAATGTGTTTTAAAGTTTAGAATTATAGTGAAAATGACCCCAAAGCACCACCTAGTGTCCAACCTACTCTAATACTGTTATAACCTGTTTTAACATGAAAACCATAACTGCACTGGGGTGAAAATTATGATATGGCAAGTCTAATACACACCACACCCCTTTGAAAGTTCCGTGTATGGTTTCACAACAAAGCCTACAGTTGCTATTTTAGGGGTCTAAAACAAGAGGTCTACAACATGAAACACAGCAATTGTAACATGGAGATGAAAAATGTAGAAAAATTGGACAACTGGGAAACGGCCATGCAGCAGCAAGCATCACAACAGAGAAAAGAACCTCAAGTTTAATCCAGGTAAATGTGTGCAATTGTATAGGGCCCCATTCCTAATTTTGCCTGGGGCCCCAATATCACAATGGACCCTATCATACAGCCAGCGCAATGCAACGCCAAGCGCGACGCAAGTGTTTTTAGCTAATTTCAGCCCGACGCAGACATTTTCATGTCCAGCGCCACGTTGTTTAAATAGCAAATGCACTCACGCCCATCTGTTCGCCCATGGGTGTGCTGGTCATAAAACGAGTTGTGTTCAGGTGCATTGTTGGCGCGTTGCTATTTTGAGGCAACTGAAAACATAGTATTCTTTGGGTTAATTAAAGGGCGCGTTAGTAATATGTACCTATAGGCGGGTGCACAATGCGTGTACACTCTGCTATTACACACACAGGGTGCAGCAGCACACAAATATTTTTAAATGTTAAAAATAAAAGGATTCCTCTCTGGAGAAGCGTTCAGTCTTTCCGGTCACAAATTCCGCCAAGTAAATAGCGAATCCGCCATGGTGCAAGCACAACTCGCTTTTAAAGGGAGTGTGAGATAAGACTCTGACTGGTTTACTGCACTCACCCATGACTCATTAGGAGACTAAGTACAACTCTTTTGGACCATGCGCCTGGCGTGCCAACCATTTTTTCTAACTAGCAAAAGTGGATTCGGACACACCCAAAGTGCATCAGCTGCATGCGCATCAGACCATGCACTCAGATAGCTAAAATAGGGCCCTAAATCTGCCCTGAACGGTTTGATATATTTTGGGGAGGCTCTTCACCTTTCTGTCTTCTTCCAGCATTATGTGATGGTCACTGAACCACCAGACAGGACGGGGACATTATTCTCTTTATGAATATTATGTTAAATTCATATTTGTTCCAAGTCTTTCAGGCAGATTTGAAAAGTTGGGTCAATTTTCACTGGTTTACTGTCCACTTTAATGTTTACCCAAAAATTAAAATTCTGTCATCATTTACTCACACTCAAGTTTTTCCAAACCTGTATGTTTTTCTTTCTTCTGCTAAACGTGTTTGCACCACAGGAACTGGGTACAATTTTAGTTATTCACTTCAAAATAGTGTCTAACTCAGCACAATAGGAACTACCATTGACGAAAGTATACGTTGATTGGACGAACACAAGCGACACGAAACACTGGCAACCACCATTTACAAAAAGTTATATAGTAAATTCAGTTTACTCCATGAACATGGAAAACAGATAGATGGACCAACAGCGAAGTCTAGGCACTTCTCAACCTTTACGCTAAATAGGAAATCCAATGCAACTTTGAAGAGACAAAGCCAAAATGCTCAGCTATAATGCAGTGCTTAAATTACTTCCCTGTCGACTGGCTTACGTCACTTCAGAGTTCCTACTGGCAGTATGAATGCAACAAGGAAAATGCCCCTAGGGCAATGTTTCTATAACTGACTTCCTATAACTAACCAGTGCGAAAGCCCCTAATGACTTCCATAGTATGGAAAAAAACTGTTCTTCAGAATATCTTCTTCTGTGTCAAGTATATGATGACTGAATTTTCGTTTTTGGGTGATCTCCTTACCTCTGTAACCATGATGAGTTGGCCAAAGAAGCAAGTCAGACAGAAGACTAGGAGTAAAATTTCTCGTCGTCCTGTTTTGCGCAGCACCACAGGGAACAGGTCAATCACTGATGTCATGACAGCTTCCATTGAAACAAACTTCAAAGAGAGAGTAAATTATGAAATTATTTTAATAGTTGGGTGCTGTAATAGTTTCAGTGTGTTACACTATCCCTGTAACACACTGGAAGCTGTTTTTCTAACTAACACCAAAAGATCCCAGTGGATTTGTAGATGCTGTTGTTTTTTACACTCCACAAATTACTCAAAATAAAATGTTTATAATTCATGAACTTCAACATTTACCATGTGCTTTTCCATGTCAATATTTTTGGTTTATACTTTGTATATATTTTCACTTACCTACAATAATTTCTCTAAATTATTACGCCCCATCTTATGCAACACCAAAAAGGCAGAGTTCCCTGACACTCAGGGACATTGTGGATGCATTTGGGTATTTATTGTAAACATATTTTGTACACGCAGAGAGACAAGTCAAAATTATTGACTAGGGATATGGTGTAAAGATATTACGCTGAAAATCCACTGGGTTATATGAGATGCCAACTTGACCTAAATAATATAATAATTTAAATAATAATAATAAAAAAACAAAAAAAACCAAAAACAAATAGAGAACATGCAAATTAGTGCTTAAGACATTTATATTTAAAATGTATTTTTGTTTGATGAATCAATTTACACTTTATACAGTCATGTTCAACAATATGTCGATACTGACGATACCTGACGATATGTCGATACCCTCGGATTGTGTTCCCAAGTAATACCCCTAATGGGTCTTACTTGGGAACACCACCTGCAGGAAGGTGACGCAGCCCACTCCTCTAGACACTGTGCAAGTTCGGGGAAGATGAGGAGCAGGTTTTGATGGTTGCGCCTTACTGGCCCTCTCGGACCTTGTTTTCGGACCTAATTCTCCTCGCAACAGGATTCCCATATGGCAGTCATGTCCGGACCTCTGGAACCTCCACATGTGGCTTCTGGAGGGAATGCGGTGGTGGATGGATCACTCAAGCCAAACCTCTCTCTACTAGGCTTATGATTTGAAGTGGAGTCTGTTCGCTAAGATGTACTGTTTGTCCCCCGGAGTTGCCTGATCCACTTTGTGCTTTCCTTTCTGCAAGAGAGGCTCCACCTCCACCTTTAAAGTATATGAGGCTAAACTCTCTCAGGCTGCACCTCATCCCTTCCTGGGTTCTCTCTGTAGTCCTTTCTAGACTGCAGAGAGCTCCCTTTGAGCCACTGAAGTCAGCTGAGCTTAAAATCCTGTCTCTAAAGACAGCGCTCCTAACCGCGCTCACTTCCATAAAGAGGATGGGGGACCTGCAGAAGCTCTGAGCAGCACTTTGCTGCTTTGGATGTCAGCAGAAGGAAAAGGCTGTCTACAAGCTGAGGTTGGCACACTGGATAGTGGATGCCATCACCTTGGTGTGCCAGACCTAAGTGGTGCCGTGCACCCTTGGAGTGAGGGCTCACTCCACTAGGAATGTTACCTCCTCCTGGGCTCTAGTGCATGCTGCCTCTCTAGTGGACATCTGCAGGAATCCAGGCTGGGTGACACCTAGTACCTTCACGAGATTCAAAATTTTTTGGGTAGAGCTAGGTTCTTCCTGTGTTTTGGGTACAAACAGGTAAAGCGTGGGAGGACTGGCTACCTTGCTTTTCTTGATTGCAGTTCTATTCCACCCTAGGGGAATGCAAGTGCCCTCTATGCTCTTCATGAGAGTTCCCCAGCTGGCATACCCTGGATTAGAGTATCCTCCAGGCTTCCCTCGGCAGTCGGATGCCAGGCCAAGTACTTGAGATGCTTGCTCGGTCAGTCAGCCCCTGTACTGGGCTAGGTGCCTGCGTGATATGCAGTGATTCCCTGCAGGTAATCCCATATATGTATTTTCCACAGATTGGTTTCCCTGTCGGTAAACCTGTGTCTTTCCCTTGGCAGATTCCCTCTGCCCACTCTCTATGTTTGTAGTAGCTCCATCCTTCGTGGGTCAGGTTTAGCTAGGTTTGCAAATTCCAATCGCCAATTTCATTGCCTGCTTTTGTAAAATTCAGCAGTGATTGGGGCTCCCAAGTAAGACCCCTAATGTCAGTATCGACATAACGTCTCCGTTCCCTCCACCAGGGAAAAAGGATTACAACAGTAACCAAGACGTTATTCTTTCAATACTCATTTGCAGTTTTTAGTTCAAGGTACAGTATTACAAATTATGTTTATGTGTTAGTTTAAGCTCACCTGTGTATCAAGCCCCAACAAAATAATCATGATGAAGAAACAAACAGCCCACAACTGAGGGAGAGGCATCATGGCTACTGCCTGTGGATAAGCTATGAACGCTAGTCCAGGACCTGACAGAGAAAGAGAGAGATTATTTTAATCATTCTGTGTTCTTACTCATTACTTTAATACAGTCTTGTGTGCAACATTTTATTATGTTTTCAATTTTATAATACCTTCTGTGTTTTCATGAAATATTGCATTACCTGATTCCGCCACCTCTTCTATGGGGACACCCTGTTCTTGGGCCATAAAGCCCAAAACAGAGAACACAGCAAAGCCAGCCACCAAACTGGTGCTGCTGTTCAGAAGGCAAAGCCACAAGCAGTCCCTGATAAACATACAGTAGATAAAACACATATCTACCATTTGCTGGCTGAGCATCACAAGAAGCAGTATACATACTGGTAGAACATCTGGCTCATAGTTGTCAACATAACAGATATTCCCTTTCAAAAGCTACTCTCAATGCTGCGCTCATAGCGCTTTTCGAAAACATCTTTGTTTGACCAGTTGTAAAGTATGTGTGGCAAACACGCCAAGGTACTTGGCTTTAAATAACCTCTGACGACGACGTTATTGGAATGCATGCTCATGAGAGGGTATAAATAGATGTGAAACAGGTGTGCCTTCAGGTTTGTCTTCAGAGACCGTATTGTGTGTGTGTGTGTGTGTGTGTGTGTGTGTGTGTGTGCTACACTTTATCTATCTGTCCACTTTGTTAGGAGTTATAGTTTCAATTGTCACTGAGAAATGTCTGTGTGAAAGAAAAAGAAAAGCAGAACATCAGCAAACAATCATCAAACAATCAGGCAATGCATGCCTCCGTGTTCATGGCCCATCCCAGAGTATGATAAACAGGAGTTTTGCTTTGAGTGTTTGGGGAACAGCATGCTGCCCTTGCGTTTGAGCATGGCGAGTGTTAGTACTGTGAATTGTTCACTTTTAAAGTGCTTCACGCTCGTCTCGCATAATTTCAAGGGCAAGCACCAACATTGAGATCGTGGGGCTCACGAGTCGATCTGGCTGAAGCGAGAGACAGGTCCGTCCCTTTCGCTCACTCTCTCTCCAGATCGGAATGTCCTCGTATCCGATTCCAAAGCACGCCCCGGCGCCTCATTGGCTTGGGCAGAGGATGCTGCATCTCTTGTTTCTGGCTAGATGGATTTCGAGTGCACCGTCTCGAAGTTTGTACAAAAAACTCATACCACTGCTATGCCGATGATCTTCAGTTTTATTTTCCTGTGAGCTTAGATAAAACATGCTCTCAGGACAAAGTACAGGAATGTTACAGTGACATTAAGCTTTGGCTTTCTAACAACTTTCTCCAATTAAATGAGAGCAAAACTGAGGTTTTAATTGTAGGTTCTGCCACATCACCTGCCTTTGCTGGTGAGCTAGGTTCCCTGTCCCTAAAGCTTGAAGATCACGTTAAGAGTTTAGGGGTAATTATGGACTCATCTCTAAACTTCAATAAACAGATTGGTGCCGTTGTTAAAGGTAGCTTTTTTAACCTGAGATCAATTGCTTAAGTAAAGAATTTTCTATCCAGAAAGGATTTGGAAATTGTGGTTCACCCCTTTATCTCATCATGGTTAGACTATTGTAATTATTTATATATTGGTCTTCCCAGACTGCATTAGCCCACATGCAGTTAGTGCAAATTGTAGCAGCAAGGCTCTTAACAGGGGCGAGAAAGAGAGACCATATTACCCCTGTACTGCAAGCCTTACATTGGCTTCCAGTTAAATGCCGGATTCATTTTAAAATGATCCTCTTTGTCTACAAGGCACTATCAGGCCTTACCCCCCAATACATTAGCAATCTTCTTATTCCCTACTCTCCTTCTAGAGTTCTTAGGTCCTCAGATCAATGGCTTCAAAAGGTCCCCCTCTGTAATTTTAAATCGAGAGGACATTTTGCTTTTTCCGTGGTAGGTCCGAAGCTCTGGAATAGTATCCCATGTGAGGTCAGCTCCTTCAATTGCCACTTTTAAGTCTTATTTAAAAACGTAGTTATTTTCTTTAGCATTTGAATAAATAGTGTTTGCTTAGTTGTATGCAATTTTAAATGTTGATTTTAATGTCTTCATTTTTGTAAATTTTGAAAATGTGCTATATAAATAATGTTGCTTGCTTTCTCATGAAACCTCTGTAAAATCCCTGCCACCAACAGGCACAAAGGTGACTGTTCACGTCTCTGTGTTTAGATCAGTGTGCTCAATAATGTGCCTTTTTGTCCTTCGTTATATTTGGATTGTGTTTTGTTGTAAATAAAATACAAATAATTAAAAATCCAATGTTTTAATCTCCTCACATTCTTCTAGTCCCATTCAGCTGATAGGGCCATTAAAGGGTTAGTTCACCCAAAAATGAAAATTCTGTCAGTAATTACTCACCCTCATGTTGTTCCAACCATGTAAGACCTTCGTTCATCTTCGGAACATAATTTAGTATATTTTTGATGAAATCTGAGAGCTGTCTCACTCCTCCATAGGCTTTCAGAGGGACTGAAACTTGATGGCCCAGAATAGTAAGTAAAAACGTCATTTAAGGTGACTACAGTGGCTCTGTATTAAGTCTATCATGCGACGAAAATACTTTTTGAGCGGAAAAACAACAAAAATAACGACTTTATCACACTATTATTGTTGTTCAATTTGAGCCTCTGACGAGAGTTCGCGGGAGTGCCACGACGCATGCGCGAGAACTGAGATTAACCCTACTCCGAAAGAGTGAGCAGCCAGTCAAGTAGTAGTAGAAGAAGAACGCCGTAATCTCAGTTCTCGCGCATGCGTCGTGGCACTCCCGCGAACTCTCGTCAGAGCCTCAAATTGAACAACAATAATAGTGTGATAAAGTCGTTATTTTTGTTGTTTTTCCGCTCAAAAAGTATTTTCGTCGCATGATAGACTTAATACAGAGCCAATGTAGTCATTTGGACTCCTTAAATGACGTTTTTACTTACTATTCTGGGCCATCAAGTTTCAGTCCCTCTGAAAGCCTATGGAGGAGTGAGACAGCTCTCAGATTTCATCAAAAATATACTAAATTATGTTCCGAAGATGAACGAAGGTCTTACATGGTTGGAACAACATGAGGGTGAGTAATTACTGACAGAATTTTCATTTTTGGGTGAACTAACCCTTTAAGGGAGGCGTCTTTGTCTTCCCAGGTGTGAAAACACATCAATATTCATGAAAATGAATGCCTGCTTACTCAAATCATGTCTAACAAATTTTAAATCAATATATTGTTTTATGTGAATGAGTAGGCAGGAAGATTTTCATAAGCAAAATGAAGCAAAAATTATAGGCTACAAGATACAGTTTGTACATGGCACAGGGTGTTTTGGTGATGGTTCATGTTCATTGTTCATTGTTCATGTTTTAGTTTATCATGGTTATGTTTGTTTGAGTTTGTCATGTTCACAGTCTTGTCATGCACTTCCTGGTCTTGTCATGTGACTCCCATGCCCTCATGTGATCTTGTGTCTTGTCCTTTCATTGTTTAATCACTGTTCACAGGTGTCACTTGTCTTGTCATTAGTCTCAGTGTATTTAGCCCTCATGTTTGCCATGTGTCCTCGTCTGTTATTGTCATTGTAACCTGTTGTCAGGCAAGTCTGTTTATGGCCTGTTTTTGCTAAGTCTTTGTGTCAAGTCAAGTCAAGTCAAGTCCTTGTTTTATGTTTGGATTAATGTTAAGATTTATGTTTAAATAAAGAACTGCACTTGGGTCTACAACTTGCCTCTTCAGTGGAAACCGTTACAGAATAACAGACCGCCATTATGGACCCAGCAGTTACCATTGCCCACCCTCGTCAAGGCCAGCGTCCCATAGAGGACTATGTCAGAGACTTCATACGTTTCATGGACTTTGTGCCCTGGGATGAGACCATGCTTAAAAGGTGCTTTTGTTCTGGTTTGGACTCTGACTGGTTTGGACTCTGCCCTCATGCCATCAGAGGAACACCCCTGCACCTTTTGACAATACATTGACTTTATTTTGTTTTTAAGTGGTCATGCTCCAGCCCACGTCCATGCTCCAGCCCACGCCCAGGCTCCAGCCCTCGAGCCCGCTGTCCCGCCCAAGACATTTTTTGTGGGGGGCAAGGGGTACATGGAGGCCACGAAGGCCACGCCTCTGCGGCCCCCTGAACTGCCGTTGCTGCCATGGCCCGTTGAACTGCTGTTGCCGCCATGGCCGTTCACGGCTCCAGATCCTCCATGGCCGTCCACGGCTCCAGGTCCTCCCACGCCTGAGGGTCCAGGTCCGCCCACGCCTGAGGGTCCAGGTCCGCCCACGCCACAGGGTCCAGGTCCGCCCACGCCACAGGGTCCAGGTCCGCCCAAGCTCCCAGGGTCCGTCCAGGTCCGCCCAAGCTCCCAGGGTCCGTCCAGGTCCGCCCAAGCTCCCAGGGTCCGTCCAGGTCCGCCCAAGCTCCCAGGGTCCGTCCAGGTCCGCCCAAGCTCCCAGGCCCGTCCAGGTCCGCCCAAGCTCCCAGGCCCGTCCAGGTCCGCCCAAGCTCTCAGGCCCGTCCAGGTCATGTCTGGGTCCGGTGCCCCTGCACGAGCCTGGCCCACCATCCCTCCCCCAAGACCACCCCCCAAGACTCTTTGTGTTTAGACTTTTGGTGTTTTGGTTATGTTTGGGCGTCAGGGGCCGCCCATAGAGGGGGGGGGGGATCTGTCACAGGGTGTTTTGGTGATGGTTCATGTTCATTGTTCATATTTTTAGTTTATCATGTTATGTTTGAGTTTGTCATGTTCACAGTCTTGTCATGTGACTCCCATGCCCTCATGTGATCTTGTGTCTTGTCCTTTAATTGTTTAATCACTGTTCACAGGTGTCACTTGTCTTGTCATTAGTCTCAGTGTATTTAGCCCTCATGTTTGCCATGTGTCCTCGTCTGTTATTGTCATTGTAAAGTCTGTTTATGTCCTGTTTTTGCTAAGTCTTTGTTTCAAGTGAAGTCCTTGTTTTATGTTTGGATTTATGTTTAAATAAAGAACTGCACTTGGGTCTACAACTTGCCTCTTCAGTGGAAACAGTTACAGTACAGCAGACTGTGTTTGTGCCATCTGAACAGGCTAGCACAGCTGGTTTTGCTTTGGGCTCAGGCCAAGGTGATTTATTTTATAAACAAAATGAGACCTGAAGGTGCACATGTTTCATTTAATTTTATCGACAAAGTGATACCTGAAGGGGCACCTGTTTCATGTCTATTTACAGCCTCTCACGAGCACACATTTCAGTGACATCATCATCATCAGAGGTTATTTAAAGCCAAGTTCCTTGGTGTGTTTGCCACACATACTTCACAACCAGTCATAACACTATGAGCACAGCATCTCATTCCCGTTTTTTTCAGGGAACAGAGTTAGAGTCAAGTAACCCGACACATACATTTTTTTAATTGTTGACTCATTCATATGCTCATTCTTTGGTAGTGTAATTTTATTGAAAGCTCCAATACTAACCTGTAGCAGTTGTTGTTATATTTATTGTAGCTGGCTAAAACAGTGAGCGTGCCAACAGACACACTGTAGGAAAATAAGATTTGAGCTCCGGCTTCCAACCAAACCTACACATAAAGAGCACATACATTTCAATATAATTTTATATATATATATATATATATATATATATATATATATATATATATATTATAAAAAAACGTTGTTTATATAGTTACAGGAAAAAAAATACTTTTATGTTTATTTTATGTATTTTTTTTTATTTTTTAGTAACTTGTTATATTAGCTGTTATTTTAGATGTCTAACTAGGTGTCTAACTACTAGGTACTTGCATAAAAAAATGTTAGGTAGAATTGTGTTTATGTTGTATTGCAAAACACTTTTGCAGCTATTGAGGTGGGATGGAGGTAATATTTGTTCCCTGAGTCAGGTCTGGACTCTTATGTTCTCTGTTCTGTTCTGTTCCTGTTTCCGTTCCTGGTGCCATCTTTGTAGTTATTTGTAGTCCCCATTGAAGAAGGGTAGGGTCAACAATGCAATTATAGATGAGATTGCTGAAATTAATTGTAGCTGTATCTACATCCAGATATTTAAAACAATAAAATAAAATAAATACAACATAAAAACCTATATGTGCACAATAAGTGCACTATCAAATTATTCATTGAAATGTTAGTACATAGTAGTTAAAGATACATAATATAAAGTTGAACTTGTTTTTTAATGTGACAAATGTAGTGATGTATTAAAAATGTTAAATACTAAATTTTAAACTATTTTCATGTGATTTGGTCATTGCCTTTAGGCTTTATGTTGTTATTAGGTCACAGTAAGGTAGAGGGAAGATGATTGATTACCTGTGGGTCAGCGAGACGGGTCGGTTCAGGGTACAGGTAAAACACAACCCCCTGCAGAGCTCCAGGAAGAGTCAACCCTCGAATCAGCAACACCAGTAGCATCACATAAGGAAATGTGGCTGTGAAATACACCACCTACAGTACAGACACAATACAAGAAAGAGACAAGTTAATTTGATGCCTTCTGAAACATGGCTGCACATCTACTATACACTTAAGGAAACCAATGTGAGCAATGTGACACAATTTTGTAAGAAAAACTAGGACAAATACTGACTTTAAAGAAAGTAATAGATGAATAAAGTGGCATTCTTGCACACCTTGCCCGTAGATTTGACTCCTTTCCAGATACAGAAATAACATATGATCCACATCGCAATGAGACACAGAAGAATCTCCCAGTTGATCTTACCAATCTCCTCAATACCTCCAGATAGAGCCAGCACTCTTTGTCTGTAAAGAGAGACAGACAATTTGCTTTTGTTTTTATGAACAAATAAATAGTTTCAAATTAATTTGCTTAATTATTATAACATTTGCTAATGCAGAATGTTCATTCAAAGCTCAGTATCACAATTTGTATTTATTTACTCCCAGAACTCAGTAGCTGCAGGTGTTGAATTAATTAGAGATGTCCGGTTGATGGTCAAATTCTTTGCAGCAAGATTTACACAGTCATCTAAGACAGAGAAAAAAATATTAAGACATTCAGCAGATGGCACTTATTGCTTATAGTTTTAATGTTACTTTAGTTTATTTATTTAGATTATCACCTGTGTTCCAGGTGTTGTCACAGCTGGCCCAAGGCAGTTGGGAGCTGAAAGAGAAGAAGAGGTAGAAAAGCGCCCAGGCCAGAATGATGATGTAATACATGCAGCTGTACAGAAGAATCAGCATTCCTGCATAGCCAATACCTGACAAAAGCAAACAGAAACACCGACTAGAAGAGAATCAAAAAGATAAAATGAATGAGAGAATTAAAGATTTACCCAAATGAATATCTGTTGCTTATATGCACTTTGAGTTTTGGTTCTTTATACTGATTATTTATTAAACCAGATGGTTTCTTTTGAAGTATTTTTATACTGGATCATTTGTTCATATTCTTCACTTAACTAAAAAAATACATCTGCTGATTTAATGAAATAAATGGTTTTGGTTACACTTTAATTTTAAATGTGTCTATTAAAGCAGCACTAGGTAACTTTTCAACTTTTATAATATATTTTCAAGACTCTTGTGATGATACATCGACTTACAATAGGTTTGACACGTCTGCCATAGCCTGACGGGTCTGTATCATTTTTAATCGTACTTTTAAACTTCGGGTTTCGGGTAGTAACCCGAGAACAAAAAGAACTACAAAATTTGACCGCTTTACGGCATATACGTCACTTCCACCACCACCCCCACTTCCTTAAATTCGGACGTGCGAGCCCAACTATCATTTGTTTGCCGAATGTTATAGTCATGGCCGAAGCAGCACAGAAAAATAAGAAAGCAAAGGTTTTGTCGGAGGAAAGCAAAAAGAGGAAACGAGAAAGTGATCGGATTAAAGGCAGGACGAGGATCAACATTGGGCCAGCATTTGCTCGTTGGCGTGAGCTGAAGGAGCAGGGGCTACATTCTTGCAAGTAAATACATAAGATGTACAAAATCATATTTTAGGATACCTAACATGTCTGTGATATTTGTTTATTTGTCTTGCCTCAAGCTATAATGCAAATCGATTTTTCAAATTTGCAGATTCATCTATGGTAGCTTGATATCATAATATTGACAATGTATGGTTATTACCTACCACTCAAACATTGAATTGAAGTATCATATAGATTCTGTAAAACGGGAACCAATAGACTAGGCTACTATAATGATGCTGGCTTGTAAACGTGAGCATCACGATCATTTGGCGTTTGAAAAAAAATAAAACCCATGAAATTATATTCATATGACATGTGAAACATATGCCACTGTACCTGGGATTAAGACATTTCACACGCGACGCAAGCAGAACACCTGCATGTGAACTCCCCCTGCAGTGTTCAGGGCTATCATGGTTGTCATGTCAACAAATGCACTGCGATGCATCCCCTGATGACAGAGTTTACGACAGTAGTAGAGGACAATACTGTTTCCCAACTGTAGGGGGACCCCGAGAGCAAAACTTACCTAGTGCTGCTTTAAATGTATAAATGCAGTCTAATTATACATTTAAGTACCGAGTAATATTGATTAATAACATATACTTACTATAGGGTTAGGGTTAGGAATTTGACTTGGCTTAGGGTTAGTTGGATGTATTTACTGATATTACTGTAAAATAAAGTGTTACCATGGTTTCTTTGCCACTGCGTGCATACAACTGCATGACATTAAAATGGTTTGCATGCAAAAAGATTTACAAAGTGTCATTAAAACATGTTTAAATCTTGGTAACACTTTATTTTGATGGTTCCCCAACAGACATTCTACTGAGTATAAGTAACTTTGCAATTACATGTCAACTTATTTTAACCCTATCCCTACCCTTAAACCAGCAGCCATATCACCCTGTAGCCAAGACTGGTTTCCCACTTAAACTAAGCTGGGCTGAGAATGGTCAGTACCTAGATGGGAGACCAACTGGGAAAACTAGGCTGCTGCTGGTAGTGGTGTTAGTGAGGCCAGCAGGGGGTGCTCACCCTGTGGTCTGTGTGGGTCCTAATACCCTAGTATAGTGATGGGGACACTATACTGTAACAAGCACCGTCCGTCGGATGAGACGTTAAACCGAGGTCCTGACTCTCTGTGGTCATTCAAAATCCTGGCCAAATTTGCCCATTGGCCTATGTCCATCATGGCCTCCTAATCCCCCCCATATATATACAATTGGCTTCATCACTCAGTCTCCTCTCCACCAATCAGCTGGTGTGTGGTGGGTGTTCTGGCGTAATATGGCTGCCGTTGCAAAATCCAGGTGGATGCTGCACATTGGAGATGGCTGTTATAAACTAGTGTGTAGGTCAAACTCACGAAGGCGAAGGAGAACTTGGTACAGGAACTTTAACAAGACACAGCTGAACAGAATTAACTCATAATGACAATGATGAGGGAGTGGCGGGAAAACTGGAACAAAGGAACATGTGACAGAACCAAAAACACAACTGACACAGACTAAATATGTGACATAACGCCCCCTCAGAGTAGGCGCATCCTCGCGCCGTAAAGGGAACAACTGAGGAGGGAGGGTGGAGGCTCTGGAGGAGGGCGCGGAAACATGCAAGAAACAACACAAAGTCCAAAGGAAAGAACAGTCCATGGGGGTGTGGAAGGAGGGAGGAGCCAGTGGGGAGCCTGGAGCAGGAGAAGCCAGGTGATATGCAAGAGGCCCTAGGGTGGAGTCAGAGGCGGGAGGAGCCATGGAGTGGATGATATGGTCGACGACGACGAAGCAGCCACTGATGGAGACACTGGAGGAGCTGCTGGGTCGATGTGCCCGCGCGAGAGCGGAGGCCCAGCAAACCGAGGAGGAGCTGCGGCGACGAGCGTCCAAGGTGGAGCCGGATGCCTGCAGGACAGAGGCTGAGCCGGTGGGACCGAGGACGAAGGCGGAGCTGGGGGGTAAGGCGAAGCCAGACGAAGCCGAAGGTGCAGGCAGGTCGACAACTGACCAAGGCGGAGCCGGAGAGACGAGGGAGCCTGGAGAAGCCGTATGGCCGTAGGTTTCCGGTGGAGCCGAGGGAGGGAGGAGCCAGGGCGTAGCCGAAGTGTCGACTGGCCGCGGTGGAGTGCAGGGTGCAGAGACTGGCAGCAAAGACAGGGGATCCTCTGCAATGGCTGGAGCTGATGGACTGAGGACATGGGGCGGGTCCACACAGCATGTGGGCAGAACAGAGGGGCTGAAGGACAGCAGTTATGGTGGGGCTGAGGAACTGGCTGAATGAGGATGGAATTCCGAGGATGGAGACGCTGGAGAAACAGGGAACATAGGAGATGCAGGGGGCGCTGGAGATACAGGGGGATTGGGTATAACCTCTCCAAAAATGTCTATCAAATTGTCAACAAAAGTGTCCTTTGATTCCTCTATATAGCCGACAGAGGTCCTCGTTGCTTCCACTGCGGCGGGGTTCCTTTCCCAGCTCTCTAGCTCCACAAGTACTCCCTCCATGATGCATGATGTTGCCGGCTCTCGCACCTAGTCAGACCCTCGCTGTGGTTCGGGCTCGTCAATCATGGCAGGCTGGTCTCCACGGTCTGCGGCGGGCACAGGCAGCTCCCTCGTGCCGGTCGTGGTCGGTGGTGGATGGCTAGTCTCTGGCGGTGGTGGAGTGGGACTAGTAATGTTGTCCTCCCCAGCAGGGCCGATGGTGAATGGCGGGTCATTGGATACCAGTACCCACTCCGCGAATGCGGTGAAATCCTCATTGGGCCCGCTGCTGGAACGCATGCCTTTGACGCTCACTCAGGCCAGCATAGTAAAATACACAGAGTGAGTGGTCAGGGAAGTGTGTGCCACGCAAGGTCCAGGAAGTCCCATGTATGGGTTTCCAGCAGACGGTCTCCCTGCTCCAGGCAGAGAAGATGAACAACGGGAAGGGCTATGGGGAAACGGGGAAGAAAAAGAAAAAAAAAGGGGAAAACGCCACAAAAAAGTCAGTCGATCTGTTACAAACTTGTGTTGATCAAACTCACGAAGGTGAAGGAGAACTTGGAACAGGAACTTTAATAGACAATAAACTCTAGAACACTCAAAAAGACCAGTTTACATAAACGTCGACGGACCAACACTGGGGGAAACAGAGGACTAAATACACAAAAAAAGGCAAACAAGGTAATTAACAAGACACAGCTGAACAGAATGAACTCATAATGACAATGATGAGGGAGTGGTGGGAAAACTGGAACACAGGAACATGACAGAACCAAAACACAACTGACACAGACTAAACATGTAGCAGTGGTTGTGGAGATTCCCCCCTTATATGTAAAGTGCTTGGAGTGCCTAGAAAAGCGCTATATAAATGTAACAAATTATAATTATTATTTATTTCTATCCCTTTCAGTCTACTAATACTCTACTAACACTCTAATGAGATTTAGTAGACATGTAAATGCAATGCTACTTACAGTCAACAGAATGTGTTAAAGGGACCATCAAAATAAAGTGGAACCTAAATCTTTTATAAAAAGATGTGTTGTTTCTACAACTCTCACCCTCAGCCAGAGGACAGAGGCGATGCCAACATGTAATGCCCCCTTCCTGTGTGTACTGTCCCATTGCAGTCTCTAGTAGGAACAGAGGCACCCCACAGGTAACAACAAACACCAGGTAGGGTATGAGGAACGCTCCTGAGAACACGGCAGTACAATATTATTAAATACCACTGAATTAATTGTGCATGAGTGTATTATATATATAGGTTGCTGCTGGTTTCATACCTCCTCCATACTTGTAGCAGAGGTAAGGAAACCTCCACACATTGCCCAGTCCAATCACATTCCCTGCTACAGCCAGAAGAAACTCTGCTTTACTGCTCCAGTGCCCTCTCTCCTCTATTTGTCCTTCCATTCTGTCCATTCCACACAGTTTTCACACGTTTCCATGAAGGTCAAGGCTGCCCTAATTCTGCAGTGGTGGTCGATGTACTGAATTCTGGTTAGTTAAAGGTTTATACAAATGCGTCAAGCTATTTATTGACTGATCCTCCCGAGCTGAACTGACCACCACAGTTGCATATATTTAAGAAACAAAAAAAGACAGAAAAGTTACTAGATCAGTACGATACATTTTTTTAATTTTATGTAATGGGTAAATTAGTAAAATAATGTGACTAAGTGAAATAATGCAAAGTGGCTAGTTTTAAAAACATGGTTTGATTAATCAATATGTAAAAATCCAGTCTAGGAAGACAGTCATGCAGCCAACTAGTGCTTCCATTTAACGTTTAACCAAGGGAAAACAATATATTACTGTTTGTACCACTGGTTCTCTAAAACATTGAGTGGAGAGATCCACCTGTGGGAACGATATCCATACCTGACCTCTGCAGAAACATCTTTTCACAGCAAGTCTGGCTTGACAGACACAGGTACAGAACCTGCCTAGCTGAATGCATAAAAGACCTGTACGTGCTACCTTCCCTTAGTAAGCATAATATGCTTCTCGTGCAGCAAGTTGGGCAAGCGTGGCGGATCTCTCCAATTGATGTTGAGAGAACCGGGGTAAGCCTGGAGGAGTGCATCCCCCTTGGTGGTATTTACGGAAATGAAATGTGCTACTCTTCATATCCATAATCGTCATGATAACAACTGCTGTAACATCTTTAATTTAAAAATAACAGTGTTTCTAATTAGTCAAAACAACAGCATAAAATAATGCACTTGCTTACATCATTTTTGGATTTCCATCTGTTGCCGTAAACCATATTCATCTGCATAGTCACACAGAGTCAAAGTACAACCAAAACAATGTTCTTCCACAAAATTCATGCAGTTTTGTTGCTAGAGGGCCAAATACATGTATTTATATATTAATTTTTCCTTTTATTTACTTGTTTATTTTTATATTTCCCAATGAAATTTCCTCTTTCAAAATGATGATGAGTGGGTTGTCAATTTATCCTGATCAATCATGGAATGTGCAGTTGAACTAACACATCTTGCTGACTCATCTGTTGCTTTGATCACTGCACACCTTATGATATTCCAGAATGCATGGTTAACTTCATATTAAGGGCTAATTAATCCTGGGACCTCAGTTTAGTTTAAATTCTGATTAAACATACAACCAGCTAATCAAGGTCTAGAAAATTACTTGATTATTAAAGGCAGGAGGGTTTGATTGGAACTAAGAGATGTTCTTATTATAGGGAGATACCAGAAATCTTATTATAGGAGGAGACCAACCAGCATAGCTCTACCACTGGAGAAAGCATAATGATCATGTGTGCCTTATAAACCCTTCATTTTTTACGACTGTCTATCACAGTTTGCGGATACCACCAAAATGCTAAAATCTGAAGGTAACGCTTTAGATTACAGCCCGGAAAGTACTGTGTAAGTAAAGAGAATTTACAGCATAATTTTCGGTAATTATAGTGTAACTTTAAAGTAAGTATGTGTAGGAATAAGGGGACAATATGTAATATTGGGGGAATAAATGGGTAAATCAGGAAAATTAACACATTATTTATACTGTAAGTATTTTTTAATTAAGGGGTAATTATCCGTGTAGTTACAGGGTAAGTATGAATCTGCGGGCTGTAAATTATAGTGGTTCTTGTTCCCCTCATGTTTCGTAAGTTACAGGGTAAGTACAATAAACAACACATACAAAATCTGATATCACTCTGAAATATTTATTTGAAAAACAACTTAATCCAAAACAGATTTGACACTTCTTATTCATTTTTAAAATATAAACTTTTCATTTCAAATGATAACATCCAGACAGAAAGAGGCATATTTTGTCCCTTTTTTGTTTCTCTTGCTTGTCTTCCTCTTCTTGTTCCTCTTTTTTCTTTATCGTTATTTCCACTGATCTTAATACAAAATATCAAAAGACATGGGATTCATCTTATTATTTATTAAAATAAAAAGTACACCAAGAAATGCTCTCATAATTGACTAATCTTTTCTTTTTCCGATCAGCTGTTACCAGCGCGTGCATTAGTAAAGAAGCTTCAAGCTTTCATGACGTTCTCGCGCAAGTTTCATCTGAAACACAAGTGAGAACTGGCGTCTCTGTCTTCAAGTCTTGTTTCTTTCTCATTGCTATTATCATATATTATTTTATTGTTTGTATACTGTTGTGAGCATTAACAAAATAAAAACCGACAGCTTCCGACATCCGCATGACCAGAGTTTCTCGGCGGGCTCATTTCAAGTTACGTCAAGCGTGCACTCAACCCTCGCATGCACACGCAGATGACTGCTGGTCGGAAGCGATAGTCTACAGTTTAAAAAAATTAAAATATTGTAATTTTTCTTACAAACACTTAACGTTTCACTTCAGAAGACATTGATTCATCCATTGGGATCGTATGGATTTCTGTAGTTATTGCTGTATGTGCTGTTTGATGCTTGAACTTTTAGGTACCCAAATGAGTTTTCATTAGCAGAGATTTTTTTTTTTTTTCTGTGTTCATATGAAGAAATAAAGTCGTATACATCTCGGATGGCATAAGGGTGGAAGACGAGTAAACGGTGAGGACATTTCTGCGTGAACTGTATTTTCAGTGTATACAGAATAGCCAGAGACAGGATTTCTTAATATTCCTCTGTGTGTAACGGGCCAACAGTGATGTTTAATATCACCCAATCGAAATAGCACTGACTACGCCACCTTGGGAACTACACCCAAGGAAATCTAGAAGGAACACAGGTTCGGTGGTGCAGTGAAAAGACAGAGTCGCGTCATCCAATAAACAAATTAATAATTTTATTGGACAGGAAAAAGATATTCCATTGGAATCATGTAATCAAGGTATAAATCACTGGCAAGTTTATTGTAACAGTGCTTAAAATAGCACAATATTAAAAGAACATCCCTCTAAACATGACTGATTTGAATACTGGATCAAATCAAAAAGACATCCCAAATACTGTACTGTTCCTACAAAATAAACAAAACAATTACTAAACAAAAGAATAATAAAAAAAAACTATAAGCCTAAAGCTTACCTCAGGGGTGGCAAACTAGCTGTAAGAAATAGTGTTCTAATCTCCACCCCTTATGTGTGCACAGCAAACAAAATAGGAAGAGGTACTCCAACCCTGGTGCTCCAAACTCACAGCAAAAAAAGGTGTTTCACCCAGGTGACTAGCCTCCCCCTCGGCGCACTTAGCCTTGACTCGAACCAACAACACAAAAAGAAAAGAAAAAAAAGGGAACTAGAGAAATTAGTGGGTATGGTACAGATACAACAATCACAACAGACACAATATGATGAGTGACCAGATCAGCTTGTTCCTCGTCAATATAAACGAGCCCAGGATACTCAAAGAGTGACGGTGAAATGGTCACCTACAAGCTACTAGATAGTTACACAGCCCGAATTGCACTGGTCAACCCAACTTCAATACATAAATAACATAACCCAAAAGATCGAAAATGAAGGACAGAAAGAAAACATTAGTTCACGAAACAAAACAATAACCTAATCACGAAAAACAGCAGCACGACCTGAATTAAATCACGTGGTACGCGAGAAACACGGCGTCAAGATGCACTCGCGAATGTTCCGCTTAAAGCTTTCAATGAGCGCTTGACGCAACTCCCAACGCAAGTCACCGAGACGACTACGGCGATCACTCGACTCTATCGACACTGGTAACCGGAAGAGGGGCGGGTATGACAATCTACATTTGGGATGCACTCACGAATGTTCCGCTTAAAGCTTTCAATGAGCGCTTGACGCAACTCCCAGGACACGTCACGACGACTACAGCAAACACTCGGCTAGAGTGACACCGGTAACCGGAAGGGGGCGGGTATGACAAAGTCTACCCCCGAGGGCTTCCTGCCTAAACACTTAAATACTCCTCCTAATTACCTCATCCACCCATTCCCATATAAGGATTGTGAACGAGAAAATAAAGGAAATAAAATCCCCTACTACTACATTCTACCCCCCCCCCCCTTCTTTTATCGGCGCCCCGACGATAAGTAAGCTCAAATGTGAACATTAAAGGCAGAATTAACGATCCATTAATGCCACCCGACTATTACCAGGGCCTAAACAAAGCCGGAACGGCCTGAGACGCAACCCTGGAAGAGCACACAGTCCCACCAGTGACCCCCTGTGTTGTCTGCGGAAGATGGTACAAATTAGAATGTTGCCCAGCAGTCGAGCGAGCCGTCCGTCGTAACGATGGTCGAGTCTCCTGAGGCAAGGTTGGACCTAGACAGTCAATCAGGGCAGTAGGAGGGGTCAACGGCCTTGCCCCCTGGGTATCTGGAATAACCAGAGGAACCCTTGCAGCCTCTGGTACTGGGAAAAGATTACAGGGGCGTCTCGTAGGGCCAGCACTTGTACTGGGACCATCCACACTTGTAGGTACTAACAGCCACAAATCATCATTAGCATCTTCCTGGGGTGGCACCACTGACACTGATGGTCGCTCCTGAGGGATGTCTTGGGGCTCTGGCTGCACTTGGGCTTTCAGCATTGTCCGATGTACATGTCGCACATTCCCAAGATTGTTCACCGGTGCAATAGAATACACCACCCCCTTTTCTTTGGGCGCTTTTAATACCTGATAAACAACAGAGCTCCAGAGGTCTTGAATTTTGTTACGGCCCCTTACACCAACGTTGCGCAGGTAAACTCGCTGACCCTCAGACAGTGGCATTTCCTTCACCCTCTTATCGTGATGATCCTTGCGACGTGCGGCAGCGCTTGCTAGTCTTTCTCTGGCCCCCTCGAATGCGACCTGCATGTTCTCGAACCCAGTCATGCACCGTACCAGCCTCTGACTCCCGCACTCTACCCAACAAAAAGTCTACCGGCAGCTGGGGATCTTGACCGAACATCAGGAAGTGTGGAGACTCCCCAGTCGACTGATGTGGGGTAGTGTTGTAACAGAAGACTAACTGCGGAAGGCAGGAGGCCCAGTCTCTCTTCCTTGAGGCAGGTAGGGTGCGCAGCAAATTATGCATGGTCCTATTAAAACGCTCACATTGCCCGTTGCCAGCAGGATGGTAAGGTGTAGTACGTGATCGTGTAATTCCATACAGGCAGTAAAGCTGTTGAATCAGGTTGCCCTCGAAACTACGACCCTGATCGGAGTGAAGGCGACTAGGCACCCCAAACTTACAGAACCACTCCGTCACTAGAACCTGGGCCACAGTAGAGGCCCTCTGGTCCCGGGTAGGTATAGCCACGGTAAATTTACTAAAAATATCCGTCACAACAAGCACATTCTCCAGGCCCTTGTGTGAAGGCTCCAAGACGGTAAAGTCCATAGCCAAAATCTCGTTAGGCCGTGCAGCCAAAAGATGTCCCATGAAACTAGGGGTAGCAGGATTCGTATGCTTCGCCACTTGACACCTCTCGCACTCTTGACACCAGCGATTCACTTCCGCAGCCATTCCTGGTCAAAAGCAGCGTCGACGGACCAAATCCATAGTCCGTTCTACCCCCTGATGCCCATGGTCATGGTGTAACTGGGTAAGTACGTCTTGCTTCAACACTGCTGGTAGAACCACTTGAAACACCTCCTCACCCCCATTCGGTCGAAAAGTGCGACGGTGTAATACCCCATCCATCTCCACCAGACGATCCCAGTGTTGCAGCAACGCCAATGCCTGGGTGGATAGTGCTTGACGCATTACCAGACTAGGGTACATCTTCTGCTTCCGAAAAGTCCAAATAGCTTGGATATCCGGTCTGACCACTGCAGAGAACATATATCAGAGGCAGAATGATGGGGTAAAGCAAAGATGGCCGTTTGGGTTACCTGAGGTGGTAGTGCAACTTCGGCCTGCTGCAGGAATTCTGGAACAGGGGTGGTGGTATTCTCTGGTAGATACTGTCGAGATAAAGCGTCAGCGTTCCGATTTACTCTGCCAGACCGGTATCGAATTTCGTAATCAAAACATGACAATTGGGCCACCCATCGCTGCTCAGTCGCCCCCAACTTAGCAGAGGCAAGATGACTCAAAGGATTATTGTCCGTGTAGATTGTACACTTTTGTCCCAAGAGATACTCGCGGAACTTTTCAGTAACCGCCCATTTCAAGGCCAAAAACTCTAATTTCATTGAACTATAATTAAGCATATTACGTTCAGGGGGCCGGAGACCACGACTTGCGTAGGCTATCGGCCGGACTTTACCGTCCTGTTCTTGGGACAGCACGGCTCCCAAGCCACTATGGCTAGCGTCCACTTCCAGGATGAAAGGTAGTGCGAAATTGGCAAAAGCCAATACTGGAGTGGAGGTGAGTTTAGCATTCAGTCCTTCAAAGCTCTGCTCACAGGCCTCTGTCCAGGCCGCAGCGAAGTCCTGCCCAGTCTTTTTCCGAGCCTTAGTACCAGCCAACTCTGCTACCAACTTATGTAGGGGTGCAGCCATCTTTGCAAAGCCCTCCACGAAACGACGGTAATAGCTGGTGAAGCCAAGGAATGAACGCAGTTCCGCCACCTGACTTGGACGTCGCCACTGGGCCACCGCCTCGATTTTTCCCGGATCCGTGGAGACGCCAGCGCTGGAGATCACATGTCCCAAATAGCCAACCTCCTGCTTAAAGAAGGTACATTTCTCCAGCTTGGCTTTGAGTCCTTCCTGTCCCAGTCGGCTTAACACTCCCTCTAATCGTTCCAGATGCTGTGAAATGGAAGAAGAGAAAACCACCACATCATCCAGGTAAAGTAACAGAGATTGACAGTGCTGATCCCCAAACAACCGTTGCATGAGGCGCTGGAAAGTACTTGGGGCATTGCAGAGGCCGAAAGGCATACGGTTAAACTCAAATAATCCAAAAGGGGTACAAAAGGCTGTCTTTGCTTTATCCTTCTCGGCAACAGGGACTTGATTGTAACCGCTAACTAAGTCGAGAGTTGAAAACCAATGGGCCCCGGAAAGAGCATCCAACGATTCCTCAATACGTGGTAACGGAAAAGCGTCTTTACGAGTCTTTTGGTTTAATTGCCGGTAGTCCACGCAAAGGCGAAGGCTACCATCTTTCTTCCGCACCAAGATAATGGGGGACGCATAGGGACTGCAGCTTTCCCTAATGACCTGCGCCTCAAGCAGTTGATTAATATGGCAAACGCCTATAGCGTTGTCAAACTGGAACGTCGTCTAACAAGGGGATTTCATGGGATATAAGGCTGGTACATGAGCTCATGAGCTGAAAACACTGCCTGGTACTCAACCAGCAATGTCCTAACCTGTTGGGCCTCTTCCCTACTAAGATTGGATAAATCAAGGGCATCTATTTGGCTCCGGATTGAACTGGGAGATAAACCAGTGACTTCAATGGCCCTCAACTCAGCTACGCCCTTAGGCAAACTGACCACATCCACCCCACGCAAATAACCTAGCTGGGTGCGAGAGTAAAGCAAAACGTCAGTAGTGCCCACATTTACAACAGGAACGTAAACTGTACCCCTGAACACCCAAACTAACGAAGGAGAGGCTAACAATCCACCAGGTAAGCCTGAGTCCAGAGGCTCAAATAAGGCGGTACTACCAGACAAATGATCTGAACATGTCGCCCTGACAAACTTGGTCACACCACCTGGAATACGCTGAACCCTCCCCTGACTTAATTTGACGACACTCTTCACATCAGGGTGGGTTTCATCACCTGTCTTATGACATTGTTGCAAGGCTTGAAACACCTGACCAGGTGCTTGAGACACGGTTGGTAACTCAAATAACGCCGGCCCATGCTGAAAAAACAAAAGTTCATAGCATTTGCTAATTATATTCATCCCAAGGACCCCCGGGACATTGGCACCACTAGGAAGGTCTTTTACTACGAGTATGCCACAGCCTGGTATGACCCTCCCACACAAGAAAACATCCAATTCTAAATAGCCCAAATACGGGATGGCCAACCCATTAGCAGCCTTAAGCTGAAGCCAACAGCAAGCCTGTAAACTCCCTGTCTTAAAGTGTTGCAAAAAGAAATTTCTTAGTAACGGTGGATACCATAGAGCCGGTGTCCAGTAAACAGGATACCTTAATTCCACCCATAAGAATGTCTATATGGGGGCAGGAGGACATTCATTTTGCAGCGGTGTTCACACTATTTACAACACAAGAGCCTGTAAGGGCCCCACCCGAACTGTGGCTCAACGGTTCGGTGGGCATTAGTTTTCCGACCCCTGTTGGAAGGCTAATGGTCCAGTGCTAGATGGGGAAGGTAAAGCTACAGAGTTAGACCAAGAGCGGAAAGGAGCCCTTGCACCATCACACTCCCTTGCAAAGTGCCCAGGACGCTGATATCTCCTACAAATTACAGGGCCATCACGGGGCGGTCTAGCATGCCTTTGATTGTTCTGAAGTAGAGTGATACTTTGGGTCAACTGGTTAAGCTGATCTTGTTGTTGTTTCAAAATAGCTTTAAGATCCCCCAGTTCTGTACCCAAAGAACCATTGCCTAATATAGTAGAGGAACCCCCTTGAACCCATACTGAAGGCCATAGGCCGATGGAACAGAGTGACTACGACCTCGAGCACCCCCGTCCATGCCCTCCCATTCCCACCGAATGGCCTCCCCTCTGGCATCCAACAGAGTAGCTGTGGGTTGACTACGCACCATTTGCTTTAGCATGCGGCGGAGGGAACAATCAGAAACATGCTCAATAAATTGGTCACGTAACAGCACCTCAAAGTTTAACATGCCCGCTGGTGCAACACGTTTCACCAGGTCCAGAAGACGCATCAGAGCCAAAGAAAACTCTTGAAGACTCTCCCCCTCTTGCTGTTTCCTGGAAAAGAAAGCCTCCTGCAAGGTAACATATGATTGACAACAGCCATATAATTCTTGCAAGATTTTAATAACAATTTCTGGGTCTCCCCGTTCTGCATCTGAACGATATTTAATTTCATCCCTGGCTTCAGCTTCTAAATGATCAACCAAAAAGAACGCTTGGTCGACAGGAGCCAAATGACGGGCTCGCATATAGGTGCGTGCCTCCTCGACCCACTTGTCAATGTTCATACCAGAGTTACCTCGGAACATAGGACACTTCCTATCCCGTGGGATAAGAACAAGTCTCTCCGTAGCAGTTGTAATACCTCCTGCATCCATACTTGTAGATGGCCTGGCTGCAGTGTTGTCACAGAGGGCCGGGACAGAACCGGTGGATCCTGTTGCTGCTGGTTCCTGGCGCAGACGTTCGTTTTTGGCTCTCAGTTGTAGCACCATGTCTCTAAGTTGTGTCAACTCATCCTTCATGACTGCAAAGAGGAAAAGAGGAAGAGACGACAAAAAAAACAAACACCAAAAATGACAGAAAAACCCTGGGGAGTCGTTCGTTCAGATGGGACCTCAATTAGTCCAGGGCTTGAGTATCACCTCAGAATCAGAGTCGGCTGCTGTTTTAAAAAAAATAAAAATAAATAACACACAAAAAAAATTACTTCAAACAAAATGTTGGACAAAAAAAGAAATTTCAGAATACCCGTCTCTGCTTTTACAATGCAACCACCCTGCCGACTGCGCCAGTTTGTAACGGGCCAACAGTGATGTTTAATATCACCCAATCGAAATAGCACTGACTACGCCACCTTGGGAACTACACCCAAGGAAATCTAGAAGGAACACAGGTTCGGTGGTGCAGTGAAAAGACAGAGTCGCGTCATCCAATAAACAAATTAATAATTTTATTGGACAGGAAAAAGATATTCCACTGGAATCATGTAATCAAGGTATAAATCACTGGCAAGTTTATTGTAACAGTACTTAAAATAGCACAATATTAAAAGAACATCCCTCTAAACATGACTGATTCGAATACTGGATCAAATCAAAAAGACATCACAAATACTGTACTGTTCCCACAAAATAAACAAAACAATTACTAAACAAAAGAATAATAAAAAAAAACTATAAGCCTAAAGCTTACCTCAGGGTTGGCAAACTAGCTGTAAGAAATGGAAGCTTTAGCATAAGTTCTGCCGGGAAGACTTAATTGTCATGTCACTTTAATTTTATCTATCCAATCACATGCTAAATACCTGGGTATAAAAGATCGGTACTTACGCATGTTTGAGTTCGCAGATGCTGACGCTCCAATTCACTTGACGATCCGGGCGTTCCGTAGTGGTCGATCGCTGGTCCTACGATAACTAATAATGTGTTTACAGTGGCGTTCTAAGTCCATGTCAGCCTTTCATTCTGTTCAATGAGTTACCGCAGTAACAGACGCGAGTGCTTCACTAACAAGAGCAAGTCTCACGTCAGACTCAGATCAATCGCTTCATGAGGACTATCTGGGCATGTTATCAAAGACACGGCTGTGGTTTTCATCACCATTCTGACGACATCACTACATCAGCATTTATCACAGTGATATGCATATGGTTATGCATTCCGATGCCGATTGGGTGTAGTATATTACTCTTTTTCAACTTTGTCGCAAGCATGTCTGCATAGAGCACACACATGCATCGTGTGAGATGCGCACAGGTGTTTGCCGGTCTGCTCGTGCAACGTGATCTCTCGTTGTGACTCGTTTGTGCCCATAGTGCTCGTAAATGATTCGCATGACACCGGTTACCGCTATAGATAGTATTTTGTTATAAAACTGAAACAGAACAGATATGCACAGCATATTTTGACTCTATCATTCTCCCTACGAATGCAAGGAAAATTAACACGGGTTTTAAAGCAACATGCACCCATTTAATCGGGGCTTCATGTTGAACTGAAGTTAAGCTGAAATCGCGATTGGGTTCAGTGTTATCAGATCACTAAAATTGAATTTAAAAACTATGCTGAGCAAATAAGCATATTTAGGTACAGCACCGACATCAGTGCTTTGATCCGGTCTGATTCAATGGCGTTAGATTCATCTTCCAAGTGTTGTGAGTTCGTCACATATGCAATTTAACTGTCACAACAAAGTTTCAAGCTTGAAGTGTTGGCTGTCATCCAGCAGAGTACATATTTTGCTCACTGGCTTCCTTTCGTGATTCGATATGGCTTCCTTCCCTATGAGGAAGATCTGTAGCGTTCTGTGCTCATATAAAGGTGCTGTTTTATGTTCAATCTTCAGGTGCTACATGGAAAGCCTAATGAAATACTCATCCACCTATTCAAAGAAAAAACATCTAAAATTAATTTTCCAGAAATTAAACAAAAGTGTGCTTTGATGAACACAGAAAAACACATTTTGATGGTGAGAACAAGAAAATATATGTAATTCGCTGAATGGAAACATTTCGTTTTTATACGTATTGTCAGGGCCGGCCCGTGGCATAGGCGGAATAGGCAAATGCTAGGGGCGCCACTCATCCATAGGGGCGCCAAAATGTATTACTGATACTATTTTATTAATATTAATTTGAAATATTACCAAATAAAGCGCAAAAAACTTAACCAAGTCCCCCGCCTCTTCCCGGTCCGCCTCATCAATCTCCCCCGCCGAGCTACTTGAAGGGCGTCAGAAATATAACGCGCGATAAGTTTAATGTTGGGAATTTGTTGTGTCGCGTCGCCTCTCGCCGCATCTAATGTAGACAGGATTACTTTCATTTTTTTACGGTGCTTGGCCGCTCGCTCCAGGTGTAGACCCGGTGAAAGTTGCCTGATAATTTATGACGGATGGCCGATTTGTAGTGTCTTAAAAAACAGAAGCCCTCTGATGCAGGCAAGATAAGGGAAACGCTGCAAAAATGCTCTTCTTATTTAGTATTTGTGTCTTGTTTCTAGTCTAAATATCTAAAAATTCTTAAACCAAGATGCATTTACTAGATAAGTAAAATAATATTTTTTCTTAAGTGAGTTTATGCTTAAAACAAGCTAAATTATCTGCCAATGGGGTGAGAAAAAATGTTTTGTTTCTGATTGAAATCTTGTTTCTTGTTTCTGTCCCAAACAGAAATAAGATAATTTTTCTCACCCCATTTGGCAGATAATTGTGCTAGTTTTAAGCTAAAACTCACTTCATTTTGATTTTTTCCCCCAGAAAACAAGGAAAAAATATCTAATGTCATTTTACTAGTAAATACATCTTGATTTAAGAATTTTTTGATGTTTGGACTGGACACAAGAAAAAAAATACTAAATAAGAAGAGCATTTTTTGCAGTGTAAAAGTGATGTAATGAATGAACAGTTTATTTAATTGCATAGTAGTAAAATACTAATGTACGCTAATTAATTCCAGTTTTACCTTAAACTATATGCAAGCAGCTGTTCTGGGTTCTCCAGAGGCCACAGACAGTGTATTTTGTAAAAATAAAAAAAAATCATATCTGTTTTTTTTAAACGCATGTAATATCACTTTTTTAATAGCCTAATGTTTTTACTCTACAGTTGTGCAGTTTTAAGGGGACATATGGAAATTTTAAAATGTATTTGCCGAAATTAGTAATGATATTTATATACAGGTTTATATAAAATAGCTAAATTTTATGTAAATTTCACATTAAATATCTAAATTTCTCCAAAGTTTAATTCATGGTGAAAACATGAATGTGCATATTAGTGAAAGTTTGCTGCCATCTACTGGAAAACAAACACTTTTGCTAGTTCTCAATTCTTTGTGCATGAATGCTGGATGCAATTACTTGTTATTTGTGTTTAGGCTGTAATGTGGCATAGGTGCTATTTTTGTATAGTTTAACTATCATCAGCCTTTAAAAAATAAATAAAAATAATAATATCATGAACATAATGACGGGGTAGAATGGACTGGACATCATATAAAACAACAATAAAAAAAAAATCATTGCATTAAAAAAATAAAACAGTACCAGTGTTTCCGCAACTTAGACTGAAAACATGTAGGTTTAGCACTACATGTTTTCAGTCTAAGTTGCGGAAACACTGGTACTGTTTTATTTTTTTAATGCATTGATTTTTTTTTTTCAAGGGGCACCACGTAAAATCTTGCCTAGGGCAGCTAATTGGTCAGGGCCGGCCCTGCGTATTGTTGAAGGTTAACAATGTTTGCAAGATAAATGAGTTTAAATTATCTCCTTGATACATTCTTTGCATTATGATACTTTTTGATGTTGTGATGGTAATGACGTTTTGCAGTGCCAGTTGGCAAATAGATATCAAATACTCAAATTACATTTAAGCTCAGTCGTGGCCATTATTATATCTTTACATCAAAGCATGTAAACATTGTCTTGACATAATTTTAACAAAATTCAACCAAATTTCATTCATCAAAATGTAAGATGGCAAAATGGCCCCCAATTGAAGAATCACCCTTATATTTCTAGAAACTTAGAATTTGGTGTTATGTCTCCCTTGGTCTTCCGTGCTAGGACACCATGGCTACAATCATGAATAAAACAAATGTGTATCTCGCTTGTACTCTCAGCATCATATGTTGGGTAAGGTTTGCTTACAAAACAAGGTTGACTTGATATTCGATAGCAGTACTAATTTAATTCCTTACTCAATCCGACCTGTTAACATAAGATTGCATCTAAATGGCAGCACGGGAATACAATTATTCAAATCTTTTATGAATATAGTGAGCAGAGTGCACTCCTTTATAAACGCATGAAACTGCCAAATGCTTCAGTTCAGATAAACTCAGTGGAAACTGCTGTGGTCAATCTGACTACACCGAATCATGATCTATTGGATGTTCTACTATTCGTTGGTGAAACGTATGCACTGGAAGGCAGAATTAGCGGTGAACAAGCTCTGAACCATTCAATCCTGATTGTGTGTTTTCTGTTTTGTGTAACGGACATTACATTTATGCATTTGGCGGACGCTTTTGTCCGGGCACCTTGAGTTGCATTCAGGGTGCACATTTGGCGTTTTCGGGTCTTGCTTTTCCTGGGAATCGGGCCCGCGGCTCGGCGTTGCTGGTGCCATGCTCTACTGTTTGAGCTACAGAAAAGACATGCCTGTGATCAGTTACACTCGCACTGAATTCTATCGTGACTAAAACAATATACAGGGGAGTAAATATAGCATTGACTGTTGCACAGTCTGCATATGCGTATTGATTTCTGGCTGCGCCGCAAACAGCGAGTTCTCTCGCAGTAAGTTTTTCTCTTCACTAAAGCTGGCACACACGGTGCGCTTATAGACATTGTGATTTGTTGCTTTTCAGACTGCGATCCTGATGCCACCCTGGGGGATCTCAGTGCATTTACAGCAGGCTGTATGTTAATCAGACGCACGAAGAAGTGTCTGGAGTTTTACATCAACTAATTCACTAAATTATCATGGCGTTGGGGAACATGTCAAACTAATTATTAAAGACATCAGATTTTATTCTAGGAATTTTTAGGATTGCGATATTGTCTCATACTGCCAAACGTGGCTAAAATCACACAGTATTATCCTGGCTTAGGTATCAAATGAAGATTTCGCTTCGATCTCTTTCATAGGTTCGGTAGCGGTGTCGGTTCCTATATAGCTAGTTATGGTTTTATTAGCTAGTAAAGCTTAAACATATAAAACATAATTTTTCCTTTTGCAAGGGCATCGTCCGGTGTTCTCAGTCACATGCGCATGTTATGTATTTGTCATGCTGTTCTGGTTTATTTTCTTTTGGGGGTTCTCTCAGCAGGTTGACGGTTAGATGGTGTTCTATCAAGATGTGAGCGGGAGCTACGCCCAGGGGTTTAGAATCCTCCTAACTGCAGATGGAAAGATGTGTGATCTCTAACTCGCCTGTGCATGGGCCATTCTTTCAGATTGGTGTTGCTACGAACATAGCTCAACGCGCGGAGTTGGCATCCTCTACTAAGGTCTCTCCTATCAAGAAGCATTTGAATGCAGGATTCCATGATGGTCAAAATGGTTTCTTCAGCAATGCTTAAACCATCAGGCATGTTCATTAAACTCTCCCATAATTCCAAAGGTAAAACTAAGATTACCTACTTGTCTTAACAAACATCAGGTACGTTCAAAGCTTTTAAGGTTGATCTTCCATTTACACCGATATTCCGATAGAAGCCATGTTTTATAAGCCTTTCGGCTTCATGTGTCCAGGGAAATTCACTTTAGAAACTAATCAGTTTGATTCTACTCTCGGTCTTTCCTGTTCTGATCGTCACTTCTCACCCAATTTCTTTACTCTTTTACTTAAGCATTCTAGAATGACTTTAAAGGTTCTGGTATCACATGAACAATTTCTAAGATGAAGAATAATTACTGTCCCTTCACTTCTAAGGTTAAAAATCTTCACGTTCATCCTAAGACTTCTGACCACTCCCCCCTATTTTTATCTAATGGAGCACCTCTCTCTAAGGCCTGGTTCAGACCCACTTTTATACTGACTTAAAAGCTGCAGTTTACCTCCTTCTCTTCATATCAAACTTTCTACAGCTACGACAGCGGAAATTCTAGGCCAGCATTTAAGCTACCGGGAAGATGATGTTCTTCTGCATTCAAGTCTTATATAAGACAGATTCTAAAATCATCCTTGAAGCTCAGCAAGCTCTCCAGTAATGGTTCTGGTAAATCCCTATGCAACTACTGGTGGTGGTGTTCCGGCCAATTCGGCTCGGTACGTTATGATAGCATGGTCTTTCTACTATATCAAAGATGGCGTATGGCCCTGCGGCCTTGTCTCTGTGGTCTAGCAGACTGTGTGGCCCTGCGGCCTTGTCTCTGTGGTTTATACATGTTTAAATAAATAAAAATAAAAAATATATGTAAAAACCTGTTACATTTATGCAGCAACAGATATGAATTGCTCATGTGTAGTACTCCTCTACAAATTATAACTTCAAGTTCTGTTTTATCATGAATTGACCTTTTTAGCCATCAGCAGGCGGCGTTCCATGTTCACGCTTAACATGTTAACTCTTATTCTTCTTCTTTGTAGGAACTCCAGGACACAAGACCGGTGGGTCTATTTTATTTGCCTTTTTTCGTGCGGCCCTGCGGCCTTGTCTCTGTGGTCTAGCAGACCGTGTGGCCCTGCGGCCTTGTCTCTGTGGTCTAGCAGACCGTGTGGCCCTGCGGCCTTGTCTCTGTGGTCTAGCAGACCGTGTGGCCCTGCGGCCTTGTCTCTGTGGTCTAGCAGACCGTGTGGCCCTGCGGCCTTGTCTCTGTGGTCTAGCAGACCGTGTGGCCCTGCGGCCTTGTCTCTGTGGTCTATCAGGCCGTGTGGCCCGGCGGCCTTGTCTCTGTGGCCCTACGGCCTTGTCTCGTGGTCTAGCAGACCGTGTGGCCCGGCGGCCTTGTCTCTGTGGCCCTGCGGCCTTGTCTTTGTGGCCCTGCGGCCTTGTCTCTGTGGTCTAACAGACCGCGCGGCCCTGCGGCCTTGTTTCTGTGGTCTAGCAGACCGCGCGGCCCTGCGGCCTTGTCTCTGTGGTTTATACGTGTTTCTTAAAAAAAAATAAAAAAACCCATCAGCAGGCGGTGTCCCATGTTCACGCTTAACATGTTAACTCTTGTTTTTCTCCTTTGTAGGAACTTCAGGATACAAGACCGGTGGGTCTATTTTATTTACCATTTTTGGGGGATAGGATGGGTTCCGTCCAGGTGGAAGCATTCTTCCACTTATTTTTGGGGGTCGGCTGCGCCTCTGCCTTCGTCTTCAGGCAGGATATGCAGAGTCCGGACCCTCAGATTGCTAGCTACGGACGGGGCCTATGCCAATATACTTTATTGCTTGCTGGGTTGTTAATAAATGGATTATTGTCACAGTATTTAATCTCCCGAGTCTTTCTGGCAGAAATGGAAGCTTTAGCATAAGTTCTGCCGGGAAGACTTAATTGTCATGTCACTTTAATTTTATCTATCCAATCACATGCTAAATACCTGGGTATAAAAGATCGGTACTTACGCATGTTTGAGTTCGCAGATGCTGACGCTCCAATTCACCGCCATCCTCCCCACCACCTCCAAGTTAAATCCTTCCCTACATCCACCCCACCACCAGGATGGTCCCTTCCATACCTCACGGGGGGGTCGGCTGCGCCTCTGCCTTCGTCTTCAGGCAGGATATGCAGAGTCCGGACCCTCAGATTGCTAGCTACGGACGGGGCCTATGCCAATATACTTTATTGCTTGCTGGGTTGTTAATAAATGGATTATTGTCACAGTATTTAATCTCCCGAGTCTTTCTGGCAGAAATAGTGTTCTAATCTCAACCCCTTATAGCCGCGTTTCCACCGCAGGAACTTTACCCCGGAACCAGGAACTTTGGGGGGGAACTCTGTGTGTTTCGACCGCAGGAACCAGGGTCTAAATGAAGTTCCGGGTAAATATTTCCCCCTCCAAACGGCCCTGCTTGCGAGGTGGGACTTTTCAAAAGTTCGCGAACTTTCGGGGGTGGGACTTGGGCGCTGAACATGCTGATTGGTTGAGCTCTCGCAGCTATTTTTTTTTTCCACCGCCATATTTACAAGTCTTTTGCGAGGTGGGTTCCGTGGGTTTTGCGTTCAGTAAATATTTTTTTTGCAACAATGGAGTTCAACAAAAAATTCGACCGATGGACCGACGACGAGGTTCAGGCTTTATTGAGCATATATGCGGAGGAGGACATCCAGCGGGAACTGGAAACGGCGACCCGTAATGAAAAGGTATAACAGTTACCTGAAGATATCGACTCGGTTCCAGTCACACTGTTGAAGTTGAAGAAATTAAGACAAGATTACAAGAAATTAAAGGATCATAACAACCGGAGCGGTTCCGACCGGCGTATCAACAAGTGTTATGACCGCCTGGACGTGTTGTTGGGACAGACCGTCCTTTACTAGGGCAGCGGTAACGAAAGACTCGGCTAGTGCGTTGTTGGAAACCATCCAGGAATCTGAGTGGGTTGAAGGTAAATATCTCATCTTGGTATCATCTATTAAACTCGTTGCAGTGTTTAAACACGTTGCAGTAACTTTTTTCAACGTGCTTTTCCAGACGTAACGAGTGGCCCTGATGAATCGCAGGCAACGGAGACCAGCGTGTTTTCCCCCGCGGTCACCAGTACGTTATAAAGCTGACAAAAATGTGTATATATTTAAAAACTGATGTGTAATCCTTAATGGTTTTGTTGTTTTTAATTGTAAACTTAAATTGCCCATGATAAAATTTGCACACTGGGCATTGTTCAAGCTGGCCAAACAATTGTTCATTATTTGTAGTGAAAACACTTTAAATAATTAATTGATGGTTTCTATTGTTTCATGGTTGCCTTGTGTATTAATTTCCATGTGTTTCTGTGCAATTTTTCTACTTAGAGAAAAGGAAAAGGGACTGTGACTTTTTTGATGCACTGAGGGACATGGAGGATGCTAACCGGCCGTCCTGCAGCATGGACAAGAACTGACCAATATATGCAGCTGTTACTGGATAGCCAGGCCGAGGAGAGATGAGGAGGCAAGAGCTGGCATTCCACCAGTCAGAAGCGGAAGAAAGCAGACGGCAGCAGAGGGACTTTCAGACCGGGTTTCTGTCTGTTCTTGGACAGTTTGTCCAGTCGTTCAAGAAGTAGCCACAATGACCAGCCGCTTGAATGAAGCATTTGCTCTACCACACTTGTACTTTATATATTGTACGTGTTGGCACAGCTCTTGGAAAGGTTACTGAAAAATACACTTTTTTTTATATTGTTGTTTTCACATTTTATATTTTCATTTTATTGTTCTAGTAATTTATTTGTCTTTGCACACTTTTATTTTAATTTTGTAAGAACTAATCTGTCTAAAATAAAGTAAAATGTCACTGTGTCTTTAATTTCCACATTCTAACTATATAACCACATTCTAATTGTATTCATATAGTGTAGGAAGCAAATAAAAGGGCTGCTGCTCGCAAGTCTTTCTGAATATGCACATAAACATATCTAGAAAACCCAAATATTATATTTTTTAATGTATTACTATGTGAATGTAGTATAATAACTTATAACCACAACTTAAGTGAAGCCATAAGTGTGGTCCTGCTTCATTTCAAATTTGAGGAAGAAGTCTCTAAAATTATGCATTTAATGAAGCATATTGTAATACTAGTCATGTGAATTTTTTTTTTTTGTGAATGTTAAGAGATGTTATTGTGATAAAAAATAAAATACTTGCAGTCTAGTACCTAATCTTTCAACTGCTTAATTCAGTCTATTGTTTTCATTCAATTAACTTTTCACACATCTGTCATGACTGAAACCTCATTATCCTTTTATAGAAAATGTTTTGTTTTGGAATTGAGCTATTACAACACATTCAGATTTTGGATTGCCCATCATCCCATTTTGCATTAAAATGGTCAAACCAGGTGAAAGTGCACGTTTAAATAAACAGTGTTGGTAATGTGTGTGCAAAAGCAGCGCTGCTTGCATCACCTACACTTGTTATTGTTGCAGACAGTATCGCGCAAAAGTGATTACTGTCCGTTGGTAACTGGGAGAAGCAGTCGCGCGCATTCCCACGTCACCGGACTAATTTGCCTAATCTCCCCGGTACTTTAGACCGCGGTGGAAACGCAGATTGTAGCAGGTCTGGGGGAGAAAAAGTTCCTGGGAAAAAAGTTCCTGGTACAAATAGTTCCGGGTAATTTCGGTGGAAACGCGGCTTATGTGTGCACAGCAAACAAAATAGGAAGAGGTGCTCCAACCCTGGTGCTCCAAATTCACAGCAAAAAAAAGTGTTTCACCCAGGTGACTAGCCTCCCCCTCGGCGCACTTACACTGCATGAAAAGTGGGATTTTCGTCAGTATGTGGCACTGTAGATTGCCGTGGAACTTCAGGTTTACGACTGTGCACGGCAATTTGCAGGCAACACCGAAAACTGCCGTTTTTTTGTCTGAAATTGACGTGGGCCTTGCTTGGCAGTTGTCCCCCCATGACCCCCCCTCCCCTTAATTCAAGGGGAGGCTTTATCATGTAAATGAACATGCTGTGAGCTACACAAATGCAAATCAGAGTAGCAGCAGGGGGAGTTTTATCTAGGTTCTGAATTTTTTTAACTAAAACAAGTTTAAAGTTTAAGTTAAAATGTTAACTTAAATTTAAGTTAAATGTACTCGTTTTAGTTCACATTACTAAATTTTTAGGGCAACCAGTTTGCTCCAATTTTTTAAGTAGATTCAACTTGTCCGGGCTCACAGTGTAGATTAATTACTCTGTATGTCATTAGCAATAACCAATGTTATGTAAAAAAAAAAAAATACAGGACAGCAGTTCATGTCTTCAACCTTTAGAGAGGTTATGTGATGCAACAAGACAATGAACCAAAGCACACAAATAAATCAAGTAAGCATACAGTTTACATACCAAAATTAATTTTTCCACCCTGCACTGTGAATGATTTTTTAAATGGCTATTAATCATAAATGTGAAAAGTACAAGTTTGTGTGTTTATAGTTAAGTCAGATTGTGTTTTTCTGTAATTGTCATTTAAATTGAGCTCACACCACATTTTATGAATTATCTATGCAGATTTTCAAGAGGTGGTTTCCTGGTTTAAATTATGCCAAGAGTAGGCCTTAATCTAGTAAATCGCGAGTTAAAAAATTGTTGCCTGGAACAAAGATTAAGCACAGATTACTAACACCTGGACTATGAGTCCTGAACTAAAATAAACTGGATTCATTTACAGTTTTATCTAATTGCTTACACACAATTTCTGAATATACGGCTCCATTTCTTGTAACTCTACACACAAAACACACAACATGCAAAACATCAGACATCGCTTGCAAAAGCAACACTTTGTGCAAAACTATTTTAACTCTTCCAAAAATGTTGTTTTTGCATATATCTAACTACACACAAATATGCACAACTGAGGAATTTACAGTTGAACTGAAATCAGCTGAACTGAATCAACACTGAAGTCACTTGAGCTGAATATTGACACTATATTGGCTTGTTAGAGCCGGTTTACAGCAGAATTTGTTTTGAACTTGTTACTGAAGCTGCTATGAAACAATATATTTTGTTGTATGCATATTCTTTATTTCTCAAACCTTAGTTTTGATTTCTAAGTGATCAATTTATGTATAAGTGTTTTCACACATGATCATTGGCTGTATGGGTCCTCAGTAAATTAATGTGGCATTTAAATGGCAAAAGTTATTCTTGTCTCTATGACTTATGGCTTCCTAAAGACACGTTTATGGGTAAATAAAATATTAATAATATCAATAAAATGTATATCAAAACATATTTTAAATATAATGAAGTCATTTTATTATAGCACTCATCAGATGTTCCAGGAAACAAAACAGAGACAGAACAGTATAAACAAACTATACAACAAACTAAACACCAAATTACAAAAACATTATTATGTGAAAGTGAATTAAGTTGTGTGTGTGTGTGTGTGTGTGTGTGTGTGTGTGTTTTCAGTTATAAATATGTGCTGTGTAAATTAGCCTATATATACTTTTAGAAATTATATATAGCCTAACTTTAAAAAACAAACAATAACCCATATAGATAAATTATAATAATTGTATAATATTAAGCACTTACTTAATATACATTGTAACATTAGGCTACTTTACTCTAGCACAGTAGTCAGTTAAGCAATTAATTAATATCTTATATTAATATGTATGTAGCCTAGGCTACATCTAAAGGTAAGTCTGCTTTAAAAAATATATATATTACACTTCGACATGTACAGAATGTGCGCGTTAAGAAACACGTTCAAATGTGTCTTCTTAACATGTTAAAACTGTGCGTCGACTGTGCGTGTATGCCTGTTACACGACCAGAATGTGCGTGTCTACACATACAGAAGAAACACGTAAAAAAATTGCTGCGTTGACGCGGAAAACAGTGCGTGTTGAAACCATAGACCGTAAAAAACAGTCATAAGTCACGCGTTTCGTATAAAGAGATTTGGCCCCGGGCGCGTTCCATAGTAGAGCCCTAGTCCAATGACGTGCGAGGTCGAGGTCATGGCCATGACGCGTAGAAGACGAGCTTTAAACTTTTTTTTTTTTTTTTTACATTTCCTATGTTTTTTGCTGCTTTCCTTTTTCGCGATCAACTATGACAGGACGCCGTCTTCAACTCTGCATGGACGCGACCAACTTTTTCGACTAATTTTCAGGAGGCTGTCTTCGTCTTCACAACTCTGAGACAAACTGCAGGCGCTATGAACAAGGGCACGGGTAATGTAACGTTACGTTTTAAAGAATATGCTTTTATTCAGCTGTATAAGGAAATGGATGCATTAATAGATCCAAGCTTAAAACTGCACATTTTGTTTTCACAGACTATCCTCGCCTCATAACGAAGCCGTGACCTCTTATCTGCTTGGAGCGATTTCCGCGAGTCCAGATTTAACCGCTGATCACGACGAAATTGTGTGTAAGTAACTTCTAATGTGTTTCTCATTCCTTGTTTAATTTTACCGTGACTGTTTTTATTAATACCAGTCTCATGCAATTGTTTTCCAGCTGCCTGTAATACGTATTATGAATCGACACGCCGCAGCTTCAGATACAAACAACCTGAACTTGCATAGCAGGCGGAAACTGCGAAGTTGAAAGCTACAGAGTCGATCAAGAAGAAAAAGGGTAAGATTTATTATATTAGATCCGTTTTTTGTCAATGTGAGTATTTTTCAGGTTGCTTATTGTCTTTATGGATTGTATTACAGTTGCTGGAAGCGAGAGTGTGCTGGATGAGGTGGACATTTGGAAGTCCGCGACCATTGAACTCATATCTGATGAGGAAGACGGCTTTGTTGACGGGGTTTCTGGATGGATTGTGCGGCCACCGCCCTCTCGCAGCCTGGAGCACGCCGAACTTTACATTACGAGACATTACTGCTGCACTGTACATAGTTGTGTGTTTAACAATAAAGCTCTTTCTTTGAATAAACAGCTGTGTTTTATAAATGAAGCCCTTTCTTTGAATGAACAGCTGTATGCTTATAAATGAAGCTCTTTCTTTGAATAAACGGCACGGTCCGTATAATTTTCCCATTTATTCCTTGATGGTATGAATACTTCATAGCACAATAACATTAATATAAAATAAATTATTACAACATAAATTATATATTTATTATTATTATTGGGGTTTACATTTATAATGAGCCAGGGGGACCAATAATGATTGGTTTGCAGTGATCTGCCAACCAATCACGAGGGATTTGTCTTTTTTAAATGTAGTGGCTTCAGCCAATAGTGAGTGAGTAAATTCAAGTCAGGCCGTTGACTCTCTGGTTTCGCTGCTATTCATATGCAAATTAGAGGCGTCGCACCTCCGCGCTGTCTCTCAGCGGGGGGGTCTCCACCTACGTCATGGTTCGTTTACGACAATTTGTGGCACAGACGAACGCGACGTTCGCTGCCTCTAAATTGTCGAAAACTGCCGAAAATTAGGGAGATTTCCGGGAGTATACAGGCGTTTACGGGGTCGAAAATCCCACTTTTCATGCAGTGTTAGCCTTGACTCGAACCAACAACACAAAAAGAAAAGAAAAAAAAGGGAACAAGAGAAATTAGTGGGTATGGTACAGATACAACAATCACAACAGACACAATATGATGAGTGACCAGATCAGCTTGTTCCTCGTCGGCATAAACGAGCCCAGGATACTCAAAGAGTGACGGTGAAATGGTCACCTACAAGCTACTAGATAGTTACACAGCCCGAATTGCACTGGTCAACCCAACTTCAATACATAAATAACATAACCCAAAAGATCGAAAATGAAGGACAGAAAGAAAACATTAGTTCAAGAAACAAAACAATAACCTAATCACGAAAAAACAGCAGCACGACCTGAATTAAATCACGTGGTACGTGAGAAACACGGCGTCAAGATGCACTCGCGAATGTTCCGCTTAAAGCTTTCAATGAGCGCTTGACGCAACTCCCAACGCACGTCACCGAGACGATTACGGCGATCACTCGACTCTATCGACACCGGTAACCGGAAGAGGGGCGGGTATGACAATCTACATTTGGGATGCACTCGCGAATGTTCCGCTTAAAGCTTTCAATGAGCGCTTGACGCAACTCCCAGGACACGTCACGACGACTACAGCAAACACTCGGCTAGAGTGACACCGGTAACCGGAAGCGGGCGGGTATGACAAAGTCTACCCCCGAGGGCTTCCTGCCTAAACACTTAAATACTCCTCCTAATTACCTCATCCACCCATTCCCATATAAGGATTGTGAACGAGAAAAAAAAAAGGAAATAAAATCCCCTACTACTACATGTGGCAAGGACGAAAAAGTAGAGGAACAAGACGAGGATAAAGCCAAGCAAGAGATTAGTGTTGTATATCTGTTTTTAAAAACTTTTTTAAATAAAGGTTTCCGAGTGATATCAGATTGGTGTTTTTATTGTAGCCTACTTACCCTGTAACTACACGAAACAAGAGGGGAACAAGAACCACTTTAATTTACAGCCTGCAGATTCATACTTACCCTGTAACTACACAGATAATTACCCCTTAATTAAAAAATACTTACAGTATAAATAATGTGTTAATTTTCCTGATAATTACCCCTTTATTCCCCCAATATTACATATTGTTCCCTTATACCTACACATACTTACTTTATAGTTACACTATAATTACAGAAAATTATGCTGTAAATTCTCTTTACTTACGCAGTACTTTCCAGGCCGTAATCTAAAGCGTTACCAATCTGAATACTACCTGTTGCTAAATTGCCTGTGATTTAGTTTACATAACAGCTTTTTATTTTTTTTTATTGTAAACTCAAATACAGCCTTGTTGGTCACAGCACAATATTATGCATGGGAAGTGGGAGTGCTGGTGGACAAGCTGTACACCAGCTCAGTTGTGCTTGAGAACAGCATGTCCATGCTAGGCCAGCATGATTCCAGCTGTAACCAACATAAACCGGCTGTAACAATATGGAATTCAAACTGGTTTATGCTGGATTTTTTAGCCTTGTGTAGCTCTGAAGTAAACCAGTAAATTCAAGCTCTGGAGCATGTTAAATTAAGAGAATAAGTAACTTACATACACAATGAGATTTCCTAGCCATAAATATTGTGGCAATGTCTTTCTTTTCTCTCTCTGGGCCATACCACATTATGTTTCAGCAATGTCCAAGGGGGTGAGAACAGGCAAAAATGCCCAATGTAAAAGCACACTGTGCTTGTTGTTTCTAGTCGAAATATCTAAAAATTCTTAAATCAAGGTGTATTTACTAGATAAGTAAAATGGCATAAGATATATTTTCTCGTTATCTTGAAAATCAAATCAAAATTAAGTTAGTTTTTGCTTAAAACAAGCAAAATGATCTGCCAATGGAGTAAGAATAATAATCTTGTTTCAGATTGAAATCTTGTTTCTTGTTTCTGTGCCAAACAGAAATAAGATTATTTTTCTTACCCCATTGGTAGATAATTTTGCTTGTTTTAAGCAAAAACTCGCAAAACTTTGATTAGAGAAAAAATTTAATTTTACTTATCTAGTAAATGCATCTTGATATAAGATATTTGGACTGGAAACAAGAAAAAAATACTAAATAAGAAGAGCATTTTTTGCAGTGCAGAATTTTTATTGCTTCTAAAATAAAAGGTGGATTACACACACCATTAATTTGGCATGTTATAAACTGTGACAACTTGAAATCATTAAATTAGACTTACTTGTACATTTTTGTTTGTACTAAAATGTTGTCATTCTGACATAGTAATACAATTGTCATGTAAAGACATAATTTCCAGAATATACCATCCCTGAGAGACAATTCTTATTTTTATGTGGCTTGTGTACTAGCATAAGCACTAAAAAGTAGTATGTGTTTTGTGTCGACATATAAATGCATAATAAACAGTAAATCAAGCAAATTTTTATCTGGGATCATAGTCCAATAAACTCCTAACAGGAAAAACTAAATTCCCTAACAAAAGAAACCAAATAAAAATACAATATTTACAAAGGAAATTACCCTACAGCTTCCAAGTGTGGAAAATATATTTACAGTACTTTACAAAATATACAAAAAAAGGAGAAAAGATTGACAGCAACTTATCAACTCAAAACCAAAATGCACACTGCACACAACAGGCAGATCAACAGGCAAGCTAGCAGTAGTAACACACTGTAGCAAACACACAATGGGTTTTCTCAAACGGAAGGCTGCATCCTACGATGTCTGCGTATCTCGGCTGCTACGTCATCAAAAGTCGCTTAAGGCCTTCTCAATTTGAAGGATCCTTGGAAGGCAGCCTTCATTTTGCATCCTTTATTCGGCCTTTGCACACATTTAAATTCATTAAAATAAACTGATGGAAAACGAGTTGGTACTGAGCTTGTCTGAGTTTATTATGAAATGTAAGACAAAAATAACGTTTTGAGACATGAAAGCATACAGTAGATGTTATCTTTTGTTTTGCTGTACATTTATCACTAACACTAACTGACAATAATATAAGCTGCTGGGAGGCTGCAGACAGCTGTCATTCACTGCATTAATAGAAAGTCAATTAATATAAAGATTTGTAATACAAAGTATTTTTCCAAAATGACGTGAATGTGGGGGCAGGAACGTACGTGAGGTAGCCATGCACACTTACTAGACCGACTCATTCTAGTGTTTAATTGCTGAGGAGGACACTAGCCTACAAGCCTCAGAAGGACTGGACTGGGAAGGACGCAGTCTCGGTAGGATGCAGCCTTCCGATTGAGAAACACCCAAAAGCAAACGTGCAATACAACAACAGAGAAAGCGAGAGAAACAGGACCAGCAAAGCATCACATATACACAATACGTCTCAGAACGTAACAATAATCAAAGCTAAGTGACCCCACAACATGAGAACTAGCAATGAAGTAAATTCCCCACTGTGAGCCCCATTGTTTTCTCGTATCGCCCTCTGCTGACTGGCTATGAGAGGACAGCTTCTCATATTACCCGCTCTATCCCACAATAGCAGCTCTGCCTGAGGAGCACAACAGCCTGAGGAATAATGCATCATTACAGGCTTCCCCTTAGTCCATTCACTGATGTTCACTGGATGATCCCCATGAACTAACTGGACTCCCTCTAACATTTGATCTCCATGTTCAGCTCCTGTTCCAAGGTGGTGATTACTGATTTCTGAGGTGTCTTTTTGTGGCTGTAGCAAAGGGAGATGGACTCCTCCTGTGGTCTCTTCATAACGGTGTGGGAAATGTTGTATGCTTCTCTCTTTAGTCACTTCGGACAGAATGAGGATGCCTTCACCTTGTGCCAGCTGTATGGATGCCAGTCCAGAGTGACCTCTGTCTTTTGCTACCAGTGAGACTTTCCAGCTGCCATGAGAGCACAGGGAGGGGCAAGAGGACTCCACATGCAGGGAAGAACATGCCGGAGGAGTTTTGTCAGGCTCCTGGAATTGTAACAAGACCATGTTAAAAAACATTCGCAATGTTTAATGTAACAGGCTAGTTCACATATGAGACAGTAGACCCAAAAAGGAAATCTTGAGTCATATTTAAAAATGCATGAATGCCATTGTATTAGATGTCATGTCATCTCAATTTTTGCAAGGAGCAACTGGTTATTTTAAAACAAAAATAATTTTTAGTAATTGGACGGAATAAGTTCCCCTTAAAGATATTATGTGGATAATACATTGTGGTTATTAGCATGACTGTAACTGGAATGGAGCTATCTGTTTAACCCTCTGGTGCTCTTCGGTCACTTCTGACCTGAAAATTTTCTGTTTTGAAATGTTAAAAATCACAGCTTCATCGGAATGATATGAAACTTGGTGACTTTTCTTGCATTAGGAATGTAAACACACAAAAAAAATTGGGGTCATGATTCGAGCATGCTAATTGGTTGTAAAAAAAAAAAGTAGCGTTCATTGTCTTCGGTCATAAATTACCCCCATAGGAAATGAATGGGAAATCGGCAAAACCACAAAAATTCACCGAATATTTGTGTGTACAATCTACAAATTGGCCATAATGCTGAAAAATGTACACAGCAGTAAAGGGGTGACACTCTAAAACATCAAGAGTGTGATATTGACACATCCACTCTCTCACACACACACACACACACACACACACACACACACACACACACACACACACACACACACACACACACACACACACACACACACACACACACACACACACACACACACACACACACGCAGGGACGGACTGGGGCTAAAAAACAGCCCTGGACTTTCTCCCAAATAGGCCCATCATCCGGCCATTCTCCCTTAGCCATGCGCAACAGACACTAGCCAGGATGTACTATGCCACAATACTGTCAGACTATCAGACAAGGTATTCACAACAAGTAACATCTCAAAACCAATGATGATAATAAACTTTGATTTATAGGGTTAGGGTTAGGGTTAGGGTTAGGTTAGGGCTAACGGGCTAGTAAACTTAAGGAGTAAAGGGTGTGAAATGATGAAAATGGCTAGGCCCTATTAATTTTATCTGTGAAGCTTTCACAAACAACCACCACATTGTGCCAATTCCAAAGACAAGGAAAAACTGCACTCTGATGGAAGACAGACAGAAAGTGCAAGCTAGGATTTTTTGGTTAAACAAAAGTTGTCAATTATTTAGCCCCCTTCCTTGTATGTTAGCACGTTTAGAGTGGTAGCAATGCATGCCTGATGTTTTCCCGTTTAATTCAATACCTTAGTCTTCATTCTAGCAGAAAATGTGAGCTCATCACTACAACCTCTCATATACAACAAAGTGAATGAAAGAAATGAAAACCAATGCAATACGATGATGAATGTCCAAAAGATGACACCTACAGACTGTTTTTAAATGGGGTTGGATGCATATTTTTTGCTTTTAAACTGTGTGTGTGTGTGTGTGTGTGTGTGTGTGTGTGTGTGTGTGTGTGTGTGTGTGTGTGTGTGTACGTGTGTGTTAGATGACAGTAGGTTACAGTTTGACAAGAGTTCAGTTTGACAAAAGCACAATGTTTTGTTTTATTACGAGTGTACACAAATATAAGCAAACACTTTGCAGTTTGAATGATGTCCTGTATGAACAAAATGACGGAGTATGTATTGTTTTTATGTTTCCACTGTTCGATCGCGGCATCGCGCCCGCACCTCTCCCACACACACACACACACACACACATTAATTTTCGCGCAAGTTTTATTTATTTTTATATTGTGTATTCTCCATGTAAATTCATGCACCGAGCAGTGACGCCCGTGCCGATTCGGTTAAAACGAATACACATTCCACCCCATGCACACCCATGTTGATAGCTAGCTGACTATGCAATTCACTAAGATAGGGATAAAGGCAGCCTATTAAAATGTGTCCTGCTACTACTGGCATTTACCAGGACCTCTTGCTGGTGTGAAGTTAACTCTGTCTGTCCCTCCTCATCATGACCAGGCTGTGGAAGCTCAGGCTCAGCTTCCACTTGCTGGTCCTCTACAGTCTCAGTGTAGCTAAGTGATGTAGTGTGCTGGCAGTTGCACTGCAACCAAAAAGCCAGTAGTCTCGACTCGAGAGACTTGGAAACTTTTCCCCCATCCACCTTTCTCCTTACGTTTTCTGCTAGCCATAGACTTTTTTTTTTTTTTTTTTTTTTTTTGCCGACGGCCGGGCGACGGCCCTCAGTTGGACGGCCGTTCTGGACTTTTCCAGAACGCACAGATTACCAATCCGTCCCTGCACACATGTTTGTTTTTGTGAAATGTGAGGACATTCCATAGGCGTAATGGTTTTTATACCGTACAAACCATATTTTCTATCCCCTTACACTGCCCCTGCCCCTAAACCTAGCCCTCACAGGAGACTGTGCAGTTCACTTTCTGTGAAAAAAAACTCATTCTGTGTGATTTATAAGCATTTTGAAAAGTGAGGACATGGGGAACGTCCTCATATTTCACCCTCTTTTTGTAATACCTATGTCATACCCATGTCATTATACACATTTGTGTCCTGATATTTCACGAAAACATGCCCACACATACACACACACACACACACACACACACACACACACACACACACACACACACACACACACACACACACACACACACACACACACACACACACACACACACACACACACACACACACACACACACACACACACACCTATGAAAAACTGAACCTATGAACCACATTTTGAATTTTTCGAAATCACCGCTTCATCAGAATGATATGAAACTTGGTGACTTTTCTAGCATTAGCTATGTAAACACACAAAAATTGGGGTCATAATTCGAGCATGCTAAGTGGTCGTAAAAAAATACTCCCACTTGTGCTCTTCCGTCAAAAATGACACCATAAGAAATGAATGGGAAATCTGCTAAAACACAAATTCACAGAAAAAAAGAGAACTAGAATTCTCCATAGAGACCTCTAGTGATTACACCCATGGTTGCACGATTTCTTAAATAGAGGGCGCTAATCTGCCTTCAAAAAAATTATTTTGAAGGCCTAGTCTCTATTTTAACCTGAAATACTGCAATAATATATTTTTTTTTAATTACAATTATTTTTTTTTATTGTTTTTTATCATTTTCAATGGAAAAAATAGACCATAATTATTGCATAAATATTAAAAAATACCATCAAATCATCTTAAAATACAAAATTAAAAAGAAAAAATATTATTGAAGAAAAATAAATTGCATTGGTTTTACTGGGGTGGAGGAAGTTTAATTTTTAGGTGTCTGGTCACTTATGACCGGGAAGACAACCAATGCAACCCCTAAACGAAGAGCACCAGAGGGTTAATATAACTGTAACACTTTACAATACAATTCAGTGTATTAACATTTAGTTAATGTATCCTGAACAACAATACATTTAAAAAAAAAAATCCACTGCATTTATTAATCTTCCATCCATTCTCCAAATCACCAGAACCTAAGCCAGCATCTCATCGCAAGTTGGGGAAACACCATGAACAGATGGCTAGTCCATCACAGGGTACACACATTCACATTCTCTCTCACACCTATGGACAATTTAGTGTCTCCAATTCTCATCTATGTATTTGGATTGAGGGAGAAACTCACACAGAAACTGGGGGAAAGGAAACGCCAATGAAATGGCTCCTGGCTCAGCCAGGACTTGAACCTGGGACCTTCTTCATTACAAAACATTGTGATGGTTCTTACCTCCGGTATCACTGTCAGGTGTACCACAGCATAGTTTAAGTCTGGTGAGTCTTCAGCTTGAACAGTCAGAGTCAGGGTGATTGCCTTCCCTGTCGGAGCATTATGAGGGGTCCTTATCTCAACCTCCCTCTTCACAGAGCTCTTCACACCGATAAACAGCCTAAAAAGGAATAATTGTGAGGGACATATCTAATATCTGGAATATGAAAGAACACTATATTGCCAAAAGTATTGGGACACCCCTCGAAATCATTGTATTTAGGTGTTCCAATGACTTCCATGGCCAATGGTGTATAAAATCAAGCACTAGGCATGCAGACTGCTTCTACAAACATTTGTGAAAGAATGGGTTGCTCTCAGGAGCTCAATGAATTCAAACATGGTACCGTGATAGGTTGCTACCTGAGCAATAAGTTCATGCGTAAAATTTCCTCACTACTAAATATTCCATGGTCAACTGTTGAGAAATTGGGAACAACAGCAACTCAGCCACAAAGTGCTAGGCCACGTAAAATCACAGAGCGGGGTCAGTGCATGCTGAGGCGCACAGTGCACAGAAGTCGCTAACTTTCTGCATGGTCAATAGCAACAGACCTCCAAACTTTGTGTGGCCTAAAGCATGCCGCCACTAGACTTTAGAGCAGTGGAGACGTGTTCTCTGGAGTGACCAATCACGTGTCTCTGTCTGGCAATCCGATGGACGAGTCTGGTTTTGCTGGTTGCCAGGAGAACAGTACTTGTCTGACTGCATTGTGCCAAGTGTAAAATTTAGTGGAGGGGGGGGATTATGGTGTGGGGTTGCTTTTCAGGAGTTGGGCTTGGCTCCTTAGGTCCAGTGAAAGGAACACTTAATTCTTCAGTATACCAAGACAATTTCATACTCCCAACTTTGTGGGAACAGTTTGGGGATGGCCCATTTCTGTTCTAACATGACTGCACACCAGTGCATAAAGCAAGGTCCATAAAGACATGGATGAGTGAGTTTGGTGTGGAGGAATTTGACTGGCCTGCTCGTCCAACATCAGTACCTGACCTAACAAAGGCACTTTTAACACACTCCTAAACCTTGTGGAAAGCCTTTCCAGAAGTGTTGAAGCTGTTATAGCTGCAAAAGGTGGGCCAACTCCATATTAAACCCTATGGATTAAGAATGGTATGTCATTAAAGTTTATGTGCATGTAAAGGCAAGCGTCCCAAAACTTTTGGCAATATAGTGTATATTCATCTTTAACCAAACTATTGATAAACAGGTAGACCTTATTTTAGTGAAACCTGTAGTATTTGTGTCATTTAACTAGCTCTTTCTTTCTACCTTTCTCACCTGTGTTGGTCTCGGTGGGAGAGATACCCAAGGTCATCTTCTGCTGAAAGACTGAAGTGACGGTTGGGACCATGATTAAATATTTCAAACTGCACAGTCGAACTGTGACCTGGGAGAAGTTGTGGAGCAGAGAGCACCTGGGGACAAGGGGAACTTTTCATTTGGCTGTTTGACATTTTGCCAGTACATTATTCTCAAATTCACTAATACCTGTATTTGTACGTGTGTTGGTTGAATCATCTCAGAGGAAACTCTTTCGAGCAGGTTGCCCCTACCATCCTTTCCAGAGAGACGCATGGTAAATGGCATCCTGGGAACTGAGTCCATGTAGCCCACTAACTCCTCTCCAGACCAATGAGAAGATGAGGAGTTCAGCAAAACTTTCTGCAGGCTCTCGCCTTTGGGTCCCAACAGGGTCATGTGACTGAATGAAGCCTCCTCATTGGGTGAGAGGCCTGTCACCGCAACCACTAAAAATACTGGGACTCCTGAGAAGAAATCTGAGGGTAAGAACTCAACTCAACAACAATGAAAATGTAAATTGTAAACTAAATGCAACATTACACAAATGGCTCAGGGAACAATGACAAAGACCTGCTATAGGACTGCCCTCCGTTTTCCTTAGTCCTGGATGTGTCTCATTAGATTCTTTTGCAAAATAGTACAGGAAGTCCAAGCTGCTATCACCTACAGAACATCAGTTAATGCCACTTTGGAAAAACTTGAAGAAATTTGAAACACATTTAGCCATTTCCAACAAAAAGAATAGCATAGAATAGCACAAAAATGTGTGTATAGGCTTACACACATCACTTTTTTGTTACTTATTTTTAATACTAACTTAATTCTATTAAGTTAAGACTGGCATATTTACCAAGGATGCTGAATGTAGTTGGTCCAGTGGCTTTGATCGAAAGCTGCCATATACCTATCTCTAGTGGAGGCAGCAGGCTTATTCTGTATAGACCCTTTGATGAGTCCAGCATTGCCAGAGGACCATCACTTCCAGGAAGATATTGTTGAAAACCTGAGAGAGAAAGATACATCACATCCAGAGTTACTTACAAATGAGGAATACTACAATTCAAATGATTCATCCTGGAGAGACTGTAACATGTGAAGTGGTTGAATACGAAGTTACATAGTCGTTTAGAAAGGTGCAATATAGTACAGAGATGTAGGTGATACAGACTAAAGCAGAGAGAGAATAAAGTGGTTTAAGATGAAGTGCATCAGCTCTTGTAAGTGTAAGTGTGTAAGTGTTTTAATAAAGGTACAGATTGGGCCCTCTTTGTATAGTTATTGGAAACTTGTCTTTGGGAAACATGTCTGCACTGGGCCGAATCCCGGGCGGAGAGGTGCGAGTAGAACCAGAGGAGTTAATTATGGAGGCCTGAGACAATAGTTGTGTTGTTGCAAGTGCAAGTTCTCCAGCTTTCCTCTAGTTTATTCACTTAATTACAGTAATTGACTATTGACTGTAATTTTTGAGTTTACCCTGGGATAACCTTTAAGAATAGAGTGTGGCAGTTTGGTCTTTGTGACTTGGTATGTTAAGTTAATCTGGAAATCAAATGACCCTATATAAGGTAATGTTCATTGGAGAATATTTGTCGATGTTTTTTTTTTTTTTTTTTTTTTAGTTCTCTACGTTAGTGTGAGTACCTGAGGGACTGACAAGCTCACAATGTGTGAGCTGACCAGTGATGTGCAGCATAACTTTTGTCACAGCCTTGTCCACTCTGAAGGAGTTTGAAGAATCCGATTCACCCTCTGTGTGAAGCAGAGTCACCTATTTAGAGAAAGAAACATGGTTATGAAGAATCCTGTGTCCAGAATCCTGACTGTATGAAATTCTTGAAACAGGCCGACTTTATGGTCTTTCGGTCCTTTCGCGTTTCCAGTTGACTGTACCTTGCTGGAGGTAGTGGTGTCTTCTACAATGGCTGATACTTTGTGGATGTCTTTGTTTGTCGTGAAGATGGTCATTCCTCCAGATAAAGATGAAAGAGAGGAATACAGAGAGAATCTACCAGGAGATAAAGTTTCTCTTCTTTTTATCTTTCTTAACCCTCTTTCTCGTCCTTTGAGGCTTAGATCCTCAGTGAGCAAGAAGTTCACCTAGCACATGTTTTGAGATTAGATGGATGAAAACACTATCCTGAACATAGCTGCCTACATAGACAACTCCTTTCTAAGGCAGCTTCCTAGCTAAAATGGAACTTCATAAATGAATCTGGAATATGTATCAAATCCAGCTTTCCACATAAGTGACTCAATGCAGTTTGGCGTTAGCATGCTGCTAGGAAAACAACAAACTCTCTAATAAACACACATAACACACAAAGATTGAATAAATAGTATTTTTTTAATTAGACTGAACTTTTTCCATTAACTCTTTCCCCGCCAGCATTTAAAAAAAAAGTTGCCAGCCAGCGCCAGAGGTTTGATCATTTTCACAAAAATGCAATGGCCCATAGAATATTTTGAATTTATCTGAGCATACAATATATCAAAAGAAAGAGCAGACCCTCTGCTTTTAAAGGCCCACTGAAGTGTCTTGAAACGCGCAGCATTATTCAATGTGTTGACGTAATTTCCCCAGAAACGGCTCCAGCTGTAAGCAGCTCCTCCCCCTTTTTGAAACAGCCAATAGCGTTTTGTTAATACCACAGTTTGACTAGAGCCTTTCTGTTTGGTAAAGCCACAGTTTCCTCCTAATCTCTAACCGTTTATCATCATAATCTCCTCCATATCGCTTTGAAATACAGCACTCTGTGCAGAATTTAAATGGATCCGATATGTTTTGTTGTCTCGCGCATATGATCCGCGCTGCGCTCTTGTGTCTCTAGACCAGAGCCGTTGGTGTGTGTGTGTGTGTGTGTGTGTGTGTGCTGCGACGGTGCGCGTGAAACTAACGTCTTCATTTGCTTCTTCATTTGCGACTTCATTTGCCTCAACTGAAAGCATTACATGTCTGAATCGTTTCCTACGGTGGCCCAGTAGTGCACAACACAACGAAATTTAAAAAGCATACATAAGTTCACAACACAACGAAATAAATCCACAACACAACGGAATGAAACCACAACACAACGAAATCAAGCCACAACACAACGAAAAATCCACAACACAACGAAAAGTCCACAATTAAAAAGGGTCAAAAGGGAAATGTCACCTGGGTTGACATTTCATTCAGTAACATTAGATAGTTTTGATTTATATGCTGATTAATGTTGATGATCACATTATTTTACATATGCATCTCCTTACATAGGATCGCTTGTTTTTTTTTTGTCTTCTTCGCCTTTGCTTTAATCAAGAGATTCTGTACTCATTCAGAAGATGTGTAATAGCGCCCCCTAGCGTATAACAGTGAAAACACAGAAACCCGAAAAATTCTGTGTTTGGCGGGGAAGTGTTTTCTTACAAATAACTAAACAAAAAAATTCTGTGTTTAGCGGGGAAAGAGTTAATACTTCTCATTATTGAATGTATAATAGCATTTCTGTTGCTTTGAATGTAGCCAGTGTTTGTGAGTTACCTTTGTTTGCTTCTCCAGTATGAGAGCCTGGACTGCTCTCTGCAGATGATGGTCTTTAGGAGAGGCGTCTGTGAATACAAATATCTCTGACAGCGGAGGGCTATGGGTCAGAGCCAACTGATCCACAGACACATTCACACACATAAGACACACACAGATAGAGACACACTTAGATTGTACATCATTGTAATTAGTACTCAATTGATTTTATTTATCTCAACCATGGCATTATAACCACACCGCATGCAGAATTATTAGGCACGTTGATTTTCTGATCATATTTTTTTTTCCAGGCACATTTTAAACCACATTAATCTTAATAACGACTATTCATTTTGTATTTAATCCTTTATAAGTGATATATAATTGTTCATGAAGGCTGGAAATGAAAAACACCTTATATTCAGGTGTTCAGAATTATTAGGCACGTTTTCTTTTACAGATAAAATGAGCCAAAAAAGAGATTTAACTCAGACTGAAAAGTCGAAATGTATTAAATGCCCATAAAAAGGATGCAATATTAATGCAGTAGGCATTGTAGTTAAGGCATGACCATTGGACAGTGAAATGCTCATTGGGTCTGCAGGGTCAGACAAAAACAGGTGGTGAAGAAAAGACACATGTTAACTGCAAAAGAATTAAGAATTAAGGTGAATAATTAAGTGTGAAACCATCAGGAACCCTTTAGTCTCCAGCTCCATCATTTTCCAGAACTGCAACCTACCTGGAGTCTCCAGAAGTGCAAGGTGTCAGGAACTCAGAGACTTAAGTTTGGTGAAGAATCCTAAAAAATGACCCCCACTTAATAAGAATCAATTATATATCACTTATAAATGATTAAATACAAAATTAATAGTAGTTATTAAGATTAATGTGGTTTGGAATTGGTAAAATGTGGCTGAAAAAAAAAAAGATCAAAAAACCAACGTAAACCAACTAATAATTCTGCACGCAGTGTATATATCAAAATGTACACTCATAAGTAAGATTTTTATTCATTACATTCAAGTTATATATTTTAGTATATGCGCTCCATAGGATTGCGGACTAGCACAATGGTTTACTATTTTAGTCAACTAGTAAATAGGGAAAGGTTTTTTTTATTAAATGATTTAATTCGAAGAGGTTTGTGCTGTTTATCTTCCTTACATTTTTCCAATTTACCATACCATGAAAAACTTCCTCACCCTCAAAATGCTGATTGGTGGTCCAAAAATATGGGGTTTTCCCTTGTTATTATATCAGTAGTAAGTCTGATATAATTGTGTTTAGTTGTGTTCAGTGTTTTCTCATAATGTCAGAGAATGTCTGATCACAATTTTATGGTTAGGCCTACCTGAAGAGCAGAGAGACACATCTCTGGTTCATCCCCACCTCCAAGAGCCGTCAGATCCTCCATGAATTGCATGAACTGATGAGGGTCATCTGTCTCCATTACTGGCCCAAAACCTATGATATAACAGACTTCATCATCAGTGTGCACAACACAGAATTAAATATAAATACATCTAATTTGTCTTTGAATTTTTACATATGCCAGTTGCACATATTGTTGAAGTGACACAACAAAGTTTACTAAAAGGGCTTTCGCACCGGGTAGTTCAGGGAACTTAGTTATAGGAACTTACTACCAGGGTGGTAGAACTACCAGACGCGCTTGTTGTTGTGACTTTTATTTTGATGGCGCTGAGAACGCCAGAGCCTAAGCACACAGCTCTCACATTCTCTTTCTTCATTAGTTTACAATCTGTTTAACAATCCTGTCTAATACGTTATAAGATAGAACTGTTATACAAAGAAAGTAGACAGTACATGAAAAAGTATTAGCGTTTGCCGTGTGGTTGATGTCCAATGTCGCTAGCTGAGCAGAAATACATAATCATGTTTCGCTTGGTCCCCTCAAAGTTGTGTTGGAATTTTCTCTTAAGCGTAAAGGTGGAGAGGTCCATCTATGGAGAGGTTATTATATGTAGAAAATATGTAGGCTATAATCAGTGTGTATAAACAGCTTTTTTTTAAATGCCGGATGCTGGTTTTTCGCACATCAGTGTACACTTACGTCACTGGTAGTTCCTATTGTGCTGGGTTAGACCCTACTGTGAAGTAGGAGCTAAATTAGTTCCCCCAAAAGAAGTTCCAAGAACTAAAATCGTTCCTAGTTCCTGTGGTGTGAACATGACAAATCCGGGCACTTCCACCATTAGTTCTAGGAACTATGAAAAGGTTCTTCTGGTGCGAAAGCCCCTAAACTCAGAATAGGTTTTTGTTCAGTGTTATAATGTGCTTGTTATAGGCAGAGGATATCACTCTAACCAGGGTCATGAAAAGGCACCAGGATGAAGGTGCCAGGCAGACTAGTGCGTTGGCTCTTTTCACGGGCCTGTATGATGGAGAAGGCTCGGAGACGTGCAGCTGTGATCTCCTCAAACATGCTGCCGGTGGTATCCATGACGAAGACCAATGCTGGGGGCTGCTGGACACTGAAAAGCCTACAGGTTTCCACAGACTACATCAGTTATGTGTTTTGCATATTTGGACAACTTTCAGTAAACTAGCAACAGGAAAGTAAAACTTCACAGACAGACCAACCTTTTCTCATGCACTCAATACAAAAAAGAGGTGTCTAAAGTAAAACAGAAATTCCTTTCTTGCCTCATAGATCACTGTAAGCAGTATTTAAGTTAAACTGAAGTGACCTCTGACCTGAGGAAGCTTTTGGGCCCCACCTCTTTGCGGAGGTCTTGGAGCACTCTGAGGGTTGCTGTGGTAGCCAGATGGGCAGCTTCTTTATGGAGGAAGTGATGAGGGGAGAACAGCGGAGATGTGCTGTCTTTGTTGATTCCTCCTTCAGCTCCTTGGTGACGACTACTGTCCAAAATTCCTCCGTGACTGCACTTGCCTTTAAATAGCAAGACAACGCTTTTCTTATAAGTAACTTACTAAATCATCAGAATGAATCATAACTCAGTTTACCTTTACTAATTCAGCAGATATGGTTCTCGAAACTGACTTACAAATAAGGGGATCAAAATTTGCATATTTATTCATTCCAGTAATTGTATTTGTTGTTGGCATTATAAAAAAATAATAAATTAATCATTATTAAATAAATATCTCAAAAGTAACATTACAGTAAGAAATAATGTCACAATGCAAAATCTTATCGTAAAAATAGGTTTCATTTTCTTTAGCCAAAATATAAGTCATTTTTTTTTAACTTTTAGGTGAAATGCGTTTAGGACATGTTTTAGTAACTCAAGTTACACGATGATGCCTATACCTGGAGGTTTGACAGGGTAAGTGCTGAAATAGCCAGTAGTCAGTAGCGGTTCTGTCTGGCGAATCATTTCCTCCAGGAGATTGCTGTAACAGCTAAATCTGTAGCATTGTGCACAGGTAGGGGTGTCCCCTGCAAACAATAGAGATTTATTTAGTTACAATAAGATATTTTTGGTGAATAGTGACTGTTTCATGATATTACAAGGGAGTCACCTGAGGCTACAGGAACTGAAGGCTCTTCTGGGTGAAGAAGGTGGAGATACAGGGCTTGCTGACCCATCTCCACCCAGTTACTGTGACTGTAGAAGTCCTGTACACAAACATATGCACACAAAAAAAGTAAGAATAATAATAAATAAGAATCTTGTTTTACATTTTGAGCCTTGTAATCTCTTTATGTATTTTAAAGGCATTTTTGTTCTTTATTATGATTGGACAGTTGACACAGAGACAGGAATTGATAGGAGAAGGGAATGGGATTGGTATTGGACCCTGAGCCAGGACTTGAACTTGGGTCACATGAAGCACAATTCCATACTTGTTGGAGCACTGCTTGCAAGGTTATATTTCCGACATAATTTTATTATTTTAAAATACTTTCTGCTATCCAAGCAAATATGTAACTATTAGGAAACCATCATTGATAGATTTCCCCTGAAAGGTGTGAATACGGTGACTGGTACTAGCTAAAACAAAACTCCTGACACAACATTGGCTCCACCAATGTCATGAGTTTGGGGTGGAAATATCCTAGAAACCTGTTTGAAAACAGTCATTAATTCTTACAATTCTGACTGGTGACACTGGTGGCACAGACGTACATTAAAAACAGTGTATTACATATATGTGTTAGCCAACCTGTAATGAGTGAAAAAGCTGGCCCAGACTGTGTCTAGCCCCCTGATACTCTTTAGCCTGGGCCAGCAGCAGGGTCTTGCTCCAGAACTCTCGCAGCATCTGCGTGGCTCCTTCCACCCTCTCAGAGTCAAAGTGGTACACTGGATCAGACCGTGTGGCGCTTAGGAAGTCCATGGCAGCGTTAGCGCTTGCTACCTCACCCACAGCATGCCAAAACCCCCGACCAAGCCCAGTATACTGGAACAAAAAGATCAGTGAGATCAATACTCACAATATACACATAATCTCCATAAGACTAGTATGACTTTTGTCGCTACAAACATAGAGGTCTATATATATATATAGGCCAAAAAAGAAAGTCGCTGTTTGGTCTTTAATAGGCAAATGCTTAAGAGTCTATTGGATCATTATTGCAGTGATTATTATGTTTTTAGCATGTTATATGTTTGGCAACAGTTCTTCTAATCCTTCTAATCTTTTCCCCTGTCTTGTTTAAGTGAGCTCACCGTTTGTCTTAAATACCTGCCTGTTGTCTTAGTTGGGGGTCAGCTTTGTTCTGTTCAGTTCTCATTATGTTTCCTTTATGCTGAGTTAAAGCTTATTTTGCTGACCTCAGTTTAGTTAAGTCTAGCTAGCGAATTTGTTAGATTAAGTTGATTAACTTTATATTTGGTATTGGTGTTTTTTCTTTATTTTTTTTGGGTACAATAAAACCCATTTTTTTGTTGGAAACTTAGTGTCCTCGTGTCTGACTACCTGGCTATCTTACCTATGGCCATATTCCAGGATGACAATGTCAAGATTCATCAGGCTCAAATTGTGAACGAATGGTTTAATTAATTTATAGTAATAAAGACAGAGAGAGAAACAAAAAACTCTGTGCGGTCCAATTCAATGTATTCCACTTTATTTTAGCCTACTCAATCGAAATATTAGTTCTTTCCTGTCAAACGCTCAGTCAGAACATTATAGTTGCCCTATAGGCATCCTAAACTGGTCATTGGACGCAACACACATTGAAAATATCTGTGCTAAACTTATTCTTAGCCTATAGCTCAGTCACTGGCATGTAAAAATGTAGACTTTAATAGCTAAGGACACATTATTTAGTCACCTAGCGTGAAATTTAGTCGCATATGCGAGTGATTTAGCTACTCACAACCTTCAGAATATTACCAGAATCAATTGCATTCAGCAGTAAAAGAACTGGAAAAATTCAACAGCATGAAACCTACCAACTCCTCGTTATTTAAATCATGTTGATGATCCTCCATTCTGCTCAGAGTTTCCATTGTGATGTTGAGTATAGCTTGTTCTGTCATGTACTGGTGTGTGTATGAATCCCAGGACAACGTAAGTACGCGTGACCAGAAGTTGGGCAGGAAGGCTTGACATATTGGCATATAGATGAACAGGACCAGGGCACACAGGTGGGTCAAAGCCGAGGAGCCCATTCTTTCACACATCATTCCGCACCGGTCAAAACACCTGAACTGTTATAGAAAGATGCATCACACCTGCAAAGGATGATGAGACAGTGCTCACGATAAGGCTCAAACAAGCTGTTGGTATCTACAGGATGTGATAAGCTGCTTTACCATACACACACCACTCTATCCAGCTCTCCATAGCTGCATACATACAAACATATATTTTGGCCTATTTAAATAAACAAAGCAGTGGTGGCACATAATATTAACAATAATATCTCATATTCATTTTTCAATTTCAGTTTATTTTGCTGTTAATGATTTAAACAACAGAATGAATCTTATATTCAAAATTAATAAGTTATAGTTTGAGACCAAATGTTTGGTCATGTTTGACCAAAAAACTTATTTCGTATACAATACATATTCTGTATATCAAAAGTTTGGAAACATTACTATTTTTTATGTTTTTGATAGAAGTCTCTTATGCTCATCAAGCCTGCATTTATTTGATCAAAAATACAGAAAAACATTAGGCTAATTTTGTGAAATATTATTATAATTGAATTGTTTTCTATTTTAATATACTTTAAAGTATAATTTATTTCCTTGATGCAAAGCTGAATTTTCATCAGCCATAACTCCAGTCTTCAGTCTCATGATCCTTCAGAAATCATTGTTATATGCTGATTTATTATCAATATTGGAAACAGTTGTGCTACTTATTTTTTTTTTTCAGGATTCTTTGATGAATAAAAAGTAAAAAAAAGAAAAAAAAAAAGAATAGCATTTATTTAAAATAGAATTATTTGTAACAATATACTCTACCTTCAAAAGTTTGGGGTCAGTAAATTTTATTCAGCAAAGATGTGTTAAATTGATCAAAAGTGAGAGTAAAGTTGTATATTGTTAGAAAATATTTATATTTTGAACAAATGCTGTTCTTTTAAACTTTTTATTCATCATTGAATCCTGAAAAAAAAATTCACAGGTTTAAAAAAATATTATATTTTTTTATATCATATTGTTTCCAGCATTGATAATAACTGCATTAAATCAGCATATTAGAAATTATTTCTAAAGGATCATGTAACACTGATTGGAGTAATGGCTGATGAAAATTCAGCTTTACATCACAGAAATAAATGATACTTTAAAGTAGATTAAAATAGAAAACTGTTATCTTAAATTGTAATATTTCACAATATTACTGTTTTGTTTTTATGCATTTTTTTATCAAATAAATGTGGGTTTGATGAACATAAGAGACTTCTATCAAAAACATGAAAAATAGTAATCTTCCAAACTTTTGACCAGTACATTCATTTAACTTTCAATTCCAGCTACTGTATTAAAACAATGCAGAACATCCACTATAAAACCATACAATTAAATTATAATATTTTTTTTTTTGCTTGACAGATTTGGGTGTGGCTTCATCCCCCTGCTCTGTGTTTCAAGTGCTGATTAAATTTAAACTTAATTTCTTTTTGTCATAATGCAACCATGAATTTCTAATACTTTTACAGAGTGCTGTAACATATAACAAAAGAGATATAAAACACAGATATTTTTTTCTTACCTCTACTGGCTTCTTTTCTTTTTGTGGTCTCAGTCTGGCTTTTTTCAGCTTGTATTTTCGTGCTTGTAACCATTTGACAGTTTCAAACTCCAATCAGCTATTAGAAAAGCTTTGTGCACGTTGTGGTTTTTACCCACAGACTGTCTCCTCACCACATGATGTGCAGTCTTTTGAATAACAGAAGCTGAATAACAAGTTTTAAGACTTGTTTTTTTTAAATATATTTCTAGAGGTGCTGCTAAGCTAAAGAGACAGAAACATGCCTGCAACCTGGTTAAGATGGATGTCCACGAGACACATATTCTTATATCCTCATTGCATGTTCTTCCTTCCTTGTCTACTGTTTTTTTCTTCTCCCTCACTTGCCCCATTTTAGCATGGTGCATTGACTCCACACAATAGTGCTGCATATATTAAGGGCCACTGTGTCCCCCTTCCCTGCTCTTCAGTTCTGTCTTTTGCTTGACATGAAAACACACACCATGCTCACTTCCCCCAGTGCTTCTATTGTCATTTCATGGTGAAAGACTTAAGACATGTTGCTAACCAACCCCTCTCCTGGCATTAGACTTTAGACCCAAGCTTTAGGAGGGCTGGAAGGATAAAATTGCTTTGTATTGTGGGTCTTTTGTATTGTGAGTTTTGCCCATGGAGGGTCTATGGCTGAATGTTTATATTTATTGCTTACTAAATGCAATTTAGTACATAAAATATTGCATGCACCGCAACAGCACTAGTGAAGCTACTGTACCATCTAAGTTGACAATTAAGAGGGCTCCGTTTAGCGAGCATGAAGAAATTTTTTCCCAACCTCTTTCTTTCACATCCAGACAGATAATCATCCACAGCACTCCCAATGGTTCACTGGCATCATCAATCAGTACTTTGAAATGTATTTGTCAAGCTACAAAATACTACTATACTTTATATATATTTTTACATAAATGTACAATCACATTTGACAACCTCAAATTTGAACAGATAGATTAATTATTTACAATATCTTTAATCTCAAAAGTGCGGATAGCACTCTAAAAGAAAAGGTGCTATATAGCAGTGTTTCCTAACCACGATCCTGGGGGCACACCAACACTGCACATTTTGCATGTCTCCTTTATCTGCCACACCCATTTCAGGTCTTGGGGTATCCACTAATAAGATGATCATTTGAATCAGGTGTGTTTGATTAGGGACACATGCAAAATGTGCAGTGTTGGTGTGCCTCCAGGATTGTGGTTGGGAAACACTGCTATATAGCACTAAAAGTGGTTCTTGGCTCGTAATCATGGGGGAACCACTTTTGGTGCTATATAGCACCATATCTTTAAATGGTGTACATATCTTTGTCAAATGGTGCTATGTAGAACCCATAAGAGGTGCCATAAAGCATTTTATTTATTCAACAAAAATGGTGCTAAACAGCACCAACAGTGGTTCTTTGGCTTGTAAAGAACCTTTAAAGGGGCTTAACAGGTTCTTTGTATGGCAGTGGTGCTATATAGCACCTTAACCACTCCAAAGAACCGCTGAAGAACCACTGAAGCACCAAGATTTGGTGCTATACAGCACTTAAAGTGGTTCCCCTATGATTACAAACCAAAGAACCACTTTTAGTACTATGTAGCACAATTGTTTTTAGAGTGTGGTACAAAAAGACCTGGAATGCCACCTTGAATCAGTGAACCTTTTGCAATCTGATCATTAACAAGAACCGTCCAAGCGAACATACATATGTTACTCATCCTGAATTACTCATCCACCTGTGTGGGAACAAGGATTTGCTGCTTTTGACCTCTAAGTGGCAGTATAACCATAGACTTCCAAAAGTTAGCAAGCAAACGCATCAAAGCAATGTTTTTTGGAGAGTACTACACTCTAAAAAAAAAAAAGGTTCTATATGGCACCAAAAATGGTTCTTGGCTCGTAATCATAGGGGAACCTTTTTTAGTGCTATATAGCACCAATTTTGGTGCTTCAGTGGTTCTTCAGCAGTTTTTCAGAGGTGCGATATAGCACCTTAGTCAAAGAACCGGTGAAGAACCTCTGAAGAACCACTGAAGCACCAACATTGGTGCTATATAGCACCTTAGTCAAAGAACCGGTGAAGAACCTCTGAAGAACCGCTGAAGAACCACTGAAGCACCAAAATTGGTGCTATATAGCACTAAAAAAGGTTCCCCTATGATTACGAGCCAAGAACCATTTTTGGAGCCATATAGAACCTTTTTTTTTGAGTGTAGTGTGAGAAGACCATTTAGGAATCTATGGACTACAATTTTTTCAAACTTTGTGTGTGTGTGTGTGTGTGTGTGTGTGTGTGTGTTTGTCCTGGTAAACCCTACTTCATGGGGACAAAATATCAAAATATCAGGACAACAGATAGAGTTGCTCCAAAAAGAACTTCAGAGTAAGTGCTAATGTATTATTTTACACAGTAGTATTGTTGACCTTGTATAACAATATCTCTTATTGCAGGCAAAAGATGACTGATTACTTGCAAAGATTTATTGCTGATTACTTTCCTTTACAAAGAATAATTGAAATAAAACTCTCGGGACTAAGCGTATTGTCTTTTATAAAAATTTGTGTTCCACAATTCTGTCCTGTGCAGCTCTGCCACTAGGTTGGTCCAAGTGCACTGGCTGGAGGTCACCATCAGGCTGCACTTCCACCATAGGGGTCCTCTCCTTTCTGATAGTGGAAATGTTGTGTAATACAGCACATTCAACAATAATGTCACAGGCCCTCTCAGGGGAACCCCTCAGACTTTTCAGACACTGAAATCTTTATCTTAATCTTTAGTTGCCCAAAGGTAATTTCAATGCATGCCCTTGTCCTGGCTAGAGCTGCATTGTAACGGGTTTGTGGTCTGGGGTTTGGGTCAGGGAAAGGCATCATACTGCCTGTAGGCATATACCCTGTCTCCAAGCAGGATGCCATCGTAATCACCTATTTCACGAGTTTCGCACTTATATTTAATTTATAGAGAGTAATTCAATGCGTATTTGTCGTGCTGTCCGGGGGGAGGGCTTCAAGCTCGGAATTAGGCCTGAACCCATTACCCCCCGTATATGTAAGTGGTTTTAGAGTTAAAAGGTTTGGCGAAGGGGTGGTGGAAGGGTTGCTGAGAACTGTCAACAAACGGAGGTAGGACTTCTGCATGTATATCCTATTGTTGATTAGCTGAGTGCTCTCCGCCTGTGTCAGTTATCTGAACGTGCTTCTCCCAAACCTTGTTTATAAAACATAATTTCACGAGTTCGCACTTACATATAATTTATAGAGAGTAATTCAATGCGTATTTGGCGTGCTGTCCGGGGGGAGGGCTTCGAGCTCGGAATTAGGCCCGAACCCAGTACCCCCCAAAAGCTAAAGAGCATAGGACAGCTGCCTGCTAAATACCCCCCCAAGAAGTGCCGAGCTTGGCGGCTGGCATTTAGAGAGGGGGCCTGGTTGTTTGAACAGGAGGGCCCGTGAGCGGCTTGTGTCACCAGTGGGCAGCCCCTGTTAGTTCACGAATCGCACGGTTCTTCATGGGAGCATGGTGTGGTCTTGTACGTGGGAGACCGCCTGGAAGAAAAAATAGGAAAAAGAAATATGAGATTATGATTTAGAGATTTTGTGGTACTTACCCCTTCCTTGCTGCATGGAAACTTTACACTTTCTTGCTGCAATGAATCGATCCACTTCCTTACCAAGTGGAAACTTTCCACTAGTGGAACATATCAATCTAGAGGGTTTTATCCGCTTCCTTACTGTGTGGAAAACGTTCCACTTCTCGCTGCGTAAGTTTTTTAAACCACTTTCTTGCTGTGGGAAAAAATGAACTGTTTCCTTGCTGGAATCTTCGACTTTCTCACTGTGTCGAAACTTATTCGCTTGAGGAGACTATTCACCATCTTACTGTGTGTGCTACTATCCAGTGTCTTACTGCGTGGACATCTATCCAGTATCTTACTGCGTGGACAACTATCCACCATCTTACTGCGTGGGCAACTATCCGCCATCTTACTGCGTGGGCAACTATCCACTATCTTGCAGCATGGGCGACTATCCACTGTCTTACTGTGTGGACGACTATCCATTGATTTACTGCTTGGAACTTTCCGCTTCCTCGCTGTGTGGAAACTTTCCACTTCCTCGCTTCGTGGAAACTTTCCACTTCCTCGCTGCGTGGAAACTTTCCACTTTCTTGCTGCATGGAAACTTTCCACTTCCTCGCTGCGCGGAAACTTACCGCTTTCTCGTTGCGTGGAAATTTACCGCTTTCTCGCTGCATGGAAACTTTCCACTTTCTCGCTGCGTGGAAACTTTTCACTTTCTCGCTGCGTGAAAACTTTTCACTTTCTTGCTGCTTGGAATACTATCCCCTTCTCACTGCGTGGAAAACTATCCACTTCTCGCTGCATGGAAACTATCTGCTTTCTCACTGCGTGGAAAACTATCCACTTCTCACTGCGTGAAAAACTATCCACTTCTCACTGTGTGAAAAACTATCCGCTTTCTCGCTGCGTGGAAAACTATCCACTTTCTTACTGCGTGGAAACTTTCCACTGACTCACTGCGTGGAAACTTTCCGCTGACTCACTGCGTGGAAACTTTCCACTTCTTGTTGAAAGGCTGAAAACAGAAAAGAGAAGCATGAGTGCCTGACCAGGCGATTTCTCACTGCGTCCACTGGGAGATAAATGCTCGCTGGACAGAGACAAAACCTCCCGGTAGATTGGGGGGGGGGGGGGGGGGGGGCATTCAGAGGGTTTGGAGGGCTTGATGATGCGGTACCAGTTGGTCCTGACATAGTTTTGAGAAAGCATATGAGGACCATCTCCCGAGAGCTTGGATCTGCTGTTGGGAGAGGCCTTTTTGAGCTGCTGAAGTTGCCTCCCCGATGCGGAAAGGGTAGCTTGAGAAGTCTTTTACACTTATACACTTTTTTCGTGTATTTCATGAAACATGAATGAATTTGCGTGATGTAAATCCGACAGATCCGATCCTCTGAGCACAATTTAACATTGCGCCGCCCATCGCGCAGTATAGATCATTTAACACACATTCACTCACACACATTTGAAAATCAGAATATCAGATAGTTCATGACATAGTTAGCAATTTTGTGAATATTTTGAATAAAAGAAGAAACGAAATGAACCCGATACAGCTGAGCTGTCATACAGCGCTATTATGGCAGCTTTGTGTCATGTGAGAAGCATGACGCGTCGCCATGGAACAATAAGGCGATGCATTCTAAAATATTTTGAGGCCTTACAGCAGGTAATTCGCCATCCAGGTGATGAGCTATTTCAAAGTCCATGTGTGAAATATTTAAATACACTGGACATTAAATGCGGGCATGGGCGCAGCCACGGAAAATACAAATGTGCATAAACTGGCAATGTTGTTTGGTACATTTACCAGAATTAAAATGTTTGCAGGGCTGCCTGCTTCTTCGAAGGAGGAGACTCTCCTTTTGAATCCCTGATTTGCGCTGGGGGTTGCTACACTTAGCACGTAATTGGTGGATCTAGCTGTGTTTGTTTCCAGGCAGGGTAGGGTGAGGGGTTAACCTGCGGGCACGATGTTGTTGAGTAAGTCACTGACCTGCAGACCGCAGGTCTGGGGGGGAACATTACTGCATTGGCCGTGGAGAAAATTAGCCAGAGAAAACTTAGCTCCTGTGGGAGTAGAAAAAACAGCACTGCTGTGTGGATAAAATTAACTAGAGAACCTGAGCTCCTGCGGGAACAAAAGGAACAGCACTGCTGTGTGGATAAAATTAGCCAGAGAAACTGAGCTTCTGTGGGAACAGAAGGAACAGCACTGCTGTGACAGTGGAGAAATTAGCCAGAGAAACGGAGCTCCTGCGGGAGCAGAGGGAACAGCACTGCTATACAACATATAACAAGTCGCACATTTAATGTGTGGTTCCAACAAATTAATGATGTAAATGACACCCTCACGAGAAAGCCGATATCTCTCAAAAAATAAACATTGTATCATGTTTGGCTAAAGGATCTTGTCTATACCTGAATACGCGTTTAATTCGAAAAGCTCTGTGAATTATCCTTGCACCTTCCGCAACAGGTTGCTGTCGTAAAAACAAACAAGACATGCTGTGACAGGCTTCCCGTATAATCTCTGCTTATAAAGCCGTAATCTAATCTTGTTTACATGAAATAAGCCTGCTCCCGAGCAGGTTTAAGCTTACAGAACTGTTGCTATGACAGCAAGTCTAGGATGAGCATCAAATTACCAAACAATCCGAGATCATGCCAAATTATCAACAATCAAATCCAGCTAACTGAATTAGCGACGTACGAAGAACGGACCTCTGAGCTCATCTCAGATGATCCAAAACACAGGGGAAATGTGTGCTGTGGTCAGATGGTGGAAAATGGACACTGAGTTCTCAGTCCCAAAGACGAAAGGAATCATCCAGACTTTCATCAGTGACAGGTGGAAAAGCAAATATATGTCATGGTATGGGGGTGCATCAGGGCAAATGGCATGGGTGACTTGCATATGTTTGAAGGCAGGCCCATCGCAAGGGGGGTGTGAGGCCCTGTGCGAACATGATGTGCGAGGCCCGGGGGTATAGCCTATTAAGGGGGGTCTACTGTTGCATATTCAGTGTATATTCAGTTTAACAGCATTAGGTTCAAGAAGTTAAACTGGGTAACTGAAATGGGCAGTGCGCACATTTTGACGGTAAAATAATTTTTTACGTGTTTGCAAAATGGACTGAATCCACTTGAATTCGTTTGGACTGCTCTCTCACTGAATCATCAGAAGTGATTTCTCAGTAAAATAAACAGACAGTATTTTTCAGTTGTTTTCCTCTGTGAACATGCGCTAAATGGATGTTTGACAATTTTGTTGCTTTTTGCAGTTTTCAGATTTAAAAGCATTTAAAACGTCTAGAGATAGAGTAGGCATTACTCGTTCTGTGGTGCCATTGCTCTCACTGATGCTCCGAAAGTTGCGTAATAGTTAGCCTACGCTTAGCTATTTAACTTTAATAGTGTTAAAAAAAAACTTTTGTGCGAGCGTCCGTGCTTTCTCCATCCATGCAATAAATAAATTTCCTTGAATGAGTGCGCATTTCTAGCGTATTTTCTTGAACTTCTTAGGTAATATCTATGGCTTGACCCATTTCAGAGGGGGCCAAAGTCAGAATTTGAATGGACTCTGTGATAAAGATCTACGAGTCTGACGTGCGATGCCCGCTGACTGACATGTATGCGCATGCATCACTGTCACACACAGTCTCACGCACAGAGAAATAGGCTTTTAACAAGCAGAAAAATAAAGCATCACGATACACATTTTTAGCTATGTTTTTGAACTATTAACTAATTTGAAGGACAAAAAAAAATAACTTTAACTATTGGCTTTACATCGTCAAGTCAGCTGTCACTTTACTTTTGCGCGAGGCCCTGGTGAGGCACGAGACCCTGTGCGGTCGCACACTTGGCACAGCCCTTACGACGGTACTGTTTGAAGGTATCACTGCCGTGGAGTGTATATATATTGGGATTGTAGAGACATATACTGCCATCAAGATAACATATTTCCTGGGAAGCAAGAAATCCAGACCTCATTCTGCACGTGCAACAGAGTGGTTTCTTAAACAGTCTGTACAGTGAATGTGCTTGACTGGCCTGCCTACAGTCCAGATCTGTCTCTTATTGAAAATGTATGGCCATCATGAAAAGGAGAATCAGAAAATTCCACTTGCAAAAATGCAACAATTTGTATCCTCAATACCCTAACAATTAAAAAGTGTAATTAAAAGGAAAGGTGATGTGACACAGTGGTAAACATGCATCTGTCCCAACTTTTTGGAGTGTGTTGCAGCCATTAAAATCAATATTTGTTTTTATTTACATAATACAATTAAGTTGGTCAGTGGGAACATCGGAAATATTTTCTTTGTACTTTTGTTAGTTGAAAATGGTTAAAAAGAATTAACAACGCATATATTTTTGGGGCCAGATTTACTAAAATTTGGCGTTAAAAGACTACTGTCAGGATTTGAAGACATGCAGTGATAAATTAGCACTGAAAAGGTGTGGACAGAGTTATATTTGTGCCTGACCTTTTTGCATATGTATTTGCAACACAGTCTCACTCCTATTAGTCACATATTTACGCTTGGTCAGGACCCCTCAGAGTCACTTTTAAAGCACAGGGTACCCCTTTAGCATTGTTTTCCGACGCACAGGGTACTCCATTTAATTTCTGTTGTTGTTCATCAGATCAAGACACATTACATTTTTTGCATTTGTAAAGTCTTGGAATGCAACTTGTCATACGATATATTTATGTGAAGAACAGAGTTGATCTTAATGTTTTAACCCTTGTGTGATGTTCATATTTTTGTTATTCAGCCAGTGTTCATGGGTCTGGTGGACCCGCTGCATTTTTGGGTTTTTAATTCAACACAATAAAATTTTTTATGTTAAAATACTCAACAGATGTTTACTTCATCCCAATTACAAGCAATATAAACAGCATATATGGTTAATATTTTCTCTTTACCTTTGTTTGATCACATTTAAGAATTGCAATCTTGTGTGGGAACGGCAGGAGTAGAAACAAAACTCACTCTTGCACTCTTTTCACACTTACACACAATCCCTCTATCACACACACGCACGCACATACACACTCATGCACGTACACACACACACCCATAACACACACACACACACACACACACACACACACACACACACACACACACACACACACACACACACACACACACACACACACACACACACACACACACACACATGCACTCACTTGGATATGTGGTGTATAGTTACTCTCCATAGGCATAATGTTTTTTCTAATGTACAAACTGTATAATCTATTCCCCTACACTAACCCTACCCCTAAACCTACCAATCAGAGAAAACTTTTGGCATTTTTGAATTTCAAAAAACACCATTTAGTATGTTTTAGTGTGAGGACACAGATGTCGTCATAAACCATGTTTACGCTGTAATACCCATGTCATTTTACACATTTGTATCCTCATAAACCATATACATGAACATACACACACTAACAGCAGGCCCTGACAGGAGGACAGAGTAAAGGTACACAGGACCTACAATTTCCACACTTTTATTAGCCCCGGGTCCAGTGGACCCGAACATCCTGTGTGTAATATAAATGTGTAGGGAGGGTGTACAGTGTGTGGTCATTGAAAATGTGTTCTGATATATATTCCTCACAGAAAATGAGCCAAGGCCAATGAGTCTCAGTTTGAAAAAAGAATTAATCGTATCATTTTTCTTTTGATAAAAAATGAAAACGGGTCCAACAGACCCGAACACCATACAAGGGTTAATTACTGAAATGATGATCCTGCCGCTCCGTGAACACACAGACTCCACTCAGTCATATCTTATGATATACCCGACTCGACTAGCATGACACGATCTGTCACGAGACAGACGAGAGCCAATGGCATTTTACAATCAAAGCTGACATAATGATGCAATTGGTCACGAGACATAAGACAGTCAATGCTGTCAAAGCTGACGTAACGTTTCTTCGGGCAGCAATTTTTGAAATGTGTTCATGATCTTCGGTGGATGGACTCGACGCTGACCGCTTTTGGGGATTTTCTTCACACAAATCAATCGTTTGGCCTCGGAACACATTTTTGAATAAATTGTAGCTGCAGTCGTACCTGCCTGTTATATCCGCCTGTCATATCCTCTTTTTACACAAATGGGTAGGTTTAGGGATGGGGTTGGGTTGGGTTACGTGTTCAAAACGTGCCTGAATAGCATAAATTAAAAAAAAGAAAATAAAAGTAAATAAAATTATGCTGGTTGATTAAATTGAGAATCACACTCCATGTCATAATGGCAAAATCATAACCCAATATATTGTTTTATCATGACGATAACCATGCCCAACGCATCTGTATATGACCCCAAAGGTTTCTCGTTGAAATCAATGGAGTACTGCACGTCGAAAAACAACGATGTGACAAATAAGAGTGAGACCGTATTGGTATTTGTAGGAGTTTCACGTTCAGGCGCAAAATTAATGGGAGGAGAGTAAATTAATCACGCAAGGTGATTTACAAAGGTTTGTGCTTGTAAATGTACTGGTGTTTGCACCATTATTTACCGCCCAAAAAAGCAGGTCTTAAACCAGACGCTAACGGATAGATTGCGTTAGTCATTATGGAAATGATCCAGCTGCATCTGTGTGCTTTAATTTGCGCGTTGTCAGTAGTAAACAGCTCTCACGCTAATTTCCCCTGTTTAGTAAATCTGGCCCTTGATATTATTGCATTTGACAAAACGTTGCTGCTTTCCGGAAATGGGTTTTGTTGAATGACTTGCTGTAGTCTGCATTACTTACAGATAAAGCGTATGATGAACGGGTCTTCCAGCAATCTTAATGGCCTTCAGATGGCTAAATCATTAGAGCAATGCAAGGCCATATGTTTGAGTCCCAGGGAAAGCAAGAACTGATAAAATGTGTACTCTGAATACAATGTAAGTCGCTTTGGATAAAAGTGTCTGCTAAAAGCATAAATGTAAATGTGATAAATTGTGTGATGTGTAGTACAGATGCAGCATGAATAGGCCTAATATGCTTTTGCAGTTTTTAAAACTTGGCATCCCCCCTCCCCCTTTTTTTAGTTTAGCCTTTTTTAAATAATAGATTTAGTTTTTATTTGAATATTACTTGTTTGTCACTTTTGTTGTTTTGAGTGTTTAGTGTTCTCTTTGGTGAAGTTTCTAATATTAGTAATGTTTGACCTTGTGGGGACATTTTTTGGTCCCCATGAGGAAAACTGTTTATAAATTATGTAAAATGCGGAATGTTTTCTGTGGTGTTTCAGGGTAGGTTTATGGTTAGAGGATAGAATATACAGTTTGTACAGTATAAAAATCATTATGTCTATGAAATTTCCCCATAAAATATGAAAACACAACGTGTGTGTGTATACGTTTGGCTATTGTGAGGGCAAAATGCCCTTACTTACACAGTATAATGACATATTATGACAACTGAAGACATTTTCCTGGTCCTCACTAGTCAAAAATGCTTCTAAATCAGCTAAAAAATGTTTTTATTTAAATGTTGCACGTTTCTGTGATGAGTAGGTTTAGAGGTAGGGGTTAAGTTAGTTTCACAATTCACCAGTGTGAGTGCCCATGAGAACCACCTGAGGGCACTCCACTTCAGACTGTCACTCCACCCCGGACTTGTCACTTCATCATAAACTACATTACCCATAATCCTTTGCCCGGACTCATCATCACTCATTGTTTGCACCTGTGTCTCATTACCTCATTACCCCATTACCCCAGCCTATATAAACCATGTTCACTCTTTCATCAACTGCGAAGTCTTGTACGTTGTATCACTGCATTTGTGAGCGTTTCCCTGGTTTCATGTCTCTGGTTTCGGATTTCTTGCCTGTTCCGTGGATTACCCGTTTGCCTGTCTCTCTTGCCTTTGTTTGCCTTATTAGACTGATTACATGTTATGACCTCTTGCCTTATTGATGACTACGAGTGTGGATTACCCTTTAATAAAGCTGCGTTTGGATCTTCTACCTTCTGTCTCAGAGCAGTGCGTTACAGTTAGGCAACAGTAAATATCATTGACCTGAAATCAATGGAAGTCTATGCAATGTCCTCACTAATATAGTGGAACAAACGTGTGTGTGTGTTTATCTCAGCTTGCTCGGCAATGAGTTGCATTTGCAATACAAATGTAACAATAAAACAACGTTTGATTGCACTACACTGATTATTGCTGGACAATGTGTACAAATGATCTGTAGCTGTGCTACACATTGCATTCATAGAAATAGTGGTTAAAATTATATGAAATATATGCTGCTCCACAAAGAAAGTATTTTGAAATGTATGTTGAGGAAGGTCCCACTTATATTAGGTGGCCTTAACTAATATGTACTTGCATCAATACATAAGTACAATGTACTTACTGTGTTCATATTGTATTGCAAAACACTTTTGCTGATATTGAGGTGGGATACGGGTAAAGTTAGGGACAGGTGCGGTGGTATGGGTAAGTTTAAGGGTAGGGTTAGGTGTAAGGGAAGTGTCAACAGTGTAATTATAATTGTAACTACAGAAATTAATTGCGTATGTAATTATATGCAGGTAATTTTTAAAATATGAGTACAATGTAAAAACATGTATGTATTAATTTAAATGTTAGTACATAGTAATTAAGGCCACCTAATATAAAGTGGGTCCGTCCTATTTGATATAGATGTGACAATGTTTCCGGCTTTAGAATGCCTTCACAGCATGACTGTTATAGAAACTGTATTTTAGTGCAAGCGCTGCCTATTCTGTTCAAAGTGCAGTGACTCTGTAACAGCATATTGACTGTAAGCTAGGAATAACTCAATTAGAAACGTGGAAGAAATCTTGATCTACAGCCATGGTTGGTGTGTTTCTACTTGCATGTAAGTACAGAAATGACAAAATCCTATATGTTCAATAAATTAAATCTAAACAAATGATGGTGCTGTTTGTATAATACTTTTTTCTTCTAGATATCTCAGTGAATCTATTCCTTCAAAGTCAAGGTGAATAGTGCACTAAATAAACACCTTTACAGTAAATGTAATATTGTACTTTTCAGAATGAACAAACATCCCTAACTTATTTCCTTCACAGCTCAAAAGATCAAACCAGCTAAGATTTACAGTGAAGATAGAGACATACCAGAAGGTGGTAAACTGGAGGTTACTTGCAGCACATTTGGTTTTAGAGAAAAGCCAGTTTATTTATATCTGTGTAAAGATGGTAAAGCTATAGATATGAAAAATAGACCCACTGAACGAGACACCGCCTTTAAAAGAGAGAGAATAGAAATGGACCATTCGGGCAACTACAGCTGTGTGTTTTCTGAAGATCAGTTGGAAATAACTGAAGTGATGGGATATGGTCAAAATAACATCTTCATAAACGTGATCGGTAAGACTTCTGCTTACATTTGTGAGTGTGTTTGGTTCCTGTGCACATATGAGACATGTTGAATAATGCACTTGTGCAGAGTAACTACAATAGACTCACTGTTGTGCAAAATTGCCTTTAATGAGAGAGAAATGTTTGATATTGTGTCTTCTCTCTACAGAATCTTTGATTAATACACAGATTAATTTGCTAAAGTCTGAGGTGGCAGTAGGAAGTGATGCTGAGTTTAACTGTGCAACATCCAATCCTATAAACAAAAACATGTCCAAGACTATGATTTTGGCTTTTCTAATCAAAAATGAAAAGCCTATTAAAGTCAATATTTGGGACACAGAAGAGATGAGGACAACATTCACCCTCAGAGAGGTCCAGATGGAAGATGCTGGAACATACAGTTGTGCTATTTTGTTAAACATTCTCCCTTACCATGGAATGAGACTTGATCGAAATAATAAAGTCAATCTTCAAATCTTTGGTAAGAGGGGAAAAAGAAAACAAACTATTTAGGGTTAATGTATTTATAAGTTTGTATGGGGAGGGGGCATGCATTCTTACTATTATGATTTACTCAGTTTAGTGAGAGAATATACCCTTCTGAAAAAGTAGTACACTTTAGCATACTTTTGAGTTGTTAATACAGACATAATGTACAGTACTTTAAAAGAATAGTTACATGTAAACTGATGTTTTCAGTGACTATATTGCATGTTAATTGCAAATAAATTAAAATGTATTATAGTTCAAATTTATAATAAATGCAATTAGCTAAACATTTTGGTGGGTAATTTTTTTTAATTTATTTTTTATTTTTTACCCACTTAAGTAGGACCAAAGTCACTTTAAGACAAGTAATTTTACTCGGCAGTCATCTTTGAAACACCTCCCGGGCATGCAAGTGCAGCTCCTATCTCTTTGAATGGGGAAAATTCAAATTCTCTAAAACTGTTTGCCAAGCTTACGATTACATTTCACATTTAATCAGTCTCATAAATGTTGTTTCTAAACACTCAAATCATGACAAAAAACTGGACAAAGCTAATGTTCATGCGCAGTCCTAAGTGCTTGTCTTAGAACACTGCCTGTTTCCATAGCAACTGGAACTTCCAGTGACGCAATGACTTTACTAATCAAAGATTGGCTCTTTTATTTAGAAGGCGGGGCTTAATCGCCATATTGGGCATTGCACTTTTCCTATTCATACGTAATCCGAGTGCACCGTCTATCTATATAAAGTCTTTGGTAGGACATACTTGCCAAAATCACAGCAACATTTAGTGTACCATAAATGTTTGTCAGTATAGTCGGTAGTAAGACATGTTCCTGCACTGTCAATTCTAACAAGTTCAGTTTACTTAAAAAAAAGTTTGGAAACCGATTGCCTTATTTTTGCAAAGCAAACTTAAAGAGACAATAAAGTTAATTTAATAATCAGCTCAAAGTAAAGAAAGCTAACACCTCCCAAGTAAATTAAGTAATTCATATCAAGTTAATTTAATGCCAATTCTAGTTAACATACTCTAGAATATTTACTAATATTTACTTAAGATTTAATAGTAAGATTGCTTGAGTAGTTCCATTTAACTAACAGTGTTATATTATGTCCTGCAAACATCTTAAATACTATTATTCTCAAGATAGTTTTAATCTCTCATTTTCAGCTATGGCGACTTAAAAAACTACGTGCAATCGGTTTCCACATTTTCTTTAAGTAAATTGAACTTATTTTTAGTAGTTCAACTAGCATTGAATGCACTTAACACTCAATTAGGTCAGCTTAATTGCATCAAGTTGTTCTTATTTAAACCATTTAAGTTTTGTCAACTTAATCCTATCTGTGATCTGAGGAAGTGTACTCCCAGAATGCATTGCGGCATGAATAAATTAATTGCTTTGTTTTACTACTTTTGGCTTTTTTGTACAATTTTATTTGCTGTCTTTTGTCAGTATAACCCCAATAACGCCAGCAAATAAAATTGTAATGGTCTTATTAAGTAAAAAAAAAAAAAATAAATATATATATATATATATATATAGTTGTTATATATCATGAATATATTATTTATTTATTTATTTATTTATTTATTTATTTATTTATTTATTTATTTATTTATTTATTTATTTATTTTTTACTTCCCTTCCTTTGAAATCAAAGAACTGTGATTGATTTGATGCATCGCTGCATTGGAAGATAATTACAATAATATAAAATATAGCTGCAAGCAGCAATACCGGGGCCAAGCGCAAAGAAGAAGACAAGACATGCCAAAATGGCTGGCAGTGTCAGATCAACTGGAGCAATGAGCAATTAATCACGTTTTAAGATGATTTTAGGCAAAAGGCTGAAAAATGCATTGTAGTCTGACAGTGTCAGACCAACTGCATCAATGAACAATTATACAGTTTAAGAAGATTAGGCAAAATGGCTGAAATATCATATACAGAGTCACTGATAATATAAGTTAATGGTTTATCACTTTTGACCAATAGGTGGCACAGTTACGAAATTGATGTGGTGTGGTCAGAATAAGGGAACAATGACACATGCAAAGTTTGATGCCAATATGTCAAAGCATTGCAGAGATACAGCCTCAAGAGTCATTTTGGCATCATGCCTCAAATTTGTCGCTGCGGTTTACAAAAACAGTTTCATCTATTGATGCAAAATCCCTAACTTTTTGTTGACACAGTCTGAAGATGATACGATTCAATTTTGGTGGAAATTGGACAAACGGTCTAGGATGAGTTTGAAAAAGTAGATTTTGATCAAATAAGAACATTGAGGACAGGATGTTTGACCAAATATGGCAAAATTAGTATCCATGTTCTCGGCATGAGCCAATAAATGTATTATGACCAGTTTCATTAAACTAGGCTAATTTAATCAAATGTTATTAGCATGTTTGTAAATTTTGTTATAACCTCTGACCACAAGGTGGCACTGCCCCAAAACTTTTTGAGTACCTTCAAAGCATGGTGCGGAAGACATGATTTTTGGACAAACAGTTCAAAAGTTATAAGCAAAAATAGCCATTTTTTGTATCTCCGGACCAGTAGGTGGCGCTGCGCCGAAACGCTGCATGTTGCCTCAGGTCATGCTTGTGATGACATATACCAAGATTGGTTTGAATATGATAAAGCGTTGTGGAGATATAGGCTTATGAGTGTTTTTGCAACCGCTACGCAAAATTTGTGTGCGCGTTTATCAAAAACGATTTGACAAATCAACTTGATTTGCAAGATTTTTTGTCAGCATGGTCTGAAGATGATATGGTTCAATTTTCGTGCAAATCGGATGAACCGTCTAGGACGAGTTCGCAAAAGTAGGTTTTTTGGAAAATTAAAAATGGCGGGGAAATTATCATAACCGAAAATGACATCATAGGGTGCAATTGAATCGGCATGAGCCAATGACTCTATTATGACCAGTTTCATTATACTAGGCTAATTTAATCAAAAGTTATTAGCATTTTTGTCAAGTTTGTTATATCTTTTGACCACTAGGTGGCACTGCCCTAAAACTTTTTGAGTACCTTCAGGGCATGGCATGGAAGTCACATACCGAGTTTAGTAACAATACACTAATGCATTTGTAAAATATAGCATTTTTTGACAAAATTCAAAATGGCCGACAGCCAAAATGGCCGATATGGTAAAATTGAATATCAGACGACTCGGCATGCCGTCCTGAATGTAACGAGACCACTTTTATAATTTTTGGACAAACAGTTCAGAAGTTATAAGCAAAAATTGCAATTTTTCGTATCTCCGGACCAGTAGGTGGCGCTGCGCCGAAACGCTGTATGTTGCCTCAAGTCATGCTTGTGATGACATGTACCAAGTTTGGTTTGAATACGATAAAGCGTTGCGGAGATATTGCCTTAAGAGTGTTTTTGCAACCGCTACGTAAAATTTGTTTGCGCGTTTATCGCAAATGATTTGACGAATCAACTTGATTTGCAAGATTTTTTGTCAGCATGGTCTGAAGATGATCTGGTTCAATTTTCGTGCAAATCGGATGAACCGTCTAGGACGAGTTCGTAAAAGTAGGTTTTTCGGAAAATTCAAAATGGCGGGAAAATTTTTATGACGGAAAATGACGTCATAGGGTGCAATGGAATCGTCTTGAGCCAAGGAATCAGAGGAAACAAGATTTTTGTTTCTAGCCCTTATGGTTCAAAAGTTATTAGCATAAACATGAGTCGAATTTTGGACTGATGGTGGCGCTAGAGGGATTGAGTTTGAGACTCCAAATTTGCTACGGTGACATTTCAGACTGTCCTCTATTAGTGTGCCAAATTTCACAACTTTTTACCATACGGTTCTATGGGCTGCCATAGACTTCGTGGCGGAAGAAGAAGAAGAAGAAGAAGATGAAATATAGCTGCAAGCAGCAATACCGGGGCCAAGCGCAAAGAAGAAGACAAGACCTGCCAAAATGGCTGGCAGTGTCAGATCAACTGCAGCAATGAGAAATTAATCACGTTTTAAGATGATTTTAGGCAAAAGGCTGAAAATGCATTGTAGTCTGAGAGTGTCAGACCAACTGCAGCAATGAACAATTATACAGTTTAAGAAGATTAGGCAAAATGGCTGAAATATCATATATAGAGTCACTGATAATATAAGTTAATGGTTTATCACTTTTAACTAATAGGTGGCACAGTTACGAAATGTATGTGGTGTGGTCAGAATAAGAGAACAATGACACATGCAAAGTTTGATGCCAATATGTCAAAGCATTGCAGAGATACAGCCTCAAGAGTCATTTTGGTATCATGGCTCAACTTCGTCACTGCGGTTTACAAAAACGGTTTCATCTATTGATGCAAAATTCCTAACTTTTTGTTGACACAGTCTGAAGATGATACGATTCGATTTTGGTGGAAATTGGACAAACGGTCTAGGATGAGTTTGAAAAAGTAGGTTTTGATCAAATAAGAACATTGAGGACATGATGTTTGACCAAATATGGCAAAATTAGTATCTCTGTTCTCGGCATGAGCCAATGACTGTATTATGACCAGTTTCATTAAACTAGGCTAATTTAATCAAAAGTTATTAGCATGTTTGTAAATTTTGTTATAACCTCTGACCACAAGGTGGCACTGCCCCAAAACTTTTTGAGTACCTTCAAAGCATGGTGCGGAAGACATGAATTTTGGACAAACAGTTCATAAATTTTAAGCAAAAATAGCCATTTTTTGTATCTCCGGACCAGTAGGTGGCGCTGCGCCGAAACGCTGCATGTTGCCTCAGGTCATGCTTGTGATGACATGTACCAAGATTGGTTTGAATACGATAAAGCGTTGTGGAGATATAGGCTTATGAGTGTTTTTGCAACCGCTACGCAAAATTTGGGTGCGCGTTTTTCGAAAACGATTTGACAAATCAACTTGATTTGCAAGATTTTTTGTCAGCATGGTCTGAAGATGATATGGTTCAATTTCTGTGCAAATCGGACAAACCGTCTAGGACGAGTTCGCAAAAGTAGGTTTTTTGGAAAATTAAAAATGTCTGGGAAATTATCATGACCGAAAATGACATCATAGGTTGCAATTGAATCGGCATGAGCCAATGACTCTATTATGACCAGTTTCAATATACTAGGCTAATTTAATCAAAAGTTATTAGCATTTTTATCAAGTTTGTTATATCTTTTGACCACAAGGTGGCACTGCCCTAAAACTTTTTGAGTACCTTCAGGGCATAGCATGGAAGTCACATACCGAGTTTAGTAACAATATACTAATGCATTTGTAAAATATAGTATTTTAGCACATAATTCAAAATGGCCGACAGCCAAAATGGCCAATATGGTAAAATTGAATATCAGACGACTCGGCATGCCGTCCTGAATCTAACGAGACCACTTTTATGATTTTTGGACAAACGGTTCAAAAGTTATAAGCAAAAACAGCCATTTTTTGTATCTCCGGACCAGTAGGTGGCGCTGCGCCGAAACACTGCATGTTGCCTCAAGTCATGCTTGTGATGACATGTACCAAGTTTGGTTTGAATACGATAAAGCGTTGCGGAGATATTGCCTTAAGAGTGCTTTTGCAACCGCTACGTAAAATTTGTTTGCGCGTTTATCGCAAATGATTTGACGAATCAACTTGATTTGCAAGATTTTTTGTCAGCATGGTCTGAAGATGATCTGGTTCAATTTTCGTGCAAATCGGATGAACCGTCTAGGACGAGTTCGCAAAAGTAGGTTTTTCGGTTAATTAAAAATGGCGGGAAAATTATTATGATGGAAAATGACGTCATAGGGTGTAATCGAATTGTCTTGAGCCAAGGAATCAGAGGAAACAAGAATTTCGTTTCTAGCCCTTATGGTTCAAAAGTTATTAGCATAAACATGAGTCTAATTTTGGACTGATGGTGGCGCTAGAGGGATTGAGTTAGAGACTCAAAATTTGCTATGGTGACATTTCAGACTGTCCTCTATTAGTGTGCCAAATTTCATAACTTTTTACCATACGGTTCTATGGGCTGCCATAGACTTCGTGGCGGAAGAAGAAGAAGATGAATAATAAATATAGCTGCAAGCAGCAATACCGGGGCCAAGCGCAAAGAAGAAGACAAGACATGCCAAAAATGCTGGCAATGTCAGATCAACGGCAGCAATGAGCAATTAAAGACCTAGTAAGGTGATTTTAGGCAAAATAGCTGTAAAATGATAAATACAGTCAATAATAATGATTTAATGATTTATCACTTTCAACCAATAGGTGGCACAGTTACGAAATTGATGTGGTGTGGTCAGAATAAGGGAACAATGACACATGCAAAGATTGGTGTCAATATATCAAAGCAGAGTGTCAATATAGTGTCAATATGTCATTGCAGAGATATAGCCTCAAGAGGCCTTTTCATTATAAGTATGGACCACATGGCGGTGCTATTTTGAAACCGTTTAAGCAGCTTAAAGGCATGGTGCTGATGGCCAATTTCAAGTTTCGTAATGATACACCAAATCATTTGTGAAGCATAGCATTTTATATCATAAAACTGCATTGTAGTCAATGGGAATTTCATGTTTTGTTCTATTATAGCGCCACCAAGTGGCACAATCCTATCATTTTTTTATGTGTCCTTGGAGTGAGCCCATACATGTCTGTGTCAATTTTGGTGAAAATATCTTGTTTAGTTTTGGAGTTATATACATTTATATGAAAAAACACATGAAAAATGACTGACACCTGACTTTGATTGGATTTTACACCCCCTTACTATCAATATTTTGACATTTGGGCATTACTGTATAGCTATCGACCTATGTTTCCGAACTTCTGATGCTGGTTTCGTCTCGAACGGACTAGTGGTTTCGAAGACATCAGCTAATGTTTTTGAAGTGCTAAATTACAACGCTGCACAAATAATACGCCGAAACCTGGCAAGTCTGGTATCGTTGGACTCGGCGAGGATTCAGGAGACAAAAAAAGTTACTCTCATGAAAATAAGTCAATCTCACCTAAAGTTATAAGCATTTGAAAAAAAAATTCTCCACTAGGTGGCGCTGTTTCGAAACTTCTTGGGCTCATTCAGGGCACCGTGTTGATGACCCAAACCGAGTTTCGTAACAATCCGTTCATGTGTTCATAAAATACAGCATTATAGCACATAATTCAAAATGGCCGACAGCCAAAATGGCCGATATGGTAAAATTGAATATCAGACGACTCGGCATGCCGTCCTGAATGTAACGAGACCACTTTTATGATTTTTGGACAAACAGTTCAGAAGTTATAAGCAAAAATAGCAATTTTTCGTATCTCTGGACCAGTAGGTGGCGTTGCGCCGAAACGCTGCATGTTGCCTCAAGTCATGCTTGTGATGAAATGTACCAAGTTTGGTTTGAATACGATAAAGCGTTGCGGAGATATTGCCTTAAGTGTGTTTTTGCAACCGCTACGTAAAATTTGTTTGCGCGTTTATCGCAAATGATTTGACGAATCAACTTGATTTGCAAGATTTTTTGTCAGCATGGTCTGAAGATGATCTGGTTCAATTTTCGTGCAAATCGGATGAACCGTCTAGGACGAGTTCGTAAAAGTAGGTTTTTCGGAAAATTAAAAATGGCGGGAAAATTTTTATGACGGAAAATGACTTCATAGTGTCCAATCGAATCGTCTTAAGCCAAGGAATCAGAGGAAAAAAGAATTTTGTTTCTAGCCCTTATGGTTCAAAAGTTATTAGCATAAACATGAGTCAAATTTTGGACTGATGGTGGCGCTAGAGGGATTGAGTTAGAGACTCCAAACTTGCTATGGAGACACTTGAGACCGTCCTCTATTAGTGTGCCAAATTTCACAACTTTTTACCATACGGTTCTATGGGCTGCCATAGACTTCGTGGCGGAAGAAGAAGAAGAAGATGAAATATAGCTGCAAGCAGCAATACCGGGGCCAAGCGCAAAGAAGAAGACAAGACATGCCAAAATGGCTGGCAGTGTCAGATCAACTGGAGCAATGAGCAATTAATCACGTTTTAAGATGATTTTAAGCAAAAGGCTGAAAATGCATTGTAGTCTGAGAGTGTCAGACCAACTGCAACAATTAACAATTATACAGTTTAACAAGATTAGGCAAAATGGCTGAAATATCATATATTGAGTCACTGATAATGTAAGTTAATGGTTTATCACTTTTGACCAATACTTTGACCAGTTACGAAATGTATGTGGTGTGGTCAGAATAAGGGAACAATGACACATGCAAAGTTTGATGCCAATATGTCAAAGCATTGCAGAGATACAGCCTCAAGAGTAATTTTGGCATAATGGCTCAACTTCGTCGCTGCGGTTTACAAAAACGGTTTCATCTATTGATGCAAAATCCCTAACTTTTTGTTGACACAGTCTGAAGATGATACGATTCGATTTTGGTGGAAATTGGACAAACGGTCTAGGATGAGTTTGAAAAAGTAGGTTTTGATCAAATAAGAACATTGAGGACAGGATGTTTGACCAAATATGGAAAAATTAATATCTCTGTTCTCGGCATGAGCCAATGACTGTATTATGACCAGTTTCATTAAACTAGGCTAATTTAATCAAAAGTTATTAGCATGTTTGTAAATTTTGTTATAACCTCTGACCACAAGGTGGCACTGCCCCAAAACGTTTTGAGTACCTTCAAAGCATGGTGCGGAAGACATGATTTTTGGACAAACAGTTCAAAAGTTATAAGCAAAAATAGCCATTTTTTGTATCTCCGGACCAGTAGGTGGCGCTGCGCCGAAACGCTGCATGTTGCTTCAGGTCATGCTTGTGATGACATATACCAAGATTGGTTTGAATACGATAAAGCGTTGTGGAGATATAGGCTTATGAGTGTTTTTGCAACCGCTACGCAAATTTTGTGTGCGCGTTTATCGAAAACGATTTGACAAATCAACTTGATTTGCAAGATTTTTTGTCAGCATGGTCTGAAGATGATCTGGTTCAATTTTCGTGCAAATCGGACAAACCGTCTAGGACGAGTTCGTAAAAGTAGGTTTTTTGGAAAATTAAAAATGGCGGGGAAATTATCATGACCAAAAATGACATCATAGGTTGCAATTAAATCGGCATGAGCCAATGACTCTATTATGACCAGTTTCAATATACTAGGCTAATTTAATCAAAAGTTATTAGCATTTTTGTCAAGTTTGTTATATCTTTTGACCACAAGGTGGCACTGCCCTAAAACTTTTTGAGTACCTTCAGGGCATAGCAAGGAAGTCACATACCGAGTTTAGTAACAATATACTAATGCATTTGTAAAATATAGCATTTTTTGACAAAATTCAAAATGGCCGACAGCCAAAATGGCCGATATGGTAAAATTGAATATCAGACGACTCGGCATGCCGTCCTGAATGTATCGAGACCACTTTTATGATTTTTGGACAAACAGTTCAGAAGTTATAAGCAAAAATAGCAATTTTTCGTATCTCCGGACCAGTAGGTGGCGCTGCGCCGAAACGCTGTATGTTGCCTCAAGTCATGCTTGTGATGACATGTACCAAGTTTGGTTTGAATACGATAAAGCGTTGCGGAGATATTGCCTTAAGAGTGTTTTTGCAACCACTACGTAAAATTTGTTTGCGCGTTTATCGCAAATGATTTGACGAATCAACTTGATTTGCAAGATTTTTTGTCAGCATGGTCTGAAGATGATCTGGTTCAATTTTCGTGCAAATCGGATGAACCGTCTAGGACGAGTTCGTAAAAGTAGGTTTTTCGGAAAATTCAAAATGGCGGGAAAATTTTTATGACGGAAAATGACGTCATAGTGTGCAATGGAATCGTCTTGAGCCAAGGAATCAGAGGAAAAAAGAATTTTGTTTCTAGCCCTTATGGTTCAAAAGTTATTAGCATAAACATGAGTAAAATTTTGGACTGATGGTGGCGCTAGAGGGATTGAGTTTGAGACTCCAAATTTGCTACGGTGACATTTCAGACTGTCCTCTATTAGTGTGCCAAATTTCACAACTTTTTACCATACGGTTCTATGGGCTGCCATTGACTTCGTGGCGGAAGAAGAAGAAGAAGATGAATAATAAATATAGCTGCAAGCAGCAATACCGGGGCCAAGCGCAAAGAAGAAGACAAGACATGCCAAAATGGCTGGCAGTGTCAGATCAACTGGAGCAATGAGCAATTAATCACGTTTTAAGATGATTTGAAGCAAAAGGCTGAAAATGCATTGTAGTCTGAGAGTGTCAGACCAACTGCAACAATTAACAATTATACAGTTTAACAAGATTAGGCAAAATGGCTGAAATATCATATATTGAGTCACTGATAATGTAAGTTAATGGTTTATCACTTTTGACCAATACTTTGACCAGTTACGAAATGTATGTGGTGTGGTCAGAATAAGGGAACAATGACACATGCAAAGTTTGATGCCAATATGTCAAAGCATTGCAGAGATACAGCCTCAAGAGTCATTTTGGCATAATGGCTCAACTTCGTCACTGCGGTTTACAAAAATGGTTTCATCTATTGATGCAAAATCCATAACTTTTTGTTGACACAGTCTGAAGATGATACGATTCGATTTTGGTGGAAATTGGACAAACGGTCTAGGATGAGTTTGAAAAAGTAGGTTTTGATCAAATAAGAACATTGAGGACAGGATGTTTGACCAAATATGGAAAAATTAGTATCTCTGTTCTCGGCATGAGCCAATGACTGTATTATGACCAGTTTCATTAAACTAGGCTAATTTAATCAAAAGTTATTAGCATGTTTGTAAATTTTGTTATAACCTCTGACCACAAGGTGGCACTGCCCCAAAACGTTTTGAGTACCTTCAAAGCATGGTGCGGAAGACATGATTTTTGGACAAACAGTTCAAAAGTTATAAGCAAAAATAGCCATTTTTTGTATCTCCGGACCAGTAGGTGGCGCTGCGCCGAAACGCTGCATGTTGCTTCAGGTCATGCTTGTGATGACATATACCAAGATTGGTTTGAATACGATAAAGCGTTGTGGAGATATAGGCTTATGAGTGTTTTTGCAACCGCTACGCAAATTTTGTGTGCGCGTTTATCGAAAACGATTTGACAAATCAACTTGATTTGCAAGATTTTTTGTCAGCATGGTCTGAAGATGATCTGGTTCAATTTTCGTGCAAATCGGACAAACCGTCTAGGACGAGTTCGTAAAAGTAGGTTTTTTGGAAAATTAAAAATGGCGGGGAAATTATCATGACCAAAAATGACATCATAGGTTGCAATTAAATCGGCATGAGCCAATGACTCTATTATGACCAGTTTCAATATACTAGGCTAATTTAATCAAAAGTTATTAGCATTTTTGTCAAGTTTGTTATATCTTTTGACCACAAGGTGGCACTGCCCTAAAACTTTTTGAGTACCTTCAGGGCATAGCAAGGAAGTCACATACCGAGTTTAGTAACAATATACTAATGCATTTGTAAAATATAGCATTTTTTGACAAAATTCAAAATGGCCGACAGCCAAAATGGCCGATATGGTAAAATTGAATATCAGACGACTCGGCATGCCGTCCTGAATGTATCGAGACCACTTTTATGATTTTTGGACAAACAGTTCAGAAGTTATAAGCAAAAATAGCAATTTTTCGTATCTCCGGACCAGTAGGTGGCGCTGCGCCGAAACGCTGTATGTTGCCTCAAGTCATGCTTGTGATGACATGTACCAAGTTTGGTTTGAATACGATAAAGCGTTGCGGAGATATTGCCTTAAGAGTGTTTTTGCAACCACTACGTAAAATTTGTTTGCGCGTTTATCGCAAATGATTTGACGAATCAACTTGATTTGCAAGATTTTTTGTCAGCATGGTCTGAAGATGATCTGGTTCAATTTTCGTGCAAATCGGATGAACCGTCTAGGACGAGTTCGTAAAAGTAGGTTTTTCGGAAAATTCAAAATGGCGGGAAAATTTTTATGACGGAAAATGAGGTCATAGGGTGCAATGGAATCGTCTTGAGCCAAGGAATCAGAGGAAAAAAGAATTTTGTTTCTAGCCCTTATGGTTCAAAAGTTATTAGCATAAACATGAGTAAAATTTTGGACTGATGGTGGCGCTAGAGGGATTGAGTTTGAGACTCCAAATTTGCTACGGTGACATTTCAGACTGTCCTCTATTAGTGTGCCAAATTTCACAACTTTTTACCATACGGTTCTATGGGCTGCCATTGACTTCGTGGCGGAAGAAGAAGAAGAAGATGAAATATAGCTGCAAGCAGCAATACCGGGGCCAAGCGCAAAGAAGAAGACAAGACATGCCAAAATGGCTGGCAGTGTCAGATCAACTGCAGCAATGAGAAATTAATCACGTTTTAAGATGATTTTAGGCAAAAGGCTGAAAATGCATTGTAGTCTGAGAGTGTCAGACCAACTGCAGCAATTAACAATTATACAGTTTAAGAAGATTAGGCAAAATGGCTGAAATATCATATTTAGAGTCACTGATAATATAAGTTAATGGTTTATCACTTTTGACCAATAGGTGGCACAGTTACGAAATGTATGTGGTGTGGTCAGAATAAGGGAACAATGACACATGCAAAGTTTGATGCCAATATGTCAAAGCATTGCAGAGATACAGCCTCAAGAGTCATTTTGGCATCAAGGCTCAACTTCGTCACTGCGGTTTACAAAAACGGTTTCATCTATTGATGCAAAATTCCTAACTTTTTGTTGACACAGTCTGAAGATGATACGATTCGATTTTGGTGGAAATTGGACAAACAGTCTAGGATGAGTTTGAAAAAGTAGGTTTTGATCAAATAAGAACATTGGACAGGATGTTTGACCAAATATGGCAAAATTAGTATCTATGTTCTCGGCATGAGCCAATGACTGTATTATGACCAGTTTCATTAAACTAGGCTAATTTAATCAAAAGTTATTAGCATGTTTGTAAATTTGTTTATAACCTCTGACCACAAGGTGGCACTGCCCCAAAACTTTTTGAGTACCTTCAAAGCATGGTGCGGAAGACATGAATTTTGGACAAACAGTTCAAAAGTTATAAGCAAAAATAGCCATTTTTTGTATCTCCGGACCAGTAGGTGGCGCTGCGCCGAAACGCTGCATGTTGCCTCAGGTCATGCTTGTGATGACATATACCAAGATTGGTTTGAATACGATAAAGCGTTGTGGAGATATAGGCTTATGAGTGTTTTTGCAACTGCTACGCAAAATTTGTGTGCGCGTTTATCAAAAACGATTTGACAAATTTAATCAAAAGTTATTAGCATGTTTGTAAATTTTGTTATAACCTCTGACCTCAAGGTGGCACTGCCCCAAAACTTTTTGAGTACCTTCAAAGCATGGTGCGGAAGACCCATACCAAGTTTCGTAACGATAGACTAATGCATTTGTAAAATATAGCATTTTTTGACAAAATTCAAAATGGCCGAGAGCCAAAATGGCCGATATGGTAAAATTGAATATCAGACAACTCTGAATACCGTCCTGAATCTAACGAGACAACTTTTATGATTTTTGGACAAACAGTTCAAAAGTTATAAGCAAAAATAGCAATTTTTTGTATCTCCGGACCAGTAGGTGGCGCTGCGCCGAAACGCTGCAAGTTGCCTCAAGTCATGCTTGTGATGACATGTACCAAGTTTGGATTGAACACGATAAAGCATTGTGGAGATATAGCCTTATGATTGTTTTTGCAACCGCTACGTAAAATTTGTGTGCACGTTTATCAAAAACGATTTGACGAATCAACTTGATTTGCAAGATTTTTTGTCAGCATGGTCTGAAGATGATCTGGTTCAATTTTCGTGCAAATCGGACAAACCGTCTAGGACGAGTTCGCAAAAGTAGGTTTTTTGGAAAATTAAATATGGTGGGGAAATTATCATGACCGAAAATGACGTCATAGGATGCAATTGAATCGGCATGAGCCAATGAATGTATTATGACCAGTTTCATTATACTAAGCTAATTAAATCAAAAGTTATTAGCATTTTTGTCAAGTTTGTTATAACTTTTGACCACAAGGTGGCACTGCCCCAAAATTTTTTGAGTACCTTCAGGGCATGGAGTGGAAGTCACATACCGAGTTTAGTAACAATACACTAATGCATTTGTAAAATATAGCATTTTAGCACATAATTCAAAATGGCCGACAGCCAAAATGGCCGATATGGTAAAATTGAATATCAGACGACTCGGCATGCCGTCCTGAATCTAACGAGACTACTTTTATGATTTTTGGACAAACGGTTCAAATGGTATAAGCAAAAACAGCCATTTTTTGTATCTCCGGACCAGTAGGTGGCGCTGCGCCGAAACACTGCATGTAGCCTCAAGTCATGCTTGTGATGACATGTACCAAGTTTGGTTTGAATACGATAAAGCGTTGCGGAGATATTGCCTTAAGAGTGCTTTTGCAACCGCTACGTAAAATTTGTTTGCGCGTTTTTCGCAAATGATTTGACGAATCAACTTGATTTGCAAGATTTTTTGTCAGCATGGTCTGAAGATGATCTGGTTCAATTTTCGTGCAAATCGGATGAACCGTCTAGGACGAGTTCGCAAAAGTAGGTTTTTCGGTTAATTAAAAATGGCGGGAAAATTATTATGACGGAAAATGACGTCATAGGGTGCAATCGAATTGTCTTGAGCCAAGGAATCAGAGGAAAAAAGAATTTCGTTTCTAGCCCTTATGGTTCAAAAGTTATTAGCATAAACATGAGTCTAATTTTGGACTGATGGTGGCGCTAGAGGGATTGAGTTAGAGACTCAAAATTTGCTATGGTGACATTTCAGACTGTCCTCTATTAGTGTGCCAAATTTCATAACTTTTTACCATACGGTTCTATGGGCTGCCATAGACTTCGTGGCGGAAGAAGAAGAAGAAGAAGATGAAATATAGCTGCAAGCAGCAATACCGGGGCCAAGCGCAAAGAAGAAGACAAGACATGCCAAAATGGCTGGCAGTGTCAGATCAACTGGAGCAATGAGCAATTAATCACCTTTTAAGATGATTTTAGGCAAAAGGCTGAAAAATGCATTGTAGTCTGAGAGTGTCAGACCAACTGCAACAATGAACAATTATACAGTTTAAGAAGATTAGGCAAAATGGCTGAAATATCATATATAGAGTCACTGATAATATAAGTTAATGGTTTATCACTTTTGACCAATAGGTGGCACAGTTACGAAATTGATGTGGTGTGGTCAGAATAAGGGAACAATGACACATGCAAAGTTTGATGCCAATATGTCAAAGCATTGCAGAGATACAGCCTCAAGAGTAATTTTGGCATAATGGCTCAACTTCGTCGCTGCGGTTTACAAAAACGGTTTCATCTATTGATGCAAAATCCCTAACATTTTGTTGACACAGTCTGAAGATGATACGATTCGATTTTGGTGGAAATTGGACAAACGGTCTAGGATGAGTTTGAAAAAGTAGATTTTGATCAAATAAGAACATTGAGGACAGGATGTTTGACCAAATATGTCAAAATTAGTATCTATATTCTTGGCATGAGCCAATAAATGTATTATGACCAGTTTCATTAAACTAGGCTAATTTAACCAAAAGTTATTAGCATTTTCGTAAATGTTGTTATAACCTTTGACCACAAGGTGGCACTGCCCCAAAACGTTTTGAGTACCTTCAAAGCATGGTGCGGAAGACACATACCAAGTTCCGTAACGATAGACTAATGCGTTTGTAAAATATAGTATTTTAGCACATAATTCAAAATGGCCGATATGGTAAAATTGTCAGAAAATATCAGACAACTCTGCATGCCGTCCTGAATCTAACGAGACCACTTTTATGATTTTTGACAAACAGTTCAAAAGTTATAAGCAAAAATAGATTTTTTTTGTATCTCCTGACCAGTAGGTGCCGCTGAGCCGAAACGCTGCATGTTGCCTCAAGTCATGCTTGTGATGACATATACCAAGTTTGGTTTGAATACGATAAAGCGTTGCGGAGATATAGCCTTAAGTGTGTTTTTGCAACCGCCATGTAAAATTTGTTTGCGCGTTATTCGAAAACGATTTGACGAATCAACTTGATTTGCAAGATTTTTTGTCAACATGGTCTGAAGATGATTTGGTTTAATTTTCGTGCAAATCGGACAAACCATCTAGGACGAGTTCGCAAAAGTAGGTTTTTTTGAAAATTAAAAATGGCGGGGAAATTATCATGACCGAAAATGACGTCATAGGGTGCAATTGAATCGGCATGAGCCAATGAATGTATTATGACCAGTTTCAATAAACTAAGCTAATTTAATCAAAAGTTATTAGCATTTTCGTAAATTTTGTTATAACCTTTGACCACAAGGTGGCACTGCCCCAAAACTTTTTGAGTACCTTCGAAGTATGGTGCGGAAGACACATACCAAGTTTCGTAATGATAGACTAATGAGTTTGTAAAATATAGCATTTTAGCACATAATTCAAAATGGCCGACAGCCAAAATGGCCGATATGGTAAAATTGAATATCAGACGACTCGGCATGCCGTCTTGAATCTAACGAGACCACTTTTATGATTTTTGGACAAACGGTTCAAAAGTTATAAGCAAAAACAGCCATTTTTTGTATCTCCGGACCAGTAGGTGGCGCTGCGCCGAAACACTGCATGTTGCCTCATGTCATGCTTTTGATGACATGTACCAAGTTTGGTTTGAATACGATAAAGCGTTGCGGAGATATTGCCTTAAGTGTGTTTTTGCAACTGCTACGTAAAATTTGTTTGCGTGTTTTTCAAAAACGATTTGACGAATCAAGTTGATTTGCAAGATTTTTTGTCAGCATGGTCTGAAGATGATCTGGTTCAATTTTCGTGCAAATCGGATGAACCGTCTAGGACGAGTTCGCAAAAGTAGGTTTTTCGGAAAATTCAAAATGGCCGGAAAATTTTTATGACGGAAAATGACGTCATAGGGTCCAATTGAATTGTCTTGAGCCAAGGAATCAGAGGAAAAAAGAATTTTGTTTCTAGCCCTTATGGTTCAAAAGTTATTAGCATAAACATGAGTCAAAATTTGGACTGATGGTGGCGCTAGAGGGATTGAGTTAGAGACTCCAAATTTGCTATGGAGACACTACAGACTGTCCTCTATAAGTGTGCCAAATTTCATAACTTTTTACCATACGGTTCTATGGGCTGCCATAGACTTCGTGGCGGAAGAAGAAGAAGAAGAAGAAGAAGAAGAAGAAGATGAATAATAATAATAATAGGAACGGGAACGGTTTCAATAGGTGCCTTCGCACCTTCGGTGCTTGGCCCCTAAATATAGCTGCAAGCAGCAATACCGGGGCCAAAGGCAAAGAAGAAGACAAGACATGCCAAAATGGCTGGCAGTGTCAGATCAACTGCAGCAATGAGAAATTAATCACGTTTTAAGATGATTTTAGGCAAAAGGCTGAAAATGCATTGTAGTCTGAGAGTGTCAGACCAACTGCAGCAATTAACAATTATACAGTTTAAGAAGATTAGGCAAAATGGCTGAAATATCATATATAGAGTCACTGATAATATACGTTAATGGTTTATCACTTTTGACCAATAGGTGGCACAGTTACGAAATGTATGTGGTGTGTCAGAATAAGGGAACAATGACACATGCAAAGTTTGATGCCAATATGTCAAAGCATTGCAGAGATACAGCCTCAAGAGTCATTTTGGCATAATGGCTCAACTTCGTCACTGCGGTTTACAAAAACGGTTTCATCTATTGATGCAAAATTCCTAACTTTTTGTTGACACAGTCTGAAGATGATACGATTCGATTTTGGTGGAAATTGGACAAACAGTTTGAAAAAGTAGGTTTTGATCAAATAAGAACATTGAGGACAGGATGTTTGACCAAATATGGCAAAATTAGTATCTATGTTCTCGGCATGAGCCAATAAATGTATTATGACCAGTTTCATTAAACTAGGCTAATTTAATCAAATGTTATTAGCATGTTTGTAAATTTTGTTATAACCTCTGACCACAAGGTGGCACTGCCCCAAAACTTTTTGAGTACCTTCAAAGCATGGTGCGGAAGACATGATTTTTGGACAAACAGTTCAAAAGTTATAAGCAAAAATAGCCATTTTTTGTATCTCCGGACCAGTAGGTGGCGCTGCGCCGAAACGCTGCATGTTGCCTCAGGTCATGCTTGTGATGACATATACCAAGATTGCTTTGAATATGATAAAGCGTTGTGGAGATATAGGCTTATGAGTGTTTTTGCAACCGCTACGCAAAATTTGTGTGCGCGTTTATCAAAAACGATTTGACAAATCAACTTGATTTGCAAGATTTTTTGTCAGCATGGTCTGAAGATGATATGGTTCAATTTTCGTGCAAATCGGATGAACCGTCTAGGACGAGTTCGCAAAAGTAGGTTTTTTGGAAAATTAAAAATGGCGGGGAAATTATCATAACCGAAAATGACATCATAGGGTGCAATTGAATCGGCATGAGCCAATAACTCTATTATGACCAGTTTCATTATACTAGGCTAATTTAATCAAAAGTTATTAGCATTTTTGTCAAGTTTGTTATATCTTTTGACCACTAGGTGGCACTGCCCTAAAACTTTTTGAGTCCCTTCAGGGCATGGCATGGAAGTCACATACCGAGTTTAGTAACAATACACTAATGCATTTGTAAAATATAGCATTTTTTGACAAAATTCAAAATGGCCGACAGCCAAAATGGCCGATATGGTAAAATTGAATATCAGACGACTCGGCATGCCGTCCTGAATGTAACGAGACCACTTTTATGATTTTTGGACAAACAGTTCAGAAGTTATAAGCAAAAATTGCAATTTTTCGTATCTCCGGACCAGTAGGTGGCGCTGCGCCGAAACGCTGTATGTTGCCTCAAGTCATGCTTGTGATGACATGTACCAAGTTTGGTTTGAATACGATAAAGCGTTGCGGAGATATTGCCTTAAGAGTGTTTTTGCAACCGCTACGTAAAATTTGTTTGCGCGTTTATCGCAAATGATTTGACGAATCAACTTGATTTGCAAGATTTTTTGTCAGCATGGTCTGAAGATGATCTGGTTCAATTTTCGTGCAAATCGGATGAACCGTCTAGGACGAGTTCGTAAAAGTAGGTTTTTCGGAAAATTCAAAATGGCGGGAAAATTTTTATGACGGAAAATGACGTCATATGGTCCAATGGAATCGTCTTGAGCCAAGGAATCAGAGGAAAAAAGAACTTTGTTTCTAGCCCTTATGGTTCAAAAGTTATTAGCATAAACATGAGTCAAATTTTGGACTGATGGTGGCGCTAGAGGGATTGAGTTTGAGACTCCAAATTTGCTACGGTGACATTTCAGACTGTCCTCTATTAGTGTGCCAAATTTCACAACTTTTTACCATACGGTTCTATGGGCTGCCATAGACTTCGTGGCGGAAGAAGAAGAAGAAGAAGAAGAAGAAGAAGAAGAAGAAGATGAATAATAATAATAAGAACGGGAACGGTTTCAATAGGTGCCTTCGCACCTTCGGTGCTTGGCCCCTAATAATAATAATAATAGGAACGGGAACGGTTTCAATAGGTGCCTTCGCACCTTCGGTGCTTGGCCCCTAAATATAGCTGCAAGCAGCAATACCGGGGCCAAGCGCAAAGAAGAAGACGAGACATGCCAAAATGGCTGGCAGTGTCAGATCAACTGGAGCAATGAGCAATTAATCACCTTTTAAGATGATTTTAGGCAAAAGGCTGAAAAATGCATTGTAGTCTGAGAGTGTCAGACCAACTGCAACAATGAACAATTATACAGTTTAAGAAGATTAGGCAAAATGGCTGAAATATCATATATAGAGTCACTGATAATATAAGTTAATGGTTTATCACTTTTGACCAATAGGTGGCACAGTTACGAAATTGATGTGGTGTGGTCAGAATAAGGGAACAATGAAACATGCAAAGTTTGATGCCAATATGTCAAAGCATTGCAGAGATACAGCCTCAAGAGTCATTTTGGCATCATGCCTCAACTTCGTCACTGAGGTTTACAAAAACGGTTTCATCTATTGATGCAAAATCCCTAACATTTTGTTGACACAGTCTGAAGATGATACGATTCGATTTTGGTGGAAATTGGACAAACGGTCTAGGATGAGTTTGAAAAAGTAGATTTTGATCAAATAAGAACATTGCGGACAGGATGTTTGACCAAATATGTCAAAATTAGTATCTATATTCTTGGCATGAGCCAATAAATGTATTATGACCAGTTTCATTAAACTAGGCTAATTTAACCAAAAGTTATTAGCATTTTCGTAAATGTTGTTATAACCTTTGACCACAAGGTGGCACTACCCCAAAACTTTTTGAGTACCTTCAAAGCATGGTGCGGAAGACACATACCAAGTTCCGGAACAATAGACTAATGCGTTTGTAAAATATAATATTTTAGCACATAATTCAAAATGGCCGAGAGCCAAAATGGCCGATATGGTAAAATTGAATATCAGACAACTCTGAATACCGTCCTGAATCTAACGAGACAACTTTTATGATTTTTGGACAAACAGTTCAAAAGTTATAAGCAAAAATAGCCATTTTTTGTATCTCCGGACCAGTAGGTGGCGCTGCGCCGAAACGCTGCAAGTTGCCTGAAGTCATGCTTGTGATGACATGTACCAAGTTTGGATTGAACACGATAAAGCATTGTGGAGATATAGCCTTATGAGTGTTTTTGCAACCGCTACGTAAAATTTGTGTGCACGTTTATCAAAAACGATTTGACAAATCAACTTGATTTGCAAGATTTTTTGTCAGCATGGTCTGAAGATGATCTGGTTCAATTTTCGTGCAAATCGGACAAACCGTCTAGGACGAGTTCGCAAAAGTAGGTTTTTTGGAAAATTAAATATGGCGGGGAAATTATCATGACCGAAAATGACGTCATAGGATGCAATTGAATCGGCATGAGCCAATGAATGTATTATGACCAGTTTCATTATACTAAGCTAATTAAATCAAAAGTTATTAGCATTTTTGTCAAGTTTGTTATAACTTTTGACCACAAGGTGGCACTGCCCCAAAACTTTTTGAGTACCTTCAGGGCATGGAGTGGAAGTCACATACCGAGTTTAGTAACAATACACTAATGCATTTGTAAAATATAGCATTTTAGCACATAATTCAAAATGGCCGACAGCCAAAATGGCCGATATGGTAAAATTGAATATCAGACGACTTGGCATGCCGTCCTGAATCTAACGAGACCACTTTTATGATTTTTGGACAAACGGTTCAAAAGTTATAAGCAAAAACAGCCATTTTTTGTATCTCCGGACCAGCAGGTGGCGCTGCGCCGAGACACTGCATGTTGCCTCAAGTCATGCTTGTGATGACATGTACCAAGTTTGGTTTGAATACGATAAAGCGTTGCGGAGATATTGCCTTAAGAGTGCTTTTGCAACCGCTACGTAAAATTTGTTTGCGCGTTTATCGCAAATGATTTGACGAATCAACTTGATTTGCAAGATTTTTTGTCAGCATGGTCTGAAGATGATCTGGTTCAATTTTCGTGCAAATCGGATGAACCGTCTAGGACGAGTTCGCAAAAGTAGGTTTTTCGGTTAATTAAAAATGGCGGGAAAATTATTATGACGGAAAATGACGTCATAGGGTGCAATCGAATTGTCTTGAGCCAAGGAATCAGAGGGAAAAAGAATTTCGTTTCTAGCCCTTATGGTTCAAAAGTTATTAGCATAAACATGAGTCTAATTTTGGACTGATGGTGGCGCTAGAGGGATTGAGTTAGAGACTCAAAATTTGCTACGGTGACATTTCAGACTGTCCTCTATTAGTGTGCCAAATTTCATAACTTTTTACCATACGGTTCTATGGGCTGCCATAGACTTCGTGGCGGAAGAAGAAGAAGAAGATGAAATGTAGCTGCAAGCAGCAATACCGGGGCCAAGCGCAAAGAAGAAGACAAGACATGCCAAAATGGCTGGCAGTGTCAGATCAACTGCAGCAATGAGCAATTAATCACATTTTAATATGATTTTAGGCAAAAGGCTGAAAAATGCATTGTAGTCTGAGAGTGTCAGACCAACTGCAACAATTAACAATTATACAGTTTAAGAAGATTAGGCAAAATGGCTGAAATATCACATATTGAGTCACTGATAATATAAGTTAATGGTTTATCACTTTTGACCAATAGGTGGCACAGATACGAAATTGATGTGGTGTGGTCAGAATAAGCGAACAATGACACATGCAAAGTTTGATGCCAATATGTCAAAGCATTGCAGAGATACAGCCTCAAGAGTCATTTTGGCATAATGGCTCAACTTCGTCGCTGCGGTTTACAAAAACGGTTTCATCTATTGATGCAAAATCCCTAACTTTTTGTTGACAGTCTGAAGATGATACGATTCGATTTTGGTGGAAATTGGACAAACGGTCTAGGATGAGTTTGAAAAAGTAGGTTTTGATCAAATAAGAACATTGAGGACAGGATGTTTGACCAAATATGGAAAAATTAGTATCTCTGTTCTCGGCATGAGCCAATGACTGTATTATGACCAGTTTCATTAAACTAGGCTAATTTAATCAAAAGTTATTAGCATGTTTGTAAATTTTGTTATAACCTCTGACCACAAGGTGGCACAGCCCCAAAACGTTTTGAGTACCTTCAAAGCATGGTGCGGAAGATATGATTTTTGGACAAACAGTTCAAAAGTTATAAGCAAAAACAGCCATTTTTTGTATCTCCGGACCAGTAGGTGGCGCTGCGCCGAAACACTGCATGTTGCCTCAAGTCATGCTTGTGATGACATGTACCAAGTTTGGATTGAATACGATAAAGCATTGTAGAGATATAGCCTTATGAGTGTTTTTGCAACCGCTACGTAAAATTTGTGTGCACGTTTATCAAAAACGATTTGACGAATCAACTTGATTTGCAAGATTTTTTGTCAGCATGGTCTGAAGATGATCTGGTTCAATTTTCGTGCAAATCGGACAAACCGTCTAGGACGAGTTCGCAAAAGTAGGTTTTTTGGAAAATTAAATATGGCGGGGAAATTATCATAACCGAAAATGACGTCATAGGATGCAATTGAATCGGCATGAGCCAATGAATGTATTATGACCAGTTTCATTATACTAAGCTAATTAAATCAAAAGTTATTAGCATTTTTGTCAAGTTTGTTATAACTTTTGACCACAAGGTGGCACTGCCCCAAAACTTTTTGAGTACCTTCAGGGCATGGAGTGGAAGTCACATACCGAGTTTAGTAACAATACACTAATGCATTTGTAAAATATAGCATTTTAGCACATAATTCAAAATGGCCGACAGCCAAAATGGGCGATATGGTAAAATTGAATATCAGACGACTCGGCATGCCGTCCTGAATCTAACGAGACCACTTTTATGATTTTTGGACAAACGGTTCAAAAGTTATAAGCAAAAACAGCCATTTTTTGTATCTCCGGACCAGTAGGTGGCGCTGCGCCGAAACACTGCATGTTGCCTCAAGTCATGCTTGTGATGACATGTACCAAGTTTGGTTTGAATACGATAAAGCGTTGCGGAGATATTGCCTTAAGAGTGCTTTTGCAACCGCTACATAAAATTTGTTTGCGCGTTTATCGCAAATGATTTGACGAATCAACTTGATTTGCAAGATTTTTTGTCAGCATGGTCTGAAGATGATCTGGTTCAATTTTCGTGCAAATCGGATGAACCGTCTAGGACGAGTTCGCAAAAGTAGGTTTTTCGGTTAATTAAAAATGGCGGGAAAATTATTATGACGGAAAATGACGTCATAGGGTGCAATCGAAATGTCTTGAGCCAAGGAATCAGAGGAAAAAAGAATTTCGTTTCTAGCCCTTATGGTTCAAAAGTTATTAGCATAAACATGAGTCTAATTTTGGACTGATGGTGGCGCTAGAGGGATTGAGTTAGAGACTCAAAATTTGCTATGGTGACATTTCAGACTGTCCTCTATTAGTGTGCCAAATTTCATAACTTTTTACCATACGGTTCTATGGGCTGCCATAGACTTCGTGGCGGAAGAAGAAGAAGATGAATAAATATAGCTGCAAGCAGCAATACCGGGGCCAAGCGCAAAGAAGAAGACAAGACATGCCAAAATGGCTGGCAGTGTCAGATCAACTGGAGCAATGAGCAATTAATCACGTTTTAAGATGATTTTAGGCAAAAGGCTGAAAAATGCATTGTAGTCTGACAGTGTCAGACCAACTGCAACAATGAACAATTATACAGTTTAAGAAGATTAGGCAAAATGGCTGAAATATCATATATAGAGTCACTGATAATATAAGTTGATGGTTTTTCACTTTTGACCAATAGGTGGCGCAGTTACGAAATTGATATGGTGTGGTCAGAATAAGGGAACAATGACACATGCAAAGTTTGATACCAATATGTCAAAGCATTGCAGAGATACAGCCTCAAGAGTCATTTTGGCATCATGTCTCAAATTCGTCGCTGCGGTTTACAAAAACGGTTTCATCTATTGATGCAAAATCCCTAACTTTTTGTTGACACAGTCTGAAGATGATACGATTCGATTTTGGTGGAAATCGGACAAACGGTCTAGGATGAGTTTGAAAAAGTAGATTTTGATCAAATAAGAACATTGAGGACAGGATGTTTGACCAAATATGTCAAAATTAGTATCTATCAGTTTAAGAAGATTAGGCAAAATGGCTGAAATATCATATATAGAGTCACTGATAATATAAGTTAATGGTTTATCACTTTTGACCAATAGGTGGCACAGTTACGAAATTTATGTGGTGTGGTCAGAATAAGGGAACAATGACACATGCAAAGTTTAATGCCAATATGTCAAAGCATTGCAGAGATACAGCCTCAAGAGTCATTTTGGCATCATGCCTCAACTTCGTCGCTGCGGTTTACAAAAACGGTTTCATCTATTGATGCAAAATCCCTAACTTTTTATTGACACAGTCTGAAGATGATACGATTTGATTTTGGTAGAAATTGGACAAACGGTCTAGGATGAGTTTGAAAAAGTAGGTTTTGATCAAATAAGAATATTGAGGACAGTATGTTTGACCAAATATGGTAAAATTAGTATCTATATTCTCGGCATAAGCCAATAAATGTATTATGACCAGTTTCATTAAACTAGGCTAATTTAATCAAAAGTTATTAGCATTTTTGTAAATTTTGTTATAACCTTTGACCACAAGGTGGCACTGCCCCAAAACTTTTTGAGTACCTTCAAAGCATGGTGCGGAAGACATACCACATTTCATAACGATAGACTAATGCGTTTGTATTTTAGCACATAATTCAAAATGGCCGACAGCCAAAATGGCCGATATGGTAAAATTGAATATCAGACGACTCGGCATGCCGTCCTGAATCTAATGAGACAACTTTTATGATTTTTGGACAAACGGTTAAAAAAATGATAAAAGCAAAAATATCCATTCTTTGTATCTCCGGACCAGTAGGTGGCACTGCGCCGAAACGCAGCATGTTGCCTCAGGTCATGCTTGTGATGACATGTACCAAGATTGGTTTGAATACGATAAAGCATTGCGGAGATATTGCCTTATGAGTGTTTTTGCAACCGCTACGCAAAATTTGTGTGCGCGTTTATCGAAAACGATTAGACAAATCAACTTGATTTGCAAGATTTTTTGTCAGCATGGTCTGAAGATGATATGGTTCAATTTCTGTGCAAATCGGACAAACCGTCTAGGACGAGTTCGCAAAAGTAGGTTTTTTGGAAAATTAAAAATGGCGGGGAAATTATCATGACCGAAAATGACGTCATAGGGTGCAATTGAATCGGTATGAGCCAATGAATGTATTATGACCAGTTTCATTAAACTAAGCTAATTTAATCAAAAGTTATTAGCATTTTTGTAAATTTTGTTATAACCTTTGACCACAAGGTGGCACTGCCCCAACACTTTTTGAGTACCTTCAAAGCATGGTGCGGAAGACACATACCAAGTTTCATAACGATAGACTAATGAGTTTGTAAAATATAGCATTTTAGCACATAATTCAAAATGGCCGAAAGCCAAAATGGCCGATATGGTAAAATTGAATATGCAAGTTGAATATGCAAGTGCAAATAATTGTGGTGGTGCAAACTTTTTTTTCATTTCTACAAATTGTAATTACTGTGCCTGCTGTGAGCTGATACACTGACTGAACCACCATTCTATAATTAACAAATTCAACTTCATCTTCACACTCTAAACTTTAAAGCAGGCTTTAGGTTGTTTAATTAGTTACTTCCTTTCACTGTGCTTTGTGCACATGACAGAGAGCTAAATGCAGCACGCAAAATGTAAATCCACATCTCGGCGGACATGTCGTGGACGACCAACACCTCCAGCCTGGTCAAGAAGGCTCACCAGCACCTCTTCTTCCTGAGGACACTGAGGAAGAATCAGCTCTCCTCGGCTATCCTGGTGAACTTCTATCGCTGCCCAATAGAAAGCATCCTGACCAACTGTGTGGCAGTATGGTATGGGAGCTGCTCTGTTGCGGAGCGCAAGGCACTGCAGCGGGTGGTGAAAACTGCCCAGCGCATCACAGGGACTCCACTACCTGCCATCGAGCACATCCAGAGGAAACTCTGTCTGCATCGAGCTCGCAGCATCCTCAAGGACTCCTCTCACCCAGCCCACAGACTGTTTTCTCTCCTGCCCTCCGGCAGGCGTTTCAGGATCCACCGGACCAGGACCAGCAGACTTAAGAACAGTTTTTTCCCCAGAGCTGTCTCTTTACTGAACTCAAACCCCAGCTGATCCACTTCCCTCATAAACTGCTAACTCTCCTACCTCACACCTACATTCACTTTGTTATTTGCACTACCGACTGTTTATTACAGTAACAACTGTTTACTTATGCATTTTGCACTAAAATACCTTAACTGGATTATGCTCATTTGCACTGCCGACTGTTATTTACAGTACCTACTGTTTACATTTGCATTTTGCACCATACTTCTAACTGTAATATGCAATCACTTTCCACTGCACTTTTACACTTTCTTGGATAGCTTCTGTCCATAATTTATTGCACTAACTTAATCCACTGCTATATTCCTCGTTTAGCCTAACATATCATTGTATAACTCTATCTGTAAAATTCTGTTTATAGTAATAGCCATCTGTATATTATATTCATAGTACATATTCACCTGTAAATTCTGTTTATAGCAATATAGCCATCTGTATATTTATTCACTGTACATATTCACCTGTAAATTCTGTTCTGTTTATAGTAATAACCATCTCTCTATTTATATATATTTATATATATTCAGTACATTTCCATGTCCTGCACTTATGCAACCTTTGTATATCCTGCACTTGCTGCTATTGCACTTCTGGTTAGACCTAAACTGCATTTCGTTGCCTTGTACTTGTGTAATGACAATAAAGTTGAATCTAATCTAAAGAGCTGAAAGAATTTTACTTGCCCGACCAGACATAAGTAGTCTGATTAACTGTTGAATAACAAACATAACTAAAGAATAACCAAAACGCAATAATGATTCAGATTGTATTTAATTTAGTGTAAGTGATAGTGGATAATAATGTATGTAGGGCCTACTATAATGTTACTGACGGTAACAAGGTTGCCCTGTTGAGGCTGGTGCAGCCTCTCAAGGAGAAATTAAAACAAATCAACAGCACACACAAAGATTGAAAATGTGATAGTTTCATATAGTGTTAATTTTGTCACCTATTTTTTATTCAGTCTTAGTCTTAGTCTTGTGCCAAATGTCCTTGTTAGTTTTAGTCATATTTAGTCATTTAGATATCTTTTTTTGTTAGTCAAGTTTTAGTCGACTAAAAGTCTCGTCATTTTAGTCTAGTTTTAGTCAAAAAACAACTCAAGGTATCTTAGTCAAGTTTTAGTCTACTAAAAGTCTCGTCATTTTAGTCTAGTTTTAGTCAAAGGAAAACTCTGCATACAACCTGCATAATGTATGTGCCACAACACCACAGCTAACTGGATGATTTACAGTGTAGATGCCTAAAATCAGCATTAGCTTATGAGACGATGGGCACAAATATTGATTTCGATCTTGATTCAGTATGAATTACATATGTATAGGCCTATAGCCTACTGTACATATAAGGAAAACAAGTTTGCCTTTTAGCACTATTTTAAACTTTTTTGGGGGTTATATTATATTTGCTTGCATTCACTATTCACTATTATTAACATCTTAAAATGTAACAAATAAGTAAGCAGTTATAATCTGCAATACTTTTTTGAGCAACTAGACTACATGTATATTTATTAAAGAGCCATACAGGCACCAGTAAAGGCATTACAAGTGAAACTTTTTATTGTTCCAGCCACAAAATGGCTCTAATTTGCCTCTTTGCATTGGAATTCTCTATTTTAACCTTGATTAATACACTAATTGTAATATAAATAATACAAATATTAGAAGAAAAATGTTTTAAGTGGTCATTAATGGACCATAAGTATTGCACAAATAGTATTTAGTACCAAAAGATCACCTCCAAATATTCAATAAATATTATTGAACTAAAATATAGGCTATTTATTTAAAAAAATTGTTAAGATGTACGGTCACATTTGACCATCAATGAGTATAAGTGTGACTTAATTAGAATACCTGAGGGCTAAATACAAGAAAAACATTAACATTAATGTTAACAATGTTGCATCTCCACTACCACTCTCCATAATAAAATGATACTGTAAATGTGGCTGACGTAATAATTAATGCACACTATATGCTGTAGGCTACTGTTTACCAAAAATTGATGCAAACACCTGTGTAGTGAAGCTGTTGTGTAACTTGCGCGGCTGTTGTGTAACTTGCGCAGAAGTATTGAGCGCTCCGTGAACCACGTGACTGACCGCGCGCGCCGCAGCTAGATGACAGGAGGAGAATGAGAGAGACCTGTAGCCTACTCGAGCAACAGCGCGAACTCTTTCGGAATATTTTGAACTGCTGAATTTTCATCTCATGATGAAAAAGTAGAGACGATTGTAGACGAAAATGAAGAGAGATTTTATCTTAGTTTTTATTTTATGCAAAACATTTTAGTCTCGTCCTTTTTCGTCAACAATAGTGCATGTTAATTTAGTCTTAGTCGGCGTTTTTGGACATTGATGCAGTCTCGTCATCGTCTCGTCTTCGTCAGGGAAAAAAAGGTTGTTGACGAACATATTTAGTCTCGTCTCGTCTGACGAAATTAACACTAGTTTCATACAACAGTTTAATAAACAGTTCAAATGAAGTGAATTACATTTTAGACACAATATGTACTTGTTCTTTTTCAGCAGAAAAAAATAGTTAGAAACAAATCACAGCAGCATGTCATGACAGCACCTTATCATTAGTGATTACCCTTTCATAAACAACTGCCTCATTCAATGAATCAGCCGTTTGAACAAATCGTTTGAATAAATGACTCAATGACTCACCCATTAAGATGGTCACCTTCCGCCACCTACTGGATGTTTATGTTCATGTGTAAATTATTTAATTTGATTGGCAACAGCCCTATAGTTAATAATTATTCTAATAGACACTTTTATTCTAATTCTTTTAATGTATTGATTAAATTAAAGAATTGAAAATAAAAATGCATTTAATAACATTAGAGGGGAATGGCCTTCATAAAAAATGGTGAGAATATTGATTAAAAAAATGGTATTTATAAAATAAACATTATATTTTCATCACACACAGACACACACAAACACACAATATATATATATAAACATGTTAGTTGTGGTAATCCTACATTTTTGCTGGTGCTCCTAAATTTTTAATTGGGAGCACTAATGCTACCAAGTAAAAAAAAAAATATTTCAAACACTGACTAATATTAATTATACATGTATTAATATACAATACTAACACAAAAGTGTTTGACATGCTTAATGAAATATAATAACAATCTAAATGAAACATATTAGTCGAGAAGACAAAGTCTTCTTGACTAATATGAAAAATGCATTGTATGTGTCAATATGTCATTGCAAAAATTTAGCCTCAAGAGGCCTTTTCAATATAAGAATGGACCACATGCGGTGCTGTTTTGAAACCGTTTAAGCAGCTTAAAGGCATGGTGCTGATGGCATATACCAAGTTTCGTAATGATACACCAATTCATTTGTAAAGCATAGCATTTTATATCATAATACTGCATTGTAGTCAATGGGAATTTCATGTTTTGTTCTATTATAGCGCCACCAAGTGGCACAATCCTACCATTTTTTTTACGTGTCCTCGTAGTGAGCCCATACATGTCTGTATCAATTTTGGTGAAAATATCTCATTTGGTTTTGGAGTTATAGACATTTATATGAAAAAACACATGAAAAATGACTGACACCTGACTTTGATTGGATTTTACACCCCCTTACTATCAATATTTTGACATTTGGGCATTATTGTATATTTATCGACCTATGTTTTCGAACTTCTGATGCTGGTTTCGTCTCGATCGGACTAGCGGTTTCGAAGATATCAGCTAATGTTTTTAAAGTGCTAAATTACAACGCTGCACAAATAATACGCCGAAACCTGGCAAGTCTGGTATCGTTGGACTCGGCAAGGATTCAGGAGACAAAAAAAGTTACTCTCATGAAAATAAGTCAATCTCACCTAAAGTTATAAGCATTTGAAAAAAAAAAATCTCCACTAGGTGGCGCTGTTTCGAAACTTCTTGGGCTCATTCAGGGCACCGTGTTGATGACCCATACCGAGTTTCGTAACAATCCGTTCATGTGTTCATAAAATACAGCATTTTAGCACATAATTCAAAATGGCCGACAGCCAAAATGGCCGATATGGTAAAATTGAATATCAGACGACTCGGCATGCCGTCCTGAATGTAACGAGACCACTTTTATGATTTTTGGACAAACAGTTCAGAAGTTATAAGCAAAAATTACAAATTTTCGTATCTCCGGACCAGTAGGTGGCGCTGCGCCGAAACGCTGTATGTTGCCTCAAGTTATGCTTGTGATGACATGTACCAAGTTTGGTTTGAATACAATAAAGCGTTGCGGAGATATTGCCTTAAGTGTGTTTTTGCAACCGCTACGTAAAATTTGTTTGCGCGTTTATCGCAAATGATTTGACGAATCAACTCGATTTGCAAGTTTTTTTGTCAGCATGGTCTGAAGATGATCTGGTTCAATTTTCGTGCAAATCGGATGAACCGTCTAGGACGAGTTCGTAAAAGTAGGTTTTTCGGAAAATTAAAAATGGCGGGAAAATTTTTATGACGGAAAATGACGTCATATGGTGCAATCGAATCGTCTTGAGCCAAGGAATCAGGGGAAAAAAGAATTTTGTTTGTAGCCCTTATGGTTCAAAAGTTATTAGCATAAACATGAGTCACATTTTGGACTGATGGTGGCGCTAGAGGGATTGAGTTAGAGACTCCAAACTTGCTATGGAGACACTTGAGACCGTCCTCTATAAGTGAGCCAAATTTCATAACTTTTTACCATACGGTTCTATGGGCTGCCATAGACTTCGTGGCGGAAGAAGAAGAAGAAGAAGATGAAATATAGCTGCAAGCAGCAATACCGGGGCCAAGCGCAAAGAAGAAGACAAGACATGCCAAAATGGCTGGCAGTGTCAGATCAACTGGAGCAATGAGCAATTAATCACGTTTTAAGATGATTTTAAGCAAAAGGCTGAAAATGCATTGTAGTCTGAGAGTGTCAGACCAACTGCAACAATTAACAATTATACAGTTTAAGAAGATTAGGCAAAATGGCTGAAATATCATATATTGAGTCACTGATAATGTAAGTTAATGGTTTATCACTTTTGACCAATAGGTGGCACAGATACGAAATTGATGTGGTGTGGTCAGAATAAGGGAACAATGACACATGCACAGTTTGATGCCAATATGTCAAAGCATTGCAGAGATACAGCCTCAAGAGTAATTTTGGCATAATGGCTCAACTTCGTCGCTGCGGTTTACAAAAACGGTTTCATCTATTGATGCAAAATCCCTAACTTTTTGTTGACACAGTCTGAAGATGATACGATTCGATTTTGGTGGAAATTGGACAAACGGTCTAGGATGAGTTTGAAAAAGTAGATTTTGATTAAATAAGAACATTGAGGACAGGATGTTTGACCAAATATGGAAAAATTAGTATCTCTGTTCTCGGCATGAGCCAATAAATGTATTATGACCAGTTTCATTAAACTAGGCTAATTTAACCAAAAGTTATTAGCATTTTCGTAAATATTGTTATAACCTTTGACCACAAGGTGGCACTACCCCAAAACTTTTTGAGTACCTTCAAAGCATGGTGCGGAAGACACATACCAAGTTCCGTAACGATAGACTAATGCGTTTGTAAAATATAGTATTTTAGCACATAATTCAAAATGGCCGATATGGTAAAATTGTCAGAAAATATCAGACAACTCTGCATGCCGTCCTGAATCTAACGAGACCACTTTTATGATTTTTGACAAACAGTTCAAAAGTTATAAGCAAAAATAGATTTTTTTTTGTATCTCCTGACCAGTAGGTGCCGCTGAGCCGAAACGATGCATGTTGCCTCAAGTCATGCTTGTGATGACATGTACCAAGTTTGGTTTGAATACGATAAAGCGTTGCTGAGATATTGCCTTAAGTGTGTTTTTGCAACCGCCATGTAAAATTTGTTTGCGCGTTAGTCGAAAACAATTTGAAGAATCAAGTTGATTTGCAAGATTTTTTGTCAGCATGGTCTGAAGATGATTTGGTTTAATTTTCGTGCAAATCGGACAAACCGTCTAGGACGAGTTCGCAAAAGTAGGTTTTTTGGAAAATTAAAAATGGCGGGGAAATTATCATGACCGAAAACGACATCATAGGATGCAATTGAATCGGCATGAGCCAATGAATGTATTATGACCAGTTTCAATAAACTAAGCTAATTTAATCAAAAGTTATTAGCATTTTTGTAAATTTTGTTATAACCTTTGACCACAAGGTGGCACTGCCCCAAAACTTTTTGAGTACCTTCGAAGCATGGTGCGGAAGACACATACCAAGTTTCGTAACGATAGACTAATGAGTTTGTAAAATATAGCATTTTAGCACATAATTCAAAATGGCCGACAGCCAAAATGGCCGATATGGTAAAATTGAATATCAGACGACTCGGCATGCCGTCCTGAATCTAACGAGACCACTTTTATGATTTTTGGACAAACGGTTCAAAAGTTATAAGCAAAAACAGCAATTTTTTGTATCTCCGGACCAGTAGGTGGCGCTGCGCCGAAACACTGCATGTTGCCTCATGTCATGCTTTTGATGACATGTACCAAGTTTGGTTTGAATACGATAAAGCGTTGTGGAGATATTGCCTTAAGTGTGTTTTTGCAACTGCTACGTAAAATTTGTTTGCGCGTTTATCGCAAATGATTTGACGAATCAACTTGATTTGCAAGATTTTTTGTCAGCATGGTCTGAAGATGATCTGGTTAAATTTTCGTGCAAATCGGATGAACCGTCTAGGACGAGTTTGTAAAAGTAGGTTTTTCGGTTAATTAAAAATGGCGGGAAAATTACCATGGCGGAAAATGACGTCATAGGTTGCAATCGAATCGTCTTGAGCCAAGGAATCAGAGGAAAAAAGAATTTTGTTTCTAGCCCTTATGGTTCAAAAGTTATTAGCATAAACATGAGTCAAATTTTGGACTGATGGTGGCGCTAGAGGGATTGAGTTTGAGACTCCAAATTTGCTACGGTGACATGTCAGACTGTCCTCTATTAGTGTGCCAAATTTCACAACTTTTTACCATACGGTTCTATGGGCTGCCATAGACTTCGTGGCGGAAGAAGAAGAAGAAGAAGAAGAAGAAGAAGAAGATGAATAATAATAATAAGAACGGGAACGGTTTCAATAGGTGCCTTCGCACCTTCGGTGCTTGGCCCCTAATAATAATAATAATAGGAACGGGAACGGTTTCAATAGGTGCCTTCGCACCTTCGGTGCTTGGCCCCTAAATATAGCTGCAAGCAGCAATACCGGGGCCAAGCGCAAAGAAGAAGACAAGACATGCCAAAATGGCTGGCAGTGTCAGATCAACTGGAGCAATGAGCAATTAATCACGTTTTAAGATGATTTTAAGCAAAAGGCTGAAAAATGCATTGTAGTCTGAGAGTGTCAGACCAACTGCAACAATGAACAATTATACAGTTTAAGAAGATTAGGCAAAATGGCTGCAATATCATATATTGAGTCACTGATAATGTAAGTTAATGGTTTATCACTTTTGACCAATAGGTGGCACAGATACGAAATTGATGTGGTGTGGTCAGAATAAGGGAACAATGACACATGCAAAGTTTGATGCCAATATGTCAAAGCATTGCAGAGATACAGCCTCAAGAGTAATTTTGGCATAATGGCTCAACTTCGTCGCTGCGGTTTACAAAAACGGTTTCATCTATTGATGCAAAATCCCTAACTTTTTGTTGACACAGTCTGAAGATGATACGATTCGATTTTGGTGGAAATTGGACAAACGGTCTAGGATGAGTTTGAAAAAGTAGGTTTTGATCAAATAAGAACATTGAGGACAGGATGTTTGACCAAATATGGAAAAATTAGTATCTCTGTTCTCGGCATGAGCCAATGACTGTATTATGACCAGTTTCATTAAACTAGGCTAATTTAATCAAAAGTTATTAGCATGTTTGTAAATTTTGTTATAACCTCTGACCACAAGGTGGCACTGCCCCAAAACGTTTTGAGTACCTTCAAAGCATGGTGCGGAAGACATGATTTTTGGACAAACAGTTCAAAAGTTATAAGCAAAAATAGCCATTTTTTGTATCTCCGGACCAGTAGGTGGCGCTGCGCCGAAACGCTGCATGTTGCTTCAGGTCATGCTTGTGATGACATATACCAAGATTGGTTTGAATACGATAAAGCGTTGTGGAGATATAGGCTTATGAGTGTTTTTGCAACCGCTACGCAAAATTTGTGTGCGCGTTTATCGAAAACGATTTGACAAATCAACTTGATTTGCAAGATTTTTTGTCAGCATGGTCTGAAGATGATCTGGTTAAATTTTCGTGCAAATCGGACAAACCGTCTAGGACGAGTTCGTAAAAGTAGGTTTTTTGGAAAATTAAAAATGGCGGGGAAATTATCATGACCGAAAATTACATCATAGGTTGCAATTGAATCGGCATGAGCCAATGACTCTATTATGACCAGTTTCAATATACTAGGCTAATTTATTCAAAAGTTATTAGCATTTTTGTCAAGTTTGTTATATCTTTTGACCACAAGGTGGCACTGCCCTAAAACTTTTTGAGTACCTTCAGGGCATAGCAAGGAAGTCACATACCGAGTTTAGTAACAATATACTAATGCATTTGTAAAATATAGCATTTTTTGACAAAATTCAAAATGGCCGACAGCCAAAATGGCCGATATGGTAAAATTGAATATCAGGCGACTCGGCATGCCGTCCTGAATGTAACGAGACCACTTTTATGATTTTTGGACAAACAGTTCAGAAGTTATAAGCAAAAATAGCAATTTTTCATATCTCCGGACCAGTAGGTGGCGCTGCGCCGAAACGCTGTATGTTGCCTCAAGTCATGCTTGTGATGACATGTACCAAGTTTGGTTTGAATACGATAAAGCGTTGCGGAGATATTGCCTTAAGAGTGTTTTTGCAACCGCTACGTAAAATTTGTTTGCGCGTTTATCGCAAATGATTTGACGAATCAACTTGATTTGCAAGATTTTTTGTCAGCATGGTTTGAAGATGATCTGGTTCAATTTTCGTGCAAATCGGATGAACCGTCTAGGACGAGTTCGTAAAAGTAGGTTTTTCGGAAAATTCAAAATGGCGGGAAAATTTTTATGACGGAAAATGACGTCATATGGTGCAATCGAATCGTCTTGAGCCAAGGAATCAGAGGAAAAAAGAATTTTGTTTCTAGCCCTTATGGTTCAAAAGTTATTAGCATAAACATGAGTCAAATTTTGGACTGATGGTGGCGCTAGAGGGATTGAGTTTGAGACTCCAAATTTGCTACGGTGACATTTCAGACTGTCCTCTATTAGTGTGCCAAATTTCACAACTTTTTACCATACGGTTCTATGGGCTGCCATAGACTTTGTGGCGGAAGAAGAAGAAGAAGAAGATGAAATATAGCTGCAAGCAGCAATACCGGGGCCAAGCGCAAAGAAGAAGACAAGACATGCCAAAATGGCTGGCAGTGTCAGATCAACTGGAGCAATGAGCAATTAATCACGTTTTAAGATGATTTTAGGCAAAAGGCTGAAAAATGCATTGTAGTCTAAGAGTGTCAGACCAACTGCAACAATTAACAATTATACAGTTTAAGAAGATTAGGCAAAATGGCTGAAATATCATATATAGAGTCACTGATAATATAAGTTAATGGTTTATCACTTTTGACCAATAAGTGGCACAGTTACGAAATTGATGTGGTGTAGTCAGAATAAGGGAACAATGACACATGCAAAGTTTGATGCCAATATGTCAAAGCATTGCAGAGATACAGCCTCAAGAGTCATTTTGGCATCATGGCTCAACTTCGTCACTGCGGTTTACAAAAATGGTTTCATCTATTGATGCAAAATCCCTAACTTTTTGTTGACATAGTCTGAAGATGATACGATTCGATTTTGGTGGAAATTGGACAAACGGTCTAGGATGAGTTTGAAAAAGTAGGTTTTGATCAAATAAGAACATTGAGGACAGGATGTTTGACCAAATATGGCAAAATTAGTATCCATGTTCTCGGCATGAGCCAATAAATGTATTATGACCAGTTTCATTAAACTAGGCTAATTTAATCAAAAGTTATTAGCATGTTTGTAAATTTTGTTATAACCTCTGACCACAAGGTGGCACTGCCCCAAAACTTTTTGAGTACCTTCAAAGCATGGTGCGGAAGACCCATACCAAGTTTCGTAACGATAGACTAATGCGTTTGTAAAATATAGTATTTTAGCACATAATTCAAAATGGCCGAGAGCCAAAATGGCCGATATGGTAAAATTGAATATCAGACAACTCTGAATACCGTCCTGAATCTAACGAGACCACTTTTATGATTTTTGGACAAACAGTTCAAAAGTTATAAGCAAAAATAGCCATTTTTTGTATCTCCGGACCAGTAGGTGGCGCTGCGCCGAAACGCTGCATGTTGCTTCAGGTCATGCTTGTGATGACATATACCAAGATTGGTTTGAATACGATAAAGCGTTGTGGAGATATAGGCTTATGAGTGTTTTTGCAACCGCTACGCAAAATTTGTGTGCGCGTTTATCGAAAACGATTTGACAAATCAACTTGATTTGCAAGATTTTTTGTCAGCATGGTCTGAAGATGATCTGGTTCAATTTTCGTGCAAATCGGACAAACCGTCTAGGACGAGTTCGTAAAAGTAGGTTTTTTGGAAAATTAAAAATGGCGGGGAAATTATCATGACCGAAAATGACATCATAGGTTGCAATTGAATCGGCATGAGCCAATGACTCTATTATGACCAGTTTCAATATACTAGGCTAATTTATTCAAAAGTTATTAGCATTTTTGTCAAGTTTGTTATATCTTTTGACCACAAGGTGGCACTGCCCTAAAACTTTTTGAGTACCTTCAGGGCATAGCAAGGAAGTCACATACCGAGTTTAGTAACAATATACTAATGCATTTGTAAAATATAGCATTTTTTGACAAAATTCAAAATGGCCGACAGCCAAAATGGCCGATATGGTAAAATTGAATATCAGACGACTCGGCATGCCGTCCTGAATGTAACGAGACCACTTTTATGATTTTTGGACAAACAGTTCAGAAGTTATAAGCAAAAATAGCAATTTTTCGTATCTCCGGACCAGTAGGTGGCGCTGCGCCGAAACGCTGTATGTTGCCTCAAGTCATGCTTGTGATGACATGTACCAAGTTTGGTTTGAATACGATAAAGCGTTGCGAAGATATTGCCTTAAGAGTGTTTTTGCAACCGCTACGTAAAATTTGTTTGCGCGTTTATCGCAAATGATTTGACGAATCAACTTGATTTGCAAGATTTTTTGTCAGCATGGTCTGAAGATGATCTGGTTCAATTTTCGTGCAAATCGGATGAACCGTCTAGGACGAGTTCGTAAAAGTAGGTTTTTCGGAAAATTCAAAATGGCGGGAAAATTTTTATGACGGAAAATGACGTCATAGGGTGCATTCGAATCGTCTTGAGCCAAGGAATCAGAGGAAAAAAGAATTTTGTTTCTAGCCCTTATGGTTCAAAAGTTATTAGCATAAACATGAGTCAAATTTTGGACTGATGGTGGCGCTAGAGGGATTGAGTTTGAGACTCCAAATTTGCTACGGTGACATTTCAGACTGTCCTCTATTAGTGTGCCAAATTTCACAACTTTTTACCATACGGTTCTATGGGCTGCCATAGACTTCGCGGCGGAAGAAGAAGAAGAAGAAGAAGATGAAATATAGCTGCAAGCAGCAATACCGGGGCCAAGCGCAAAGAAGAAGACAAGACATGCCAAAATGGCTGGCAGTGTCAGATCAACTGCAGCAATGAGCAATTAATCACATTTTAATATGATTTTAGGCAAAAGGCTGAAAAATGCATTTTAGTCTGAGAGTGTCAGACCAACTGCAACAATTAACAATTATACAGTTTAAGAAGATTAGGCAAATTGGCTGAAATATCATATATTGAGTCACTGATAATATAAGTTAATGGTTTATCACTTTTGACCAATAGGTGGCACAGATACGAAATTGATGTGGTGTGGTCAGAATAAGCGAACAATGACACATGCAAAGTTTGATGCCAATATGTCAAAGCATTGCAGAGATACAGCCTCAAGAGTCATTTTGGCATAATGGCTCAACTTCGTCGCTGCGGTTTACAAAAACGGTTTCATCTATTGATGCAAAATCCCTAACTTTTTGTTGACACAGTCTGAAGATGATACGATTCGATTTTGGTGGAAATTGGACAAACGGTCTAGGATGAGTTTGAAAAAGTAGGTTTTGATCAAATAAGAACATTGAGGACAGGATTTTTGACCAAATATGGAAAAATTAGTATCTCTGTTCTCGGCATGAGCCAATGACTGTATTATGACCAGTTTCATTAAACTAGGCTAATTTAATCAAAAGTTATTAGCATGTTTGTAAATTTTGTTATAACCTCTGACCACAAGGTGGCACTGCCCCAAAACATTTTGAGTACCTTCAAAGCATGGTGCGGAAGACATGATTTTTGGACAAACAGTTCAAAAGTTATAAGCAAAAATAGCCATTTTTTGTATCTCCGGACCAGTAGGTGGCGCTGCGCCGAAACGCTGCATGTTGCTTCAGGTCATGCTTGTGATGACATATACCAAGATTGGTTTGAATACGATAAAGCGTTGTGGAGATATAGGCTTATGAGTGTTTTTGCAACCGCTACGCAAAATTTGTGTGGGCGTTTATCGAAAACGATTTGAAAAATCAACTTGATTTGCAAGATTTTTTGTCACCATGGTCTGAAGATGATCTGGTTCAATTTTCGTGCAAATCGGACAAACCGTCTAGGACGAGTTCGTAAAAGTAGGTTTTTTGGAAAATTAAAAATGGCGGGGAAATTATCATGACCGAAAATGACATCATAGGTTGCAATTGAATCGGCATGAGCCAATGACTCTATTATGACCAGTTTCAATATACTAGGCTAATTTATTCAAAAGTTATTAGCATTTTTGTCAAGTTTGTTATATCTTTTGACCACAAGGTGGCACTGCCCTAAAACTTTTTGAGTACCTTCAGGGCATAGCAAGGAAGTCACATACCGAGTTTAGTAACAATATACTAATGCATTTGTAAAATATAGCATTTTTTGACAAAATTCAAAATGGCCGACAGCCAAAATGGCCGATATGGTAAAATTGAATATCAGACGACTCGGCATGCCGTCCTGAATGTAACGAGACCACTTTTATGATTTTTGGACAAACAGTTCAGAAGTTATAAGCAAAAATAGCAATTTTTCGTATCTCCGGACCAGTAGGTGGCGCTGCGCCGAAACGCTGTATGTTGCCTCAAGTCATGCTTGTGATGACATGTACCAAGTTTGGTTTGAATACGATAAAGCGTTGTGAAGATATTGCCTTAAGAGTGTTTTTGCAACCGCTACGTAAAATTTGTTTGCGCGTTTATCGCAAATGATTTGACGAATCAACTTGATTTGCAAGATTTTTTGTCAGCATGGTCTGAAGATGATCTGGTTCAATTTTCGTGCAAATCGGATGAACCGTCTAGGACGAGTTCGTAAAAGTAGGTTTTTCGGAAAATTAAAAATGGCGGGAAAATTTTTATGACGGAAAATGACGTCATAGGGTGCAATCGAATCGTCTTGAGCCAAGGAATCAGGGGAAAAAAGAATTTTGTTTCTAGCCCTTATGGTTCAAAAGTTATTAGCATAAACATGAGTCAAATTTTGGACTGATGGTGGCGCTAGAGGGATTGAGTTTGAGACTCCAAATTTGCTACGGTGACATTGCAGACTGTCCTCTATTAGTGTGCCAAATTTCACAACTTTTTACCATACGGTTCTATGGGCTGCCATAGACTTCGTGGCGGAAGAAGAAGAAGAAGAAGATGAATAATAATAAATATAGCTGCAAGCAGCAATACCGGGGCCAAGCGCAAAGAAGAAGACAAGACATGCCAAAATGGCTGGCAGTGTCAGATCAACTGGAGCAATGAGCAATTAATCACGTTTTAAGATGATTTTAAGCAAAAGGCTGAAAATGCATTGTAGTCTGAGAGTGTCAGACCAACTGCAACAATGAACAATTATACAGTTTAAGAAGATTAGGCAAAATGGCTGAAATATCATATATTGAGTCACTGATAATGTAAGTTAATGGTTTATCACTTTTGACCAATAGGTGGCACAGATACGAAATTGATGTGGTGTGGTCAGAATAAGGGAACAATGACACATGCAAAGTTTGATGCCAATATGTCAAAGCATTGCAGAGATACAGCCTCAAGAGTAATTTTGGCATAATGGCTCAACTTCGTCACTGCGGTTTACAAAAACGGTTTCATCTATTGATGCAAAATCCCTAACTTTTTGTTGACACAGTCTGAAGATGATACGATTCGATTTTGGTGGAAATTGGACAAACGGTCTAGGATGAGTTTGAAAAAGTAGGTTTTGATCAAATAAGAACATTGAGGACAGGATGTTTGACCAAATATGGAAAAATTAGTATCTCTGTTCTCGGCATGAGCCAATGACTGTATTATGACCAGTTTCATTAAACTAGGGTAATTTAATCAAAAGTTATTAGCATGTTTGTAAATTTTGTTATAACCTCTGACCACAAGGTGGCACTGCCCCAAAACGTTTTGAGTACCTTCAAAGCATGGTGCGGAAGACATGATTTTTGGACAAACAGTTCAAAAGTTATAAGCAAAAATAGCCATTTTTTGTATCTCCGGACCAGTAGGTGGCGCTGCGCCGAAACGCTGCATGTTGCTTCAGGTCATGCTTGTGATGACATATACCAAGATTGGTTTGAATACGATAAAGCGTTGTGGAGATATAGGCTTATGAGTGTTTTTGCAACCGCTACGCAAAATTTGTGTGCGCGTTTATCGAAAACGATTTGACAAATTAACTTGATTTGCAAGATTTTTTGTCAGCATGGTCTGAAGATGATCTGGTTCAATTTTCGTGCAAATCGGACAAACCGTCTAGGACGAGTTCGTAAAAGTAGGTTTTTTGGAAAATTAAAAATGGCGGGGAAATTATCATGACCGAAAATGACATCATAGGTTGCAATTGAATCGGCATGAGCCAATGACTCTATTATGACCAGTTTCAATATACTAGGCTAATTTAATCAAAAGTTATTAGCATTTTTGTCAAGTTTGTTATATCTTTTGACCACAAGGTGGCACTGCCCTAAAACTTTTTGAGTACCTTCAGGGCATGGCATGGAAGTCACATACCGAGTTTAGTAACAATACACTAATGCATTTGTAAAATATAGCATTTTTTGACAAAATTCAAAATGGCCGACAAGCAAAATGGCCGATATGGTAAAATTGAATATCAGACGACTCGGCATGCCGTCCTGAATGTAACGAGACCACTTTTATGATTTTTGGACAAACAGTTCAGAAGTTATAAGCAAAAATTGCAATTTTTCGTATCTCCGGACCAGTAGGTGGCGCTGCGCCGAAACGCTGTATGTTGCCTCAAGTCATGCTTGTGATGAGATGTACCAAGTTTGGTTTGAACAAGATAAAGCGTTGCGGAGATATTGCCTTAAGAGTGTTTTTGCAACCGCTACGTAAAATTTGTTTGCGTGTTTATCGCAAATGATTTGACGAATCAACTTGATTTGCAAGATTTTTTGTCAGCATGGTCTGAAGATGATCTGGTTCAATTTTCGTGCAAATCGGATGAACCGTCTAGGACGAGTTCGCAAAAGTAGGTTTTTCGGTTAATTAAAAATGGCGGGAAAATTATCATGGCGGAAAATGACGTCATAGGGTGCAATCGAATTGTCCTGAGCCAAGGAATCAGAGGAAAAAAGAATTTTGTTTCTAGCCCTTATGGTTCAAAAGTTATTAGCATAAACATGAGTCAAATTTTGGACTGATGGTGGCGCTAGAGGGATTGAGTTTGAGACTCCAAATTTGCTACGGTGACATTTCAGACTGTCCTCTATTAGTGTGCCAAATTTCACAACTTTTTACCATACGGTTCTATGGGCTGCCATAGACTTCGTGGCGGAAGAAGAAGAAGAAGAAGAAGATGAATAATAATAATAAGAACGGGAACGGTTTCAATAGGTGCCTTCGCACCTTCGGTGCTTGGCCCCTAATAATAAGAACGGGAACGGTTTCAATAGGTGCCTTCGCACATTCGGTGCTTGGCCCCTAATAATAAGAACGGGAACGGTTTCAATAGGTGCCTTCGCACCTTCGGTGCTTGGCCCCTAATAATAATAGGAACGGGAACGGTTTCAATAGGTGCCTTCGCACCTTCGGTGCTTGGCCCCTAAATATAGCTGCAAGCAGCAATACCGGGGCCAAGCGCAAAGAAGAAGACAAGACATGCCAAAATGGCTGGCAGTGGCAGATCAACTGGAGCAATGAGCAATTAATCACGTTTTAAGATGATTTTAGGCAAAAGGCTGAAAAATGCATTGTAGTCTGAGAGTGTCAGACCAACTGCAACAATGAACAATTATACAGTTTAAGAAAATTAGGCAAAATGGCTGAAATATCATATATAGAGTCACTGATAATATAAGTTAATGGTTTATCACTTTTGACCAATAGTTGGCGCAGTTACGAAATTGATATGGTGTGGTCAGAATAAGAGAATAATGACACATGCAAAGTTTGATACCAATATGTCAAAGCATTGCAGAGATACAGCCTCAAGAGTCATTTTGGCATCATGCCTCAAATTCGTCGCTGCAGTTTACAAAAACGGTTTCATCTATTGATGCAAAATCCCTAACTTTTTGTTGACACAGTCTGAAGATGATACGATTCGATTTTGGTGGAAATCGGACAAACGGTCTAGGATGAGTTTGAAAATGTAGATTTTGATCAAATAAGAACATTGAGGACAGAATGTTTGACCAAATATGGCAAAATTAGTATCTATGTTCACGGCATGAGCCAATAAATGTATTATGACCAGTTTCATTAAACTAGGCTAATTTAATCAAAAGTTATTAGCATTTTTGTAAATTTTGTTATAACCTTTGACCACAAGGTGGCACTGCCCCAAAACTTTTTGAGTACCTTCAAAGCATGGTGCGGAAGACATACCACATTTCATAACGATAGACTAATGCGTTTGTATTTTAGCACATAATTCAAAATGGCCGACAGCCAAAATGGCCGATATGGTAAAATTAAATATCAGACGACTCGGCATGCAGTCCTGAATCTAACGAGACAACTTTTATGATTTTTGGACAAACGGTTAAAAAAATGATAAAAGCAAAAATATCCATTCTTTGTATCTCCGGACCAGTAGGTGGCACTGCGCTGAAACGCAGCATGTTGCCTCAGGTCATGCTTGTGATGACATGTACCAAGATTGGTTTGAATACGATAAAGGATTGCGGAGATATTGCCTTATGAGTGTTTTTGCAACCGCTACGCAAAATTTGTGTGCGCCTTTATCAAAAACGATTAGACAAATCAACTTGATTTGCAAGAGTTTTTGTCAGCATGGTCTGAAGATGATATGGTTCAATTTCTGTGCAAATCGGACAAACCGTCTAGGACGAGTTCGCAAAAGTAGGTTTTTTGGAAAATTAAAAATGGCGGGGAAATTGTCATGACCGAAAATGACGTCATAGGGTGCAATTGAATCGGTATGAGCCAATGAATGTATTATGACCAGTTCTATTAAACTAAGCTAATTTAATCAAAAGTTATTAGCATTTTTGTAAATTTTGTTATAACCTTTGACCACAAGGTGGCACTGCCCCAACACTTTTTGAATACCTTCAAAGCATGGTGCGGAAGACACATACCAAGTTTCATAACGATAGACTAATGAGTTTGTAAAATATAGCATTTTAGCACATAATTCAAAATGGCCGAGAGCCAAAATGGCCGATATGGTAAAATTGAATATCAAACGACACGGCATGCCGTCCTGAATCTAACGAGACTACTTTTATGATTTTTGGACAAACGGTTCAAAAGTTATAAGCAAAAATAGCCATTTTTTATATCTCCGGACCAGTAGGTGGCGCTGGGCCGAAACGCTGCATGTTGCCTCAGGTCATGCTTGTGATGACACGTACCAAGATTGGTTTGAATACGATAAAGCGTTTCGGAGATAGAGCCTTAAGTGGGTTTTTGCAACCGCTACGTAAAATTTGTGTGCGCGTTTATCAAAAACGATTTGACGAATCAACTTGATTTGCAAGATTTTTTGTCAGCATGGTCTGAAGATGATATGGTTCAATTTCTGTGCAAATCGGACAAACCGTCTAGGACGAGTTCGCAAAAGTAGGTTTTTTGGAAAATTAAAAATGGCGGGGAAATTATCATGACCGAAAATGACATCATAGGTTGCAATTGAATCGGCATGAGCCAATGACTCTATTATGACCAGTTTCAATATACTAGGCTAATTTAATCAAAAGTTATTAGCATTTTTGTCAAGTTTGTTATATCTTTTGACCACAAGGTGGCACTGCCCTAAAACTTTTTGAGTACCTTCAGGGCATAGCAAGGAAGTCACATACCGAGTTTAGTAACAATACACTAATGCATTTGTAAAATATAGCATTTTTTGACAAAATTCAAAATGGCCGACAGCCAAAATGGCCGATATGGTAAAATTGAATATCAGACGACTCGGCATGCCGTCCTGAATGTAACGAGACCACTTTTATGATTTTTGGACAAACAGTTCAGAAGTTATAAGCAAAAATAGCAATTTTTCGTATCTCCGGACCAGTAGGTGGCGCTGCGCCGAAACGCTGTATGTTGCCTCAAGTCATGCTTGTGATGACATGTACCAAGTTTGGTTTGAATACGATAAAGCGTTGCGGAGATATTGCCTTAAGTGTGTTTTTGCAACCGCTACGTAAAATTTGTTTGCGCGTTTATCGCAAATGATTTGACGAATCAACTTGATTTGCAAGATTTTTTGTCAGCATGGTCTGAAGATGATCTGGTTCAATTTTCGTGCAAATCGGATGAACCGTCTAGGACGAGTTCGTAAAAGTAGGTTTTTCGGAAAATTAAAAATGGCGGGAAAATTTTTATGACGGAAAATGACGTCATAGGGTGCAATCGAATTGTCTTGAGCCAACGAATCAGAGGAAAAAAGAATTTTGTTTCTAGCCCTTATGGTTCAAAAGTTATTAGCATAAACATGAGTCAAATTTTGGACTGATGGTGGCGCTAGAGGGATTGAGTTTGAGACTCCAAATTTGCTACGGTGACATTTCAGACTGTCCTCTATTAGTGTGCCAAATTTCACAACTTTTTACCATACGGTTCTATGGGCTGCCATAGACTTCGTGGCGGAAGAAGAAGAAGAAGAAGAAGATGAATAATAAATATAGCTGCAAGCAGCAATACCGGGGCCAAGCGCAAAGAAGAAGACAAGACATGCCAAAATGGCTGGCAGTGTCAGATCAACTGCAGCAATGAGCAATTAATCACATTTTAATATGATTTTAGGCAAAAGGCTGAAAAATGCATTGTAGTCTGAGAGTGTCAGACCAACTGCAACAATTAACAATTATACAGTTTAAGAAGATTAGGCAAAATGGCTGAAATATCATATATTGAGTCACTGATAATATAAGTTAATGGTTTATCACTTTTGACCAATAGGTGGCACAGATACGAAATTGATGTGGTGTGGTCAGAATAAGCGAACAATGACACATGCAAAGTTTGATGCCAATATGTCAAAGCATTGCAGAGATACAGCCTCAAGAGTCATTTTGGTATCATGGCTCAACTTCGTCACTGCGGTTTACAAAAATAGCGGGGAAATTATCATAACCTAAAATGACATCATAGGGTGCAATTGAATCGGCATGAGCCAATGACTCTATTATGACCAGTTTCATTATACTAGGCTAATTTAATCAAAAGTTATTAGCATTTTTGTCAAGTTTGTTATATCTTTTGACCACTAGGTGGCACTGCCCTAAAACTTTTTGAGTACCTTCAGGGCATGGCATGGAAGTCACATACCGAGTTTAGTAACAATACACTAATGCATTTGTAAAATATAGCATTTTTTGACAAAATTCAAAATGGCCGACAGCCAAAATGGCCGATATGGTAAAATTGAATATCAGACGACTCGGCATGCCGTCCTGAATGTAACGAGACCACTTTTATGATTTTTGGACAAACAGTTCATAAGTTATAAGCAAAAATAGCCATTTTTGTATCTCCGGACCAGTAGGTGGCGCTGCGCCGAAACGCTGCATGTTGCCTCAGGTCATGCTTGTGATGACATGTACCAAGATTGGTTTGAATACGATAAAGCGTTGTGGAGATATAGGCTTATGAGTGTTTTTGCAACCGCTACGCAAAATTTGTGTGCGCGTTTTTCGAAAACGATTTGACAAATCAACTTGATTTGCAAGATTTTTTGTCAGCATGGTCTGAAGATGATATGGTTCAATTTCTGTGCAAATCGGACAAACCGTCTAGGACGAGTTCGCAAAAGTAGGTTTTTTGGAAAATTAAAAATGTCTGGGAAATTATCATGACCGAAAATGACATCATAGGTTGCAATTGAATCGGCATGAGCCAATGACTCTATTATGACCAGTTTCAATATACTAGGCTAATTTAATCAAAAGTTATTAGCATTTTTATCAAGTTTGTTATATCTTTTGACCACAAGGTGGCACTGCCCTAAAACTTTTTGAGTACCTTCAGGGCATAGCATGGAAGTCACATACCGAGTTTAGTAACAATATACTAATGCATTTGTAAAATATAGCATTTTTTGACAAAATTCAAAATGGCCGACAGCCAAAATGGCCGATATGGTAAAATTGAATATCAGACGACTCGGCGTGCCGTCCTGAATGTAACGAGACCACTTTTATGATTTTTGGACAAACAGTTCAGAAGTTATAAGCAAAAATAGCAATTTTTCGAATCTCCGGACCAGTAGGTGGCGCTGCGCCGAAACGCTGTATGTTGCCTCAAGTCATGCTTGTGATGACATGTACCAAGTTTGGTTTGAATACGATAAAGCGTTGCGGAGATATTGCCTTAAGAGTGTTTTTGCAACCGCTACGTAAAATTTGTTTGCGCGTTTATCGCAAATGATTTGACGAATCAACTTGATTTGCAAGATTTTTTGTCAGCATGGTCTGAAGATGATCTGGTTCAATTTTCGTGCAAATCGGATGAACCGTCTAGGACGAGTTCGTAAAAGTAGGTTTTTCGGAAAATTCAAAATGGCGGGAAAATTTTTATGACGGAAAATGACGTCATATGGTGTAATCGAATCGTCTTGAGCAAAGGAATCAGAGGAAAAAAGAATTTTGTTTCTAGCCCTTATGGTTCAAAAGTTATTAGCATAAACATGAGTCACATTTTGGACTGATGGTGGCGCTAGAGGGATTGAGTTTGAGACTCCAAATTTGCTACGGTGACATTTCAGACTGTCCTCTATTAGTGTGCCAAATTTCACAACTTTTTACCATACGGTTCTATGGGCTGCCATAGACTTCGTGGCGGAAGAAGAAGAAGAAGAAGATGAATAATAATAATAAGAACGGGAACGGTTTCAATAGGTGCCTTCGCACCTTCGGTGCTTGGCCCCTAACAAGCAGCAATACCGGGGCCAAGCGCAAAGAAGAAGACAAGACATGCCAAAATGGCTGGCAGTGTCAGATCAACTGCAGCAATGAGCAATTAATCACGTTTTAAGATGATTTTAGGCAAAAGGCTGAAAAATGCATTGTAGTTTGAGTGTGTCAAACCAACTGCAACAATGAACAATTATACAGTTTAAGAAGATTAGGCAAAATGGCTGAAATATCATATATAGAGTCACTAATAATATAATTTAATGGTTTATCACTTTTGACCAATAGGTGGCACAGTTACGAAATTGATGTGGTGTTGGCAGAATAAAGGGAACAATGACACATGCAAAGTTTGATGCCAATATGTCAAAGCATTGCAGAGATACAGCCTCAAGAGTCATTTTGGCATCATGCCTCAAATTCGTCGCAGCGATATAGGAAAACGGTTTTGCCTATAAACGCAAAATCCATAATATTTTCTTGGCACAGCCTGAAGATGATACGATTAAATTTTGGTGAAAATCGGACAAACGGCCTAGGAGAGTTTGAAGAAGTAGTTTTTTAACAAATAGCAAGATGGAGGACAGGAAGTTTGACCAAGTATGGCAAAATTTATATTTATGTTCTCAGCAGTAGCCAAGGAATGTATTATAACCAGTTTCATTATTATAGACAAATTTATTCAAAAGTTATTAGCCTTTTTGTATATCTTGTTATACATTTTGACCACAAGGTGGCGCTGCCCTGAAACCTTTTGAATACCTTCAGGGCATGGTGCAGAACTCGAACACATAACGAGTTTCATAATTATACTCCAAAGCGTTATTTAAACAAAGGCCTTGAATTAATTTTTTTCATAATCCTGTATTTCATGTTTTTTCTATTATTGTGCCACCAAGAGATATGATACCACCATTTTTTATGTGTCCTCGGAGTGAGCCCATACATATGTGTGTCGATTTTGGTGAAAATATCTCATTTTGTTTTTGAGTTATAGACATATATATGAAAAAACACATAAAAAATTACTGACACCTGACTTTGATTGGATTTTACTTCCCCTTAATGTCAATATTTTGACATTTGGGTATTAACACTTGGCTATCGACCTATGTTTCAGAACTTCTGACGCTGGTTTCGTCTTGGTCAGACTAGCATTCGAAGATATCCGCTAATGTTTTTTTAGCGCTAAGTTACCATGCTGCGAAATCTGGCAAGTCTGGTATCGTTGGACTTGGCAAGGATTCAGGAGACAAAAAAAAGTTACTCCTATGAAAACAAGTCAACCACAACCAAAGTTATAAGCATTTGGGAGGGGCAATCTCCACTAGGTGGTGCTGTTTTTAAACCTCTCAGGCTACCTCAGGTCATCGTGGTGATGACCCATACTGAGTTTTGTCAACCCTATGTCAACCTAAAATGTATTGCTGAGATCACAAAATATGGCGGAAAATGAATACTTAAACAATAATACTTAAACAATAGGCTTAAACAATAATATTTTATACAGACTAAACATGCTCACACACACAAACACACATTTTGTTGTAGATACAGATATGTGAAATATATGGTGGGAACAAAATGTTTACTGCAAGTTTTTTTCAGGTTTCACATTACTCATCATGTGGCACAATTGTCAATACCAATACTTCAATAGAAAGGAAGTGATGCATTTTACAAAATGTGATTGTAAATGTTATAATAGTGATTTTATAATGTCTAAATATGAATTACAGATCAATATTAGGGAGTAGTATGAGCACAAATTGATGATAATAACTTAGTAGAAGCTGTATCGTTAGATTTTAGCTCAGCATTTTATGTAATGGATCATATATTATTGCTGGATAAATTGATTGTTTAATATGTGACAATGACTACGTTTACATGGACAACAATACTCCGATATTAATCTGATTAAGACCATACTCTGATTAAGAATCTACCATGTAAACAGTGATTTCTAATTACCTTAATCTGGTTAAAGCCATACTTGAATTAAAGGTCCCATGGCATGGCATTTTTCTATTATTTTATAGTGTTTCCTGAGGTGTACTTATATTGTTAGTATGATTTTTACATCATAAAATGTCATAATTTAGAAATAAAAGGCATTTTTTCTATACTGCTGTTTGCCCTGTGGCTGAATGCCCTGCTTCAAGAGGCGTGTCTGCTGTGAGACTTCAGTAAAAACGCCCACTGTTGTGATTGGCTGACATCTTTGCATTTTAAATGAGCGGAGGGGGCGTGGTTTAACGAGGCACGAGCAGGCACGAGTCTGCCAGAGACGGATGGACCTGTGTTCACTTCTCATCAGTTCTCTCAGCATGTCTCAGTTCAGGGTGAACTGTTGTAGTTACTAGCATATACTTCAGGTTATTCGTTTATTTCTAGTCGGAGGGACTGTCACTCATGTGGATCAGCGCTGACTCGAGACGCGAACCGTTTAGAACGATTCAGTCCGATTTGGTGAACTGGTTCGGTTCACTAAAAAGAACCGATTCAAAAGAATGATTCGTTCGCGAACCGGACATCACGGAGACGGAGCGATTGCTAACAAAGTTATTTATAGTAACTACTGAGTTATGAGAGCGCTGTCTGTCAGCGCGAGTTTATTGTGTTTGTATCTGAGAGTTCTGAATAAACACGAGTCCCAGTCACGCCGAGTCCGTCTTCATCATTATTCTACCAACTTTGTAACATGCAATGTACCATTACAGCGAGATGAACGAGTTAGTAAGTGTTGAGTATAGCATTATTTCTAGATATGTTCCAATCATATGAAAAGCGTCAGTGATGCGCATTGAGTAACTTACACAGCGCAAACAAAGACACAACAGCAGTAATCGAATGTAATCCAGTTTATTGTGGGGAAAGCTGGCTAGCCCGGATACCCTCACGCTTGCCCCCTTCTGCTTAATCTCACGCCGCGTTTGGTGCCTCCGCTGTGGGCCAGATGCAGTACTGGGGGTCGGGGATGTTGAAGGCCGAGCTTCGGCGTGTGTGAGGTTTATCTCTACAGATGTGACTCTGCTGGTGTTGAGCAGAAAAGACTGTATGCACATTTAAGAACAGATAGACGCGACGAGGACATACAAAAACACTGACTCACAAGATAGAAAACACCTTTCTGTCGGGAGAGAAGCCGTAGTGTGTGCACGAATAATAAATAATTAGCTACACATAAGAAATTAATGATCACAGATCAGAAGGAACTGAAGGAAGACTTCTGTTTTCATTTGTACATCCAAACACTGAGAAACTGCCAGCGTTCACTCGTTCACAACCCATGATCTCTCAAGCGTTTGCATGGGTGTGCCAGATTCTCTGGGCGGAGGAAAGGGAGGTAACCGTTCCTGCTTGGACGTCAAACCAGGAGACTTCAGGATTGGCTCGTCTGGCCTGTCATTTTCTCAAAGGCAGAGAAAGACAGCCAGAACTCGGTTTTACACCGATCAACATTTCTATACACTTGGGGACAATATTCAGGCTAGGGGAACTCATATTAATGTTGAAATACCTCATAAAATGAAAATTTCATGCCATGGGACCTTTAAACAAAAATCGAATTAAGACATGTGGAGTATGCCTATTTTAGTCGCATTATCGAAGTGCATTGTAGACATGTATACACCTTAATCTAACTATTAACGTCATCGTGTAGGAGTTTGCGCCGCATTTTGTGACAGGACACACACACACCAGGCAAGTGCAGAGCGGAGGAGGGCTTTGGAACGCGAGCCCCTGTCCTTTTTAAAAATGTATCAAAAGTGCCCCTCTCAACAATCATCAATAATATTGTGACAAATAAAACAGAATTTGAATTATAATTAATATAACAGCGCGTACAAAACAGTAACAAGGCACTCAAATGTCCCTTTTATCTTTTACGTATCTGTCAGTTTGAAATGTCGTTGCCATGACGTGTTGCTATGGTTGGTGCGTGTCTTGCTTGACTGCTCATTCTGACACTGCCTCCTCCATATTTTTTTCTTTGTGTTGTAATATGTAAAAGTACATTGTAAAAGTAAAATACAATAAGTTTGTATCTGTAATCTCAGATTCATAATTGTCTGCTTACAACAGCGGTCGAAAACCTCTAGGCTCGCGAGCCATATGGCCATTCAGTGAACGCCTGTGGCTCGACGGCAGAAAAAAACAATCCAAACAATCACGATTTTGAAACCTCAATTTTCATCATTAATCAAAGCTATTTATCGAAATGTAGGCTGTCAAGAAAGAGGCAAGATGGGCAGTGTCTCTTCAAAAAAACCTGAAAGACACAACATATAATATTACAAAAATAAAACAACGTAGCCTATATATATATATATATATATATATATTACATTAAAAAGTATAAAAATCACTCATTTTTATAAAGGAACACTGTCCGACAGCGACACCCGCAGGTAGCCTAAAGTTACAGCGGTTTGCCTGAGCCTAATGATTTTAACAGACCCATGAAAGTCGCACTATGATTGGCCGTCGGGTGGCATGGAGACGTAATGACGTGCCATTAATCGAGCTATGTTCTATATGTAAAACGGGAACATGAACGGAATATTCTAAAATCAACTCATGTAAACACCTTAATCAGATTATTGTCTTATTCAGATTAAGGGCAATAATTAGATTACTGCTGTCCATGTAAACATAGTCACTGTTTATGTTATTATGGAAGTTATTCAGATTTTAAAGAGCAATGTGGTGTTCCTCAAGGAAGTTGTTTAGGACTATTATTATCATCATCATTATTTTATCAATAATCTTCCTCCTGTTTTAAACTGCGCAGACAGTCATGTATTTTGTTTTGAAAACCACTGCACAACAATGGACTATAATATCTGGAGGAATGAAAATATGGAATGATTTACTATCAGATATTATAAAATGAGTTTTACAAGGAAGGAACATTTAATGGAATTTGTTAATGGGATTTGTATTTTTCATTTTATTGTTGTTGATTTAATTAGGGCCCGAGCACCGATGGTGGTCTACATGCCAATATTTAGTCAGTTATAGTGCCACCTGTGGGCAACAGTAAACTGTGATTAACTCCTCATTAAGATTGAACCAGAATCATATTTGGTCAGTGTAATCTTAAGCCTTAGTGATGTAAAATTTCAAAGATCTTGAGTTTCGTTGAACTGAGTTTTGAGTTTGAGTTTTGTCTGTGGCATCCTGACAAAGTCTGATGTTTCCGCAAAATTTTAGTTAGTCATAGTGCCACCAGCTGGTCAAGTCAAGTCACCTTTATTTAAATAGCGCTTTCAACAAGTCCAATTGTTTCAAAGTAGCTTCACAGTGTTAACTATCTAACTATCTAACTATCCAGCTAATTTCAATTTTCATATAGTGTCAATGCGGGCAGAACGGTAATATAGTTGAAATTTAGGTGTCCCCAACTGAGCAAGCCAAAGGCAACGGTGGCAAGGAACCAAAATTCCTTTCAAGGCCAGAATGGAGAAAAAGAAACCTTGGGAGAAACCAGTTTGGGTGCCAGTTGTCCTCTGGCCGACGAACAAACAGTGTATGATTATAATTCTGGCAACATTACAGTTCAGAAGTCATATTAGATAAATAGATATTCGTAAGATTATTCGATAGATTGGAGTCGTCGTGCTGGAGACGGGTTTAATGAGGGTGTCATTTAGATGCAGCATTTACAGGGCAGAGTTTAGTTGACAGGCTCTCTTCAGACATATCAGGGATGCATTGGTCATGTCCATGTGCAGGTCGACCATCTGATCTGAACACAGTCCGGTAGCAGGAAGTGTGGCAAATACAAATGATTGATGTAGTCCTCCTACTTTTATATACTTAAATGCATATTGGCCACCGTGCTCTGTGTTCCTAAAGCCCCAAGGTCACCTGGCATAGGTGCAAGATCCCTTTCATTGCTCTTGCAGCTTTAATGTAGTTTTGTATTTTTTACTTTTTGGGACCTCATGAAGAGTAGTCACTGCCTAGGTACTGGCTAATGGGGATCCAAGTAAACAAATAAACTTAGATCATAGATGGGAAAGAGCATTCACGGCAAAACAGGCAATTTAACTAAGGAAAAATATGTTTTTTTTGACAGTTATAACACATCTCTGCTTTTTTTTAGGTGTCCTCAAAGTGTGCCCAAAAATATATGTGTAAAATTTGTTGTAAATATCTCGTTTTATTTTAAAGTTATAGCCACTTATATTTAGAGAGAATTGGCTGCATTGATTGGATTTTTTTTTTTTGCCACTTCCTTCCAAAATGTTGGCTTTTGGTCATTATTGTTTAGCTATTGACCTATGTTATGTGTCTTGAAGACATTCGCAAAGGTTTTTTAGGTGCTAAAATACACCTTTTCACATACCATAAGATGAAACCTGGCATGTTTGGTATCACTGGAATTCAGCAATGATTCAGGAGTCTAAGGAGGTGAATGCTCATTCAGGGCATTGTGCCAATGACGTATACAGAGTTTTTTGAGATATGCCAGTGTCCTCATAGACTATCATGGCAACCTGGATGAAGACAATGAATGCCCATTGTCATCTGACTAATGTTTGGGTGCCCATATTGCCATTTTCACGTGTTTTTCCCCTGTTATAGCGCCAACAAGTGGTTAATAGTTGCGATTTTTTTCATGTGATCTCAGACTGAGCTCACATACATGTGACCTGAATTTGGTGAAAATATCTCATTCCGTTCACAAGTTATAGCCATTTTAGTAAAAGAGGTCCCGGTTACATCAAACATTTTGGCTCCCCTTAGCGACCATGAATCAAAATGTGTTTTTTTTTTAATAATTATTGATAATCACTCTCCAGAGAACATTTCTGCAGTGATTTGGTTCTGATCAAGCAAAGAACCTGTGAGTAATTTGCAAAAGTAGGTTTTACAAAAAACCTAAAATATCTCGAAATTGGCGCCTGAAGGGCGAGCAAATCCGAGGCATGCATTTTGTCCGCCTTGAGCCAAGGATTCCAGCGATATAAGGCACTCGAGGCTACGCCTTACAGTTGAGGAGTTATGAGCCGTTTCGTACTTTTGATCGCCGTTTGGTACTTTTGATCGCTGTAGCGCCCCCGTCAGGCCGATCGGGGCGTGCTTCGGTGACGTCAGTAGTCGTTGTGAGTACTACCATCCCTGCAAGTTTCAAGTCTCTACGACTTACGGTTTGGTCTGCCCGATCAGTTTTAGCTGGAGAATGATGCATCATGGGAAAATGAACAGTTACAATAGGGTTTCAGCCTGACACCTGACTTTGATTGGATTTTACTACCCCTTACTATCAATATTTTGACATTTGGGCCCGCGATCGTGCCTAACGACCTATGTTTCCGAACTTCTGACGCTGGTTTCGTCTCGATCGGACTAGCGGTTTCGAAGATATCGGCAAAAAAGTTTTAAGCGCTAAATTACAACGGTGCACAAACCATACGGCGAAACCTGGCAAGTGTGGTATTGTTGGACTCGGCAACGATTCAGGAGTCTAATGAGATGAGTCTCGTGAAAATAAGTCAACCACACCCAAAGTTCTGAGCCTTTTTTAAAAAAAATCTCCACTAGGCGGCGCTGTTTCGAAACTTGTCAGGCTACTTTGGGGTATCGTGGTGATGACCCATACCGAGTTTTGCAACAATCCGTTCATGCGCTGATAAAATACAGCATTTTAGCACATAATTCAAGATGGGCGACAGCCAAAATGGCCGATATGGTAAAATTGGATATCCTTCGACTCGGCATGACGTCCCGAATCTAACGAGGCCCCTTTTATGATATTTGGACAAACGGTTCAGCAAAGAAAAGCTAAAATAGCCATTTTTCGTATCTCCAGACCAGTAGGTGGCACAGCGCCGAAACGCTGCATGTAGCCTCAAGTCATGCTTATGATGACATGTACCAAGTTTGGTTTGAACACAATAAAGCGTTGCGGAGATATTGCCTTAAGTGTGTTTTTGCAAACGTTATGTAAAATTTGTTCGCGCGTTTATCGAAAACGATTAGACGAATCAACTTGATTTGCAAGATTTTTTGTCAATATTGTCTGAAGATGATCTGGTTCAATTTTCGTGCAAATCGGATGAACCGTCTAGGACGAGTTCGCAAAAGTAGGTTTTTCGGTTAATTGAAAATGGCGGGGAAATGTCCAAGACGGAAAATGACGTCATAGGGTGCAACCGAATTGGCACGAGCTCAGAAATTAGAGGAAAAAAGAATTTAGTTTCTAGCCCTTACGGTTCAAAAGTTATTAGCATAAACATGAGTACACATTTGGACAGGTGGTGGCGCTAGAGGGATTGAGATAGAGACACCAAAATTGCCATGGTGACATACCAGACCATCCTCTATTAGTGTGCCAAATTTCACAACTTTTTACCATACGGTTCTATGGGCTGCCATAGACTCCCATGGCGGAAGAAAAAAAGACGGGAACGGTTTCAATAGGTGCCTTCGCACCTTTGGTGCTTGGCCCCTAATAAAAAGGGCATAAAAAGGGTCTAAAAAGGCCTATAAAAAAAGACTATAGGGTCTGAGCACTTGATTTTTGAGCTGCTGGTTGCAAAAACTTTATCAAGCCTGGTGACATGTGCATCGGAGAGGTCAAAGGTCAATTTTTGCATTTTCAGCTCATTTATCATGGAAAAGTGGTGTTTTTTTTTTTACCTTTTAAACTGGTATGCCTCTACTGATGGCCCGATCTCCGTCAAAGTTTGCACGCGTCTTTACAATAATGCGACGCACATGCTCAGCCGATTTGGTGAAGTTCTGCGCAGAGCAGGCAATTTTTAGTCATTTAAATGTCATTTCGCATAGGATAATATAGAGCATTTTTTTCACCTTTATAACAGTTAAAGCGCCACGGCGGCCATAAAAGTCTGAAAGCCTCTTTAGGGTCACGTGACGCATGCGCACGCGTGATTTCGTGAAGCTGTATGCAAATCAGGCAGGAAGAGGGCCGCTTTCTGGCATTTAATGGGATTTTCCATAGAAATACATCATTGTGACCCCTTTTTAACCGTTATAGCGCCACCAAGTGGCCAATCTCCACGTCCTTTTTCATGCGGCCCCAGAACGAGCTCTTACATATGCGTGCTGAGTTCGGTGAAAATACCTCGTTCCGTTCACGAGTTATAGCCAATTTAGTAAAAGTGGCTCCTCCCCCTTCCAACGTTTTGGCGGCCCTTAGGGACCGTGAACCCAAATTTCCACTTTTTTTTTATAACCTTTGACAATCAGACTCCAGAGAATCTCGCTGCGCTGGTTTGGTTCCGGTCGGGCCAATAACCTAGGACTAGTTTGCAAAAGTAGGTTTTGCAAAAAATCCCAAATAGCCGAAATTTTCCCCACTCTGACGAGCAAATCCGAGGCATGCATTTTGTCCGCCTTGAGCCAAGGATTCCAGCGATATAAGGCACTCGAGGCTACGCCTTACAGTTGAGGAGTTATGAGCCGTTTCGTACTTTTGATCGCCGTTTGGTACTTTTGATCGCTGTAGCGCCCCCGTCAGGCCGATCGGGGCGTGCTTCGGTGACGTCAGTAGTCGTTGTGAGTACTACCATCCCTGCAAGTTTCAAGTCTCTACGACTTACGGTTTGGTCTGCCCGATCAGTTTTAGCTGGAGAATGATGCATCATGGGAAAATGAACAGTTACAATAGGGTTTCAGCCTGACACCTGACTTTGATTGGATTTTACTACCCCTTACTATCAATATTTTGACATTTGGGCCCGCGATCGTGCCTAACGACCTATGTTTCCGAACTTCTGACGCTGGTTTCGTCTCGATCGGACTAGCGGTTTCGAAGATATCGGCAAAAAAGTTTTAAGCGCTAAATTACAACGGTGCACAAACCATACGGCGAAACCTGGCAAGTGTGGTATTGTTGGACTCGGCAACGATTCAGGAGTCTAATGAGATGAGTCTCGTGAAAATAAGTCAACCACACCCAAAGTTCTGAGCCTTTTTTAAAAAAAATCTCCACTAGGCGGCGCTGTTTCGAAACTTGTCAGGCTACTTTGGGGTATCGTGGTGATGACCCATACCGAGTTTTGCAACAATCCGTTCATGCGCTGATAAAATACAGCATTTTAGCACATAATTCAAGATGGGCGACAGCCAAAATGGCCGATATGGTAAAATTGGATATCCTTCGACTCGGCATGACGTCCCGAATCTAACGAGGCCCCTTTTATGATATTTGGACAAACGGTTCAGCAAAGAAAAGCTAAAATAGCCATTTTTCGTATCTCCAGACCAGTAGGTGGCACAGCGCCGAAACGCTGCATGTAGCCTCAAGTCATGCTTATGATGACATGTACCAAGTTTGGTTTGAACACAATAAAGCGTTGCGGAGATATTGCCTTAAGTGTGTTTTTGCAAACGTTATGTAAAATTTGTTCGCGCGTTTATCGAAAACGATTAGACGAATCAACTTGATTTGCAAGATTTTTTGTCAATATTGTCTGAAGATGATCTGGTTCAATTTTCGTGCAAATCGGATGAACCGTCTAGGACGAGTTCGCAAAAGTAGGTTTTTCGGTTAATTGAAAATGGCGGGGAAATGTCCAAGACGGAAAATGACGTCATAGGGTGCAACCGAATTGGCACGAGCTCAGAAATTAGAGGAAAAAAGAATTTAGTTTCTAGCCCTTACGGTTCAAAAGTTATTAGCATAAACATGAGTACACATTTGGACAGGTGGTGGCGCTAGAGGGATTGAGATAGAGACACCAAAATTGCCATGGTGACATACCAGACCATCCTCTATTAGTGTGCCAAATTTCACAACTTTTTACCATACGGTTCTATGGGCTGCCATAGACTCCCATGGCGGAAGAAAAAAAGACGGGAACGGTTTCAATAGGTGCCTTCGCACCTTTGGTGCTTGGCCCCTAATAAAAAGGGCATAAAAAGGGTCTAAAAAGGCCTATAAAAAAAGACTATAGGGTCTGAGCACTTGATTTTTGAGCTGCTGGTTGCAAAAACTTTATCAAGCCTGGTGACATGTGCATCGGAGAGGTCAAAGGTCAATTTTTGCATTTTCAGCTCATTTATCATGGAAAAGTGGTGTTTTTTTTTTTACCTTTTAAACTGGTATGCCTCTACTGATGGCCCGATCTCCGTCAAAGTTTGCACGCGTCTTTACAATAATGCGACGCACATGCTCAGCCGATTTGGTGAAGTTCTGCGCAGAGCAGGCAATTTTTAGTCATTTAAATGTCATTTCGCATAGGATAATATAGAGCATTTTTTTCACCTTTATAACAGTTAAAGCGCCACGGCGGCCATAAAAGTCTGAAAGCCTCTTTAGGGTCACGTGACGCATGCGCACGCGTGATTTCGTGAAGCTGTATGCAAATCAGGCAGGAAGAGGGCCGCTTTCTGGCATTTAATGGGATTTTCCATAGAAATACATCATTGTGACCCCTTTTTAACCGTTATAGCGCCACCAAGTGGCCAATCTCCACGTCCTTTTTCATGCGGCCCCAGAACGAGCTCTTACATATGCGTGCTGAGTTCGGTGAAAATACCTCGTTCCGTTCACGAGTTATAGCCAATTTAGTAAAAGTGGCTCCTCCCCCTTCCAACGTTTTGGCGGCCCTTAGGGACCGTGAACCCAAATTTCCACTTTTTTTTTATAACCTTTGACAATCAGACTCCAGAGAATCTCGCTGCGCTGGTTTGGTTCCGGTCGGGCCAATAACCTAGGACTAGTTTGCAAAAGTAGGTTTTGCAAAAAATCCCAAATAGCCGAAATTTTCCCCACTCTGACGAGCAAATCCGAGGCATGCATTTTGTCCGCCTTGAGCCAAGGATTCCAGCGATATAAGGCACTCGAGGCTACGCCTTACAGTTGAGGAGTTATGAGCCGTTTCGTACTTTTGATCGCCGTTTGGTACTTTTGATCGCTGTAGCGCCCCCGTCAGGCCGATCGGGGCGTGCTTCGGTGACGTCAGTAGTCGTTGTGAGTACTACCATCCCTGCAAGTTTCAAGTCTCTACGACTTACGGTTTGGTCTGCCCGATCAGTTTTAGCTGGAGAATGATGCATCATGGGAAAATGAACAGTTACAATAGGGTTTCAGCCTGACACCTGACTTTGATTGGATTTTACTACCCCTTACTATCAATATTTTGACATTTGGGCCCGCGATCGTGCCTAACGACCTATGTTTCCGAACTTCTGACGCTGGTTTCGTCTCGATCGGACTAGCGGTTTCGAAGATATCGGCAAAAAAGTTTTAAGCGCTAAATTACAACGGTGCACAAACCATACGGCGAAACCTGGCAAGTGTGGTATTGTTGGACTCGGCAACGATTCAGGAGTCTAATGAGATGAGTCTCGTGAAAATAAGTCAACCACACCCAAAGTTCTGAGCCTTTTTTAAAAAAAATCTCCACTAGGCGGCGCTGTTTCGAAACTTGTCAGGCTACTTTGGGGTATCGTGGTGATGACCCATACCGAGTTTTGCAACAATCCGTTCATGCGCTGATAAAATACAGCATTTTAGCACATAATTCAAGATGGGCGACAGCCAAAATGGCCGATATGGTAAAATTGGATATCCTTCGACTCGGCATGACGTCCCGAATCTAACGAGGCCCCTTTTATGATATTTGGACAAACGGTTCAGCAAAGAAAAGCTAAAATAGCCATTTTTCGTATCTCCAGACCAGTAGGTGGCACAGCGCCGAAACGCTGCATGTAGCCTCAAGTCATGCTTATGATGACATGTACCAAGTTTGGTTTGAACACAATAAAGCGTTGCGGAGATATTGCCTTAAGTGTGTTTTTGCAAACGTTATGTAAAATTTGTTCGCGCGTTTATCGAAAACGATTAGACGAATCAACTTGATTTGCAAGATTTTTTGTCAATATTGTCTGAAGATGATCTGGTTCAATTTTCGTGCAAATCGGATGAACCGTCTAGGACGAGTTCGCAAAAGTAGGTTTTTCGGTTAATTGAAAATGGCGGGGAAATGTCCAAGACGGAAAATGACGTCATAGGGTGCAACCGAATTGGCACGAGCTCAGAAATTAGAGGAAAAAAGAATTTAGTTTCTAGCCCTTACGGTTCAAAAGTTATTAGCATAAACATGAGTACACATTTGGACAGGTGGTGGCGCTAGAGGGATTGAGATAGAGACACCAAAATTGCCATGGTGACATACCAGACCATCCTCTATTAGTGTGCCAAATTTCACAACTTTTTACCATACGGTTCTATGGGCTGCCATAGACTCCCATGGCGGAAGAAAAAAAGACGGGAACGGTTTCAATAGGTGCCTTCGCACCTTTGGTGCTTGGCCCCTAATAAAAAGGGCATAAAAAGGGTCTAAAAAGGCCTATAAAAAAAGACTATAGGGTCTGAGCACTTGATTTTTGAGCTGCTGGTTGCAAAAACTTTATCAAGCCTGGTGACATGTGCATCGGAGAGGTCAAAGGTCAATTTTTGCATTTTCAGCTCATTTATCATGGAAAAGTGGTGTTTTTTTTTTTACCTTTTAAACTGGTATGCCTCTACTGATGGCCCGATCTCCGTCAAAGTTTGCACGCGTCTTTACAATAATGCGACGCACATGCTCAGCCGATTTGGTGAAGTTCTGCGCAGAGCAGGCAATTTTTAGTCATTTAAATGTCATTTCGCATAGGATAATATAGAGCATTTTTTTCACCTTTATAACAGTTAAAGCGCCACGGCGGCCATAAAAGTCTGAAAGCCTCTTTAGGGTCACGTGACGCATGCGCACGCGTGATTTCGTGAAGCTGTATGCAAATCAGGCAGGAAGAGGGCCGCTTTCTGGCATTTAATGGGATTTTCCATAGAAATACATCATTGTGACCCCTTTTTAACCGTTATAGCGCCACCAAGTGGCCAATCTCCACGTCCTTTTTCATGCGGCCCCAGAACGAGCTCTTACATATGCGTGCTGAGTTCGGTGAAAATACCTCGTTCCGTTCACGAGTTATAGCCAATTTAGTAAAAGTGGCTCCTCCCCCTTCCAACGTTTTGGCGGCCCTTAGGGACCGTGAACCCAAATTTCCACTTTTTTTTTATAACCTTTGACAATCAGACTCCAGAGAATCTCGCTGCGCTGGTTTGGTTCCGGTCGGGCCAATAACCTAGGACTAGTTTGCAAAAGTAGGTTTTGCAAAAAATCCCAAATAGCCGAAATTTTCCCCACTCTGACGAGCAAATCCGAGGCATGCATTTTGTCCGCCTTGAGCCAAGGATTCCAGCGATATAAGGCACTCGAGGCTACGCCTTACAGTTGAGGAGTTATGAGCCGTTTCGTACTTTTGATCGCCGTTTGGTACTTTTGATCGCTGTAGCGCCCCCGTCAGGCCGATCGGGGCGTGCTTCGGTGACGTCAGTAGTCGTTGTGAGTACTACCATCCCTGCAAGTTTCAAGTCTCTACGACTTACGGTTTGGTCTGCCCGATCAGTTTTAGCTGGAGAATGATGCATCATGGGAAAATGAACAGTTACAATAGGGTTTCAGCCTGACACCTGACTTTGATTGGATTTTACTACCCCTTACTATCAATATTTTGACATTTGGGCCCGCGATCGTGCCTAACGACCTATGTTTCCGAACTTCTGACGCTGGTTTCGTCTCGATCGGACTAGCGGTTTCGAAGATATCGGCAAAAAAGTTTTAAGCGCTAAATTACAACGGTGCACAAACCATACGGCGAAACCTGGCAAGTGTGGTATTGTTGGACTCGGCAACGATTCAGGAGTCTAATGAGATGAGTCTCGTGAAAATAAGTCAACCACACCCAAAGTTCTGAGCCTTTTTTAAAAAAAATCTCCACTAGGCGGCGCTGTTTCGAAACTTGTCAGGCTACTTTGGGGTATCGTGGTGATGACCCATACCGAGTTTTGCAACAATCCGTTCATGCGCTGATAAAATACAGCATTTTAGCACATAATTCAAGATGGGCGACAGCCAAAATGGCCGATATGGTAAAATTGGATATCCTTCGACTCGGCATGACGTCCCGAATCTAACGAGGCCCCTTTTATGATATTTGGACAAACGGTTCAGCAAAGAAAAGCTAAAATAGCCATTTTTCGTATCTCCAGACCAGTAGGTGGCACAGCGCCGAAACGCTGCATGTAGCCTCAAGTCATGCTTATGATGACATGTACCAAGTTTGGTTTGAACACAATAAAGCGTTGCGGAGATATTGCCTTAAGTGTGTTTTTGCAAACGTTATGTAAAATTTGTTCGCGCGTTTATCGAAAACGATTAGACGAATCAACTTGATTTGCAAGATTTTTTGTCAATATTGTCTGAAGATGATCTGGTTCAATTTTCGTGCAAATCGGATGAACCGTCTAGGACGAGTTCGCAAAAGTAGGTTTTTCGGTTAATTGAAAATGGCGGGGAAATGTCCAAGACGGAAAATGACGTCATAGGGTGCAACCGAATTGGCACGAGCTCAGAAATTAGAGGAAAAAAGAATTTAGTTTCTAGCCCTTACGGTTCAAAAGTTATTAGCATAAACATGAGTACACATTTGGACAGGTGGTGGCGCTAGAGGGATTGAGATAGAGACACCAAAATTGCCATGGTGACATACCAGACCATCCTCTATTAGTGTGCCAAATTTCACAACTTTTTACCATACGGTTCTATGGGCTGCCATAGACTCCCATGGCGGAAGAAAAAAAGACGGGAACGGTTTCAATAGGTGCCTTCGCACCTTTGGTGCTTGGCCCCTAATAAAAAGGGCATAAAAAGGGTCTAAAAAGGCCTATAAAAAAAGACTATAGGGTCTGAGCACTTGATTTTTGAGCTGCTGGTTGCAAAAACTTTATCAAGCCTGGTGACATGTGCATCGGAGAGGTCAAAGGTCAATTTTTGCATTTTCAGCTCATTTATCATGGAAAAGTGGTGTTTTTTTTTTTACCTTTTAAACTGGTATGCCTCTACTGATGGCCCGATCTCCGTCAAAGTTTGCACGCGTCTTTACAATAATGCGACGCACATGCTCAGCCGATTTGGTGAAGTTCTGCGCAGAGCAGGCAATTTTTAGTCATTTAAATGTCATTTCGCATAGGATAATATAGAGCATTTTTTTCACCTTTATAACAGTTAAAGCGCCACGGCGGCCATAAAAGTCTGAAAGCCTCTTTAGGGTCACGTGACGCATGCGCACGCGTGATTTCGTGAAGCTGTATGCAAATCAGGCAGGAAGAGGGCCGCTTTCTGGCATTTAATGGGATTTTCCATAGAAATACATCATTGTGACCCCTTTTTAACCGTTATAGCGCCACCAAGTGGCCAATCTCCACGTCCTTTTTCATGCGGCCCCAGAACGAGCTCTTACATATGCGTGCTGAGTTCGGTGAAAATACCTCGTTCCGTTCACGAGTTATAGCCAATTTAGTAAAAGTGGCTCCTCCCCCTTCCAACGTTTTGGCGGCCCTTAGGGACCGTGAACCCAAATTTCCACTTTTTTTTTATAACCTTTGACAATCAGACTCCAGAGAATCTCGCTGCGCTGGTTTGGTTCCGGTCGGGCCAATAACCTAGGACTAGTTTGCAAAAGTAGGTTTTGCAAAAAATCCCAAATAGCCGAAATTTTCCCCACTCTGACGAGCAAATCCGAGGCATGCATTTTGTCCGCCTTGAGCCAAGGATTCCAGCGATATAAGGCACTCGAGGCTACGCCTTACAGTTGAGGAGTTATGAGCCGTTTCGTACTTTTGATCGCCGTTTGGTACTTTTGATCGCTGTAGCGCCCCCGTCAGGCCGATCGGGGCGTGCTTCGGTGACGTCAGTAGTCGTTGTGAGTACTACCATCCCTGCAAGTTTCAAGTCTCTACGACTTACGGTTTGGTCTGCCCGATCAGTTTTAGCTGGAGAATGATGCATCATGGGAAAATGAACAGTTACAATAGGGTTTCAGCCTGACACCTGACTTTGATTGGATTTTACTACCCCTTACTATCAATATTTTGACATTTGGGCCCGCGATCGTGCCTAACGACCTATGTTTCCGAACTTCTGACGCTGGTTTCGTCTCGATCGGACTAGCGGTTTCGAAGATATCGGCAAAAAAGTTTTAAGCGCTAAATTACAACGGTGCACAAACCATACGGCGAAACCTGGCAAGTGTGGTATTGTTGGACTCGGCAACGATTCAGGAGTCTAATGAGATGAGTCTCGTGAAAATAAGTCAACCACACCCAAAGTTCTGAGCCTTTTTTAAAAAAAATCTCCACTAGGCGGCGCTGTTTCGAAACTTGTCAGGCTACTTTGGGGTATCGTGGTGATGACCCATACCGAGTTTTGCAACAATCCGTTCATGCGCTGATAAAATACAGCATTTTAGCACATAATTCAAGATGGGCGACAGCCAAAATGGCCGATATGGTAAAATTGGATATCCTTCGACTCGGCATGACGTCCCGAATCTAACGAGGCCCCTTTTATGATATTTGGACAAACGGTTCAGCAAAGAAAAGCTAAAATAGCCATTTTTCGTATCTCCAGACCAGTAGGTGGCACAGCGCCGAAACGCTGCATGTAGCCTCAAGTCATGCTTATGATGACATGTACCAAGTTTGGTTTGAACACAATAAAGCGTTGCGGAGATATTGCCTTAAGTGTGTTTTTGCAAACGTTATGTAAAATTTGTTCGCGCGTTTATCGAAAACGATTAGACGAATCAACTTGATTTGCAAGATTTTTTGTCAATATTGTCTGAAGATGATCTGGTTCAATTTTCGTGCAAATCGGATGAACCGTCTAGGACGAGTTCGCAAAAGTAGGTTTTTCGGTTAATTGAAAATGGCGGGGAAATGTCCAAGACGGAAAATGACGTCATAGGGTGCAACCGAATTGGCACGAGCTCAGAAATTAGAGGAAAAAAGAATTTAGTTTCTAGCCCTTACGGTTCAAAAGTTATTAGCATAAACATGAGTACACATTTGGACAGGTGGTGGCGCTAGAGGGATTGAGATAGAGACACCAAAATTGCCATGGTGACATACCAGACCATCCTCTATTAGTGTGCCAAATTTCACAACTTTTTACCATACGGTTCTATGGGCTGCCATAGACTCCCATGGCGGAAGAAAAAAAGACGGGAACGGTTTCAATAGGTGCCTTCGCACCTTTGGTGCTTGGCCCCTAATAAAAAGGGCATAAAAAGGGTCTAAAAAGGCCTATAAAAAAAGACTATAGGGTCTGAGCACTTGATTTTTGAGCTGCTGGTTGCAAAAACTTTATCAAGCCTGGTGACATGTGCATCGGAGAGGTCAAAGGTCAATTTTTGCATTTTCAGCTCATTTATCATGGAAAAGTGGTGTTTTTTTTTTTACCTTTTAAACTGGTATGCCTCTACTGATGGCCCGATCTCCGTCAAAGTTTGCACGCGTCTTTACAATAATGCGACGCACATGCTCAGCCGATTTGGTGAAGTTCTGCGCAGAGCAGGCAATTTTTAGTCATTTAAATGTCATTTCGCATAGGATAATATAGAGCATTTTTTTCACCTTTATAACAGTTAAAGCGCCACGGCGGCCATAAAAGTCTGAAAGCCTCTTTAGGGTCACGTGACGCATGCGCACGCGTGATTTCGTGAAGCTGTATGCAAATCAGGCAGGAAGAGGGCCGCTTTCTGGCATTTAATGGGATTTTCCATAGAAATACATCATTGTGACCCCTTTTTAACCGTTATAGCGCCACCAAGTGGCCAATCTCCACGTCCTTTTTCATGCGGCCCCAGAACGAGCTCTTACATATGCGTGCTGAGTTCGGTGAAAATACCTCGTTCCGTTCACGAGTTATAGCCAATTTAGTAAAAGTGGCTCCTCCCCCTTCCAACGTTTTGGCGGCCCTTAGGGACCGTGAACCCAAATTTCCACTTTTTTTTTATAACCTTTGACAATCAGACTCCAGAGAATCTCGCTGCGCTGGTTTGGTTCCGGTCGGGCCAATAACCTAGGACTAGTTTGCAAAAGTAGGTTTTGCAAAAAATCCCAAATAGCCGAAATTTTCCCCACTCTGACGAGCAAATCCGAGGCATGCATTTTGTCCGCCTTGAGCCAAGGATTCCAGCGATATAAGGCACTCGAGGCTACGCCTTACAGTTGAGGAGTTATGAGCCGTTTCGTACTTTTGATCGCCGTTTGGTACTTTTGATCGCTGTAGCGCCCCCGTCAGGCCGATCGGGGCGTGCTTCGGTGACGTCAGTAGTCGTTGTGAGTACTACCATCCCTGCAAGTTTCAAGTCTCTACGACTTACGGTTTGGTCTGCCCGATCAGTTTTAGCTGGAGAATGATGCATCATGGGAAAATGAACAGTTACAATAGGGTTTCAGCCTGACACCTGACTTTGATTGGATTTTACTACCCCTTACTATCAATATTTTGACATTTGGGCCCGCGATCGTGCCTAACGACCTATGTTTCCGAACTTCTGACGCTGGTTTCGTCTCGATCGGACTAGCGGTTTCGAAGATATCGGCAAAAAAGTTTTAAGCGCTAAATTACAACGGTGCACAAACCATACGGCGAAACCTGGCAAGTGTGGTATTGTTGGACTCGGCAACGATTCAGGAGTCTAATGAGATGAGTCTCGTGAAAATAAGTCAACCACACCCAAAGTTCTGAGCCTTTTTTAAAAAAAATCTCCACTAGGCGGCGCTGTTTCGAAACTTGTCAGGCTACTTTGGGGTATCGTGGTGATGACCCATACCGAGTTTTGCAACAATCCGTTCATGCGCTGATAAAATACAGCATTTTAGCACATAATTCAAGATGGGCGACAGCCAAAATGGCCGATATGGTAAAATTGGATATCCTTCGACTCGGCATGACGTCCCGAATCTAACGAGGCCCCTTTTATGATATTTGGACAAACGGTTCAGCAAAGAAAAGCTAAAATAGCCATTTTTCGTATCTCCAGACCAGTAGGTGGCACAGCGCCGAAACGCTGCATGTAGCCTCAAGTCATGCTTATGATGACATGTACCAAGTTTGGTTTGAACACAATAAAGCGTTGCGGAGATATTGCCTTAAGTGTGTTTTTGCAAACGTTATGTAAAATTTGTTCGCGCGTTTATCGAAAACGATTAGACGAATCAACTTGATTTGCAAGATTTTTTGTCAATATTGTCTGAAGATGATCTGGTTCAATTTTCGTGCAAATCGGATGAACCGTCTAGGACGAGTTCGCAAAAGTAGGTTTTTCGGTTAATTGAAAATGGCGGGGAAATGTCCAAGACGGAAAATGACGTCATAGGGTGCAACCGAATTGGCACGAGCTCAGAAATTAGAGGAAAAAAGAATTTAGTTTCTAGCCCTTACGGTTCAAAAGTTATTAGCATAAACATGAGTACACATTTGGACAGGTGGTGGCGCTAGAGGGATTGAGATAGAGACACCAAAATTGCCATGGTGACATACCAGACCATCCTCTATTAGTGTGCCAAATTTCACAACTTTTTACCATACGGTTCTATGGGCTGCCATAGACTCCCATGGCGGAAGAAAAAAAGACGGGAACGGTTTCAATAGGTGCCTTCGCACCTTTGGTGCTTGGCCCCTAATAAAAAGGGCATAAAAAGGGTCTAAAAAGGCCTATAAAAAAAGACTATAGGGTCTGAGCACTTGATTTTTGAGCTGCTGGTTGCAAAAACTTTATCAAGCCTGGTGACATGTGCATCGGAGAGGTCAAAGGTCAATTTTTGCATTTTCAGCTCATTTATCATGGAAAAGTGGTGTTTTTTTTTTTACCTTTTAAACTGGTATGCCTCTACTGATGGCCCGATCTCCGTCAAAGTTTGCACGCGTCTTTACAATAATGCGACGCACATGCTCAGCCGATTTGGTGAAGTTCTGCGCAGAGCAGGCAATTTTTAGTCATTTAAATGTCATTTCGCATAGGATAATATAGAGCATTTTTTTCACCTTTATAACAGTTAAAGCGCCACGGCGGCCATAAAAGTCTGAAAGCCTCTTTAGGGTCACGTGACGCATGCGCACGCGTGATTTCGTGAAGCTGTATGCAAATCAGGCAGGAAGAGGGCCGCTTTCTGGCATTTAATGGGATTTTCCATAGAAATACATCATTGTGACCCCTTTTTAACCGTTATAGCGCCACCAAGTGGCCAATCTCCACGTCCTTTTTCATGCGGCCCCAGAACGAGCTCTTACATATGCGTGCTGAGTTCGGTGAAAATACCTCGTTCCGTTCACGAGTTATAGCCAATTTAGTAAAAGTGGCTCCTCCCCCTTCCAACGTTTTGGCGGCCCTTAGGGACCGTGAACCCAAATTTCCACTTTTTTTTTATAACCTTTGACAATCAGACTCCAGAGAATCTCGCTGCGCTGGTTTGGTTCCGGTCGGGCCAATAACCTAGGACTAGTTTGCAAAAGTAGGTTTTGCAAAAAATCCCAAATAGCCGAAATTTTCCCCACTCTGACGAGCAAATCCGAGGCATGCATTTTGTCCGCCTTGAGCCAAGGATTCCAGCGATATAAGGCACTCGAGGCTACGCCTTACAGTTGAGGAGTTATGAGCCGTTTCGTACTTTTGATCGCCGTTTGGTACTTTTGATCGCTGTAGCGCCCCCGTCAGGCCGATCGGGGCGTGCTTCGGTGACGTCAGTAGTCGTTGTGAGTACTACCATCCCTGCAAGTTTCAAGTCTCTACGACTTACGGTTTGGTCTGCCCGATCAGTTTTAGCTGGAGAATGATGCATCATGGGAAAATGAACAGTTACAATAGGGTTTCAGCCTGACACCTGACTTTGATTGGATTTTACTACCCCTTACTATCAATATTTTGACATTTGGGCCCGCGATCGTGCCTAACGACCTATGTTTCCGAACTTCTGACGCTGGTTTCGTCTCGATCGGACTAGCGGTTTCGAAGATATCGGCAAAAAAGTTTTAAGCGCTAAATTACAACGGTGCACAAACCATACGGCGAAACCTGGCAAGTGTGGTATTGTTGGACTCGGCAACGATTCAGGAGTCTAATGAGATGAGTCTCGTGAAAATAAGTCAACCACACCCAAAGTTCTGAGCCTTTTTTAAAAAAAATCTCCACTAGGCGGCGCTGTTTCGAAACTTGTCAGGCTACTTTGGGGTATCGTGGTGATGACCCATACCGAGTTTTGCAACAATCCGTTCATGCGCTGATAAAATACAGCATTTTAGCACATAATTCAAGATGGGCGACAGCCAAAATGGCCGATATGGTAAAATTGGATATCCTTCGACTCGGCATGACGTCCCGAATCTAACGAGGCCCCTTTTATGATATTTGGACAAACGGTTCAGCAAAGAAAAGCTAAAATAGCCATTTTTCGTATCTCCAGACCAGTAGGTGGCACAGCGCCGAAACGCTGCATGTAGCCTCAAGTCATGCTTATGATGACATGTACCAAGTTTGGTTTGAACACAATAAAGCGTTGCGGAGATATTGCCTTAAGTGTGTTTTTGCAAACGTTATGTAAAATTTGTTCGCGCGTTTATCGAAAACGATTAGACGAATCAACTTGATTTGCAAGATTTTTTGTCAATATTGTCTGAAGATGATCTGGTTCAATTTTCGTGCAAATCGGATGAACCGTCTAGGACGAGTTCGCAAAAGTAGGTTTTTCGGTTAATTGAAAATGGCGGGGAAATGTCCAAGACGGAAAATGACGTCATAGGGTGCAACCGAATTGGCACGAGCTCAGAAATTAGAGGAAAAAAGAATTTAGTTTCTAGCCCTTACGGTTCAAAAGTTATTAGCATAAACATGAGTACACATTTGGACAGGTGGTGGCGCTAGAGGGATTGAGATAGAGACACCAAAATTGCCATGGTGACATACCAGACCATCCTCTATTAGTGTGCCAAATTTCACAACTTTTTACCATACGGTTCTATGGGCTGCCATAGACTCCCATGGCGGAAGAAAAAAAGACGGGAACGGTTTCAATAGGTGCCTTCGCACCTTTGGTGCTTGGCCCCTAATAATAGGAACGGGAACGGTTTCAATAGGTGCCTTCGCACCTTCGGTGCTTGGCCCCTAAATATAGCTGCAAGCAGCAATACCGGGGCCAAGCGCAAAGAAGAAGACAAGACATGCCAAAATGGCTGGCAGTGTCAGATCAACTGGAGCAATGAGCAATTAATCACGTTTTAAGATGATTTTAGGCAAAAGGCTGAAAAATGCATTGTAGTCTGAGAGTGTCAGACCAACTGCAACAATTAACAATTATACAGTTTAAGAAGATTAGGCAAAATGGCTGAAATATCATATATAGAGTCACTGATAATATAAGTTAATGGTTTATCACTTTTGACCAATAGGTGGCACAGTTACGAAATTGATGTGGTGTAGTCAGAATAAGGGAACAATGACACATGCAAAGTTTGATGCCAATATGTCAAAGCATTGCAGAGATACAGCCTCAAGAGTCATTTTGGCATCATGGCTCAACTTCGTCACTGCGGTTTACAAAAACGGTTTCATCTATTGATACAAAATCCCTAACTTTTTGTTGACATAGTCTGAAGATGATCCGATTCGATTTTGGTGGAAATTGGATAAACGGTCTAGGATGAGTTTGAAAAAGTAGGTTTTGATCAAATAAGAACATTGAGGACAGGATGTTTGACCAAATATGGCAAAATTAGTATCTATGTTCTCGGCATGAGCCAATAAATGTATTATGACCAGTTTCATTAAACTAGGCTAATTTAATCAAAAGTTATTAGCATGTTTGTAAATTTTGTTATAACCTCTGACCACAAGGTGGCACTGCCCCAAAACTTTTTGAGTACCTTCAAAGCATGGTGCGGAAGACCCATACCAAGTTTCGTAACGATAGACTAATGCGTTTGTAAAATATAGCATTTTAGCACATAATTCAAAATGGCCGACAGCCAAAATGGCCGATATGGTAAAATTGAATATCAGACGACTCGGCATGCCGTCCTGAATCTAACGAGATCACTTTTATGATTTTTGGACAAACGGTTCAAAAGTTATAAGCAAAAACAGCCATTTTTTGTATCTCCGGACCAGTAGGTGGCGCTGCGCCGAAACACTGCATGTTGCCTCAAGTCATGCTTGTGATGACATGTACCAAGTTTGGTTTGAATACGATAAAGCGTTGCGGAGATATTGCCTTAAGAGTGCTTTTGCAACCGCTACGTAAAATTTGTTTGCGCGTTTATCGCAAATGATTTGACGAATCAACTTGATTTGCAAGATTTTTTGTCAGCATGGTCTGAAGATGATCTGGTTCAATTTTCGTGCAAATCGGATGAACCGTCTAGGACGAGTTCGCAAAAGTAGGTTTTTCGGTTAATTAAAAATGGCGGGAAAATTATTATGACGGAAAATGACGTCATAGGGTGCAATCGAATTGTCTTGAGCCACGGAATCAGAAGAAAAAAGAATTTCGTTTCTAGCCCTTATGGTTCAAAAGTTATTAGCATAAACATGAGTCTAAATTTGGACTGATGGTGGCGCTAGAGGGATTGAGTTAGAGACTCAAAATTTGCTATGGTGACATTTCAGACTGTCCTCTATTAGTGTGCCAAATTTCATAACTTTTTACCATACGGTTCTATGGGCTGCCATAGACTTCGTGGCGGAAGAAGAAGAAGAAGAAGAAGAAGATGAATAAATATAGCTGCAAGCAGCAATACCGGGGCCAAGCGCAAAGAAGAAGACAAGACATGCCAAAATGGCTGGCAGTGTCAGATCAACAGGAGCAATGAGCAATTAATCACGTTTTAAGATGATTTGAAGCAAAAGGCTGAAAATGCATTGTAGTCTGAGAGTGTCAGACCAACTGCAACAATTAACAATTATACAGTTTAAGAAGATTAGGCAAAATGGCTGAAATATCATATATTGAGTCACTGATAATGTAAGTTAATGGTTTATCACTTTTGACCAATAGGTGGCACAGATACGAAATTGATGTGGTGTGGTCAGAATAAGGGAACAATGACACATGCAAAGTTTGATGCCAATATGTCAAAGCATTGCAGAGATACAGCCTCAAGAGTCATTTTGGCATAATGGCTCAACTTCGTCGTTGCGGTTTACAAAAACGGTTTCATCTATTGATGCAAAATCCCTAACTTTTTGTTGACACAGTCTGAAGATGATACGATTCGATTTTGGTGGAAATTGGACAAACGGTCTAGGATGAGTTTGAAAAAGTAGGTTTTGATCAAATAAGAACATTGAGGACAGGATGTTTGACCAAATATGGAAAAAATAGTATCTCTGTTCTCGGCATGAGCCAATGACTGTATTATGACCAGTTTCATTAAACTAGGCTAATTTAATCAAAAGTTATTAGCATGTTTGTAAATTTTGTTATAACCTCTGACCACAAGGTGGCACTGCCCCAAAACGTTTTGAGTACCTTCAAAGCATGGTGCGGAAGATATGATTTTTGGACAAACAGTTCAAAAGTTATAAGCAAAAACAGCCATTTTTTGTATCTCCGGACCAGTAGGTGGCGCTGCGCCGAAACACTGCATGTTGCCTCAAGTCATGCTTGTGATGACATGTACCAAGTTTGGATTGAATACGATAAAGCATTGTAGAGATATAGCCTTATGAGTGTTTTTGCAACCGCTACGTAAAATTTGTGTGCACGTTTATCAAAAACGATTTGACGAATCAACTTGATTTGCAAGATTTTTTGTCAGCATGGTCTGAAGATGATCTGGTTCAATTTTCGTGCAAATCGGACAAACCGTCTAGGACGAGTTCGCAAAAGTAGGTTTTTTGGAAAATTAAATATGGCGGGGAAATTATCATAACCGAAAATGACGTCATAGGATGCAATTGAATCGGCATGAGCCAATGAATGTATTATGACCAGTTTCATTATACTAAGCTAATTAAATCAAAAGTTATTAGCATTTTTGTCAAGTTTGTTATAACTTTTGACCACAAGGTGGCACTGCCCCAAAACTTTTTGAGTACCTTCAGGGCATGGAGTGGAAGTCACATACCGAGTTTAGTAACAATACACTAATGCATTTGTAAAATATAGCATTTTAGCACATAATTCAAAATGGCCGACAGCCAAAATGGGCGATATGGTAAAATTGAATATCAGACGACTCGGCATGCCGTCCTGAATCTAACGAGACCACTTTTATGATTTTTGGACAAACGGTTCAAAAGTTATAAGCAAAAACAGCCATTTTTTGTATCTCCGGACCAGTAGGTGGCGCTGCGCCGAAACACTGCATGTTGCCTCAAGTCATGCTTGTGATGACATGTACCAAGTTTGGTTTGAATACGATAAAGCGTTGCGGAGATATTGCCTTAAGAGTGCTTTTGCAACCGCTACATAAAATTTGTTTGCGCGTTTATCGCAAATGATTTGACGAATCAACTTGATTTGCAAGATTTTTTGTCAGCATGGTCTGAAGATGATCTGGTTCAATTTTCGTGCAAATCGGATGAACCGTCTAGGACGAGTTTGCAAAAGTAGGTTTTTCGGTTAATTAAAAATGGCGGGAAAATTATTATGACGGAAAATGACGTCATAGGGTGCAATCGAAATGTCTTGAGCCAAGGAATCAGAGGAAAAAAGAATTTCGTTTCTAGCCCTTATGGTTCAAAAGTTATTAGCATAAACATGAGTCTAATTTTGGACTGATGGTGGCGCTAGAGGGATTGAGTTAGAGACTCAAAATTTGCTATGGTGACATTTCAGACTGTCCTCTATTAGTGTGCCAAATTTCATAACTTTTTACCATACGGTTCTATGGGCTGCCATAGACTTCGTGGCGGAAGAAGAAGAAGATGAATAAATATAGCTGCAAGCAGCAATACCGGGGCCAAGCGCAAAGAAGAAGACAAGACATGCCAAAATGGCTGGCAGTGTCAGATCAACTGGAGCAATGAGCAATTAATCACGTTTTAAGATGATTTGAAGCAAAAGGCTGAAAATGCATTGTAGTCTGAGAGTGTCAGACCAACTGCAACAATTAACAATTATACAGTTTAAGATTAGGCAAAATGGCTGAAATATCATATATTGAGTCACTGATAATGTAAGTTAATGGTTTATCACTTTTGACCAATAGGTGGCACAGATACGAAATTGATGTGGTGTGGTCAGAATAAGGGAACAATGACACATGCAAAGTTTGATGCCAATATGTCAAAGCATTGCAGAGATACAGCCTCAAGAGTCATTTTGGCATAATGGCTCAACTTCGTCGTTGCGGTTTACAAAAACGGTTTCATCTATTGATGCAAAATCCCTAACTTTTTGTTGACACAGTCTGAAGATGATACGATTCGATTTTGGTGGAAATTGGACAAACGGTCTAGGATGAGTTTGAAAAAGTAGGTTTTGATCAAATAAGAACATTGAGGACAGGATGTTTGACCAAATATGGAAAAATTAGTATCTATGTTCTCGGCATGAGCCATTGACTGTATTATGACCAGTTTCATTAAACTAGGCTAATTTAATCAAAAGTTATTAGCATGTTTGTAAATTTTGTTATAACCTCTGACCACAAGGTGGCACTGCCCCAAAACGTTTTGAGTACCTTCAAAGCATGGTGCGGAAGACCCATACCAAGTTTCGTAATGATAGACTAATGCGTTTGTAAAATATTGTATTTTAGCACATAATTCAAAACGGCCGAGAGCCAAAATGGCCGATATGGTAAAATTGAATATCAGACAACTCTGAATACCGTCCTGAATCTAACGAGACAACTTTATGGTTTTTGGACAAACAGTTCAAAAGTTATAAGCAAAAATAGCCATTTTTTGTATCTCCGGACCAGTAGGTGGCGCTGCGCCGAAACGCTGCAAGTTGCCTCAAGTCATGCTTGTGATGACATGTACCAAGTTTGGATTGAACACGATAAAGCATTGTGGAGATATAGCCTTATGAGTGTTTTTGCAACCGCTACGTAAAAATTGTGCACACGTTTATCAAAAACGATTTGACGAATCAACTTGATTTGCAAGATTTTTTGTCAGCATGGTCTGAAGATGATCTGGTTCAATTTTCGTGCAAATCGGACAAACCGTCTAGGACGAGTTCGCAAAAGTAGGTTTTTCGGAAAATTAAATGTGGCGGGGAAATTATCATGACCGAAAATGACGTCATAGGATGCAATTGAATCGGCATGAGCCAATGAATGTATTATGACCAGTTTCATTATACTAAGCTAATTTAATCAAAAGTTATTAGCATTTTTGTCAAGTTTGTTATAACTTTTGACCACAAGGTGGCACTGCCCCAAAACTTTTTGAGTACCTTCAGGGCATGGAGTGGAAGTCACATACCGAGTTTAGTAACAATATACTAATGCATTTGTAAAATATAGCATTTTAGCAGATAATTCAAAATGGCCGACAGCCAAAATGGCTGATATGGTAAAATTGAATATCAGACGACTCGGCATGCCGTCCTGAATCTAACGAGACCACTTTTATGATTTTTGGACAAACGGTTCAAAAGTTAAAAGCAAAAACAGCCATTTTTTGTATCTCCGGACCAGTAGGTGGCGCTGCGCCGAAACACTGCATGTTGCCTCAAGTCATGCTTGTGATGACATGTACCAAGTTTGGTTTGAATACGATAAAGCGTTGCGGAGATATTGCCTTAAGAGTGCTTTTGCAACCGCTACGTAAAATTTGTTTGCGCGTTTATCGCAAATGATTTGACAAATCAACTTGATTTGCAAGATTTTTTGTCAGCATGGTCTGAAGATGATCTGGTTCAATTTTCGTGCAAATCGGATGAACCGTCTAGGACGAGTTCGCAAAAGTAGGTTTTTCGGTTAATTAAAAATGGCGGGAAAATTATTATGACGGAAAATGACGTCATAGGGTGCAATCGAATTGTCTTGAGCCAAGGAATCAGAGGAAAAAAGAATTTCGTTTCTAGCCCTTATGGTTCAAAAGTTATTAGCATAAACATGAGTCTAATTTTGGACTGATGGTGGCGCTAGAGGGATTGAGTTAGAGACTCAAAATTTGCTATGGTGACATTTCAGACTGTCCTCTATTAGTGTGCCAAATTTCATAACTTTTTACCATACGGTTCTATGGGCTGCCATAGACTTCGTGGCGGAAGAAGAAGAAGAAGAAGAAGATGAATAATAAATATAGCTGCAAGCAGCAATACCGGGGCCAAGCGCAAAGAAGAAGACAAGACATGCCAAAATGGCTGGCAGTGTCAGATCAACTGGAGCAATGAGCAATTAATCACGTTTTAAGATGATTTTAGGCAAAAGGCTGAAAAATGCATTGTAGTCTGAGAGTGTCAGACCAACTGCAACAATTAACAATTATACAGTTTAAGAAGATTAGGCAAAATGGCTGAAATATCATATATAGAGTCACTGATAATATAAGTTAATGGTTTATCACTTTTGACCAATAGGTGGCACAGTTACGAAATTGATGTGGTGTAGTCAGAATAAGGGAACAATGACACATGCAAAGTTTGATGCCAATATGTCAAAGCATTGCAAAGATACAGCCTCAAGAGTCATTTTGGCATCATGGCTCAACTTCGTCACTGCGGTTTACAAAAACGGTTTCATCTATTGATACAAAATCCCTAACTTTTTGTTGACATAGTCTGAAGATGATACGATTCGATTTTGGTGGAAATTGGATAAACGGTCTAGGATGAGTTTGAAAAAGTAGGTTTTGATCAAATAAGAACATTGAGGACAGGATGTTTGACCAAATATGGCAAAATTAGTATCTATGTTCTCGGCATGAGCCAATAAATGTATTATGACCAGTTTCATTAAACTAGGCTAATTTAATCAAAAGTTATTAGCATGTTTGTAAATTTTGTTATAACCTCTGACCACAAGGTGGCACTGCCCCAAAACTTTTTGAGTACCTTCAAAGCATGGTGCGGAAGACCCATACCAAGTTTCGTAACGATAGACTAATGCGTTTGTAAAATATAGTATTTTAGCACATAATTCAAAATGGCCGAGAGCCAAAATGGCCGATATGGTAAAATTGAATATCAGACAACTCTGAATACCGTCCTGAATCTAACGAGACAACTTTTATGATTTTTGGACAAACAGTTCAAAAGTTATAAGCAAAAATAGCCATTTTTTGTATCTCCGGACCAGTAGGTGGCGCTGCGCCGAAACGCTGCAAGTTGCCTCAAGTCATGCTTGTGATGACATGTACCAAGTTTGGATTGAACACGATAAAGCATTGTGGAGATTTTGCCTTATGAGTGTTTTTGCAACCGCTACGTAAAATTTGTGTGCACGTTTATCAAAAACGATTTGACGAATCAACTTGATTTGCAAGATTTTTTGTCAGCATGGTCTGAAGATGATCTGGTTCAATTTTCGTGCAAATCGGACAAACCGTCTAGGACGAGTTCGCAAAAGTAGGTTTTTTGGAAAATTAAATATGGCGGGGAAATTATCATGACCGAAAATGACGTCATAGGATGCAATTGAATCGGCATGAGCCAATGAATGTATTATGACCAGTTTCATTATACTAAGCTAATTAAATCAAAAGTTATTAGCATTTTTGTCAAGTTTGTTATAACTTTTGACCACAAGGTGGCACTGCCCCAAAACTTTTTGAGTACCTTCAGGGCATGGAGTGGAAGTCACATACCGAGTTTAGTAACAATACACTAATGCATTTGTAAAATATAGCATTTTAGCACATAATTCAAAATGGCCGACAGCCAAAATGGCCGATATGGTAAAATTGAATATCAGACGACTCGGCATGCCGTCCTGAATCTGACAAACGGTTCAAAAGTTATAAGCAAAAACAGCCATTTTTTGTATCTCCGGACCAGTAGGTGGCGCTGCGCCGAAACACTGCATGTTGCCTCAAGTCATGCTTGTGATGACATGTACCAAGTTTGGTTTGAATACGATAAAGCGTTGCGGAGATATTGCCTTAAGAGTGCTTTTGCAACCGCTACGTAAAATTTGTTTGCGCGTTTATCGCAAATGATTTGACGAATCAACTTGATTTGCAAGATTTTTTGTCAGCATGGTCTGAAGATGATCTGGTTCAATTTTCGTGCAAATCGGATGAACCGTCTAGGACGAGTTCGCAAAAGTAGGTTTTTCGGTTAATTAAAAATGGCGGGAAAATTATTATGACGGAAAATGACGTCATAGGGTGCAATCGAATTGTCTTGAGCCACGGAATCAGAAGAAAAAAGAATTTCGTTTCTAGCCCTTATGGTTCAAAAGTTATTAGCATAAACATGAGTCTAAATTTGGACTGATGGTGGCGCTAGAGGGATTGAGTTAGAGACTCAAAATTTGCTATGGTGACATTTCAGACTGTCCTCTATTAGTGTGCCAAATTTCATAACTTTTTACCATACGGTTCTATGGGCTGCCATAGACTTCGTGGCGGAAGAAGAAGAAGAAGAAGAAGAAGATGAATAATAATAATAATAGGAACGGGAACGGTTTCAATAGGTGCCTTCGCACCTTCGGTGCTTGGCCCCTAATAATAAGAACGGGAACGGTTTCAATAGGTGCCTTCGCACCTTCGGTGCTTGGCCCCTAACAAGCAGCAATACCGGGGCCAAGCGCAAAGAAGAAGACAAGACATGCCAAAATGGCTGGCAGTGTCAGATCAACAGGAGCAATGAGCAATTAATCACGTTTTAAGATGATTTGAAGCAAAAGGCTGAAAATGCATTGTAGTCTGAGAGTGTCAGACCAACTGCAACAATTAACAATTATACAGTTTAAGAAGATTAGGCAAAATGGCTGAAATATCATATATTGAGTCACTGATAATGTAAGTTAATGGTTTATCACTTTTGACCAATAGGTGGCACAGATACGAAATTGATGTGGTGTGGTCAGAATAAGGGAACAATGACACATGCAAAGTTTGATGCCAATATGTCAAAGCATTGCAGAGATACAGCCTCAAGAGTCATTTTGGCATAATGGCTCAACTTCGTCGTTGCGGTTTACAAAAACAGTTTCATCTATTGATGCAAAATCCCTAACTTTTTGTTGACACAGTCTGAAGATGATACGATTCGATTTTGGTGAAAATTGGACAAACGGTCTAGGATGAGTTTGAAAAAGTAGGTTTTGATCAAATAAGAACATTGAGGACAGGATGTTTGACCAAATATGGAAAAAATAGTATCTCTGTTCTCGGCATGAGCCAATGACTGTATTATGACCAGTTTCATTAAACTAGGCTAATTTAATCAAAAGTTATTAGCATGTTTGTAAATTTTGTTATAACCTCTGACCACAAGGTGGCACTGCCCCAAAACGTTTTGAGTACCTTCAAAGCATGGTGCGGAAGATATGATTTTTGGACAAACAGTTCAAAAGTTATAAGCAAAAACAGCCATTTTTTGTATCTCCGGACCAGTAGGTGGCGCTGCGCCGAAACACTGCATGTTGCCTCAAGTCATGCTTGTGATGACATGTACCAAGTTTGGATTGAATACGATAAAGCATTGTAGAGATATAGCCTTATGAGTGTTTTTGCAACCGCTACGTAAAATTTGTGTGCACGTTTATCAAAAACGATTTGACGAATCAACTTGATTTGCAAGATTTTTTGTCAGCATGGTCTGAAGATGATCTGGTTCAATTTTCGTGCAAATCGGACAAACCGTCTAGGACGAGTTCGCAAAAGTAGGTTTTTTGGAAAATTAAATATGGCGGGGAAATTATCATGACCGAAAATGACGTCATAGGATGCAATTGAATCGGCATGAGCCAATGAATGTATTATGACCAGTTTCATTATACTAAGCTAATTAAATCAAAAGTTATTAGCATTTTTGTCAAGTTTGTTATAACTTTTGACCACAAGGTGGCACTGCCCCAAAACTTTTTGAGTACCTTCAGGGCATGGAGTGGAAGTCACATACCGAGTTTAGTAACAATACACTAATGCATTTGTAAAATATAGCATTTTAGCACATAATTCAAAATGGCCGACAGCCAAAATGGGCGATATGGTAAAATTGAATATCAGACGACTCGGCATGCCGTCCTGAATGTATCGAGACCACTTTTATGATTTTTGGACAAACAGTTCAGAAGTTATAAGCAAAAACAGCCATTTTTTGTATCTCCGGACCAGTAGGTGGCGCTGCGCCGAAACGCTGTATGTTGCCTCAAGTCATGCTTGTGATGACATGTACCAAGTTTGGTTTGAATACGATAAAGCGTTGCGGAGATATTGCCTTAAGAGTGCTTTTGCAACCGCTACATAAAATTTGTTTGCGCGTTTATCGCAAATGATTTGACGAATCAACTTGATTTGCAAGATTTTTTGTCAGCATGGTCTGAAGATGATCTGGTTCAATTTTCGTGCAAATCGGATGAACCGTCTAGGACGAGTTCGCAAAAGTAGGTTTTTCGGTTAATTAAAAATTGCGGGAAAATTATTATGACGGAAAATGACGTCATAGGGTGCAATCGAAATGTCTTGAGCCAAGGAATCAGAGGAAAAAAGAATTTCGTTTCTAGCCCTTATGGTTCAAAAGTTATTAGCATAAACATGAGTCTAATTTTGGACTGATGGTGGCGCTAGAGGGATTGAGTTAGAGACTCAAAATTTGCTATGGTGACATTTCAGACTGTCCTCTATTAGTGTGCCAAATTTCATAACTTTTTACCATACGGTTCTATGGGCTGCCATAGACTTCGTGGCGGAAGAAGAAGAAGATGAATAAATATAGCTGCAAGCAGCAATACCGGGGCCAAGCGCAAAGAAGAAGACAAGACATGCCAAAATGGCTGGCAGTGGCAGATCAACTGGAGCAATGAGCAATTAATCACGTTTTAAGATGATTTTAGGCAAAAGGCTGAAAAATGCATTGTAGTCTGAGAGTGTCAGACCAACTGCAACAATGAACAATTATACAGTTTAAGAAAATTAGGCAAAATGGCTGAAATATCATATATAGAGTCACTGATAATATAAGTTAATGGTTTATCACTTTTGACCAATAGTTGGCGCAGTTACGAAATTGATATGGTGTGGTCAGAACAAGAGAACAATGACACATGCAAAGTTTGATACCAATATGTCAAAGCATTGCAGAGATACAGCCTCAAGAGTCATTTTGGCATCATGCCTCAAATTCGTCGCTGCAGTTTACAAAAACGGTTTCATCTATTGATGCAAAATCCCTAACTTTTTGTTGACACAGTCTGAAGATGATACGATTCGATTTTGGTGGAAATCGGACAAACGGTCTAGGATGAGTTTGAAAATGTAGATTTTGATCAAATAAGAACATTGAGGACAGGATGTTTGACCAAATATGGCAAAATTAGTATCTATGTTCACGGCATGAGCCAATAAATGTATTATGACCAGTTTCATTAAACTAGGCTAATTTAATCAAAAGTTATTAGCATTTTTGTAAATTTTGTTATAACCTTTGACCACAAGGTGGCACTGCCCCAAAACTTTTTGAGTACCTTCAAAGCATGGTGCGGAAGACATACCACATTTCATAACGATAGACTAATGCGTTTGTATTTTAGCACATAATTCAAAATGGCCGACAGCCAAAATGGCCGATATGGTAAAATTAAATATCAGACGACTCGGCATGCAGTCCTGAATCTAACGAGACAACTTTTATGATTTTTGGACAAACGGTTAAAAAAATGATAAAAGCAAAAATATCCATTCTTTGTATCTCCGGACCAGTAGGTGGCACTGCGCTGAAACGCAGCATGCTGCCTCAGGTCATGCTTGTGATGACATGTACCAAGATTGGTTTGAATACGATAAAGGATTGCGGAGATATTGCCTTATGAGTGTTTTTGCAACCGCTACGCAAAATTTGTGTGCGCCTTTATCAAAAACGATTAGACAAATCAACTTGATTTGCAAGAGTTTTTGTCAGCATGGTCTGAAGATGATATGGTTCAATTTCTGTGCAAATCGGACAAACCGTCTAGGACGAGTTCGCAAAAGTAGGTTTTTTGGAAAATTAAAAATGGCGGGGAAATTGTCATGACCGAAAATGACGTCATAGGGTGCAATTGAATCGGTATGAGCCAATGAATGTATTATGACCAGTTCTATTAAACTAAGCTAATTTAATCAAAAGTTATTAGCATCTTTGTAAATTTTGTTATAACCTTTGACCACAAGGTGGCACTGCCCCAACACTTTTTGAATACCTTCAAAGCATGGTGCGGAAGACACATACCAAGTTTCATAACGATAGACTAATGAGTTTGTAAAATATAGCATTTTAGCACATAATTCAAAATGGCCGAGAGCCAAAATGGCCGATATGGTAAAATTGAATATCAAACGACACGGCATGCCGTCCTGAATCTAACGAGACTACTTTTATGATTTTTGGACAAACGGTTCAAAAGTTATAAGCAAAAATAGCCATTTTTTATATCTCCGGACCAGTAGGTGGCGCTGGGCCGAAACGCTGCATGTTGCCTCAGGTCATGCTTGTGATGACACGTACCAAGATTGGTTTGAATACGATAAAGCGTTTCGGAGATAGAGCCTTAAGTGGGTTTTTGCAACCGCTACGTAAAATTTGTGTGCGCGTTTATCAAAAACGATTTGACGAATCAACTTGATTTGCAAGATTTTTTGTCAGCATGGTCTGAAGATGATATGGTTCAATTTCTGTGCAAATCGGACAAACCGTCTAGGACGAGTTCGCAAAAGTAGGTTTTTTGGAAAATTAAAAATGACGGGGAAATTATCATGACCGAAAATGACATCATAGGTTGCAATTGAATCGGCATGAGCCAATGACTCTATTATGACCAGTTTCAATATACTAGGCTAATTTAATCAAAAGTTATTAGCATTTTTGTCAAGTTTGTTATATCTTTTGACCACAAGGTGGCACTGCCCTAAAACTTTTTGAGTACCTTCAGGGCATAGCAAGGAAGTCACATACCGAGTTTAGTAACAATACACTAATGCATTTGTAAAATATAGCATTTTTTGACAAAATTCAAAATGGCCGACAGCCAAAATGGCCGATATGGTAAAATTGAATATCAGACGACTCGGCATGCCGTCCTGAATGTAACGAGACCACTTTTATGATTTTTGGACAAACAGTTCAGAAGTTATAAGCAAAAATAGCAATTTTTCGTATCTCCGGACCAGTAGGTGGCGCTGCGCCGAAACGCTGTATGTTGCCTCAAGTCATGCTTGTGATGACATGTACCAAGTTTGGTTTGAATACGATAAAGCGTTGCGGAGATATTGCCTTAAGTGTGTTTTTGCAACCGCTACGTAAAATTTGTTTGCGCGTTTATCGCAAATGATTTGACGAATCAACTTGATTTGCAAGATTTTTTGTCAGCATGGTCTGAAGATGATCTGGTTCAATTTTCGTGCAAATCGGATGAACCGTCTAGGACGAGTTCGTAAAAGTAGGTTTTTCGGAAAATTAAAAATGGCGGGAAAATTTTTATGACGGAAAATGACGTCATAGGGTGCAATCGAATTGTCTTGAGCCAACGAATCAGAGGAAAAAAGAATTTTGTTTCTAGCCCTTATGGTTCAAAAGTTATTAGCATAAACATGAGTCAAATTTTGGACTGATGGTGGCGCTAGAGGGATTGAGTTTGAGACTCCAAATTTGCTACGGTGACATTTCAGACTGTCCTCTATTAGTGTGCCAAATTTCACAACTTTTTACCATACGGTTCTATGGGCTGCCATAGACTTCGTGGCGGAAGAAGAAGAAGAAGAAGATGAATAATAAATATAGCTGCAAGCAGCAATACCGGGGCCAAGTGCAAAGAAGAAGACAAGACATGCCAAAATATGCTGGCGTCAGATCAACTGGAGCAATGAGCAATTAAAGACCTATTAAGGTGATTTTAGGCAAAATAGCTGTAAAAGGATAAATACAGTCAATAAATAATGATTTAATGATTTATCACTTACAACCAATAGGTGGCACAGTTACGAAATTGATGTGATGTGCTCAGAATAAGGGAACAATGACAAATGCAAAGATTGGTGTCAATATATCAAAGCAGGGTGTCAATATAGTGTCAATATGTCATTGCAGAGATAAAGCCTCAAGAGGCTTTTTCATTATAAAAATGGACCACATGGCGGTGCTGTTTTGAAACCGTTTAAGTAGCTTAAAGGCATGGTGCTGATGGCAAATATCAAGTTTCGTAATGATACACCAATTCATTTGTGAAGCATAGCATTTTATATCATAATACTGCGTTGTAGTCAATGGGAATTTCATGTTTTGTTCTATTATAGCGCCACCAAGTGGCACAATCCTATCATTTTTTTATGTGTCCTCGGAGTGAGCCCATACATGTCTTTGTCAATTTTGGTGAAAATATCTCATTTCGTTTTGGAGTTATAGACATTTATATGAAAAAACACATGAAAAATGACTGACACCTGACTTTGATTGGATTTTACACCCCCTTACTATCAATATTTTGACATTTGGGCATTATCGTATAGCTATCGACCTATGTTTCCGAACTTCTGATAATGGTTTCGTCTGGATCGGACTAGCGGTTTCGAAGATATCAGCTAATGTTTTTAAAATGCTAAATTACAACGCTGCACAAACCATACGCCGAAACCTGGCAAGTCTGGTATCGTTGGACTCGGCGAGGATTCAGGAGACAAAAAAAGTAACTCCCGTGAAAATAAGTCAAGCTCACCCAAAGTTAAAAGCATTTGAAAAAAAAAATTCTCCACTAGGTGGCGCTGTTTCGAAACTTCTTGGGCTCATTCAGGGCATCGAGTTGATGACTCATACCGAGTTTCGTAACAATCCGTTTATGTGTTCATAAAATACAGCATTTTAGCATATAATTCAAAATGGCCGACAGCCAAAATGGCCGATATGGTAAAATTGAATATCAGAGGACTCAGCATGCTGTCCTGAATCTAACAAGACCACTTTTATGATTTTTGGACAAACAGTTCAGAAGTTATAAGCAAAAACAGCCATTTTTCGTATCTCCGGACCAGTAGGTGGCGCTGCGCCGAAACACTGCATGTTGCCTAATGTCATGCTTGTGATTAGATGCCCCAAGTTTGGTTTGAATACGATAAAGCGTTGCGGAGATATTGCCTTAAGTGTGTTTTTGCAACCGCTACGTAAAATTTGTTTGCGCGTTTATCGTAAATGATTTGACGAATCAACTTGATTTGCAAGATTTTTTGTCAGCATGGTCTGAAGATGATCTGGTTCAATTTTCGTGCAAATCGGATGAACCGTCTAGGACGAGTTCGCAAAAGTAGGTTTTTCGGTTAATTAAAAATGGCGGGAAAATTATTATGGCGGAAAATGACGTCATAGGTTGCAATCGAATTGTCTTGAGCCAAGGAATCAGAGGAAAAAAGAATTTTGTTTCTAGCCCTTATGGTTCAAAAGTTATTAACATAAACATGAGTCCAATTTTGGACTGATGGTGGCGCTAGAGGGATTGAATTAGAGACTCCAAATTTGCTATGGAGACACTTCAGACCGTCCTCTATAAGTGTGCCAAATTTCATAACTTTTTACCATACGGTTCTATGGGCTACCATAGACTTCGTGGCGGAAGAAGAAGAAGATGAATAATAATAATAATAGGAACGGGAACGGTTTCAATAGGTGCCTTCGCACCTTCGGTGCTTGGCCCCTAATAATAATAGGAACGGGAACGGTTTCAATAGGTGCCTTCGCACCTTCGGTGCTTGGCCCCTAATAATAATAATAATAGGAACGGGAACGGTTTCAATAGGTGCCTTCGCACCTTCGGTGCTTGGCCCCTAATAAATATAGCTGCAAGCAGCAATACCGGGGCCAAGCGCAAAGAAGAAGACAAGACATGCCAAAATGGCTGGCAGTGTCAGATCAACTGCAGCAATGAGCAATTAATCACGTTTTAAGATGATTTTAGGCAAGAGGCTGAAAATGCATTGTAGTCTGAGAGTGTCAGACCAACTGCAACAATGAACAATTATACAGTTTAAGAAGATTAGGCAAAATGGCTGAAATATCATACATTGAGTCACTGATAATATAAATTAATGGTTTATCACTTTTGACCAATAGGTGGCACAGTTATGAAATTGATGTGGTGTGGTCAGAATAAGGGAACAATGACACATGCAAAGTTTGATGCCAACATGTGAAAGCTTTGCAGAGATACAGCCTCAAGAGTCATTTTGGCATCATGCTTCAACTTCGTCGCTGTGGTTTACAAAAACGGTTTCATCTATAGATGCAAAATCCCTAACTTTTTGTTGACACAGTCTGAAGATGATACGATTCGATTTTGGTTGAAATTGGACAAACGGTCTAGGATGAGTTTGAAAAAGTAGTTTTTGATCAAATAAGAACATTGAGGACAGGATGTTTGACCAAATATGGCAAAATTAGAATCTATGTTCTCGGCATGAGCCAATAAATGTATTACGACCAGTTTCATTAAACTAGGCTAATTTAATCAAAAGTTATTAGCATTTTTGTAAATTTTGTTATAACCTTTGACCACAAGGTGGCACTACCCCAAAACTTTTTGAGTACCTTCAAAGCATGGTGCGGAAGACCCATACCAAGTTTCGTAACGATAGACTAATGCGTTTGTATTTTAGCACATAATTCAAAATGGCCGACAGCCAAAATGGCCGATATGGTAAAATTGAATATCAGACGACTCGGCATGCCGTCCTGAATCTAATGAGACAACTTTTATGATTTTTGGACAAACGGTTAAAAAAATGATAAAAGCAAAAATATCCATTCTTTGTATCTCCGGACCAGTAGGTGGCACTGCGCCGAAACGCAGCATGTTGCCTCAGGTCATGCTTGTGATGACATGTACCAAGATTGGTTTGAATACGATAAAGCATTGCGGAGATATTGCCTTATGAGTGTTTTTGCAACCGCTACGCAAAATTTGTGTGCGCGTTTATCGAAAACGATTAGACAAATCAACTTGATTTGCAAGATTTTTTGTCAGCATGGTCTGAAGATGATATGGTTCAATTTCTGTGCAAATCGGACAAACCGTCTAGGACGAGTTCGCAAAAGTAGGTTTTTTGGAAAATTAAAAATGGCGGGGAAATTATCATGACCGAAAATGACGTCATAGGGTGCAATTGAATCGGTATGAGCCAATGAATGTATTATGACCAGTTTCATTAAACTAAGCTAATTTAATCAAAAGTTATTAGCATTTTTGTAAATTTTGTTATAACCTTTGACCACAAGGTGGCACTGCCCCAACACTTTTTGAGTACCTTCAGGGCATAGCATGGAAGTCACATACCGAGTTTCATAACGATAGACTAATGAGTTTGTAAAATATAGCATTTTAGCACATAATTCAAAATGGCCGAAAGCCAAAATGGCCGATATGGTAAAATTGAATATGCAAGTTGAATATGCAAGTGCAAATAATTGTGGTGGTGCAAACTTTTTTTTCATTTCTACAAATTGTAATTACTGTGCCTGCTGTGAGCTGATACACTGACTGAACCACCATTCTATAATTAACAAATTCAACTTCATCTTCACACTCTAAACTTTAAAGCAGGCTTTAGGTTGTTTAATTAGTTACTTCCTTTCACTGTGCTTTGTGCACATGACAGAGAGCTAAATGCAGCACGCAAAATGTAAATCCACATCTCGGCGGACATGTCGTGGACGACCAACACCTCCAGCCTGGTCAAGAAGGCTCACCAGCACCTCTTCTTCCTGAGGACACTGAGGAAGGATCAGCTCTCCTCGGCTATCCTGGTGAACTTCTATCGCTGCCCAATAGAAAGCATCCTGACCAACTGTGTGGCAGTATGGTATGGGAGCTGCTCTGTTGCGGAGCGCAAGGCACTGCAGCGGGTGGTGAAAACTGCCCAGCGCATCACAGGGACTCCACTACCTGCCATCGAGCACATCCAGAGGAAACTCTGTCTGCATCGAGCTCGCAGCATCCTCAAGGACTCCTCTCACCCAGCCCACAGACTGTTTTCTCTCCTGCCCTCCGGCAGGCGTTTCAGGATCCACCGGACCAGGACCAGCAGACTTAAGAACAGTTTTTTCCCCAGAGCTGTCTCTTTACTGAACTCAAACCCCAGCTGATCCACTTCCCTCATAAACTGCTAACTCTCCTACCTCACACCTACATTCACTTTGTTATTTGCACTACCGACTGTTTATTACAGTAACAACTGTTTACTTATGCATTTTGCACTAAAATACCTTAACTGGATTATGCTCATTTGCACTGCCGACTGTTATTTACAGTACCTACTGTTTACATTTGCATTTTGCACCATACTTCTAACTGTAATATGCAATCACTTTCCACTGCACTTTTACACTTTCTTGGATAGCTTCTGTCCATAATTTATTGCACTAACTTAATCCACTGCTATATTCCTCGTTTAGCCTAACATATCATTGTATAACTCTATCTGTAAAATTCTGTTTATAGTAATAGCCATCTGTATATTATATTCATAGTACATATTCACCTGTAAATTCTGTTTATAGCAATATAGCCATCTGTATATTTATTCACTGTACATATTCACCTGTAAATTCTGTTCTGTTTATAGTAATAACCATCTCTCTATTTATATATATTTATATATATTCAGTACATTTCCATGTCCTGCACTTATGCAACCTTTGTATATCCTGCACTTGCTGCTATTGCACTTCTGGTTAGACCTAAACTGCATTTCGTTGCCTTGTACTTGTGTAATGACAATAAAGTTGAATCTAATCTAAAGAGCTGAAAGAATTTTACTTGCCCGACCAGACATAAGTAGTCTGATTAACTGTTGAATAACAAACATAACTAAAGAATAACCAAAACGCAATAATGATTCAGATTGTATTTAATTTAGTGTAAGTGATAGTGGATAATAATGTATGTAGGGCCTACTATAATGTTACTGACGGTAACAAGGTTGCCCTGTTGAGGCTGGTGCAGCCTCTCAAGGAGAAATTAAAACAAATCAACAGCACACACAAAGATTGAAAATGTGATAGTTTCATATAGTGTTAATTTTGTCACCTATTTTTTATTCAGTCTTAGTCTTAGTCTTGTGCCAAATGTCCTTGTTAGTTTTAGTCATATTTAGTCATTTAGATATCTTTTTTTGTTAGTCAAGTTTTAGTCGACTAAAAGTCTCGTCATTTTAGTCTAGTTTTAGTCAAAAAACAACTCAAGGTATCTTAGTCAAGTTTTAGTCTACTAAAAGTCTCGTCATTTTAGTCTAGTTTTAGTCAAAGGAAAACTCTGCATACAACCTGCATAATGTATGTGCCACAACACCACAGCTAACTGGATGATTTACAGTGTAGATGCCTAAAATCAGCATTAGCTTATGAGACGATGGGCACAAATATTGATTTCGATCTTGATTCAGTATGAATTACATATGTATAGGCCTATAGCCTACTGTACATATAAGGAAAACAAGTTTGCCTTTTAGCACTATTTTAAACTTTTTTGGGGGTTATATTATATTTGCTTGCATTCACTATTCACTATTATTAACATCTTAAAATGTAACAAATAAGTAAGCAGTTATAATCTGCAATACTTTTTTGAGCAACTAGACTACATGTATATTTATTAAAGAGCCATACAGGCACCAGTAAAGGCATTACAAGTGAAACTTTTTATTGTTCCAGCCACAAAATGGCTCTAATTTGCCTCTTTGCATTGGAATTCTCTATTTTAACCTTGATTAATACACTAATTGTAATATAAATAATACAAATATTAGAAGAAAAATGTTTTAAGTGGTCATTAATGGACCATAAGTATTGCACAAATAGTATTTAGTACCAAAAGATCACCTCCAAATATTCAATAAATATTATTGAACTAAAATATAGGCTATTTATTTAAAAAAATTGTTAAGATGTACGGTCACATTTGACCATCAATGAGTATAAGTGTGACTTAATTAGAATACCTGAGGGCTAAATACAAGAAAAACATTAACATTAATGTTAACAATGTTGCATCTCCACTACCACTCTCCATAATAAAATGATACTGTAAATGTGGCTGACGTAATAATTAATGCACACTATATGCTGTAGGCTACTGTTTACCAAAAATTGATGCAAACACCTGTGTAGTGAAGCTGTTGTGTAACTTGCGCGGCTGTTGTGTAACTTGCGCAGAAGTATTGAGCGCTCCGTGAACCACGTGACTGACCGCGCGCGCCGCAGCTAGATGACAGGAGGAGAATGAGAGAGACCTGTAGCCTACTCGAGCAACAGCGCGAACTCTTTCGGAATATTTTGAACTGCTGAATTTTCATCTCATGATGAAAAAGTAGAGACGATTGTAGACGAAAATGAAGAGAGATTTTATCTTAGTTTTTATTTTATGCAAAACATTTTAGTCTCGTCCTTTTTCGTCAACAATAGTGCATGTTAATTTAGTCTTAGTCGGCGTTTTTGGACATTGATGCAGTCTCGTCATCGTCTCGTCTTCGTCAGGGAAAAAAAGGTTGTTGACGAACATATTTAGTCTCGTCTCGTCTGACGAAATTAACACTAGTTTCATACAACAGTTTAATAAACAGTTCAAATGAAGTGAATTACATTTTAGACACAATATGTACTTGTTCTTTTTCAGCAGAAAAAAATAGTTAGAAACAAATCACAGCAGCATGTCATGACAGCACCTTATCATTAGTGATTACCCTTTCATAAACAACTGCCTCATTCAATGAATCAGCCGTTTGAACAAATCGTTTGAATAAATGACTCAATGACTCACCCATTAAGATGGTCACCTTCCGCCACCTACTGGATGTTTATGTTCATGTGTAAATTATTTAATTTGATTGGCAACAGCCCTATAGTTAATAATTATTCTAATAGACACTTTTATTCTAATTCTTTTAATGTATTGATTAAATTAAAGAATTGAAAATAAAAATGCATTTAATAACATTAGAGGGGAATGGCCTTCATAAAAAATGGTGAGAATATTGATTAAAAAAATGGTATTTATAAAATAAACATTATATTTTCATCACACACAGACACACACAAACACACAATATATATATATAAACATGTTAGTTGTGGTAATCCTACATTTTTGCTGGTGCTCCTAAATTTTTAATTGGGAGCACTAATGCTACCAAGTAAAAAAAAAAATATTTCAAACACTGACTAATATTAATTATACATGTATTAATATACAATACTAACACAAAAGTGTTTGACATGCTTAATGAAATATAATAACAATCTAAATGAAACATATTAGTCGAGAAGACAAAGTCTTCTTGACTAATATGAAAAATGCATTGTATGTGTCAATATGTCATTGCAAAAATTTAGCCTCAAGAGGCCTTTTCAATATAAGAATGGACCACATGCGGTGCTGTTTTGAAACCGTTTAAGCAGCTTAAAGGCATGGTGCTGATGGCATATACCAAGTTTCGTAATGATACACCAATTCATTTGTAAAGCATAGCATTTTATATCATAATACTGCATTGTAGTCAATGGGAATTTCATGTTTTGTTCTATTATAGCGCCACCAAGTGGCACAATCCTACCATTTTTTTTACGTGTCCTCGTAGTGAGCCCATACATGTCTGTATCAATTTTGGTGAAAATATCTCATTTGGTTTTGGAGTTATAGACATTTATATGAAAAAACACATGAAAAATGACTGACACCTGACTTTGATTGGATTTTACACCCCCTTACTATCAATATTTTGACATTTGGGCATTATTGTATATTTATCGACCTATGTTTTCGAACTTCTGATGCTGGTTTCGTCTCGATCGGACTAGCGGTTTCGAAGATATCAGCTAATGTTTTTAAAGTGCTAAATTACAACGCTGCACAAATAATACGCCGAAACCTGGCAAGTCTGGTATCGTTGGACTCGGCAAGGATTCAGGAGACAAAAAAAGTTACTCTCATGAAAATAAGTCAATCTCACCTAAAGTTATAAGCATTTGAAAAAAAAAAATCTCCACTAGGTGGCGCTGTTTCGAAACTTCTTGGGCTCATTCAGGGCACCGTGTTGATGACCCATACCGAGTTTCGTAACAATCCGTTCATGTGTTCATAAAATACAGCATTTTAGCACATAATTCAAAATGGCCGACAGCCAAAATGGCCGATATGGTAAAATTGAATATCAGACGACTCGGCATGCCGTCCTGAATGTAACGAGACCACTTTTATGATTTTTGGACAAACAGTTCAGAAGTTATAAGCAAAAATTACAAATTTTCGTATCTCCGGACCAGTAGGTGGCGCTGCGCCGAAACGCTGTATGTTGCCTCAAGTTATGCTTGTGATGACATGTACCAAGTTTGGTTTGAATACAATAAAGCGTTGCGGAGATATTGCCTTAAGTGTGTTTTTGCAACCGCTACGTAAAATTTGTTTGCGCGTTTATCGCAAATGATTTGACGAATCAACTCGATTTGCAAGTTTTTTTGTCAGCATGGTCTGAAGATGATCTGGTTCAATTTTCGTGCAAATCGGATGAACCGTCTAGGACGAGTTCGTAAAAGTAGGTTTTTCGGAAAATTAAAAATGGCGGGAAAATTTTTATGACGGAAAATGACGTCATATGGTGCAATCGAATCGTCTTGAGCCAAGGAATCAGGGGAAAAAAGAATTTTGTTTGTAGCCCTTATGGTTCAAAAGTTATTAGCATAAACATGAGTCACATTTTGGACTGATGGTGGCGCTAGAGGGATTGAGTTAGAGACTCCAAACTTGCTATGGAGACACTTGAGACCGTCCTCTATAAGTGAGCCAAATTTCATAACTTTTTACCATACGGTTCTATGGGCTGCCATAGACTTCGTGGCGGAAGAAGAAGAAGAAGAAGAAGATGAATAATAATAAATATAGCTGCAAGCAGCAATACCGGGGCCAAGCGCAAAGAAGAAGACAAGACATGCCAAAATGGCTGGCAGTGTCAGATCAACTGGAGCAATGAGCAATTAATCACGTTTTAAGATGATTTTAGGCAAAAGGCTGAAAAATGCATTGTAGTCTGAGAGTGTCAGACCAACTGCAACAATTAACAAATATAGCTGCAAGCAGCAATACCGGGGCCAAGCGCAAAGAAGAAGACAAGACATGCCAAAATGGCTGGCAGTGTCAGATCAACTGGAGCAATGAGCAATTAATCACGTTTTAAGATGATTTTAGGCAAAAGGCTGAAAAATGCATTGTAGTCTGAGAGTGTCAGACCAACTGCAACAATTAACAATTATACAGTTTAAGAAGATTAGGCAAAATGGCTGAAATATCATATATAGAGTCACTGATAATATAAGTTAATGGTTTATCACTTTTGACCAATAGGTGGCACAGTTACGAAATTGATGTGGTGTAGTCAGAATAAGGGAACAATGACACATGCAAAGTTTGATGCCAATATGTCAAAGCATTGCAGAGATACAGCCTCAAGAGTCATTTTGGCATCATGGCTCAACTTCGTCACTGCGGTTTACAAAAACGGTTTCATCTATTGATACAAAATCCCTAACTTTTTGTTGACATAGTCTGAAGATGATACGATTCGATTTTGGTGGAAATTGGATAAACGGTCTAGGATGAGTTTGAAAAAGTAGGTTTTGATCAAATAAGAACATTGAGGACAGGATGTTTGACCAAATATGGCAAAATTAGTATCTATGTTCTCGGCATGAGCCAATAAATGTATTATGACCAGTTTCATTAAACTAGGCTAATTTAATCAAAAGTTATTAGCATGTTTGTAAATTTTGTTATAACCTCTGACCACAAGGTGGCACTGCCCCAAAACTTTTTGAGTACCTTCAAAGCATGGTGCGGAAGACCCATACCAAGTTTCGTAACGATAGACTAATGCGTTTGTAAAATATAGTATTTTAGCACATAATTCAAAATGGCCGAGAGCCAAAATGGCCGATATGGTAAAATTGAATATCAGACAACTCTGAATACCGTCCTGAATCTAACGAGACAACTTTTATGATTTTTGGACAAACAGTTCAAAAGTTATAAGCAAAAATAGCCATTTTTTGTATCTCCGGACCAGTAGGTGGCGCTGCGCCGAAACGCTGCAAGTTGCCTCAAGTCATGCTTGTGATGACATGTACCAAGTTTGGATTGAACACGATAAAGCGTTGTGGAGATTTTGCCTTATGAGTGTTTTTGCAACCGCTACGTAAAATTTGTGTGCACGTTTATCAAAAACGATTTGACGAATCAACTTGATTTGCAAGATTTTTTGTCAGCATGGTCTGAAGATGATCTGGTTCAATTTTCGTGCAAATCGGACAAACCGTCTAGGACGAGTTCGCAAAAGTAGGTTTTTTGGAAAATTAAATATGGCGGGGAAATTATCATGACCGAAAATGACGTCATAGGATGCAATTGAATCGGCATGAGCCAATGAATGTATTATGACCAGTTTCATTATACTAAGCTAATTAAATCAAAAGTTATTAGCATTTTTGTCAAGTTTGTTATAACTTTTGACCACAAGGTGGCACTGCCCCAAAACTTTTTGAGTACCTTCAGGGCATGGAGTGGAAGTCACATACCGAGTTTAGTAACAATACACTAATGCATTTGTAAAATATAGCATTTTAGCACATAATTCAAAATGGCCGACAGACAAAATGGCCGATATGGTAAAATTGAATATCAGACGACTCGGCATGCCGTCCTGAATCTAACGAGACCACTTTTATGATTTTTGGACAAACGGTTCAAAAGTTATAAGCAAAAACAGCCATTTTTTGTATCTCCGGACCAGTAGGTGGCGCTGCGCCGAAACACTGCATGTTGCCTCAAGTCATGCTTGTGATGACATGTACCAAGTTTGGTTTGAATACGATAAAGCGTTGCGGAGATATTGCCTTAAGAGTGCTTTTGCAACCGCTACGTAAAATTTGTTTGCGCGTTTATCGCAAATGATTTGACGAATCAACTTGATTTGCAAGATTTTTTGTCAGCATGGTCTGAAGATGATCTGGTTCAATTTTCGTGCAAATCGGATGAACCGTCTAGGACGAGTTCGCAAAAGTAGGTTTTTCGGTTAATTAAAAATGGCGGGAAAATTATTATGACGGAAAATGACGTCATAGGGTGCAATCGAATTGTCTTGAGCCACGGAATCAGAAGAAAAAAGAATTTCGTTTCTAGCCCTTATGGTTCAAAAGTTATTAGCATAAACATGAGTCTAAATTTGGACTGATGGTGGCGCTAGAGGGATTGAGTTAGAGACTCAAAATTTGCTATGGTGACATTTCAGACTGTCCTCTATTAGTGTGCCAAATTTCATAACTTTTTACCATACGGTTCTATGGGCTGCCATAGACTTCGTGGCGGAAGAAGAAGAAGATGAATAATAAATATAGCTGCAAGCAGCAATACCGGGGCCAAGCGCAAAGAAGAAGACAAGACATGCCAAAATGGCTGGCAGTGTCAGATCAACTGGAGCAATGAGCAATTAATCACGTTTTAAGATGATTTTAGGCAAAAGGCTGAAAAATGCATTGTAGTCTGAGAGTGTCAGACCAACTGCAACAATTAACAATTATACAGTTTAAGAAGATTAGGCAAAATGGCTGAAATATCATATATAGAGTCACTGATAATATAAGTTAATGGTTTATCACTTTTGACCAATAGGTGGCACAGTTACGAAATTGATGTGGTGTAGTCAGAATAAGGGAACAATGACACATGCAAAGTTTGATGCCAATATGTCAAAGCATTGCAGAGATACAGCCTCAAGAGTCATTTTGGCATCATGGCTCAACTTCGTCACTGCGGTTTACAAAAACGGTTTCATCTATTGATGCAAATCCCTAACTTTTTGTTGACATAGTCTGAAGATGATACGATTCGATTTTGGTGGAAATTGGATAAACGGTCTAGGATGAGTTTGAAAAAGTAGGTTTTGATCAAATAAGAACATTGAGGACAGGATGTTTGACCAAATATGGCAAAATTAGTATCTATGTTCTCGGCATGAGCCAATAAATGTATTATGACCAGTTTCATTAAACTAGGCTAATTTAATCAAAAGTTATTAGCATGTTTGTAAATTTTGTTATAACCTCTGACCACAAGGTGGCACTGCCCCAAAACTTTTTGAGTACCTTCAAAGCATGGTGTGGAAGACCCATACCAAGTTTCGTAACGATAGACTAATGCGTTTGTAAAATATAGTATTTTAGCACATAATTCAAAATGGCCGAGAGCCAAAATGGCCGATATGGTAAAATTGAATATCAGACAACTCTGAATACCGTCCTGAATCTAACGAGACAACTTTTATGATTTTTGGACAAACAGTTCAAAAGTTATAAGCAAAAATAGCCATTTTTTGTATCTCCGGGGCAGTAGGTGGCGCTGCGCCGAAACGCTGCAAGTTGCCTCAAGTCATGCTTGTGATGACATGTACCAAGTTTGGTTTGAATACGATAAAGCATTGTGGAGATATAGCCTTATGAGTGTTTTTGCAACCGCTACGTAAAATTTGTGTGCACGTTTATCAAAAACGATTTGACGAATCAACTTGATTTGCAAGATTTTTTGTCAGCAAGGTCTGAAGATGATCTGGTTCAATTTCTGTGCAAATCGGACAAACCGTCTAGGACGAGTTCGCAAAAGTAGGTTTTTTGGAAAATTAAATATGGCGGGGAAATTATCATGACCGAAAATGACGTCATAGGATGCAATTGAATCGGCATGAGCCAATGAATGTATTATGACAAGTTTCATTATACTAAGCTAATTAAATCAAAAGTTATTAGCATTTTTGTCAAGTTTGTTATAACTTTTGACCACAAGGTGGCACTGCCCCAAAACTTTTTGAGTACCTTCAGGGCATGGATTGGAAGTCACATACCGAGTTTAGTAACAATACACTAATGCATTTGTAAAATATAGCATTTTAGCACATAATTCAAAATGGCCGACAGCCAAAATGGCCGATATGGTAAAATTGAATATCAGACGACTCGGCATGCCGTCCTGAATCTAACGAGACCACTTTTATGATTTTTGGACAAACGGTTCAAAAGTTATAAGCAAAAACAGCCATTTTTTGTATCTCCGGACCAGTAGGTGGCGCTGCGCCGAAACACTGCATGTTGCCTCAAGTCATACTTGTGATGACATGTACCAAGTTTGGTTTGAATACGATAAAGCGTTGCGGAGATATTGCCTTAAGTGTGTTTTTGCAACCGCTACGTAAAATTTGTTTGCGCGTTTATCGCAAATGATTTGACGAATCAACTTGATTTGCAAGATTTTTTGTCAGCGTGGTCTGAAGATGATCTGGTTCAATTTTCGTGCAAATCGGATGAACCGTCTAGGACGAGTTCGTAAAAGTAGGTTTTTCGAAAAATTCAAAATGGCGGGAAAATTTTTATGACGGAAAATGACGTCATAGGGTGCAATCGAATCGTCTTGAGCAAAGGAATCAGAGGAAAAAAGAATTTTGTTTCTAGCCCTTATGGTTCAAAAGTTATTAGCATAAACATGAGTCACATTTTGGACTGATGGTGGCGCTAGAGGGATTGAGTTTGAGACTCCAAATTTGCTACGGTGACATTTCAGACTGTCCTCTATTAGTGTGCCAAGTTTCACAACTTTTTACCATACGGTTCTATGGGCTTCCATAGACTTCGTGGCGGAAGAAGAAGAAGAAGATGAAATATAGCTGCAAGCAGCAATACCGGGGCCAAGCGCAAAGAAGAAGACAAGACATGCCAAAATGGCTGGCAGTGTCAGATCAACTGGAGCAATGAGCAATTAATCACGTTTTAAGATGATTTTAGGCAAAAGGCTGAAAAATGCATTGTAGTCTAAGAGTGTCAGACCAACTGCAACAATTAACAATTATACAGTTTAAGAAGATTAGGCAAAATGGCTGAAATATCATATATAGAGTCACTGATAATATAAGTTAATGGTTTATCACTTTTGACCAATAGGTGGCACAGTTACGAAATTGATGTGGTGTAGTCAGAATAAGGGAACAATGACACATGCAAAGTTTGATGCCAATATGTCAAAGCATTGCAGAGATACAGCCTCAAGAGTCATTTTGGCATCATGGCTCAACTTCGTCACTGCGGTTTACAAAAACGGTTTCATCTATTGATGCAAAATCCCTAACTTTTTGTTGACATAGTCTGAAGATGATACGATTCGATTTTGGTGGAAATTGGACAAACGGTCTAGGATGAGTTTGAAAAAGTAGGTTTTGATCAAATAAGAACATTGAGGACAGGATGTTTGACCAAATATGGCAAAATTAGTATCTATGTTCTCGGCATGAGCCAATAAATGTATTATGACCAGTTTCATTAAACTAGGCTAATTTAATCAAAAGTTATTAGCATGTTTGTAAATTTTGTTATAACCTCTGACCACAAGGTGGCACTGCCCCAAAACTTTTTGAGTACCTTCAAAGCATGGTGCGGAAGACCCATACCAAGTTTCGTAACGATAGACTAATGCGTTTGTAAAATATAGTATTTTAGCACATAATTCAAAATGGCCGAGAGCCAAAATGGCCGATATGGTAAAATTGAATATCAGACAACTCTGAATACCGTCCTGAATCTAACGAGACAACTTTTATGATTTTTGGACAAACAGTTCAAAAGTTATAAGCAAAAATAGCCATTTTTTGTATCTCCGGACCAGTAGGTGGCGCTGCGCCGAAACGCTGTATGTTGCCTCAAGTCATGCTTGTGATGACATATACCAAGATTGGTTTGAATACGATAAAGCGTTGTGGAGATATAGGCTTATGAGTGTTTTTGCAACCGCTACGCAAAATTTGTGTGCGCGTTTATCGAAAACGATTTGACAAATCAACTTGATTTGCAAGATTTTTTGTCAGCATGGTCTGAAGATGATCTGGTTCAATTTTCGTGCAAATCGGACAAACCGTCTAGGACGAGTTCGTAAAAGTAGGTTTTTTGGAAAATTAAAAATGGCGGGGAAATTATCATGACCGAAAATGACATCATAGGTTGCAATTGAATCGGCATGAGCCAATGACTCTATTATGACCAGTTTCAATATACTAGGCTAATTTATTCAAAAGTTATTAGCATTTTTGTCAAGTTTGTTATATCTTTTGACCACAAGGTGGCACTGCCCTAAAACTTTTTGAGTACCTTCAGGGCATAGCAAGGAAGTCACATACCGAGTTTAGTAACAATATACTAATGCATTTGTAAAATATAGCATTTTTTGACAAAATTCAAAATGGCCGACAGCCAAAATGGCCGATATGGTAAAATTGAATATCAGACGACTCGGCATGCCGTCCTGAATGTAACGAGACCACTTTTATGATTTTTGGACAAACAGTTCAGAAGTTATAAGCAAAAATAGCAATTTTTCGTATCTCCGGACCAGTAGGTGGCGCTGCGCCGAAACGCTGTATGTTGCCTCAAGTCATGCTTGTGATGACATGTACCAAGTTTGGTTTGAATACGATAAAGCGTTGCGAAGATATTGCCTTAAGAGTGTTTTTGCAACCGCTACGTAAAATTTGTTTGCGCGTTTATCGCAAATGATTTGACGAATCAACTTGATTTGCAAGATTTTTTGTCAGCATGGTCTGAAGATGATCTGGTTCAATTTTCGTGCAAATCGGATGAACCGTCTAGGACGAGTTCGTAAAAGTAGGTTTTATCGAAAAATTAAAAATGGCGGGAAAATTTTTATGACGGAAAATGACGTCATATGGTGCAAACGAATCGTCTTGAGCCAAGGAATCAGAGGAAAAAAGAATTTTGTTTCTAGCCCTCATGGTTCAAAAGTTATTAACATAAACATGAGTGCAATTTTGGACTGATGGTGGCGCTAGAGGGATTGAGTTTGAGACTCCAAATTTGCTACGGTGACATTACAGACTGTCCTCTATTAGTGTGCCAAATTTCACAACTTTTTACCATACGGTTCTATGGGCTGCCATAGACTTCGTGGCGGAAGAAGAAGAAGAAGAAGAAGAAGAAGAAGATGAATAATAATAATAATAGGAACGGGAACGGTTTCAATAGGTGCCTTCGCACCTTCGGTGCTTGGCCCCTAATAATAATAGGAACGGGAACGGTTTCAATAGGTGCCTTCGCACCTTCGGTGCTTGGCCCCTAATAATAATAATAATAGGAACGGGAACGGTTTCAATAGGTGCCTTCGCACCTTCGGTGCTTGGCCCCTAAATATAGCTGCAAGCAGCAATACCGGGGCCAAGCGCAAAGAAGAAGACAAGACATGCCAAAATGGCTGGCAGTGTCAGATCAACTGGAGCAATGAGCAATTAATCACGTTTTAAGATGATTTTAAGCAAAAGGCTGAAAATGCATTGTAGTCTGAGAGTGTCAGACCAACTGCAACAATTAACAATTATACAGTTTAAGAAGATTAGGCAAAATGGCTGAAATATCATATATTGAGTCACTGATAATGTAAGTTAATGGTTTATCACTTTTGACCAATAGGTGGCACAGATACGAAATTGATGTGGTGTGGTCAGAATAAGGGAACAATGACACATGCAAAGTTTGATGCCAATATGTCAAAGCATTGCAGAGATACAGCCTCAAGAGTAATTTTGGCATGATGGCTCAACTTCGTCGCTGCGGTTTACAAAAACGGTTTCATCTATTGATGCAAAATCCCTAACTTTTTGTTGACACTGTCTGAAGATGATACGATTCGATTTTGGTGGAAATTGGACAAACGGTCTAGGATGAGTTTGAAAAAGTAGGTTTTGATCAAATAAGAACATTGAGGACAGGATGTTTGACCAAATATGGAAAAATTAGTATCTCTGTTCTCGGCATGAGCTAATGACTGTATTATGACCAGTTTCATTAAACTAGGCTAATTTAATCAAAAGTTATTAGCATGTTTGTAAATTTTGTTATAACCTCTGACCACAAGGTGGCACTGCCCCAAAACGTTTTGAGTACCTTCAAAGCATGGTGCGGAAGACATGATTTTTGGACAAACAGTTCAAAAGTTATACGCAAAAATAGCCATTTTTTGTATCTCCGGACCAGTAGGTGGCGCTGCGCCGAAACGCTGCATGTTGCTTCAAGTCATGCTTTTGATGACATATACCAAGATTGGTTTGAATACGATAAAGCGTTGTGGAGATATAGGCTTATGAGTGTTTTTGCAACCGCTACGCAAAATTTGTGTGCGCGTTTATCGAAAACGATTTGACAAATCAACTTGATTTGCAAGATTTTTTGTCAGCATGGTCTGAAGATGATCTGGTTCAATTTTCGTGCAAATCGGACAAACCGTCTAGGACGAGTTCGTAAAAGTAGGTTTTTTGGAAAATTAAAAATGGCGGGGAAATTATCATGACCGAAAATGACATCATAGGTTGCAATTGAATCGGCATGAGCCAATGACTCTATTATGACCAGTTTCAATATACTAGGCTAATTTAATCAAAAGTTATTAGCATTTTTGTCAAGTTTGTTATATCTTTTGACCACAAGGTGGCACTGCCCTAAAACTTTTTGAGTACCTTCAGGGCATAGCAAGGAAGTCACATACCGAGTTTAGTAACAATATACTAATGCATTTGTAAAATATAGCATTTTTTGACAAAATTCAAAATGGCCGACAGCCAAAATGGCCGATATGGTAAAATTGAATATCAGACGACTCGGCATGCCGTCCTGAATGTAACGAGACCACTTTTATGATTTTTGGACAAACAGTTCAGAAGTTATAAGCAAAAATTGCAATTTTTCGTATCTCCGGACCAGTAGGTGGCACTGCGCCGAAACGCTGTATGTTGCCTCAAGTCATGCTTGTGATGACATGTACCAAGTTTGGTTTGAATACGATAAAGCGTTGCGGAGATATTGCCTTAAGTGTGTTTTTGCAACCGCTACGTAAAATTTGTTTGCGCGTTTATCGCAAATGATTTGACGAATCAACTTGATTTGCAAGATTTTTTGTCAGCATGGTCTGAAGATGATCTGGTTCAATTTTCGTGCAAATCGGATGAACCGTCTAGGACGAGTTCGTCAAAGTAGGTTTTTCGGAAAATTCAAAATGGCGGGGAAATTTTTATGACGGAAAATGACGTCATAGGCTGCAATCGATTCGTCTTGAGCCAAGGAATCAGAGGAAAAAATAATTTTGTTTCTAGCCCTTATGGTTCAAAAGTTATAAGCATAAACATGAGTCAAATTTTGGACTGATGGTGGCGCTAGAGGGATTGAGTTTGAGACTCCAAATTTGCTACGGTGACATTTCAGACTGTCCTCTATTAGTGTGCCAAATTTCACAACTTTTTACCATACGGTTCTATGGGCTGCCATAGACTTCGCGGCGGAAGAAGAAGAAGAAGAAGAAGAAGAAGAAGAAGAAGAATAGCTGCAAGCAGCAATACCGGGGCCAAGCGCAAAGAAGAAGACAAGACATGCCAAAATGGCTGGCAGTGTCAGATCAACTGGAGCAATGAGCAATTAATCACGTTTTAAGATGATTTTAGGCAAAAGGCTGAAAAATGCATTGTAGTCTGAGAGTGTCAGACCAACTGCAACAATTAACAATTATACAGTTTAAGAAGATTAGGCAAAATGGCTGAAATATCATATATAGAGTCACTAATAATATAAGTTGATGGTTTATCACTTTTGACCAATAGGTGGCGCAGTTACGAAATAAATATGGCGTGGTCAAAATAAGGGAACAATGACACATGCAAAGTTTGATACCAATATGTCAAAGCATTGCAGAGATACAGCCTCAAGAGTCATTTTGGCATCATGCCTCAAATTCGTCGCTGCGGTTTACAAAAACGGTTTCATCTATTGATGCAAAATCCCTAACTTTTTGTTGATACAGTCTGAAGATGATACGATTTGATTTTGGTGGAAATCGGACAAACGGTCTAGGATGAGTTTGAAAAAGTAGATTTTGATCAAATAAGAACAATGAGGACAGGATGTTTGACCAAATATGGCAAAATTAGTATCTATGTCCTCGGCATGAGCCAATACATGTATTATGACCAGTTTCATCAAACTAGGCTAATTTAATCAAAAGTTATTAGCATTTTTGTAAATTTTGTTATAACCTTTGACCACAAGGTGGCACTACCCCAAAACTTTTTGAGTACCTTCAAAGCATGGTGCGGAAGACACATACCAAGTTTCGTAACGATAGACTAATGCCTTTGTAAAATATAGCATTTTTTGACAAAATTCAAAATGGCCGACAGCCAAAATGGCCGATATGGTAAAATTGAATATCAGACGACTCGGCATGCCGTCCTGAATCTAACGAAACACCTTTTATGATTTTTGGACAAACGGTTCAAAAGTCATAAGCAAAAATAGCCATTTTTTGTATCTCCGGACCAGTAGGTGGTGCTGTGCCGAAATGCTGCATGTTGCCTCAAGTCATGCTTGTGATGACATGTACCAAGATTGGTTTGAATACGATAAAGCGTTGCGGAGATATAGCCTTATGAGTGTTTTTGCAACCGCTACGCAAAATTTGTGTGCGCGTTTATCAAAAACAATTTGACAAATCAACTTGATTTGCAAGATTTTTTGTCAGCATGGTCTGAAGATGATCTGGTTCAATTTTCGTGCAAATCGGACAAACCGTCTAGGACGAGTTCGTAAAAGTAGGTTTTTTGGAAAATTAAAAATGGCGGGGAAATTATCATGACCGAAAATGACTTCATAGGGTGCAATTAAATCGGCATGAGCCAATGAATGTATTACGACCAGTTTCATTTAACTAAGCTAATTTAATCAAAAGTTATTAGCATTTTTGTAAATTTTGTTATAACCTTTGACCACAAGGTGGCACTGCCCCAAAACTTTTTGAGTACCTTCAAAGCATGGTGCAGAAGACACATACCAAGTTTCGTAACGATAGAATAATGAGTTTGTAAAATATAGTATTTTAGCACATAATTCAAAATGGCCGACAGCCAAAATGGCCGATTTGGTAAAATTGAATATCAGACGACTCGGCATGCCTTCTTGAATCTAACGAGGCCACTTTTATGATTTTTGGACAAACGGTTCAAAAGTTATAAGCAAAAATAGCCATTTTTCATATCTCCGGACCAGTAGGTGGCGCTGCGCCGAAACACTGCATGTTGCCTCATGTCATGCTTGTGATGACATGTACCAAGTTTGGTTTGAACACGATAAAGCGGTGCGGAGATATTGCCTTAAGTGTGTTTTTGCAACCGCTACGTAAAATTTGTTTGCACGTTTATCGAAAAGGATTTGACGAATCAACTTGATTTGCAAGATTTTTTGTCAGCATGGTCTGAAGATGATCTGGGTCAATTTTCGTGCAAATCGGTTGAACCGTCTAGGACGAGTTCGTAAAAGTAGGTTTTTCGGTTAATTAAAAATGGCGGGAAAAATTTTATGACGGAAAATGACGTCATAGGGTGCAATCGAATCGTCTTGAGCCAAGGAATCAGAGGAAAAAAGAATTTTGTTTCTAGCCCTTATGGTTCAAAAGTTATTAGCATAAACATGAGTGCAATTTTGGACTGATGGTGGCGCTAGAGGGATTGAGTTAGAGACTCCAAACTTGCTATGGAGACACTTGAGACCGTCTTCTATAAGTGTGCCGAATTTCATAACTTTTTACCATACGGTTCTATGGGCTGCCATAGACTTCGTGGCGGAAGAAGAAGAAGAAGATGAAATATAGCTGCAAGCAGCAATACCGGGGCCAAGCGCAAAGAAGAAGACAAGACATGCCAAAATGGCTGGCAGTGTCAGATCAACTGGAGCAATGAGCAATTAATCACGTTTTAAGATGATTTGAAGCAAAAGGCTGAAAATGCATTGTAGTCTGAGAGTGTCAGACCAACTGCAACAATTAACAATTATACAGTTTAAGAAGATTAGGCAAAATGGCTGAAATATCATATATTGAGTCACTGATAATGTAAGTTAATGGTTTATCACTTTTGACCAATAGGTGGCACAGATACGAAATTGATGTAGTGTGGTCAGAATAAGGGAACAATGACACATGCAAAGTTTGATGCCAATATGTCAAAGCATTGCAGAGATACAGCCTCAAGAGTCATTTTGGCATAATGGCTCAACTTCGTCGTTGCGGTTTACAAAAACGGTTTCATCTATTGATGCAAAATCCCTAACTTTTTGTTGACACAGTCTGAAGATGATACGATTCGATTTTGGTGGAAATTGGACAAACGGTCTAGGATGAGTTTGAAAAAGTAGGTTTTGATCAAATAAGAACATTGAGGACAGGATGTTTGACCAAATATGGAAAAATTAGTATCTCTGTTCTCGGCATGAGCCAATGACTGTATTATGACCAGTTTCATTAAACTAGGCTAATTTAATCAAAAGTTATTAGCCTTTTTGTAAATTTTGTTATAACCTTTGACCACAAGGTGGCACTGCCCCAAAACGTTTTGAGTACCTTCAAAGCATGGTGCGGAAGACATGATTTTTGGACAAACAGTTCAAAAGTTATAAGCAAAAATAGCCATTTTTTGTATCTCCGGACCAGTAGGTGGCGCTGCGCCTAAACGCTGCATTTTGCCTCAGGTCATGCTTGTGATGACATCTACCAAGATTGGTTTGAATACGATAAAGCGTTGTGGAGATATAGGCTTATGAGTGTTTTTGCAACCGCTACGCAAAATTTGTGTGCGCGTTTATCGAAAACGATTTGACAAATCAACTTGATTTGCAAGATTTTTTGTCAGCATGGTCTGAAGATGATATGGTTCAATTTCTGTGCAAATCGGACAAACCGTCTAGGACGAGTTCGCAAAAGTAGGTTTTTTGGAAAATTAAAAATGGCGGGGAAATTATCATGACCGAAAATGACATCATAGGTTGCAATTGAATCGGCATGAGCCAATGACTCTATTATGACCAGTTTCAATATACTAGGCTAATTTAATCAAAAGTTATTAGCATTTTTGTCAAGTTTGTTATATCTTTTGACCACAAGGTGGCACTGCCCTAAAACTTTTTGAGTACCTTCAGGGCATAGCATGGAAGTCACATACCGAGTTTAGTAACAATATACTAATGCATTTGTAAAATATAGCATTTTTTGACAAAATTCAAAATGGCCGACAGCCAAAATGGCCGATATGGTAAAATTGAATATCAGACGACTCGGCATGCCGTCCTGAATGTAACGAGACCACTTTTATGATTTTTGGACAAACAGTTCAGAAGTTATAAGCAAAAATAGCAATTTTTCGTATCTCCGGACCAGTAGGTGGTGCTGCGCCGAAACGCTGTATGTTGCCTCAAGTCATGCTTGTGATGACATGTACCAAGTTTGGTTTGAATACGATAAAGCGTTGCGGAGATATTGCCTTAAGTGTGTTTTTGCAACCGCTACGTAAAATTTGTTTGCGCGTTTATCAAAAATGATTTGACGAATCAACTTGATTTGCAAGATTTTTTGTCAGCATGGTCTGAAGATGATCTGGTTCAATTTTCGTGCAAATCGGATGAACCGTCTAGGACGAGTTCGTCAAAGTAGGTTTTTCGGAAAATTCAAAATGGCGGGGAAATTTTTATGACGGAAAATGACGTCATAGGCTGCAATCGATTCGTCTTGAGCCAAGGAATCAGAGGAAAAAATAATTTTGTTTCTAGCCCTTATGGTTCAAAAGTTATAAGCATAAACATGAGTCAAATTTTGGACTGATGGTGGCGCTAGAGGGATTGAGTTTGAGACTCCAAATTTGCTACGGTGACATTTCAGACTGTCCTCTATTAGTGTGCCAAATTTCACAACTTTTTACCATACGGTTCTATGGGCTGCCATAGACTTCGCGGCGGAAGAAGAAGAAGAAGAAGAAGAAGAAGAAGAATAGCTGCAAGCAGCAATACCGGGGCCAAGCGCAAAGAAGAAGACAAGACATGCCAAAATGGCTGGCAGTGTCAGATCAACTGGAGCAATGAGCAATTAATCACGTTTTAAGATGATTTTAGGCAAAAGGCTGAAAAATGCATTGTAGTCTGAGAGTGTCAGACCAACTGCAACAATTAACAATTATACAGTTTAAGAAGATTAGGCAAAATGGCTGAAATATCATATATAGAGTCACTAATAATATAAGTTGATGGTTTATCACTTTTGACCAATAGGTGGCGCAGTTACGAAATAAATATGGCGTGGTCAAAATAAGGGAACAATGACACATGCAAAGTTTGATACCAATATGTCAAAGCATTGCAGAGATACAGCCTCAAGAGTCATTTTGGCATCATGCCTCAAATTCGTCGCTGCGGTTTACAAAAACGGTTTCATCTATTGATGCAAAATCCCTAACTTTTTGTTGATACAGTCTGAAGATGATACGATTTGATTTTGGTGGAAATCGGACAAACGGTCTAGGATGAGTTTGAAAAAGTAGATTTTGATCAAATAAGAACAATGAGGACAGGATGTTTGACCAAATATGGCAAAATTAGTATCTATGTCCTCGGCATGAGCCAATACATGTATTATGACCAGTTTCATCAAACTAGGCTAATTTAATCAAAAGTTATTAGCATTTTTGTAAATTTTGTTATAACCTTTGACCACAAGGTGGCACTACCCCAAAACTTTTTGAGTACCTTCAAAGCATGGTGCGGAAGACACATACCAAGTTTCGTAACGATAGACTAATGCCTTTGTAAAATATAGCATTTTTTGACAAAATTCAAAATGGCCGACAGCCAAAATGGCCGATATGGTAAAATTGAATATCAGACGACTCGGCATGCCGTCCTGAATCTAACGAAACACCTTTTATGATTTTTGGACAAACGGTTCAAAAGTCATAAGCAAAAATAGCCATTTTTTGTATCTCCGGACCAGTAGGTGGTGCTGTGCCGAAATGCTGCATGTTGCCTCAAGTCATGCTTGTGATGACATGTACCAAGATTGGTTTGAATACGATAAAGCGTTGCGGAGATATAGCCTTATGAGTGTTTTTGCAACCGCTACGCAAAATTTGTGTGCGCGTTTATCAAAAACGATTTGACAAATCAACTTGATTTGCAAGATTTTTTGTCAGCATGGTCTGAAGATGATCTGGTTCAATTTTCGTGCAAATCGGACAAACCGTCTAGGACGAGTTCGTAAAAGTAGGTTTTTTGGAAAATTAAAAATGGCGGGGAAATTATCATGACCGAAAATGACTTCATAGGGTGCAATTAAATCGGCATGAGCCAATGAATGTATTACGACCAGTTTCATTTAACTAAGCTAATTTAATCAAAAGTTATTAGCATTTTTGTAAATTTTGTTATAACCTTTGACCACAAGGTGGCACTGCCCCAAAACTTTTTGAGTACCTTCAAAGCATGGTGCAGAAGACACATACCAAGTTTCGTAACGATAGAATAATGAGTTTGTAAAATATAGTATTTTAGCACATAATTCAAAATGGCCGACAGCCAAAATGGCCGATTTGGTAAAATTGAATATCAGACGACTCGGCATGCCTTCCTGAATCTAACGAGGCCACTTTTATGATTTTTGGACAAACGGTTCAAAAGTTATAAGCAAAAATAGCCATTTTTCATATCTCCGGACCAGTAGGTGGCGCTGCGCCGAAACACTGCATGTTGCCTCATGTCATGCTTGTGATGACATGTACCAAGTTTGGTTTGAACACGATAAAGCGGTGCGGAGATATTGCCTTAAGTGTGTTTTTGCAACTGCTACGTAAAATTTGTTTGCACGTTTATCGAAAAGGATTTGACGAATCAACTTGATTTGCAAGATTTTTTGTCAGCATGGTCTGAAGATGATCTGGGTCAATTTTCGTGCAAATCGGTTGAACCGTCTAGGACGAGTTCGTAAAAGTAGGTTTTTCGGTTAATTAAAAATGGCGGGAAAATTTTTATGACGGAAAATGACGTCATAGGGTGCAATCGAATTGTCTTGAGCCAAGGAATCAGAGGAAAAAAGAATTTTGTTTCTAGCCCTTATGGTTCAAAAGTTATTAGCATAAACATGAGTGCAATTTTGGACTGATGGTGGCGCTAGAGGGATTGAGTTAGAGACTCCAAACTTGCTATGGAGACACTTGAGACCGTCTTCTATAAGTGTGCCGAATTTCATAACTTTTTACCATACGGTTCTATGGGCTGCCATAGACTTCGTGGCGGAAGAAGAAGAAGAAGATGAATAAATATAGCTGCAAGCAGCAATACCGGGGCCAAGCGCAAAGAAGAAGACAAAACATGCCAAAATGGCTGGCAGTGTCAGATCAACTGGAGCAATGAGCAATTAATCACGTTTTAAGATGATTTTAAGCAAAAGGCTGAAAACGCATTGTAGTCTGAGAGTGTCAGACCAACTGCAACAATTAACAATTATACAGTTTAAGAAGATTAGGCAAAATGGCTGAAATATCATATATTGAGTCACTGATAATGTAAGTTAATGGTTTATCACTTTTGACCAATAGGTGGCACAGATACGAAATTGATGTGGTGTGGTCAGAATAAGGGACCAATGACACATGCAAAGTTTGATGCCAATATGTCAAAGCATTGCAGAGATACAGCCTCAAGAGTAATTTTGGCATAATGGCTCAACTTCGTCGCTGCGGTTTACAAAAACGGTTTCATCTATTGATGCAAAATCCCTAACTTTTTGTTGTCACAGTCTGAAGATGATACGATTCGATTTTGGTGGAAATTGGACAAACGGTCTAGGATGAGTTTGAAAAAGTAGGTTTTGATCAAATAAGAACATTGAGGACAGGATGTTTGACCAAATATGGAAAAATTAGTATCTCTGTTCTCGGCATGAGCCAATGACTGTATTATGACCAGTTTCATTAAACTAGGCTAATTTAATCAAAAGTTATTTGCATGTTTGTAAATTTTGTTATAACCTCTGACCACAAGGTGGCACTGCCCCAAAACGTTTTGAGTACCTTCAAAGCATGGTGCGGAAGACATGATTTTTGGACAAACAGTTCAAAAGTTATAAGCAAAAATAGCCATTTTTTGTATCTCCGGACCAGTAGGTGGCGCTGCGCCGAAACGCTGCATGTTGCTTCAGGTCATGCTTGTGATGACATATACCAAGATTGGTTTGAATACGATAAAGCGTTGTGGAGATATAGGCTTATGAGTGTTTTTGCAACCGCTACGCAAAGTTTGTGTGCGCGTTTATCAAAAACGATTTGACGAATCAACTTGATTTGCAAGATTTTTTGTCAGCATGGTCTGAAGATGATATGGTTCAATTTTCGTGCAAATCGGATGAACCGTCTAGGACGAGTTCGCAAAAGTAGGTTTTTTGGAAAATTAAAAATGGCGGGGAAATTATCATAACCGAAAATGACGTCATAGGATGCAATTGAATCGGCATGAGCCAATGAATGTATTATGACCAGTTTCATTATACTAAGCTAATTAAATCAAAAGTTATTAGCATTTTTGTCAAGTTTGTTATAACTTTTGACCACAAGGTGGCACTGCCCCAAAACTTTTTGAGTACCTTCAGGGCATGGAGTGGAAGTCACATACCGAGTTTAGTAACAATACACTAATGCATTTGTAAAATATAGCATTTTAGCACATAATTCAAAATGGCCGACAGCCAAAATGGCCGATATGGTCAAATTGAATATCAGACGACTCGACATGCCGTCCTGAATCTAACGAGACCACTTTTATGATTTTTGGACAAACGGTTCAAAAGTTATAAGCAAAAACAGCCATTTTTTGTATCTCCGGACCAGTAGGTGGCGCTGCGCCGAAACACTGCCTGTTGCCTCAAGTCATGCTTGTGATGACATGTACCAAGTTTGGTTTGAATACGATAAAGCGTTGCGGAGATATTGCCTTAAGAGTGCTTTTGCAACCGCCACGTAAAATTTGTTTGCGCGTTTATCGCAAACGATTTGACGAATCAACTTGATTTGCAAGATTTTTTGTCAGCATGGTCTGAAGATGATCTGGTTCAATTTTCGTGCAAATCGGATGAACCGTCTAGGACGAGTTCGCAAAAGTAGGTTTTTCGGTTAATTAAAAATGGCGGGAAAATTATTATGACGGAAAATGACGTCATAGGGTGCAATCGAATTGTCTTGAGCCAAGGAATCAGAGGAAAAAAGAATTTCGTTTCTAGCCCTTATGGTTCAAAAGTTATTAGCATAAACATGAGTCTAATTTTGGACTGATGGTGGCGCTAGAGGGATTGAGTTAGAGACTCAAAATTTGCTATGGTGACATTTCAGACTGTCCTCTATTAGTGTGCCAAATTTCATAACTTTTTACCATACGGTTCTATGGGCTGCCATAGACTTCGTGGCGGAAGAAGAAGAAGAAGAAGATGAATAATAAATATAGCTGCAAGCAGCAATACCGGGGCCAAGCGCAAAGAAGAAGACAAGACATGCCAAAATGGCTGGCAGTGTCAGATCAACTGGAGCAATGAGCAATTAATCACGTTTTAAGATGATTTTAAGCAAAAGGCTGAAAATGCATTGTAGTCTGAGAGTGTCAGACCAACTGCAACAATGAACAATTATACAGTTTAAGAAGATTAGGCAAAATGGCTGAAATATCATATATTGAGTCACTGATAATGTAAGTTAATGGTTTATCACTTTTGACCAATAGGTGGCACAGATACGAAATTGATGTGGTGTGGTCAGAGCAAGGGAACAATGACACATGCAAAGTTTGATGCCAATATGTCAAAGCATTGCAGAGATACAGCCTCAAGAGTCATTTTGGCATAATGGCTCAACTTCGTCGCTGCGATTTACAAAAACGGTTTCATCTATTGATGCAAAATCCCTAACTTTTTGTTGACACAGTCTGAAGATGATACGATTCGATTTTGGTGGAAATTGGACAAACGGTCTAGGATGAGTTTGAAAAAGTAGGTTTTGATCAAATAAGAACATTGAGGACAGGATGTTTGACCAAATATGGAAAAATTAGTATCTCTGTTCTCGGCATGAGCCAATGACTGTATTATGACCAGTTTCATTAAACTAGGCTAATTTAATCAAAAGTTATTAGCATGTTTGTAAATTTTGTTATAACCTCTGACCACAAGGTGGCACTGCCCCAAAACGTTTTGAGTACCTTCAAAGCATGGTGCGGAAGACATGATTTTTGGACAAACAGTTCAAAAGTTTTAAGCAAAAATAGCCATTTTTTGTATCTCCGGACCAGTAGGTGGCGCTGCGCCGAAACGCTGCATGTTGCTTCAGGTCATGCTTGTGATGACATATACCAAGATTGGTTTGAATACGATAAAGCGTTGTGGAGATATAGGCTTATGAGTGTTTTTGCAACCGCTACGCAAAATTTGTGTGCGCGTTTATCGAAAACGATTTGACAAATCAACTTGATTTGCAAGATTTTTTGTCAGCATGGTCTGAAGATGATCTGGTTCAATTTTCGTGCAAATCGGACAAACCGTCTAGGACGAGTTCGTAAAAGTAGGTTTTTTGGAAAATTAAAAATGGCGGGGAAATTATCATGACCGAAAATGACATCATAGTTTGCAATTGAATCGGCATGAGCCATTGACTCTACTATGACCAGTTTCAATATACTAGGCTAATTTTATCAAAAGTTATTAGCATTTTTGTCAAGTTTGTTATATCTTTTGACCACAAGGTGGCACTGCCCTAAAACTTTTTGAGTACCTTCAGGGCATGGCATGGAAGTCACATACCGAGTTTAGTAACAATACACTAATGCATTTGTAAAATATAGCATTTTTTGACAAAATTCAAAATGGCCGACAAGCAAAATGGCCGATATGGTAAAATTGAATATCAGACGACTCGGCATGCCGTTCTGAATGTAACTAGACCACTTTTATGATTTTTGGACAAACAGTTCAGAAGTTATAAGCAAAAATTGCAATTTTTCGTATCTCCGGACCAGTAGGTGGCGCTGCGCCGAAACGCTGTATGTTGCCTCAAGTCATGCTTGTGATGAGATGTACCAAGTTTGGTTTGAACAAGATAAAGCGTTGTGGAGATATTGCCTTAAGAGTGTTTTTGCAACCGCTACGTAAAATTTGTTTGCGCGTTTATCGCAAATGATTTGACGAATCAACTTGATTTGCAAGATTTTTTGTCAGCATGGTCTGAAGATGATCTGGTTCAATTTTCGTGCAAATCGGATGAACCGTCTAGGACGAGTTCGCAAAAGTAGGTTTTTCGGTTAATTAAAAATGGCGGGAAAATTATCATGGCGGAAAATGACGTCATAGGGTGCAATCGAATTGTCCTGAGCCAAGGAATCAGAGGAAAAAAGAATTTTGTTTCTAGCCCTTATGGTTCAAAAGTTATTAGCATAAACATGAGTCAAATTTTGGACTGATGGTGGCGCTAGAGGGATTGAGTTTGAGACTCCAAATTTGCTACGGTGACATTTCAGACTGTCCTCTATTAGTGTGCCAAATTTCACAACTTTTTACCATACGGTTCTATGGGCTGCCATAGACTTCGTGGCGGAAGAAGAAGAAGAAGAAGAAGAAGAAGAAGAAGAAGAAGAAGAAGAAGAAGAAGATGAATAATAATAATAAGAACGGGAACGGTTTCAATAGGTGCCTTCGCACCTTCGGTGCTTGGCCCCTAATAATAATAGGAACGGGAACGGTTTCAATAGGTGCCTTCGCACCTTCGGTGCTTGGCCCCTAATAATAAGAACGGGAACGGTTTCAATAGGTGCCTTCGCACCTTCGGTGCTTGGCCCCTAATAATAATAGGAACGGGAACGGTTTCAATAGGTGCCTTCGCACCTTCGGTGCTTGGCCCCTAATAATAATAATAAGAACGGGAACGGTTTCAATAGGTGCCTTCGCACCTTCGGTGCTTGGCCCCTAATTAAGTTCTAAGTGCCCAACCATAGGGAACACTAATCACCGTAATGGTGAGAAATTTTAGGAAATCAACATGAATTTATGAAGTCAACATGTGACATTCTCCCATAATTTTAAGTTGTATTGTCAATAACATTCAAGATGACTGGAAAATAATTGAATGCAACTAAGAAGAACGATGACTAATAGTAAAAGGTCTATTAAGAATTGCCCCGCCTCAAAAACCTTTTGCCCCGCCTGTTTGTTTTTTGTTTGCTTTGGCAAAATGATACTCAAACCAGTAAAGTAATGTTTACTTGGGTTTTCTGAGTAACAAGGGCATAGCATGCAAATTGTTCAGATTACTAAATTGTTTTAAGTAAGTTCAACAAATTATTGGACATTAAGTAAAGTTCACTAAAAAGTCTTGGTAGAACAAACAACAATCATGTCCAAAAACATAGTCCTAACCCTATCCCTAAACCAACTTATCCCTAAAATCAGTGGGAAATTATAATTATGTTAATAATAATGGTGTATAAGCTCCTAACCATTGTTGTAAGCCTAAACTTGACATTAACTGCAAGCTATCCCTCAAATCTGATTGGTTGATTGGAATGTTTACTTAGTGAAATCATGCACTGTACAGTAAAATGCACTTTAATGCAATATTTTTTTTAAACTTTATTGATGTGTATTTAAATATATCTACACATTTGATGCAATTTATTATTTGAAATATATATTAGCTTTAAATAATGTTGAACAACACATCACAGTTAAAATTAAAACCAAGTACTTTAAATGTGCTTTAGTATGGTAGTCAACAAACGAAAATAAATGTCCTTCTTTAAAGCATAACAAAACATTATAATGAATGAGGTACTTAATGTGTTATAGGGTTAGTTCACCTCAAAATGAACATTCTATCATAATTTACCCACCCTCAAGTTATTCCAAACCCGTAAGACTTTTGTTTATTCTCGGAACACAAATTAAGATATCTTGCGGAAGCTCAAACGTGCTCTAATACGAGAATGAACCTCATTGGTTCTCACACGTCAACTGGCCTTTTATTTCATTAATATCATATTAACTGCAAAAATAGTTTAAAACAAATACTTTTAAGATTTTAAGTACACTACAAATACACATTCAATAAGCACACTTCTTTTTCACAAGGGTTACAGTATTATATTGATCACAATTAAGCAAACTGACGAAATAAGAAATTTTTCTGTTTCTGGATTTCCTTTGACAGTGCACAGCAGCTTTGACAAAGTCATAATTGTCATAATGTGCTCTTCCATAATGTTGCTTCTCATTTTGTTTCTGGGAATTTGGGCAGTGATCCGAAAGCGAGGTACTACAGAGGCACTTTCTCTACAACTGCAAACATTGACACGTTTCACTTTCTTAAAAGGTTCTGTTTAAATCCTAATACTCACATCATTTTGTTTCCATAGGATGCCTTGGATTCAACAAGGAAAGGTCTGTTTGAGAATGCTTTTTTTAATCGAAGTATACTTGATTTAGGACAATTTTGATGATTTTCTATTCAACAGATCCTTGAATGAGACAGAGCTCAGAGTAAAAGTGCTCTATGAAGGTATTCATTGTACGGTTCTTGTTGCTTTGTTAAATTATTTCCTATATTGACAACACAAGGTTTGGATAGTGCCAGAAGTATTGGGGGGAAGAGAGGGGGTGTAAATGGGTACACTGTCACTATACATAATGACTGAGCTCATGAATATTAATTAACTTGTGTTGTTTAGTAATCGTTCTATATTGTCATTCTTAAAAGTTTTGCTTAGATTTTTCTGTACATAAATGTAAGTGACAATGGTATATTTCAAAGGGGTAGTTTGCCCAAGAATGACAGTTTTGTCATTATTTACTCACCCTTATTCCATCCCTGTATGACTTCTGTGGAACGTAAAAGGATTAGGATCGGAAGAATGTCGGGGTCCAAATAATATTGGATTCCACTGACTTTCATTGAATGGACAAAAACATTTTCCCTTTATTTTGTGTTCCACAGATGCAAGGGATGCATACTAAACAAATGTATTATCTGATAAAAGTTAATTTTGTAAGCATTTAGGTGTCCACTACAATACTAATAACCAAAAAGCTAAAGAAATAGACTTTACTTCTGTTCAAATGTTGTCTCATACAAATTTATATTCTAGAAATGCCTAAACCTGAAACAGCTGGTACTGTTGAAATACAAAGTGTTTTCTGGTAAGCCAGTAAAAAAAATGAATGAATGAATGAATGAATGAATGAATGAATGAATGAATGAATGAATGAATTAATTAATTAATTAATTAATTAATGATCTTTGTGCTGTTCTATATTTTATTTTCAATTCTCTGATTGATTCTATGTCTATGTCGGCTTTCAGATTATTGATGTCTTAGTATCAGTTTTTGTTCCTTATTTCTTTGACTTTCCATGCAAATGGTGTAAATCAATGTCCATGATGGCTTAGTTCTGCCTCGGTGTGGGAGGAGTTCTCTGATAATGGTAAATCTGCACTCTAAAAAATTTCTTGTAAATTAACTGTTGTGGATTTTTTATGCAGTTTTACTGTACTGGAGACAGAGCTCAGTGGAAACATGTTCTATGAAGGTATGCATTGTATGGTTCTTGTTGCTTTGTTAAATTATTTCCTATATTGACAACACAAGGTTTGGATAGTGCCAGAAGTATTGGGGGGAAGAGAGGGGTTGTAAATGGGTACACTGTCACTAAACATAATGACTGAGCTCATGAATATCAATTAACTTGTGTTGTTTAGTAATCGTTCTATATTGTCATTCTTAAAAGTTTTGCTTAGATTTTTCTGTACATAAATGTAAGTGACAATGGTACATTTCAAAGGGGTAGTTTGCCCAAGAATGACAGTTCTGTCATCATTTACTCACCCTTATTCCATCCCTGTATGACTTCTGTTGAACGTAAAAGAAAATTAGGATCGGAAGAATGTCGGGGTCCAAATAATATTGGATTCCACTGACTTTTATTGAATGGACAAAAACATTTTCCCTTTATTTTGTGTTCCACAGATGCAAGGGATGCATACTAAACATATGTATACTTGAAATGTATTTATCTGATAAAAGTTAATTTTGTAAGCATTTAGGTGTCCACTACAATACTAATAACCAAACAGCTAAAGAAATTGACTTTTCTTCTATAATGTAATGTCTTTTTTATTTTTATTTATGAAGGTGAAGCATATGATGAACTGGTCTTCAAGCAGTCTTAATGGCCTTCCTGTGGCTCAATCAGTAGAGAATGGTGATAGCAATGCAAGGTCTTCAATTCAGGGAAAGCAAGAACGACAAAAATGTGAATTGCAATGTAAATCGCTTTGGATAAAAGTGTCTGCTAAAAGCAAACGTGTATGCAAAGTAAATGTGATAAAGTAGGTAACATGCAGTACAGCTGTAGCATGAGTAATTGGCTGTTGCATTTTAAAAAATCTTGACATTATTATTATAATTTTTTTTTTTTAATATTATTTGTTTGTCACTATTGTTGATTTTTTTATGACAATGACCAACTGATTGAGTGCTGACCATCTCTTTAGTGTATACAGTATACTGTAAATTCTAAACAAGACTAGAAATCTCTCAGAATTCATAGCAAAATACAATATGCATATATGTTTTCACAAATTTACTGAAGAATTCCTCCATAATAAAATGTTTTGAATGAAAAGATATTTACAGACCATCATCATTTTTATACATTGTAAAAAAAATGTATTTCCATTTTGACAGACAAACTGTAGAGATTCTAGAGGTTTGTTGATTAAAATATCAAATGTATAAAAAGTTGACATGACATAAAAATTTTAATATTAAAATTATAATCGTATTACTTAAAATATTAAATAGCAAGTACGTACAATGCAGATTTGGTGATGAGGGTCTAACTAACAAACAGATGCTCAGTTTGATCACTGGTGAGGCTCTTGAATAATTATTGTTTCAAAGCTTGATATTGCTTTACGGGGCGGCAGTGGCTCAGTGGTTCATGTAGGTTGTCTACAAACCGGAAGGCTGGTGGTTCAATCCCCGGTTCCACCTGACCAAGTGTCGAGGTGTCCATGAGCAAGACACCTAACCCCAACTGCTCCTGACGAGCTGGATGGCGGCGTGCATGGCTGACACCGCCGTCGGTGTGTGAATGGATGAATGTGAGGCAAGATGTAAAGTGCTTTGGATGGCCATGGGTCTGTTAAAAGTGCTATATAAATGCAGTCCATTTGCCATGATGGTAATTTTTTATTTTTTTTACTCTATATGTAATGTTTTTAAGCACATTTTGTTGTAAAGGTTGTGTTATGATTTCAGTCAAGAGTGTTTCATTTTCTCTCCGGTGAAGTTTCTTCCAATATGTACAACTTGTTTTTGGCGTATAGAATTAATTCTACAAAACATTTTCAGTTTCTTAACAAACTGATACACAAATTAGGCAAACTAAGAAAGTTCCACAACACTATGTTAATACTCAGCCTGTTTGATGAAAGCTCAGACCAACTTTAATTATGTTGATACAAAATTTTGATTATACTAAAAAAAAGTTTTTTTAACTTCTGATTTTTTTTAACCTATTTACCTTTATCTTGAAAAATAACTATAAAACGAAGACCTGCATCTGAAAAATGTACAATCTACTGAGAAAGGAAATCTGCTCATACAAACATTTAGCATACATATCATTCAAATGATGTCTTCTGACTAGTTTTACAACATAAATTAATCAATGTCTTTGCAATGCTTGTTGAACTGTATTAGCAGTGTCCTATACTTTTTTGATACTGTAGGTAAGTCTTCTATCTGTTTCTGAAGAGCCAAATGCAGTTATATGTCAGACTCAGATGTGAAATTCTTTCACATAGATATGAATGAGATATGAGATACATTGAGTTTCTTATCAGATTAGTAGGACTTCAATGAAACTGGCCTAAACATGTCATACTAATCTGAAATTAAAATGAGAAATCAGAGAGAATTTTTCTTGCGTGTGTTCACACACATAAGGATTTGTTTACTGAGTACTTATATACATAGATTATATATCATAGGGAGATGAATTTGTCTGTTCTATTTCTTGTACGAGTACAAAGAAGAATGCCAGAACCAATGAAATGTCAACGTAAACGCTTTCATCCTTTCATCCTGTTCTCTACCACTTCTGCAGTGAGCTTAAAATTATACCTAATGGAAATTTTGCAAAAGGTATGACCATTATGACTCACAAAACACATGCTAAATATATTACCACATGTCAGGTGAAAAAAAAGTCAGTTCAAAGTGATACATTTAATCAACAGACGTTGACCACTTGAGTGAAAGAAAAAAGAGTTAGTGTGCATTACAGGTTTTGAATTATTTGCATTTATTGTATGTGCAGCACATGTATAACCACGCACACGCACACCCCAGCTGAAACAAACTTAACCACATTCACATCATACGTCTCAGCAAATGTCGCTTCACAAGAGGTGAAGCTAGAAATAGAGCAAAGTTCTGCACCACATGCCTAGCATTGTTTATCTGCTCATATAATAGTTCTAACCACAGCTCTCTAGAACAAGCAGTGGAAATCTACAAAATTACCTTCTGTAACTTTAAAGGGATCCCATGGTGTTGAGACTTGTATGGCTTAATGTAACATAAATGATGTCTCTTACTGAAATATGTCGTGGAAAACCCATGAAAGATCCACGTTATTTAAAAAATCCATTATATCTTTGGACAATGGGCGGCGCCATTTTGTTTGCGTTCTAGGTTGATGACGTAGAATGGTTGCACTCTGCAATCAACTGGCGCTACCCGTAGCTATTTTTACCACATTTTCACACACCTCGAAAAAATGTTTCAGAGTTAAACAAAACCAATCAGTTGCTTAGTAATTGCATTTAAAACACTCAAACACTGCACACAAACACTCTCACACACTCATACACACCAACAAATTGCGCGCCCACACACACACACACACATATCTGACAGACTGCTCTGTTCTCAATCGAGATGTGTTATGGGCTGCCCTCGTCAGTCTCCACGATAGGGGCTGAATCTGAAATCGCCCCCTATAACCTCATTCACAATTCCCTACGTTATCCACTAATTCAGTTCACTTGATGAGTGAATAAAAACGAGTGAGTGAATTCGGACAGCCGCTGTGTGTACATCAGCTGTACACTCATTATTGCGGTTCAATGTGGGATTGAATGAGTGCACTCAATAATGTCCACTATGGTTTTGGACACCACTACAAATGGCTGTCCCCTCAAATAGTGCCCTTTTTGAGGGTATAGGGGGCAATTTCGGATTCAGTGCTGGTCTGCCGAATCGGAACCAGGTGACAAACTAGGCAAGTCAACCTCATGTATAACATTACAGCTGATTGAGTGTGTGTGCGTGCACAGTGCGTGGATGTGTGTGTGTGTGTGTGTGTGTGAGAGAGAGAGAGAGAGAGAAAGAGAGAGAGTTTGTGTGTCACGTGTGTTTTAAATGCAATTACAAAGCAATTGATTGGTTTTGTTCAACTCAAACCTTTTTCGAGGTGTGTTGTGGTAAAAATAGCTACAGGTAGCACCAGTTGATTGCAGAGTGCAACCATTCTACGTCATCAACCAAGAACACAAACAAAATGCCGCTGCCCATTGTCCAAATATATAATGGATTTTTTTAAATAACGTGGATCTTTCATGGGTTTTCTACTACATATTTCAGTAAGAGACTTAATTTATGTTATATTAAGCCATACAAGTTTTGACACCATGGGATCCCTTTAAGAAAACAGCACAAATTTGCTTGCCCAGTGAGAGCAATTATTATAAACTCTTCAAACATGTAATTGCTTTATAACAAGCCTAGTTTAAAATCTTGTGCAAACTGGTAAAACTTGTGCAAGGTAATAAGCAAGGAGTTTGTTATGGCCACATAATTGAATTAGGGCCTGATTTCGAATTATAATGTGAACAAATGGCATTTCATTTAGGAATGATTGTAATGCTTTAAAGGGATAGTTCACCCACAAATTAGCCCATGATTTACTCACCCTCAGGTGTAGGCCTATATGACATTCCTTTTTCAGACGAATGCAATCAGAGTTATATTAAAACATTTCCTGGCTTTTCCATGCTTTATAATGGCAGTGAATGGCTGTTACTGTTTTTTCCATAAAAGTGCATCTCTCCATCATAAAACTGCTCCACTTGGATCCGGGGGTTAATAAAGGCCTTCTGAAGCGAAAGCGATGCATTTGTGTGAGAAAAATATCTGTATTTAAAACTTTATAAACTAAAAATAACTAGCTTCTGGCAGCCGGCCGTATGCAAGTTGACTTACGGAGAAGATGTAACCCCTGACCTAATGCATGCGTATTAATGAACACGGAAGCGCAGAGGATAATGGAAAACAAAACACCATTCATGAAATAGTCTAAAACGAGAATATTTAAAGAGAAATGTAATTTTTATGTTGAGGCGGCAGGGGTGTTGTCGGCAGCTGAATGTAACTAATAAATTAACTTGTAATCTAACTTAGTTACTTTTAAAATCAAGTAATCTGTAAAGTAACTAAGTTACTTTTTAAAGGATCAGCAATCAGTAATCAGATTACTTTTTCAAAATAAATGTGGCAACACTGCACACAGGGTACTCCATTTAATTTCAGTTGTTTGTCCAACTGAAAACAAATCAAGACGCATTTCATTTTTTGAATTTGTAAAGTCTTGGAATGCAACTTGTCATATGATATCTTTATGTGGAGAACAGAGTTGATCTTAATTTTTTAATCGCTGAAATGATGATCCCGCCGCTCCCTGAACACACACACACTCCACTCAGTCATATCTCATGATACACCCGACTCTTTAGGATGATGCAATCGGTCACGAGGCCCACGAGAGTCAATGGTATTTTACAATCAAAGCTGACATAATGATGCAATTGGTCACGAGACATTCGACAGCCAATGCTGTCAAAGCTGACGTGACGTTTCTTCAGGCAGCAATTTTTTAAATGTGTTCATGAACTTCGGTGGATGGACTCGACGCTGATCGCTTTTGGGGATTTTCTTCACACAAATCAATCTTTTGGCCTCGGAACACTTGGAATTTTTGTACTTTTTGAATAAATTGTGGCTGCAGTCGTATCTGCCTGTTATATCCTCTTTTTTATAATACACAAATGGGTAGGTTTAGGGATAGGGTTGGGTTACGTGTTCAAAACGTGCCTGAATAGTGTAAATAAAACAGGAAAATAAATGTAAATACAATTATGTTGGCTGATTAAATTGAGAATCACACTGCATGTCATAATGGCAAAAGCATTACCCAATATATTGTTTCATCATGACGATAACCATGCCCAACACGTCTGTATATGAGGCCAAAGGTTTCTAATTGAAATCAATGGAGTACTACGTGTCGAAAAACGACGATGTGATGAACAGGAGTGAGACCTTGTTGGTATTTGTAGGAGTTTCCCTTTCAGGCGCAAAATTAATGGGAGGAGAGTAAATTAATTCCGCAAGGTGATTTACAAAGGTTTGTGCTTGTAAATGTACAGGTTTTTGCGCCATTATTTACTGCCCAAAAAAGCATGTCTAAAACCAGACGCTAACGGGTAGATTGTGTTGGTCATTTTGGAAATGATCCAGCTGCGTCTCTGCTTTAATTTGCGCATCGTCAGTAAACAGCTCTCACGCTTATTTGCAAATCTGGCCCTTGATATTATTGCATTTGACAAAATGTCCCAACTTTCTTATCAGATTAGTAGGACTTCAATGAAACTGGCCTAAACATGTCATACTAATCTGAAATTAAAATGAGAAATCAGAGAGAATTTTTCTTGCGTGTGTTCACACACATAAGGATTTGTTTACTGAGTACTTATATACATAGATTATATATCATAGGGAGATGAATTTGTCTGTTCTATTTCTTGTACGAGTACAAAGAAGAATGCCAGAACCAATGAAATGTCAACGTAAACGCTTTCATCCTTTCATCCTGTTCTCTACCACTTCTGCAGTGAGCTTAAAATTATACCTAATGGAAATTTTGCAAAAGGTATGACCATTATGACTCACAAAACACATGCTAAATATATTACCACATGTCAGGTGAAAAAAAAGTCAGTTCAAAGTGATACATTTAATCAACAGACGTTGACCACTTGAGTGAAAGAAAAAAGAGTTAGTGTGCATTACAGGTTTTGAATTATTTGCATTTATTGTATGTGCAGCACATGTATAACCACGCACACGCACACCCCAGCTGAAACAAACTTAACCACATTCACATCATACGTCTCAGCAAATGTCGCTTCACAAGAGGTGAAGCTAGAAATAGAGCAAAGTTCTGCACCACATGCCTAGCATTGTTTATCTGCTCATATAATAGTTCTAACCACAGCTCTCTAGAACAAGCAGTGGAAATCTACAAAATTACCTTCTGTAACTTTAAAGGGATCCCATGGTGTTGAGACTTGTATGGCTTAATGTAACATAAATGATGTCTCTTACTGAAATATGTCGTGGAAAACCCATGAAAGATCCACGTTATTTAAAAAATCCATTATATCTTTGGACAATGGGCGGCGCCATTTTGTTTGCGTTCTAGGTTGATGACGTAGAATGGTTGCACTCTGCAATCAACTGGCGCTACCCGTAGCTATTTTTACCACATTTTCACACACCTCGAAAAAATGTTTCAGAGTTAAACAAAACCAATCAGTTGCTTAGTAATTGCATTTAAAACACTCAAACACTGCACACAAACACTCTCACACACTCATACACACCAACAAATTGCGCGCCCACACACACACACACATATCTGACAGACTGCTCTGTTCTCAATCGAGATGTGTTATGGGCTGCCCTCGTCAGTCTCCACGATAGGGGCTGAATCTGAAATCGCCCCCTATAACCTCATTCACAATTCCCTACGTTATCCACTAATTCAGTTCACTTGATGAGTGAATAAAAACGAGTGAGTGAATTCGGACAGCCGCTGTGTGTACATCAGCTGTACACTCATTATTGCGGTTCAATGTGGGATTGAATGAGTGCACTCAATAATGTCCACTATGGTTTTGGACACCACTACAAATGGCTGTCCCCTCAAATAGTGCCCTTTTTGAGGGTATAGGGGGCAATTTCGGATTCAGTGCTGGTCTGCCGAATCGGAACCAGGTGACAAACTAGGCAAGTCAACCTCATGTATAACATTACAGCTGATTGAGTGTGTGTGCGTGCACAGTGCGTGGATGTGTGTGTGTGTGTGTGTGTGTGAGAGAGAGAGAGAGAGAGAAAGAGAGAGAGTTTGTGTGTCACGTGTGTTTTAAATGCAATTACAAAGCAATTGATTGGTTTTGTTCAACTCAAACCTTTTTCGAGGTGTGTTGTGGTAAAAATAGCTACAGGTAGCACCAGTTGATTGCAGAGTGCAACCATTCTACGTCATCAACCAAGAACACAAACAAAATGCCGCTGCCCATTGTCCAAATATATAATGGATTTTTTTAAATAACGTGGATCTTTCATGGGTTTTCTACTACATATTTCAGTAAGAGACTTAATTTATGTTATATTAAGCCATACAAGTTTTGACACCATGGGATCCCTTTAAGAAAACAGCACAAATTTGCTTGCCCAGTGAGAGCAATTATTATAAACTCTTCAAACATGTAATTGCTTTATAACAAGCCTAGTTTAAAATCTTGTGCAAACTGGTAAAACTTGTGCAAGGTAATAAGCAAGGAGTTTGTTATGGCCACATAATTGAATTAGGGCCTGATTTCGAATTATAATGTGAACAAATGGCATTTCATTTAGGAATGATTGTAATGCTTTAAAGGGATAGTTCACCCACAAATTAGCCCATGATTTACTCACCCTCAGGTGTAGGCCTATATGACATTCCTTTTTCAGACGAATGCAATCAGAGTTATATTAAAACATTTCCTGGCTTTTCCATGCTTTATAATGGCAGTGAATGGCTGTTACTGTTTTTTCCATAAAAGTGCATCTCTCCATCATAAAACTGCTCCACTTGGATCCGGGGGTTAATAAAGGCCTTCTGAAGCGAAAGCGATGCATTTGTGTGAGAAAAATATCTGTATTTAAAACTTTATAAACTAAAAATAACTAGCTTCTGGCAGCCGGCCGTATGCAAGTTGACTTACGGAGAAGATGTAACCCCTGACCTAATGCATGCGTATTAATGAACACGGAAGCGCAGAGGATAATGGAAAACAAAACACCATTCATGAAATAGTCTAAAACGAGAATATTTAAAGAGAAATGTAATTTTTATGTTGAGGCGGCAGGGGTGTTGTCGGCAGCTGAATGTAACTAATAAATTAACTTGTAATCTAACTTAGTTACTTTTAAAATCAAGTAATCTGTAAAGTAACTAAGTTACTTTTTAAAGGATCAGCAATCAGTAATCAGATTACTTTTTCAAAATAAATGTGGCAACACTGCACACAGGGTACTCCATTTAATTTCAGTTGTTTGTCCAACTGAAAACAAATCAAGACGCATTTCATTTTTTGAATTTGTAAAGTCTTGGAATGCAACTTGTCATATGATATCTTTATGTGGAGAACAGAGTTGATCTTAATTTTTTAATCGCTGAAATGATGATCCCGCCGCTCCCTGAACACACACACACTCCACTCAGTCATATCTCATGATACACCTGACTCTTTAGGATGATGCAATCGGTCACGAGGCCCACGAGAGTCAATGGTATTTTACAATCAAAGCTGACATAATGATGCAATTGGTCACGAGACATTCGACAGCCAATGCTGTCAAAGCTGACGTGACGTTTCTTCAGGCAGCAATTTTTTAAATGTGTTCATGAACTTCGGTGGATGGACTCGACGCTGATCGCTTTTGGGGATTTTCTTCACACAAATCAATCTTTTGGCCTCGGAACACTTGGAATTTTTGTACTTTTTGAATAAATTGTGGCTGCAGTCGTATCTGCCTGTTATATCCTCTTTTTTATAATACACAAATGGGTAGGTTTAGGGATAGGGTTGGGTTACGTGTTCAAAACGTGCCTGAATAGTGTAAATAAAACAGGAAAATAAATGTAAATACAATTATGTTGGCTGATTAAATTGAGAATCACACTGCATGTCATAATGGCAAAAGCATTACCCAATATATTGTTTCATCATGACGATAACCATGCCCAACACGTCTGTATATGAGGCCAAAGGTTTCTAATTGAAATCAATGGAGTACTACGTGTCGAAAAACGACGATGTGATGAACAGGAGTGAGACCTTGTTGGTATTTGTAGGAGTTTCCCTTTCAGGCGCAAAATTAATGGGAGGAGAGTAAATTAATTCCGCAAGGTGATTTACAAAGGTTTGTGCTTGTAAATGTACAGGTTTTTGCGCCATTATTTAGTGCCCAAAAAAGCATGTCTAAAACCAGACGCTAACGGGTAGATTGTGTTGGTCATTTTGGAAATGATCCAGCTGCGTCTCTGCTTTAATTTGCGCATCGTCAGTAAACAGCTCTCACGCTTATTTGCAAATCTGGCCCTTGATATTATTGCATTTGACAAAATGTCCCAACTTTCCGGAAATGGGTTTTGTTGAATGACTTGCTGTAGTCTGCATTACTTACAGATGAAGCGTATGATGAACGGGTCTTCCAGCAATCTTAATGGCCTTCAGATGGCTAAATCAGTAGAGCAATGCAAGGCCATATGTTTGAGTCCCAGGGAAAGCAAGAACTGATAAAATGTGTACTTTGAATACAATGTAAGTCGCTTTGGATAAAAGTGTCTGCTAAAAGCATAAATGTAAATGTGATAAATTGTGTGATGTGTAGTGCAGATGCAGCATGAATAATATGCTCTTGCAGTTTTTAAAACTTGGCATCCCCCCTCCCCCCTTTTTTGTTAGCCTTATTTTTTATAATAGATTTCGTTTTTTATTTGAATATCATTTGTTTGTCACTTTTGTTGTTTTGAGTGTTTAGTGTTCTCTTTGGTGAAGTTTCTAATATTAGTAATGTTTGACCTTGTGGGGACATTTGGTGGTGTCCATGAGGAAAACTGCTTATAAATCATGTAAAATGCAGAATGTTTTCTGTGATGTTTCAGGGTATAGGTTTAGGGTCAGATGATAGAATATACAGTTTGTACAGTATACAAATCATTATGTCTATGGAATTTCCCCATAAAACATGAAAACACAACGTGTGTGTGTATAGGTTTGGCCATTGTGAGGGCCAAATGTCCTCACTTACACAGTATAATGACATATTATGACAACTGAAGATATTTTCCTGGTCCTCACTTGTCAAAAATGCTTCTAAATCAGCTAAAACATGTTTTTATTTAAATGTTGCACGTTTCTGTGATGAGTAGGTTTAGAGGTAGGGGTTAAGTTAGTGTCACAATTCACCAGTGTGAGTGCCCATGAGAACCACCTGAGGGCACTCCACTTCAGACTGTCACTCCACCCCGTACTTGTCACTTCATCATAAACTACATTACCCATAATCCTTTGCCCGGACTCATCATCACTCATTGTTTGCACCTGTGTCTCATTACCTCATTACCCCATTACCCCAGCCTATATAAACCATGTTCACTCTTTCATCAACTGCGAAGTCTTGTAAGTTGTATCACTGCATTTCTGAGCGTTTCCCTGGTTTCATGTCTCTGGTTTTGGATTTCTTGCCTGTTCCGTGGATTACCCGTTTGCCTGTCTCTCTTGCCTTTGTTTGCCTTATTAGACTGATTACATGTTATGACCTCTTGCCTGTTTGATGACTACGAGTGTGGATTACCCTTTAATAAAGCTGCGTTTGGATCTTCTACCTTCTGTCTCAGAGCAGTGCGTTACAGTTAGGCAACAGTAAATATCATTGACCTGAAATCAATGGAAGTCTATGCAATGTCCTCACTAATATAGTGGAACAAACGTGTGTGTGTGTTTATCTCAGCTTGCTCGGCAATGAGTTGCATTTGCAATACAAATGTAACAATAAAACAACGTTTGATTGCACTACACTGATTATTGCTGGAAAATGTGTACAAATGATCTGTAGCTGTGCTACACATTACATTCATAGAAATAGTGGTTAAAATGATATGAACTATATGCTGCTCCACAAAGAAAGTATTTTGAAATGTATGTTGAGGAAGGTCCCACTTATATTAGGTGGCCTTAACTAATATGTACTTGCATCAATACATAAGTACAATGTACTTACTGTGTTCATATTGTATTGCAAAACACTTTTGCTGATATTGAGGTGGGATACGGGTAAAGTTAGGGACAGGTGCGGTGGTATGGGTAAGTTTAAGGGTAGGGTTAGGTGTAAGGGAAGTGTCAACAGTGTAATTATAATTGTAACTACAGAAATTAATTGCGTATGTAATTACATGCAGGTAATTTTTAAAATATGAGTACAATGTAAAAACATGTATGTATTAATTTAAATGTTAGTACATAGTAATTAAGGCCACCTAATATAAAGTGGGTCCGTCCTATTTGATATACATGTGACAATGTTTCCGGCTTTAGAACGCCTTCACAGCATGACTGTTATAGAAACTGTATTTTAGTGCAAGCGCTGCCTATTCTGTTCAAAGTGCAGTGACTCTGTAACAGCATATTGACTGTAAGCTAGGAATAACTCAATTAGAAACGTGGAAGAAATCTTGATCTACAGCCATGGTTGGTGTGTTTCTACTTGCATGTAAGTACAGAAATGACAAAATCCTATATGTTCAATAAATTAAATCTAAACAAATGATGGTGCTGTTTGTATAATACTTTTTTCTTCTAGATATCTCAGTGAATCTATTCCTTCAAAGTCAAGGTGAATAGTGCACTAAATAAACACCTTTACAGTAAATGTAATATTGTACTTTTCAGAATGAACAAACATCCCTAACTTATTTCCTTCACAGCTCAAAAGATCAAACCAGCTAAGATTTACAGTGAAGATAGAGACATACCAGAAGGTGGTAAACTGGAGGTTACTTGCAGCACATTTGGTTTTAGAGAAAAGCCAGTTTATTTATATCTGTGTAAAGATGGTAAAGCTATAGATATGAAAAATAGACCCACTCAACAAGACATCGCCTTTAAAATACAGAGAATAGAAATGGACCATTCGGGCAACTACAGCTGTGTGTTTTCTGAAGATCAGTTGGAAATAACTGAAGTGATGGGATATGGTCAAAATAACATCTTCATAAATGTGATCGGTAAGACTTCTGCTTACATTTGTGAGTGTGTTTGGTTCCTGTGCACATATAAGACATGTTGAATAATGCACTTACTACAATATGCAATGCAGAGTAACTACAATAGACTCACTGTTGTGCAAAATTGCCTTTAATGAGAGAGAAATGTTTGATATTGTGTCTTCTCTCTACAGAATCTTTGATTAATACACAGATTAATTTGCTAAAGTCTGAGGTGGCAGTAGGAAGTGATGCTGAGTTTAACTGTGCAACATCCAATCCTATAAACAAAAACATGTCCAAGACTATGATTTTGGCTTTTCTAATCAAAAATGAAAAGCCTATTAAAGTCAATATTTGGGACACAGAAGAGATGAGGACAACATTCACCCTCAGAGAGGTCCAGATGGAAGATGCTGGAACATACAGTTGTGCTATTTTGTTGAACATTCTCCCTTACCATGGAATGAGACTTGATCGAAATAATAAAGTCAATCTTCAAATCTTTGGTAAGAGGGGAAAAAGAAAACAAACTATTTAGGGTTAATGTATTTATAAGTTTGTATGGGGAGGGGGCATGCATTCTTACTATTATGATTTACTCAGTTTAGTGAGAGAATATACCCTTCTGAAAAAGTAGTACACTTTAGCATACTTTTGAGTTGTTAATACAGACATAATGTACAGTACTTTAAAAGAATAGTTACATGTAAACTGATGTTTTCAGTGACTACATTGCATGTTAATTGCAAATAAATTAAAATGTATTATAGTTCAAATGTATAATAAATGCAATTAGCTAAACATTTTGGTGGGTAATTTTTTTTAATTTATTTTTTATTTTTTACCCACTTAAGTAGGACCAAAGTCCCTTTAAGACGAGTAATTTCACTCGGCAGTCATCTTTGAAACACCTCCCGGGCATGCAAGTGCAGCTCCTATCTCTTTGAATGGGGAAAATTCAAATTCTCTAAAACTGTTTGCCAAGCTTATGATTAAATTTCACATTTAATCAGTCTCATAAATGTTGTTTCTAAACGCTCAAATCATGACAAAAAACTGGACAAAGCTAATGTTCATGCGCAGTCCTAAGTGCTTGTCTTAGAACACTGCCTGTTTCCATAGCAACTGGAACTTCCAGTGACGCAATGACTTTACTAATCAAAGATTGGCTCTTTAATTTAGAAGGCGGGGCTTAATCGCCATATTGGGCATTGCACTTTTCCTATTCATACGTAATCCGAGTGCACCGTCTATCTATATAAAGTCTTTGGTAGGACATACTTGCCAAAATCACAGCAACATTTAGTGTACCATAAATGTTTGTCAGTATAGTCGGTAGTAAGACATGTTCCTGCACTGTCAATTCTAACAAGTTCAGTTTACTTAAAAAAAAGTTTGGAAACCGATTGCCTTATTTTTGCAAAGCAAACTTAAAGAGACAATAAAGTAAATTTAATAATCAGCTCAAAGTAAAGAAAGCTAACACCTCCCAAGTAAATTAAGTAATTCATATCAAGTTAATTTAATGCCAATTCTAGTTAACATACTCTAGAATATTTACTAATATTTACTTAAGATTTAATAGTAAGATTGCTTGAGTAGTTCCATTTAACTAACAGTGTTATATTATGTCCTGCAAACATCTTAAATACTATTATTCTCAAGATAGTTTTAATCTCTCATTTTCAGCTATGGCGACTTAAAAAACTACGTGCAATCGGTTTCCACATTTTCTTTAAGTAAATTGAACTTATTTTTAGTAGTTCAACTAGCATTGAATGCACTTAACACTCAATTAGGTAAGCTTAATTGCATCAAGTTGTTCTTATTTAAACCATTTAAGTTTTGTCAACTTAATCCTATCTGTGATCTGAGGAAGTGTACTCCCAGAATGCATTGCGGCATGAATAAATTAATTGCTTTTTTTTGTACAATTTTATTTGCTGTCTTTTGTCAGTATAACCCCAATAACGACAGCAAATAAATTGTAATGGTCTTATTAAGTAAAAAAAAAAAATATATATATATAGTTGTTATATATCATGAATATATTATTTTTTTTTATTTTTTTTATTTTATTTTTTATTACTTCCCTTCCTTTGAAATCAAAGAACTGTGATTGATTTGATGCATCGCTGCATTGGAAGATAATTACAATAATATAAATTAAGTTCTAAGTGCCCAACCATAGGGAACACTAATCACCGTAATGGTGAGAAATTTTAGGAAATCAACATGAATTTATGAAGTCATGTGACATTCTCCCATAATTTTAAGTTGTATTGTCAATAACATTCAAGATGACTGGAAAATAAGTGAATGCAACTAAGAAGAACGATGACTAATAGTAAAAGGTCTATTAAGAATTGCCCCGCCTCAAAAAACTTTTGCCCCGCCTGTTTGTTTTTTGTTTGCTTTGGCAAAATGGTACTCAAACCAGTAAAGTAATGTTTACTTGGGTTTTCTGAGTAACAAGGGCATAGCATGCAAATTGTTCAGATTACTAAATTGTTTTAAGTAAGTTCAACAAATTATTGGACATTAAGTAAAGTTCACTAAAAAGTCTTGGTAGAACAAACAACAATCATGTCCAAAAACATAGTCCTAACCCTATCCCTAAACCAACTTATCCCTAAAATCAGTGGGAAATTATAATTATGTTAATAATAATGGTGTATAAGCTCCTAACCATTGTTGTAAGCCTAAACTTGACATTAACTGCAAGCTATCCCTCAAATCTGATTGGTTGATTGGAATGTTTACTTAGTGAAATCATGCACTGTACAGTAAAATACACTTTAATGCAATATTTTTTTAAACTTTATTGATGTGTATTTAAATATATCTACACATTTGATGCAATTTATTATTTAAAATATATATTAGCTTTAAATAATGTTGAACAACACATCACAGTTAAAATTAAAACCAAGTACTTTAAATGTGATTTAGTATGGTAGTCAACATACGAAAATAAATGTCCTTCTTTAAAGCATAACAAAACATTATAATGAATGAGGTACTTAATGTGTTAAAGGGTTAGTTCATCTCAAAATGAACATTCTATCATAATTTACCCACCCTCAAGTTATTCCAAACCCGTAAGACTTTTGTTTATTCTCGGAACACAAATTAAGATATCTTGCGGAAGCTCAAACGTGCTTTAATACGAGAATGAACCTCATTGGTTCTCACACGTCAACTGGCCTTTTATTTCATTAATATCATATTAACTGCAAAAATAGTTTAGAACAAATACTTTTAAGATTTTAAGTACACTACAAATACACATTCAATAAGCACACCTCTTTTTTACAAGGGTTAATTACAGTATTATATTGATCATAATTAAGCAAACTGACGAAATAAGACATTTTTCTGTTTCTGGATTTCCTTTGACAGTGCACAGCAGCTTTGACAAAGTCATAATTGTCATAATGTGCTCTTCCATAATGTTGCTTCTCATTTTGTTTCTGGGAATTTGGGCAGTGATCCGAAAGCGAGGTACTGCAGAGGCACTTTCTCTACAACTGCAAACATTGACACGTTTCACTTTCTTAAAAGGTTCTGTTTAAATCCTAATACTCAATTTTGTTTCTAATAGGATGCCTTGGATTCCACAAGGAAAGGTCTGTTTGAGAATGCTTTTTTAATTGAAGTATACTTGATTTAGGACAATTTTGATGATTTTCTATTCAACAGATCCTTGAATGAAACAGAGCTCAGAGGAGAAGGGTTCAATGAAGGTATTCATTGTACGGTTCTTGTTGCTTTGTTAAATTATTTCCTATATTGACAACACAAGGTTTGGATAGTGCCAGAAGTATTGGGGGAAAGAGAGGGGGTGTAAATGGGTACACTGTCACTAAACATAATGACTGAGCTCATGAATATTTATTAACTTGTGTTGTTTAGTAATCGTTCTACATTGTCATTCTTAAAAGTTTTGCTTAGATTTTTCTGTTCATAAATGTAAGTGACAATGGCATATTTCAAAGGGGTAGTTTGCCCAAGAATGACAGTTTTTTCATCATTCCATCCCTGTATGAATTCTCTGGAACGTAAAAGAAGATTAGTATCAGAAGAATGTCAGGGTCCAAATAATATTGGATTCCACTGACTTTTATTGAATGAACAAAACGTCTCGGTTACGTATGTAACCCTCGTTCCCTGAGGAGGGAACGGAGACGTACGTTAGTGACTAACGAATGGGGGTTTCGCCTAGAAGCCAATTACCTTCGAGGTGTTTAACAGCACCCAATGGCGTGCCAATGCCATGGGCATGCGGAATTTGCATGCGTAACTCCGCCCCACCTCGTGGGTATATAAGGAAGTACGCTAGCAACATCGCATTATGTATCTGCTGCGGAGCCAAGATCTGAACTCTGCGTTCCAGCAGCACAGCTGACGTGGCAGAGGAACGTACGTCTCCGTTCCCTCCTCAGGGAACGAGGGTTACATACGTAACCGAGACGTTCCCTTTCGTTCAGTCACTACGACGTACGTTAGTGACTAACGAATGGGGGTTCCAATATAACCGCGCCACTCAGCTGTCATCCAGTGCCCTGCGTAAGTATGAGATCCCGCCACTTAAGGCTGTAGGACTCCCACTTAACACAGGATTACCAAGGTAAACTGGGAAGCATATCCCAGTGAGGGAATGCCAATGATGCCTACCCGTGGGGAGGACTTAGAGAGTACACATATGACCCGCTGTGGGCTGCATATGGGAAACTGCTCGGGTTATGTATATAACCCTTGTTCCCTGAGAAGGGGAACGAGCACTGCATCGGAACGACGCTTTGGGGATGCTCCCTTAGCATCAGCGAATCTGAAACCAGAATGCCAACTAGGCCAATCCGATTGGTGTGCGTGATGACGTCATTGTGACGGCATACCCGGAAGTATAAAAGGGGAGCTGGAACGTAATGGCGGTAGTAATTGCTCTGAAGCATGCGCTCCAGGCGCGCCGAGGTGTGGCGTCGGGATGCAGTGCTCGTTCCCCTTCTCAGGGAACAAGGGTTATATACATAACCCGAGCAGTTCCCTTTCGAGGGAACTCGCACTGCATCGGAACGACGCTTTGGGGAACGAGTACCCACTAGGCCACACCGAAGGGTAGCAGCTGCCCTAGTGTGAAGCCGGAGACCGGGCACAGCTAGGACTGGAGCACCCTAGCACCAGGCGTCGTAGGGAGATCCAGGCTATAGAACCTGATAAAAGTGTGTGGGGTAGCCCACCCGGCCGCCTCGCAGATATCCTGCAAGGGGACCCCAGAAAGAAGGGCCACCGAAGAGGCCATGCCTCTGGTGGAATGAGCCCTCACGGCCACAGGTGAAGGCAAACTGCGCACCTGGTAGGCCATGGTAATCGCCTGGACAATCCAATTACTGATTGTCTGAGTAGACGCAGGCAATCCCTTCTTAGGTGAGCCAAAACACACCAACAGTTGTTGCGATCTCCTCCACTGTGCAGACTTCACCAGATAAACTCTAAGGGCCCTAACCGGGCAGAGTAGGTGAAGCCTCCCCTCTTCCGCCGTCACGTGAGGTGGAGGATGGAATGCCTGCAGGACCAATGACCTGACCACCCTTGAAGGCACCTTAGGCACGTAGCCCGGCCTAGGGTGTAAGATGGCTTTTACTCCTCCCGGGGCAAACTCCAGGCAGGTCGGCGTTACCGCCAAGGCCTGGAGATCTCCCACTCTCCTAAGAGAGGTAATGGCAAGGAGAAAAGCCACCTTAAGGGTGAGGTCCTTTGGTCCAGCCGACTCCAATGGTTCGAAGGGGGCCTCAGCCAATCCTTCAAGAACCACTGCCAGGTCCCAGGTTGGAACTCTGGAATGAGCCGCAGGCCTCATCCTCCGAGCCCCACGGAGGAATTGTACAACCAGATGGTACCTACCCAGAGGCCCATCACCCATAGGAGCGTGGAAAGCCGCAATGGCAGCCACGTACACCTTGAGTGTGGACGGGGTAAGCCCTGCAGAGAAGCGATCTTGGAGGAACTCCAGCACTGAAGCCACCGGGCAGTTAATTGGGTCCACCTCACGCTCCCTGCACCAAGTGGAAAATACATTCCACTTGAGGCTGTACAGTCTCCTCGTAGACGGAGCCCTGGAACTGAGTAAGGTCTCTATCACCTCCGCCGATAGGCCAGCCTCTAGGTACCTGGTCCCCTCAGGGGCCAGACCCACAGGTTCCAAATCTCCGGGCGGGGGTAAAATATCGTACCCGCTGCCTGAGATAGGAGATCCCTCCTCAGAGGAATCTCCCACGGCTGACCTGTTAGCAGAGCTATGATATCCGAGAACCAAACTCGAGTCGGCCAACGGGGTGCTACCAGAAGTAGATTGACCCCCTGTCGCCTGACCCTCTCCAGGACTCCCGGAAGCAGAGCAATCGGGGGAAATGCGCACAGACACAGCCTCGGCTACGTCTGAACCATGGCATCCAACCCCAGCGAGGCTGGATGCGTGAGGAAAAACCACAGTGGGCAGTGGGACGTCTCTCGAGACGCAAATAATCCACTTCCACTGGGCCGAACCTCTTGCATATGGCCTCCACCACCTCTGGGTGGAGTCGCCACTCCACGGGCCTCAGCCCCTGCCTCGGCAGGATGTCTGCTCCCTGATTTTGGACCCCCGGGACATACATTGCCCTGATGGACAACAGTTTCCCTTGGGACCACAGGAGGATGTGATGCGCCAGTCTGCAAAGAGGGCGCAACCTCAAACCCCCCTGCCGTGCCCCAACCAGTGAGGGAGGCGTCTGTTGAAATGGATTCCCGGCAACAGGACGCCATATGACTAGGGAACGAAGGCCACTGCGCGTTACCCTGATCATACAGAATGGATTTCCCCTCAAGGAAAGCCACCTGGTTTACTTCCATGTCAGGACATGGTGGCCGCGGAGGTCCGGGAAAAAGCTCCTCAGAGCTTTGTAGACCGCCAGCATTTCCAGGCAGAAGATGTGCCAGGAGAAATGCCTGGTCTCCCACAGACCTCTCGCAAAGCGGCCGCCATGACCACGTCCCAGCCAGTGAGGGAGGCGTCTGTTGAAACGGATTCCCGGCAACAGAACGCTCCCAACACTGGCCCTTGGGACAGAAACCAAGGTTTCTTCCATATGACTAGGGAACGAAGGCCACTGCGCGTTACCCTGATCATACAGAATGGTTTTCCCCCCGAGGAAAACCCCTTGATTCCCAGCTACCACTGTAAGGGTCTCATGCAGCAGGCCAAGAGATATTCTGTTGGACGCAGCCGTAGTGTTGTTTTCGTCAACGAAAAGTATGACTAAATATCTTCGTCAACGAACCTTTATAACGTGACGAAAACGAGACGAGACGCAACGTAAATGCTGGTCATGTGACGATGACGAATAAAAACGAGACTAAATGTGGTTCACAAAATAAAAACTATGCTAAAATGTCTCTTCATTTTCGTTGACGAAAATGAGACGAGACGAAAAGTCGTGTTTTTATTTTGCAGTATTTCTGTGCGTCTCATTCAGGGGCTGCATCAGGACGCACTGCGCAGACGCAGGTGACATCACTCTCTTCAAACCCCACTCGCGCGGCATTTTAGCAGATTTAGCTCCGGTGAGTGAATGAGATGGTCGGGCAGTCGGGGTTCGTAAGCACTATTCGGACGGTAATTGTTTGTCCAGCGGTCGTAAGGTGTTTTCATCATTTACAGGAGCTAGTCAGTGCTTTTATTGTCGTCTTAATGCAGAATATCAGTGTTTTTCTCCCACCACCCGTGTAAAAATCTCCGGCCGAATGACCTAAGTTAACTGAATTACTGTTTGACAAACACCAGGTCGTGTGGTGCCGTCTGAATCCACATCTCTGAGTTTTCAATCACTTCAGAATTCACGGTTTATATCCTTTTTGGCCACTGCAGACTGCAGAGCACCGTGCGGTTGTGCTTCGCTGTTATTTGGAAGCATTTTAAAGATCTAGAATTGTATTACTGAAATATTGGCAAGTATTTACAAGAGCAAGATATTTCATCACCGCTCAAAAAAAGAAAGAAAAGCACGTAAACATTTGAAATGGGCCGTTATAACGGCAGCAATTATAACTTATATGTTAAAATAACCGCAGCATTATGATTGCCTCATAAGCGAATAAGAGGCTATATTCACTTATTTCCACTCATTTCCATGTGGAATAAAATTACATCCTTTATTTTGAGATAAAATACAAGACAGAAAAACATTTTAACTATAATGTGGGTCTAATTTTAAACATATTTAAATAATTAAATAATAATTATATTATTTTCCTATTATTAAATTAAATATGCATTTATTCTTATTAAGACATTTGGAAAAACTTGTATTACATTGAAGTGGAAAATAAAACGGGTGTTGTGGAAAAAGATGGGGAGAAATGTGGCCACAAATATCACAGGAAAAAACACCACAAACCTTAAGAGACATCTCAATGTTTTAATTTATTTTATTTAAATGTATGTGTGTGTACTTCTAACATGTTTAGTTGGTAAAATAAATATGTTGTAACTTCAAATCAGAGTGTCTTCCGTGTCTGGAATGGATGTATTCTTGAGTCTATAAGGTAACAATAATATAATAAGATAACATTGTTTGAAATGGGTTTGGCTAAAAGAAGATTTTGGTTTTCTCTATAATACGTACTTATACTATATTGACTGGGTTAAATAGAATTGCATTACTAAAAAGAGACTAAAATAAAATTTTTCATTGACTAAAACGTCATCAGTTCTCGTCGACTAAAACTAGACGAAAATAGTCAAAGATAATTCTGACTAAAATAAGACTAAAATGCTCAGACTTTTAGTCGACTAAAACTTGACTAGACTAAAAAGAGTATGACTATGACTAAAACTAATAAAAACTAAAATGACAGCTTGACACAAAGACTAGACTAAAACTAAAATTAAAACAGGCCGCCAAAAACAACACTACGCAGCCGCAATGAGCCCCAGCAGACCTTAAACTGCTTCACAGTGATGCTGTGGCCTATCTTCATTTTAGAGACCACCGCCCGTATGGACTCGATACGTTCGGGAGACAATTGTGCCCACAACGTAGAGAATCCCATACGACTCCCAGGAACACAGTTCTCTGCTCCATCTTAGATGAATATCCAGTTCACAAGTTAAACACGCTTGGGTGACAGAATTAAAGTATCCAACTTATCAAAGTCGGATAACATGACACTCAATTCCTCGGAATTAAATGCCATCATAATCACCAAACCCGTGCAACCTGATCTGAATAATAGGCTGAATAAAAAATATATCTAACTCCTCAAAGTCAGATAATATTTTAATTTAATTCCTCAGAATTAAATGCAGCCACAATAAGGTGAAACATAGTCTGAATGATAGGCTAAATATCTAACTCCTCAAAGTCAGATTATATTTTATTTAATTCCTTAGAATTAAATGTAGCCGTAATTAATCAGACAACACTGTTTTATTTGTATTATACGGACTCATAGACCCCGTGTTGCCTCAGCAACGTGGTTCAAGCCGTCATAATACAATTGGTTTTCATCTCTCGAGAAAAAAGCCAAACAGTGTCACACAATACGGTGAAACATGGTCTGAATGACAGGCTGAATATCTAACTCCTCAGAGTCAGATCATATCTCATTTAAATCCTCAGACTTAAATGCAGCCATATCAGACAATACTGATTTAACATACAATACGGACTCGCCATTAAGCCAACCAGTATCTCATGCACACCGATCGCGTGTGTTCACTTTAATTGCAGACCCATAACCTGCGCGCTGCCTTTTTTTTTTTTTTTCTAATCGCGAGATGGAATCTTGCATATTTAAGAAGTGCTAATAACTTTGACTGCCTCGATGCTGACCACGTCTAATTCCTCAGAATCAGACCGCTCACACATCAGGTCCTCCGCCCCGGGGGAAGAAGCCGCAGCGCGGGCTTCCACACGGGGAAGGAGAACATCTGAACTGTCAGATAAAGACTGGGAAGATGCCTCAGCAGTCCCAGTCCCGCTGACAGTCCATCCGTGAGCCCCATGACCAGCCGCACCGCCTCGGCGGATGCGAGACCGATCCACGGGGCTCACGAGGCTGGCCGGCCTCATCGAGCACGGCCAGCCGAGAGCGGAGCACCCTGAGCGTCAGCTTCTTGTAATGCTCACAAGCGGCTCCCTCGAGAGCCGCTCGAGCATGCTGAACGCCCAGGCAGTGCACACACAGCAGGTGTGTATCCGAGCCCGACATGAAACGGGGACACGGATGCACACACTGCTTAAACTCTCTCACATCTTTCCATTTTTGCAATCACACACACTTTCACTGACATACAACAGTAAATAGACAAACAGTTTGACAGATAGCGCTTGCTGAAGAGCAATAACTGCCGCCATTACGTTCCAGCTCCCCTTTTATACTTCCGGGTATGCCGTCACAATGACGTCATCACGCACGGCAATCTGATTGGCCTAGTTGGCATTCTGGTTTCAGATTCGCTGATGCTAAGGGAGCATCCCCAAAGCGTCGTTCTGATGCAGTGCGAGTTCCCTCGAAAGGGAACTCTAGGGTACCAGCCCGAAGGTGGATTTTTAACCCTTAGGGGTGGCAGAGGCTTGCCAAGGGAAAGATACCTGCTCACTGAGGAGGCTTACGGTGGAAATACTCGTGTGGGGGTCGCCGGAGGGGAACCATGCACACGGGGCACCTGGCCGGACATGAGGGTCTGGGCTCGAAAGGGCAGACTGAACTGATGTCGGCGTCGACAGTGCTGGAGGAACTCAGGGCTCTCGTGGAGCTCACCTGAGGAGAATATCGCACGTATCCAGTCCGTGGAGTGGAGTGGCGAGCAAGCAAAGACACCAGAGCCTGGTCCATTACCGGCCCCTCGGGGTGCGAGTACATAGTCGGACACTGGCTCCACTCGGAGATTGTAGAATCTTGCGAATGTGTTAGGTGTCGCCCAGCCTGCAGCTCTGCAGATGTCTGTTAGCGAGGCGCCATGCGCTAGAGCCCAAGAGGAGGCCACACTCCGGGTGGAGTGTGCCCTCACACCAAGGGGACATGGTCGACCTTGCTGCTGGTAAGCCAAAACAATGGTGTCCACTATCCAGTGCGACAACCTCTGCTTTGAGAGAGCTCTTCCCTTCCGCTCTCCACCATAACAGACAAAGAGCTGGTCTGAGGTCCTGAAACACTGCGTCATGTCTACGTAAGCGCGGAGAGCACGTACTGGACAGAGCAATGCCAAGGCTGGGTCTGCCTCCTCCAAAGGCAGCGCTTTCAGGTTCACTACCTGATCTCTGAAGGGAGTGGTAGGAACCTTGGGCACATATCCAGGCCGGGGTCTCAGGATCACGTGAGAGTTAGCCGGCCCGAATACTAGGCACTCTTCGTCAACCGAAAATGCCTGCAGGTCCCCGACCCTCTTAAGAGAGGCCAATGCGGTCAGCAGAGCCGTCTTCATCGACAGAAACTTAATATCGACCGACCGCAAAGGCTCCAAGGGAGGCCTTTGCAGAGCACTCAAGACTACTGAGAGGTCCCTAGAGGGAACGAGAGGAGAGCGAGGAGGATTCAGTCTCCTCGCCCCCCTCAGGAACCTGATGATCAGGTCGTGCTGACTTACCTTCTTGTCCCCCAAGAGGTCGTGATGGGCAGATATTGCGGCCACATACACTTTCAGGGTGGAGGGAGACAGCCTTCGCTCCAGCCCCTCTTGGAGAAACGCAAGCACGGACCCGATCGGGCATTTCCAGGGGTCTTCTTGGCGGGAAGAGCACCAGGTTACGAAGAGGTTCCACTTCAACGCATAGAGGTGTCGTGTAGACTCTGCCCTAGCGGAAGTGATGGTGGCGACCACCGCAGGGGGGAGGCATCCGAAACCTGCCGCGTCCCATCCAGAAGCCACACGTGGAGCTTCCAGAGCGCTGGACGCGGGTGCCATAGAGTGCCCCGTCTCTGAGAGAGGAGGTCCGGTCTCAGAGGGATAGGCCAGGGGCTGTCGCAAGGAGTAGCAGTTCTGAGAACCAGGTCTGGCCGTGCCAATACGGGGCGACCAACATGACCTGCTCCTTGTCCTCCCTGATCTTGCACAGTACTCGTGCGAGAAGGCTCACTGGGGGAAACGCATATAAGCGTAGGCCCTGGGGCCAGCTGTGCGCCAGTGCATCCGTGCCGAGCGTGCCCTCGGTCAGGGAATAGTACAAGCTGCAGTGGGAAGAGTCGTGGGAGGCAAACAGATCTACCTGTGCGTCGCCGAACTGTTCCCAAATCAGCTGGACCGTCTGGGGATGGAGTCTCCATTCTCCAGGAAGTGGCTGATTCCGTGAGAGCTCGTCGGCTGCACGGTTCAGTTCTCCCGGAATGTGGATAGCACGAAGGGACCTCAGGTGCTTCTGACTCCATAAAACAAGATGGCGGGCGAGTTGAGAGATACGGCGGGAGCGTAGACCGCCCTGGTGGTTGATGTACGCTACAGTGGCCGTGTTGTCTGTCCAGACAAGTACGTGTTGACCCCTCAGCAACGCTCGGAAGTGGTGCAGGGCGAACCGTATTGCCAGCAACTCGAGGCAATTGACATGCAGAAGGCGCTGGGGTCCTGTCCAGGAGCCCGCGGCTGCTTGTCCATTGCACATGGCACCCCAGCCCATGGTGGAGGCATCTGTTGATACAACAATATGCCTGGAAACTCGTTCTAAGGACACACCGGTCCGTAGAAAGCTGAGGTTCGACCACGGAGTGAGTGTCTGTAAGCAGGCCCGGGTTACTTGGACCCGGAGCGTGCCAGACCGCCATGCCCATCTCGGGACTCGATCGCGTAGCCAGTGCTGAAGCGGTCTCATATGTAGCAATCTAAGCGGCGTCACTGCGGCTGCAGATGCCATATGCCCCAGGAGCCTCTGAAAATGTTTCAGTGGAACCGCACTCTTGCTCTCGATTTGACGGAGGCAAGTCAGCAGAGACTGCGCGCGCTCGCTCGTAAGCTGTGCGCACATGGCGACCGAGTCGATCTCCATACCGAGAAAAGAGATCCTCTGCTCGGGGCAAAGTTTGCTCTTCTCCCAGTTGACCTGAAGGCCCAGACAGGCTAAGTGGTGGAGAACCAGATCTCTGTGTTCGCAAACCTGCTCTCGAGTGTGACTCATTATGAGCCAGTCGTCGAGGTAGTTCAGGATGCGAACCCCGTGCTGCCGGAGGGGCGCAAGGGCTGCCTCGGCAATCTTCGTAAAGACGCGAGGGGACAGAGATAGCCCGAATGGGAGGACCGCGTACTGGTATGCCCGCCCCTCGAAAGCAAACCGTAGGAACGGTCTGTGTCGAGGTAGGATGGAGACATGGAAGTAGGCGTCCTTCAGGTAGATCGCTGCAAACCAATCGCCGGGACGAACGCATTCGAAAAGGCGTTTCGCTGTCAACATCTTGAACGGAAGCCTGTGTAGGTAACGGTTCAAGATGCGCAGGTCCAGGATTGGTCTTAACCCACCGGTCTTTTTGGGTACAATGAAGTAGGGGCTGTAGAACCCGGACTTCATCTCGGCTGGAGGGACAGGCTCGATCGCACCCTTCGCCAGTAGGGTGGCAACCTCCGCTCGCATGACAGGGGCATTGGCCCCGACCATAGTAAAGCGGACTCCCCGGAAGCAGGGAGGAGCCTGCGCGAACTGAATCGCGTAGCCGCGCCTGATTGTCTTCGCGACCCAGCAGGACAGCCCTGGAATCTGAAGCCAGGCTCCCAGGAACTGCACCAGCGGGGTCATTCGGACTACAGACGTACCCGGTGTGGGGCAGCGATGCAGCGTTACCGACCCGGACAAGGGAGGCTGTTGGGCGTCCCGGTGTGGGGGTGCGGTTAAAGGCTGCGTCCTGACAGAGGAGACCAGGGAAGGACGCGCGTTCCAGTGGGGTCTGCTCTGCCAGGAGGCTGGCGACAGAGAGGGATGCGAGTGGCGGGACCCGTGGGTGGCGCGCACTGTCATCACCGATCTCTGGGGGCTCAGGGATGGGAGTGTTAATTCTTTCATTGACCAGATTAGGGTGCTGCTGACCCGGGGGCCAGCAGCTGAACAAAGGATTCTCCCCCGGCCCTCCACCGGGGGAAGGAGTGGTCCTGCTACCATCTCCTGGAAAGAATTTCCCATCCCTGAGCCGTCCGTCTCAGGAGCACCGCTTGGCCTGGCATTTAGCGGGGCGTGGGGCGGCCTGAGGGGACTGGGACGCTTTCCTACGGCTTCCTCCGCGACCCGGCCCGGGTGATGGCTGCTGCTTGGACCGGGTGGGAGGGGCGGGAGCCTTAGGAGGGCGTCCTCGGCGGCGAGCAGGCTGAGGCGACTGTGCCGGCGGCTGGGTGGAAGCAGCAGCTGGCCGCCGGGGCAGTATATGCTTTATAGCCTCAGTCTGCTTCTGGGCGGTTGAAAACTGTTGGGCGAAGTTTTCAACCGCGCCGCCGAAGAGGCCAGCCTGTGATATGGAGGCATCGAGGAAACGTGTCCCGCATATCGGCCAGGTTAAGCCACAGATGTCTCTCCTGGACCACGTTTGTGGACATCACTTGACCCAGGGAGCGTGCGGTCACCTTCGTCGCCCGGAGAGCGAGGTCGGTGGCGGCACGCAGCTCATCTAAGAGCCCCGGATCAACTCCACCCTCGTGCATGTCCCTGAGGATCCTGGCCTGGTAGACCTGGAGGATCGCCATGGCATGCAAAGAGGCGGCAGCCTGCCCCGCAGCTCTGTGCGATTTCGCCACCAAGGTTGATGTGAATCGACAGGCTTTGGAGGGGTGCTTAGGATCACCACGCCACGTTGAAGCGCTCTGCGGACACAGTTGCATCGCAACAGAACGTTCAACCGGGGGGACCCCAGTGTACCCTTTGGCCGCGGCCCCATCAAGGGTGGAGAAGGCGGAGGAGACTGCAGACCGATCACGGGAAGACAACGGGGACTTCCAGGACCAGGCAATCTCCTCATGCAGCTCGGGAAAGAAAGGTATTGGGGGCGGGGACTGACTTGAGTCAGCACGGGTCCCCAAAAACCAATCGTCGAGCCGCGAGCGTTCGGGACAGGGTGGAGGGTTCCACTCTAACCCTAGACTCGCGGCTGCCCGAGACAACATGGCTGTCAGCTCTGGGTCCGACTCGGGCAATGCTGGCGCGCCCGAAGGCGGCAGCACAGCCGAGTCATCATCCTCAAGAGGACTCGAGTCCACCTTGTGATGCGGTGACCGACATCGCATCATCCTCCGGAGCGCCAAACGAAATGCGTGGGGGTGCCGGAGCAGGCCCCGCGATTTCAGCCTGGACACTCGCGGGTTGCGGAGCGCCAGAGGGGGGTGTGGCCCGAGGCATGAGCGTCGGGGCTTTGTTCCACACCGTGACCCTCAGATCACCCTGACCACCAGCCGAAGTACCGCCCACGGGGGGAACGGTAGATCGGGGTGTGGTAGAGGGGACTTTCACTTCGTTACGAAGATCCTTAAGTCTCGATCGCAGCACCGCGATGGTCATGTTCCCGCAGTGGGAACATGACTCATCCACAAACGCTGCTTGAGCATGCTGAACGCCCAAGCATACCAAGCAGAGATTGTGCCCATCAAAGGAATTCAACGACCGCCCACACCCATAAGTACACGGGCGAGAAATCCTGAAAAGGACGTGCCACGTGCAAGCTCTTTTGTGAGAGGAAGCTTCGCAGAGAACGCCGAAGCGCCCAGGGACCACAGACCAGCTGTCAGACGGACCACTGCGCAGATCAGCAGGCAGGCAGTATGCGATCACTGGAACGCGCCGTAGACACCAACGCCTCTGGAAAGCTGTTCGTCTCAAAGGCTGACAAAGACTCAGTTAGCAGGTTTGAAAGAGTGAAGAGGTTCTCTTGGCTCCAAAGCAGAAACATAATGTGATGTTGCTAGCGTACTTCCTTATATACCCACGAGGTGGGGCGGAGTTACACATGCAAATTCCGCATGCCCATGGCATTGGCACGCCATTGGGCGCTGTTAAACTCCTTGAAGGTAATTGGCTTCTAGGCGAAACCCCCACTCGTTAGTCACTAACGTACGTCGTAGTGATTGAACAAAAGGGAACCATTTTTCTCCTTATTTTGTGTTCCACAGATGCAAGGGATGCATACTAAACAAATGTATTATCTGATAAAAGTTAATTTTGTAAGCATTTAGGTGTCCACTACAATACTAATAACCAAAAAGCTAAAAAAAAATGGACTTTACTTCTGTTCAAATGTTGTCTCATACAAATTTATATTCTAGAAATGCCTAAACCTGACACAGCTGGTACTGGTGAAATACAAAGTGTTGTCTGGTAAGCCAGTAAAAAATGAATCTAGAAATTATCTTTGTGCTGTTCAATATTTTATTTTCAAGTCTCTGATGGATTCCATGTGTATGTCGGCTTTCAGATTACTGATGTCTTAGTATCTGTTTTTGTTCCTTATTTCTTTGACTTTCCATGCAAATGGTGTAAATCAATATCCATGATGGCTTAGTTCTGCCGCAGTGTGGGAGGAGTTCTCTGATAATGGTAAATCTGCACTCTAAAAAATTTCTTGTAAATGAACTGTTGTGGATTTTTTATGCTATTTTACTGTACTGGAAAAAAGGCTATGGCAAACAATATCATCTTGAATTTCTACCATGAAATTTGGCCATTTTATGCTGCACATTTACAATGACTAGCTGTATCTGCATTACAAAAATGTCTTTTTTTATTTTTTATTTATGAAGATGAAGATGAAGATGAAGCGTATGATGAACTGGTCTTCCAGCAGTCTTAATGGCCTTACTGTGGCTCAATCAGTAGAGAATGGTGATAGGTATTGCAAGGTCTTCGATTCAGGGAACAAAATAACTACAAAAATTTGAATTGCAATGTAAATTGCTTTGGATAAAAGTGTCTGCTAAAAGCAAATGTCTATGTAACATAAATGTGATAAATTAGGTCACATGCAGACAGCTGTAGCATGAATAATTGGCTGTTGCATTTTTAAAAATCTTGACATTAATATTATTTGTTTGTCACTATTGTTGTTTTTTTTATGACAATGATTAACTGATTGAGTGCTGACCATCTCTTTAGTCATTGTGAACATTATGTTCATGACTATACTGTAAATTCTAAACAAGACTAGTTTATAATTAGTTGAATAATTAAAAATGTAAAATCTGTTTTCACAAATGTACTGAAGAATACCTCATAATAAAATGTTTTGAATGAAAAGATATTTACAGACTGTATTTCATAATTTGTATACACTGTAAAAAAATCAATTTTGTCAGAACTGTATTTTAAATGTTGATTAAAATATCAAATGTAGAAAAAGTTGACATGACATAAAAAATTTAATATTAAAATTAAAATCGTATTACGTAAAACATTAAATAGCAAGTACGTACAATGTCAGATTTGGTGATGAGGGTCTAACTAACATGCTAGCATGCTCACTGGTGAGGCTCTTGAATCATTTTTGTTTCAAAGCACAGGGACTTGTTGATATGATGAGAAATATTTATTATTCAGAATCATTTTTTTTAGCTCTATATGTAATTTTTTAATGTTTTTACATTTTGTTGTAAAGGTTGTGTTATGATTTCAGTCAAGAGTGTTTCATTTTCTTTCCGGTGAAGTTTCTTCCAATATGTAGGCCTACAACTCGTTTTTGGTGTATAGAATTAATTCTATAAAACCTTTTCAGTTTCTTAACAAACTGATACACAAATTAGACAAACTAAGAAAGTTACACAACACAATTATGTTAATGCTCAGCCTGTTTGATGAAAGCACAGACCAACTTTAATTATGTTGATACAAAATTTTGATTATAATAAAAAAAAGTTTTTTTAACTTCTGATTTTTTTTTTAACCTATTTACCTATCTTGAAAAATAACTATAAAACGAAGACCTGCATCTGCATCACCTATATCAACAAAAATGTATAATCTACTGTGAAAGGAAATCTGCTCATGCAAACATTCAGCATACATATCATTCAAATGACGTCTTCTGACTATTTTTTACAACATAAATGAATCAATGTCTTTGCAATGCTTGTTGAACTGTATTAGCAGTGTCCTATACTTTTTTGATAGGTAAGTCTTCTATCTGTTTCTGAAGAGCCAAATGCAGTTATATGTCAGACTCAGATGTGAAATTCTTTCACATAGATATTCGTGAGATATGAGATACATTGAGTTTCTTATCAGATTAGTCGGACTTCAATGAAACTGGCCTAAACATGTCATACTAATCTGAAATTAAAATGAGAAATCAGAAAGAGTTTTACACATATAAGGATTTGTTTTTCTGAGTACTTATATACATAGATTATACACTCACCTAAAGGATTATAGGAACACCTGTTCAATTTCTCATTAATGCAATTATCTAATCAACCAATCACATGGCAGTTGCTTCAATGGATTTAGGGGTGTGGTCCTGGTCAAGACAATCTCCTGAACTCCAAACTGAATGTCAGAATGGGAAAGAAAGGTGATTTAAGCAATTTTGAGCGTGGCATGGTTGTTGGTGCAAGACGGGCCGGTCTGAGTATTTCACAATCTGCTCAGTTACTGGGATTGTCACACACAACCATTTCAGGGTATATACAGAACTTCTTAATTAATACCTTTTACTACCTTTTTTAATACCTTAAAAATATTTTCTAATACCAGCGCGACTTCAAGCTGCAACTATAGTAGCGTAAATGAAATATCTTTCCAAATGGAATAACATATTGCATCACAATGTAACGAGGTCATTATAACTTAACATCTACTGCCCACAGAGATGAGAATAGAAATAAAGACAGAAGAGGAAGGAGACATCATCTTCATAGTTTGTGCAGTGTACAGAGGGAAACGAGAGCAATTTTCACGGCGCAATATAGATTTTTTTCTTTTTCGTTTCAAATCATGATGGCGAGTCAGTGGATATCACACAATAACGCAATGTGCGCGATAGTCTGTGAAGTCTCAAACCTAGTCAATTATTCACTACAGAAAGTGAAAGTAAAATCTGACAAGCTTTCGGCGCATATTCTCACAGAGACAAGAGATATCTCGTTATTTATATAAATCTGCTTTAACATTGCTGATAACGTATAGCCTATAACTGTCTGAATTTATATACTTAATATTTCTCTTGTGGCCCATATTGTGAAACAAATTAGAAGAGAAGTATAGGCCCATTTCATGTTAAACAAGTTGTTTTTGAAATAAAGCTGCTCTTACTTTCTGATAATACTGATATTATTGTAGTGTTCTGACATATTATAGACTGATAATCATTTTAATTATAGGCCTATAATTCCTTGTTTAAATGGGCAAAATGTATTTAAATAATGAGGAGTAAGTTAATCTATCTATTCTTTTATTATGCAGCGTCGGTTATGCATTGATGCATTATGAAATTATCACGGGGGCAAATTAAATGTAATATCAATTTAATAATAAAAGTAGGCCTACCCTAATAATAATAATAATCATTTGTATACATAAATTGTATCCTCTTGATATCGATAGCTGCTGCATTTGATAGGCTATCTCTCTGTTATAGGTTTTTCGCGCATATTTCACTCGTTTAGTGAGCAGACAAGTCGCGCTCGACGATCCGAGCCATGGTGTGAGCACATAAACCGTGAGCTTTGGCTTTACATCGCATGCGATCTACTCGTACAGTGTGAGTAGATAACCTTGCTGAAATTGCACAGTGTATGCCCAGCTTTAAGCAACTTGCATTTATCGAAACAGCTCTTCAATGCCATCGCTCAAATATAAAGAGTGGTGTTTAGTTGCAAGGTCTAAACACCACAGCACCTCAGCTCGCAATGTAGCGGTGGTGATAGGGCATAGCGTCTGCTGTCTGATGTCTGTCACGCACCTGTTGATGATGCTGCTAGGACTAACGTTAGGCTACTGCTGACTGCAGTGGATTGAATCGGGAGAGCAGTCGGGGTTGAGGACAAAGCAGTGGAGGTTGAGGTCGTTGATGCATCCGTAGCGCAGAACATTGATATGGGAAGCTGCTCGCTACGTCCGAGCATCCTAGCTTGGTGGCTGCTATATGATTACATATGCGATTTGACGCCATTCACCCCCACCCAGGTTATATTAATTGTCTTCTTGCAAACGTGGCAATAAGCCTCGCGGCTGTTGCAAACTACTGGCCTAAGCCAGTCTTTAAATCGTGAATCCTCCAGCCAGAGGTCAGAAAACTTGCATTTCCCCATGCTTTACTTACTGAATGGAAGCGAGCTCGCGTACATGCTTGGCAGCAAGCCAGCCGGGTACCCAGTTGGTTTCAGCGCGCGCGAATGAACACCACCTCACATGATATCGCGCAGGTCCTACTCTCAACATATACATAAATCCACGCAAATTTTAGAAAAAAAAGGCCTGTACTTAACACAAATTGAAAATGTATCTAAAAAAAATTTGGCTCGAAAATGTAATACCTCGTCAAGTGACGTTTACTACTTTTTACTACTTTTTAATGCCCTTAATTTTGGCTAATTTCATTTACTACCTTTTACAACCCCACGGACACCCTGCTTTTCTAGGGTTTACAAAGAATGGTGTGAAAAGGGAAAAACATCCAGTATGCGGCAGTCCTGTGGGCGAAAATGCCTTGTTGATGCTAGAGGTCAGAGGAGAATGGGCCGACTGATTCAAGCTGATAGAAGAGCAACTTTGACTGAAATAACCACTCGTTACAACTGAGGTATGCAGCAAAGCATTTTTGAAGCTACAACACGCACAACCTTGGGGCAGATGGGCTACAACAGCAGAAGACCCCACCGGGTACCACTCATCTCCACTACAAATAGGAAAAAGAGGCTACAATTTGCACGAGCTCACCAAAATTGGACAGTTGAAGCCTGGAAAAATGTTGCCTGGTCTGATGAGTCTCGATTTCTGTTGAGACATTCAGATGGTAGAGTCAGAATTTGGCGTAAACAGAATGAGAACATGGATCCATCATGCCTTGTTACCACTGTGCAGGTTGGTGGTGGTGGTGTAATTGTGTAATTTTGCATCGTTTAAATGCCACAGCCTACCTGAGCATTGTTTCTGACCATGTCCATCCCTTTATGACCACCATGTACCCATCCTCGAATGGCTACTTCCAGCAGGATAATGCACCATGTCACAAAGCTTGAATCATTTCAAATTGCTTTCTTGAACATGACAATGAGTTCACTGTACTAAAATGGCCCCCACAGTCACCAGATCTCAATCCAATAGAGCATCTTTGGGATGTGGTGGAACGGGAGCTTCGTGCCCCGGATGTGCATCCCACAAATCTCCATCAACTGCAAGATGCTATCCTATCAATATGGGCCAACATTTCTAAAGAATGCTTTCAGCACCTTGTTGAATCAATGCCATGTAGAATTAAGGCAGTTCTGAAGGCGAAAGGGGGTCAAACACAGTATTAGTATGGTGTTCCTAATAATTCTTTAGGTGAGTGTATATCATAGGGAGATGAATTTGTCTGTTCTATTCCTTGTACGAGTACAAAGAAGAATGCCAGAACCAAAGAAATGTCAACGTAAAAGCTTTCATCCTATGTTCTCTGCCACTTCTGCAGTGAGCTTAAAATTATACCTAATGGAAAATTTGCAAAAGGTATGACCATTGTGACTCACAAAACACATGTTAAATATATTACCACTTCAGGTGAAAGAAAAAGTCAGTTCAAAGTGATACATTTAATCAACAGACGTGAAAAGATTTAAAAGAAAATGAAAGAAAGATTTTGTGTGCATTACAGGTTTTGAATTATTTGCATATATTTGAATTATAAATATATTATTATTTGCATATGTGCAGCACATATTTATCACCACACATGCACACCCCAGCTGACATGAACTTAACCACCTTCACATCATACGTCTCAAATGTGCTTCACAGGAGGTGAAACTAGAAATAGAGCAAAGTTCTGCACCACACGCCTAGCATTGTTTATCTGCTCATATAATAGTTCTAACCACAGCTCTCTAGAACAAGCAGTGGAAATTTACAAAATTACCTTTTGTAACTTCAAACAACAAGAAAACAGCACAAATTTGCTTGCCCAGTTAGAGCAATTATTATACACTCTTCAAACATGTAATTGCTTTATACCAAGCCTAATTTAAAATCTTGTGCAAACTGGTAAAACTTGTTCAAGGTAATAAGTAAGTAATTAGGGCCTAATTTCGATATTATAATGTGAACAAATGATATTTCGGAATGATTGTACTGCTTTAAAGGGATAGTTCACCCACAAACGAAAATTAGCCCATGATTTACTCACCCTCAGGTGTATATGACATTCTTCTTTCAGACGAATGCAATCGGAGTTATATTAAAAAATGTCCTGGCTTTTCCATGCTTTATATTGGCAGTGAATGGCTGTTTTTGTTTTGAAGTCCATAAAAGTGCATCTATCCTTCATAAAACTGCTCCACATGGATGCGGGGGTTAATAAATGCCTTCTGAAGCGAAGCGATGCATTTGTGAAAAATATCTGTATTTAAAACTTTATAAACTAAAATAAAAAGCTTCTGGCAGCTGGCCGTACGCAAGTTGACTTACGGCGAAAATGTAACCCCTGACCTGACACATGCGTATTAATGAACGCGTAAGTGCAGAGGATAACCCAAAATAAAACAACAAAACAAACAATTTTTAAATTGCCGGAAATGCCGGAGGATTTCAATATAAGAGAAGAGGGGCTTGAGTTTGTTGCCCAGCCCTATTTTGTTTGAACCCTGAGAGGCGTCAAAGCTTGCGATACTCCTATACATCGCGTCAGGTGAACTCTTTTGTAGTAGTGGAAAGTTTGGATCATTTTGGACTCAGATCTTTAAAATCTCGTTCAGCAAAATTAACAAATCTTTTTTCCAGTCGGAATTGGGTTTTGAGTTGTTAGTTCCGTCATCAGTGTCTGATCTGGGCCGTGACAGCCCCATATGCAATACATGTAGTCCCGGAAACAGAAATGATTAGTTCACCTCTCGAGACTTTGGGTTTGAGTCATTTGTTCACCAACTCACAGCCCCATAGGCTCAATGCAGAAACAGAAAAGATCCTAAAAAAACTGAAATAAATTACTTGCAGTATGACCACCATTTTCCCTATTAGGCCTACATTGGAAAGTGTTGCACTGATTAGATTAAAAAGGTTAGAGAGAAAAGTACTGCACAGTGGTTCAACAGTATTACTCACGCTATCAAGAGAGAAACTCGTAATCTAGAGCGCAAATGGATTTAGAGGTCTTCAAAATCGCGAGGAAAGACAACACTTCCCCTTATAAAAAGGCTCTAAAAGCAGCAATGGCTATGCATATCCGTAAACTAATAGAAAATAACCAAAACAACTCCAGGTTTTTATTTAGTACAGTGGCCAGATTAATAAATAAACAGACATCACCTGAACAAAATATTCCATAACAGTTTAGTAGTAATTACTTAATGAATTTCTTCACAAAAAAATTGAAAGCATCAGAAATTTTACGATTCAGCCTTAATTATCGCTTCTCAAGAACAATTGCAGTGCTTTGCAACTATAGGACGAGCTAAATAAACTGATCATTGCATCTAAACCAACAACATGTTTATTAGATCCAATACCCACTAAATTACTGAAAGAGTTGTTACTTGTAGCAGAAGAACCTCTTCTCAATATTATTAACTCATCTTTATCTCTAGGTCATGTCCCAACCAAGACCGCTCAAGCTGGCAGTTATTAAACCTCTGATTAAGAAACCACAACTAGATCCAAATGAATTAGCAAATTACAGACCCATTTCAAATCTTTCATTTCTGTCAAAAATACTAGAAAACAAAAAGTGTGTCAGCTCAATTGTGCTCTTACTTACAAGAAAACGATATCTATGGAAAATTTCAGTCTGGATTCAGACCCCATGCATCATAGCACAGAAACTTAAAAAAAAAAAAAAATTCAAATTACTTACTCTTAGCTGCTGACCAAGGCTGTATCTCAATAGTAGTTTTACTTGATCTTAGTGCCGCATTCGACACCATGGATCTGTCACAGTGTGTTTTGGTTTTGTTTCATGTTTTTTAGTTTATCATGGTCACTGTCATGTTTCTAAGGCCCTATCCCAAATGGCACACTTCATGTGCACTTTCGGTCTTGTGGACTGACAGTGGCCGCTGCGTGCGCATGTCCGTTAAGTCCACGAGACCGCAGGATGTCCCATTTGTCATTTTAGGTCTCAGAAGGGTGCTCGCGAGCGCCCCCTTTGAGGTCGATATGCGCTCTCGATGTGCACTTCTGCCGAGTCCGCACTGGTGCGAGCTACGCAGCGGACTTCTTCCCGGCAGTCAAAGCGGCATTACGTTGTAAAAGTGCGGACTCAGAGGAAGACCGTGAGGGTTTAGGGTGCCATTTGGGACAGGGCCTAAGTTTGTCATGTTCTCTGTCATGTTTTCCTGGTTTGTCCTGCGATTCCCTTGCCCTCATGTGATCCTGCCATGTTTTCTTGTGTCATGTCATTGGTTCATTGTTTAATCATTGTTCACAGGTGTCCCTTGTCATTAGTCCTTGTGTATTTAAGCCCTCATGTTTGTCATGTGTCCTTGTCTAGTATTGATGTTGTAACTGGTTGTATGGTGAGTGTTTTCTCGTTTAGCCACGCCATGTTACATTAGCAAAGTCTTTGTTTCTTGTTTTGTTTGTTTAAGTTTTGGATATTACGAATAAAACTGCACTTGGGTTCAGCAAACTTGCCTACAGTGGACTAAATGTAACAAGATCATAAAATACTTTTAGATCATCTACAAAATTACACTGCTATTCAGGGACAGGCATTCAAGTGGTCTAGATCGTATTCATTACCAATTTAAACAGGAAAAAATCGAAGACAACGTCGATAAATTATGGAGTGCCGCAAGGATCTGTGTTAGGCCCTCTGATATTCTCAATATATATGCTACCATTTGGTAATATTATAAGAAAACATGAAATTAGTTTCCACTGTTATGCCGATGATACTCGGATATATATTTCAGCACGACCAGATGAAATCTCTAAATTATCCAAGCTGACAGAGTGTGTTAAAGATATTAAATGTTGGACAACCTGTAATTTTCTCCTATTAAATTCAGATAAGACTGAGGTATTCCTTATTGGACCAAAAACCTGTACACAGAATCTCTTAGAATATAATTAGCATCTAGAAGGATGTACTATAACTTTATCCGCTGCAAGATGAGGAGAGAAAAAGAAAAAGAAAGACCTTTTGGCCTTCAGACATCTTAACCCTTAAAGGGGCAAGCATAAATAAATTTGATGGAAAAATGATTCATTGCTATTTTTGTATGTATCTAGACTAAAATGACACAGTTCATACATTTTTTCCAAAATATGACCTTTATTTTCAAAGTTACAGTCTGTATCTCCCAGGATACATTGCCCATTTAGGGTTACATTGTAACATGTATTCTTTTTTTATTATAGTTCATATGAAAACTTTTAAAACATTGAATGAACAATTATTTAGCTAAATTTTCTCATGTTATCCATGCAACATTAGAAAAATTGGAAAAAACTGAACTTTTTCTCCCAAGATGCCTATGCAGGGTATACATTTGTGTCTGAGTGTGTGTGTGTCTGTGTGTGTGTGTGTGTGTGTGTGTGTGTGTGTGTGTGTGTGTGTGTGTGTGCGTGTGTGTATGTGTGTGTGCGCGCGTGTGTATGTGTGTGTGTTCGCGCGTGTGTGTGTGTGCGTGTGTGTGTGTGTGTGTGTGTGTGTGAAATAAAGTATTGGGAAGGGGGGTTCCTTCCCTCTTCCCTCCACTCATTTACTAACATTTAGGCCTCAAAACATAAGAATATCTGTGAGTGATCAGCCCTGTTAAATACCCTTATATGGGCAATGTATCCCCCAGGATACAGACATTCAATGGCTGATAATCAAAGTTGTGAGACGATTATTTTAAAAATATGCACAAGAACATGTAAAACTATCCTTAAAAAACTATTTTCTAAAACAAAATCACTCTAAAATATCATAATTGTGAAAATATAAAAACACTTACCTCATGGCCAGTGTCTTTTTCCACGTATGCTGCCATTTTGGATTTTGATACAAATGTTTGGAATGTTGGCATAAAGTCACATGACCCTGATTACATGACCCATCCTCCCATTAGTGTTTCTCATCAACTGCAACCACATAATGCCCATCCCCCCATGGCCCTTCCCCCTACAGCCTGTTAAATGTCTGTATCCTCCAAGATACAGAAACTCTTTAAGGGTTAAAATGCACCCCCACCCAAATTAGCCTACCGCAAATGTTTGACCTCTGTGATTATAAAACCAATATTAACCATACGGCCCTTGCTGCTTCTATCCTCCTTGATCCTTTCTATGACCTTATTTTCTGATGATTGTCATCCCTATCATCAACAATTTCTGGAAAAGGTACAGCTTTTCCTCTCTGTCTTCTATAAAACTTACCTACATCAGCCTAAAACACAGGCAAAAAGGCTATTATACTGCCTCTGCCTGCCAGTACTAGACAATAGTGCAGATACAAATAAAATATATTTGTCATTTATGCATAATACACAGATTCTGGGTCTTTGTTATTGATTTTACAAAATGTGCATTAAAAATTACTAAAACTTTAGAAAGTACATTTGGATGTACAATTATATTTATGAAGGCTATTTGCTAGTCTAAAATGAACTCAATGGCTCCTTGACAGCATGTGACCTTACATGAGCGAATGGCTCTTTCACTTCCTTGTTGCCAAAAATGTCAAGCAGATTTGAATTTTATTGGCTGAAAGGGATGGCATATGATAATACTAAAATATATATTTTTTTGGTTGATTATTATTATTGTATTTTAAATGCAATTTTCTCTGTGTCATTTATAAATGGCGATGCACCATTGAGGGCTAAGTATCATTTGTGAATATAATAAATTAACTTAAATTAGTGGTTCACAACCCAATTTACAGCCTAAGTGAGATTAGCAGAAAAGTAAGAGAAAGTTATATTTTTTTGACTAAAGATTACTAAAACAAGCATTTTTGGAATAACATGAATCGTTCACATTATGACCAGGAATGTGCAGTAGGAAAGTAAATAGCATTTATAGCAATAGGTCAATTTTTATTACTTTAATATGGCACGATAAAATGTGTTATTCATAGTGCAAGCAATAAGCCTGTCAATTTTAGACATTATTTGATAAAGGGTCTTTGCTGTCTCTCTATCCACAAAAGGGTCATTAGCCTGAAAAAAATGGAATGACCTCTGTTGTACTCTCATTAACATGTGTGCATGTTTTTGAACAGGAGGGGGCAGGCTTTACAAGATAATGGATGATCCATGGCTGTGATTGGCCTTTTTTTTCTGTGCGGGAAATTGCAAGGGGGTGAGGGGGTGGGGCTGCCTTTCTGGAGGAGGAGGAGGAGGAGGAGGAGGAGACCATGACGGCTTGTATGTGAGTAAGCAGCCACACACATGCTGGTTGGCATGGACACACGACAACCAAATGGAAAAGAAAAATTCTAAAGGATTCTGCTCTCTTCAAGTCCATAAAATCAGGTAAGGAAAAGAAAATAACAAAGAAAGAGAAAGGGAGAGAAACAGAGAGAGAGAGAGAGAGAGAGAGAGAGAGAGAGAGAGAGAGAGAGAGAGAGAGAGAGAGAGAGAGAGAGAGAGAGAGAGAGAGAGAGACACTGGGTGTTTGCAGACTGATGAATGTGAGTGTCAGACAGGTGGATAGATACGTGCTTTGTGTGCCTGTAAAGGTCCGTTCACATGTGCATGATGCAGACATGTTTTTGTGATCAATTGCACACACATGAAAGATGCAGCGTTCAGGTGCATGTGCAATGACTTCACTGCATTTCACATAATATGTTTAAATTGCTAACAGGCTTGTGAATCTTCAATAACAGTTCGGACTGTATTTGTGTGTAATAAAGTGCATGCATGCCTATGTCTGCTTGCAGGTCTTCTCTGTGGCTTTGCTGCTCCTGATGGAATCATGGTAACAGCATACAGCACTGCCAGAGCTCTCCTGCTAGTCTGCTGTGCTGTCCTCTGCTCCACTATAGGTGAGTGTCTCTGACCTTGGCTCAATGCCCCATAACATCTGTGCCTGGGTGAAATCTCACGAAACCTGTCATGCCCATAATTCAACACAAAATTTAAAGAAAGAAACAATAATTTATATAACTATAGATAATTTCTATATTTTGTAACGAAAACGAATCTTTAGGACAATTAAGGAAAAAAAACTTTATTTATAATAAATAAAGTGTTACAAGTGTGTTGATGCAGGCTGAACTTGGAATACTACTGTACTAATCTTATTAGTAAAGCTAGGGTAGGTCATTTTGAAGAGGCTAGCAATAGCAAGCTAGATTTGAAAGCATTAGATCCCACCGTCCCTTCAGAATGCTCTCCTAAGCCATGGCTCCTTTAAAACACATGAACGCATACAGCCAGAGCCGCAGAGTCTGCAAAGCGTCACAAGAGACCTCATGTCTCAAAACACATAACATTGCAATAATAATGAACAGAAAAAAACTTAAAGAGCTATGACTTCCCACATGGAAAGAACCTATATGAGGATATATGCGCATATATGAAACCTATATGCAGTTTATATGCACATATATGCTGCATATGTACAGCATATATGCACATATATGATAATATATATGCTGCATATATGCATATATATGCCACATATAGGCAAAATGGAGGTGCATATATGTGCATATAGGTCTCCTGTATTGCTTCTTTATATCCACATATAAGCCCTATACATAAAAGATATGTCTCCTATAGCTCATGGCAGGATCTGGTCATTTTGTAGCTCATATCTCACTTTGGCAACTGTCATACATGATGCCTAGCTCATATTTTCTATTATCAAGGCAAGAACTAAGAACTAACTAAAAAAATTATGCAAGAACTTATGTATGTGCTAACACGTGAAATTGGTCAAGCCTTTTTTCCTATTTCACTTCCAGATTCACATTACAGCTCATACGCATCCACACATTCACCGTTACATCCACCAAATACAATGCAAAATGCAATGTTTTGCAATGTATTGTCTTAAAGCAGTTTCTAGATGAATATGGCTGAAAGGTCATTACAGTCTAAGGGCCCTATCTTGCACCCAGCGCAATTGACTTTGTACACCGACGCATGTGTCATTCCTATTTTGCACCCGTGCAAAGCGCGCTTTTCCCTCCACAGAAGCACGTCGCTAAACTAGTGAATGCACTTGCGCTCCCTGGGCGGTTCAGCGCAAAAAAGGAGGCGTGTTCCGGCGCAAACAATCCCTGGTGCTATTTTGCTGTTCCATTAAACAATTGCGCCACTGACCAGAAAAAACCTAGTCTAAAGTCAGTGGCGCGTTGCGCGTTGTTCATTATGCTATTTTAAGGGCGCATGCTTGACCATAATGTATAGCGTGCACAACGCGCATACACTTTGCTCATGTAATCTACACAGATGCAACAGTTATTTTTGCAAATCATAAATTGTTACACTAAAAAAATATTAACACATGAGATGACGGAAATCATTGTGGTGTGCCACGAAGATGTGAAAAAATAGGCATAAATCTAGCTTACAAATGATTCAGGCTAATTGTAATAATTAAGGATAAGACCTGTTTGCCCAATAGTGGCAAGACATATATGTATATAAGGACATCTGACAAATTGGTTTGTCCGTCAAGAACCAGGAAAAAAAATCGACTGAAAAACTGAAAAAACTGAAAGACTGAAAAAAAAAAGACTGTGAAATCACCTTTACCATAATGTACAACATTACAACTTCACTTCTCTGTCTTTCACTGCTCTTACAAGAACATCAGTCTCCTCGGCTGTGAACCGCTCCTGGCGTGCGCCTGGTAAATACGCCATAATAATAGCAATCCATAATGGAACTTGCGCACCTGCTTTTAAAGGGAATGTTGGATGACGCTCGGATTGGTTTATTCACGTTACGCCCAAACCACACCTATCAATAATGAAGCTACTTCAGACCAACCCATTTTAGATTTGCGCCGGGCGCAAGAGCCATTTATCCCGCCGGGAAAATAGCAACAGCGCCGAGACCCGCCCACAAAGTTACTTGCGGTTCGCGCTTTGACACTTGCGTTTCAGATCGTTAAAATAGGGCCCTAAATGTAGTAAAAAAAAAAAAAAGGTACATAGAACATACATTCAAGTAATCATCATTATCATCATCTCACATCTATCTGAGCATTTCACTGTGGTCAATGAATTTGAAGACAGGTTTTGGTAACACACATATAGGTGAACATATAGGTGCATATATATGTGCATATATGCACACATATATGTGCATATATGTTCCTATATAGGTATTTGTATGCACATATATATGTACACATATATGTGCACATATGTGCATATATGTACATATAATATAGAAAAACGGACAATTTTATATATGTCACATATATTAAAAACCTATATCAAAACTTATATGTTTATATAGGTTATTTCCATGTGGGTGACTGCTGTAAATTAACTTTGGTGTTGTGAGTGGAGGTATACAAATTCATATGTTAACAGCAGGTAAGTCATCTATTATTGCATTTGGACTGAATGCAATGATTGGACGAAATTTTTTTGGTCCTGAGACTTCCACAGAAAATGTGTTCATTTTTAAATATTTAGACCACTTCTATTATTTATTGCTATTAGGGTGTAAAGAAGGCTTCAACCACTATAACAAAAAGTGTTTATGAAAAACGTCTCGGTTACGTATGGTAACCCTCGTTCCCTGAAGGAGGGAACGGAGACGTACGTCGGACGTACCGACGAATTGGGATCACTTCTGGGAGCCCCTATCAGCTTCGAGCTATCTAGAACCGGCCAATGAACAATTGGCGTGCGAGATTTGCATCTCGCGCTCCGCCCCGCGCCGCGGGTATAAACAGGAAGCGAGAGCGAAGGCACGCTGTTTTTCACTGAGGAGCCACACGTAGTGGCTCGACCTGCAGTGATGGTACAGCAACTGTGGCGACGGGACGTACGTCTCCGTTCCCTCCTTCAGGGAACGAGGGTTACCATACGTAACCGAGACGTTCCCATTCAGTCGGTCACGTTCGACGTACGTCGGACGTACCGACAAATTGGGATCCCCTATGGAAAACGCCATAGTTACTACCACTTCCAGCGCCCAGCGATGAGCCCCACGGACCCCGATCTGATGCGGGCGGGTAGGTTCACGCAGGGAGAGTCAAAACTGCTGTTCCGCAAGACCCATTCAGCTGACTGTATTGGATAACGCTGGGAAAGCGTGCCTGTGAAGGCAGCTGCGGAAGCCACATCATGCCCAGAGGGAGTTAACATGTGGAGAATACACGTATGGGCTGGCCGTGGGCAGCACAACATACGGAAGTCCCAGGGGTGGCCCCGGCCAATTCGTGGAGGGGGAACAACACGTACCTGGGACGGCAGAGGAACTCTGCCGAGGGAAAGACACGGGCTCGCCGTAGGGAGCCGTACCGTGGAAGAATACACATATGGGACCGCCGTGGGGGTCACTACATACGGAACCCAGCCTAACACAAGTTCCACCAATGCATACGAGTGTTAGACCTGGCGTCGAACGCTCCGCCACGTCCGACTGCCGCGGGTTGCGGAGGACTCAACAGGGTTCGCCGTTCCGGGGAACTCGACTGGAGCAGAATAAGCGCACGCATCCGTCTACCATAGGGGAGGGAATGGCGCAGCAAGCCGACACTAGAACGGGTACTTCGGTGTTACTGACTATGGGAAGTGAGCACACAGGAAGACACAGGCTCTACACGGAGGCTATAGAATCTAGCGAACGTGTTAGGTGTCGCCCAGCCCGCAGCTCTACAAATATCTGTCAGCGAGGCGCCACGAGCCAGCGCCCAGGAAGAGGCAACACCCCTAGTGGAGTGGGCTCTTAACCCAAGCGGGCAGGGCACGTCTTGGGACTGATAAGCCAAGACGATGGCATCCACTATCCAGTGGGCCATCCTCTGCTTGGAGACAGCCTTTCCCTTCTGCTGTCCTCCGTAACAGACGAAGAGCTGCTCTGAGGTCCTGAAGCTTTGCGTTCTGTCCACGTAAGTCCGGAGAGCACGGACGGGACAGAGAAAAGCTAGGGCTGGGTCTGCATCCTCCGAAGGCAGCGCTTGCAGGCTCACCACTTGGTCCCGGAAGGGAGTAGTGGGAACCTTGGGCACATATCCAGGCCGGGGTCTCATGATCACATGAGAGTTACCGGGCCCGAATTCCAGGCACGATTCGTCGACCGAAAATGCCTGCAGGTCCCCTACCCTCTTGATGGAGGCCAACGCAGTCAGGAGTATTGTCTTTAACGACAGAACTTTCAACTCAGCTGACTGCAGAGGCTCAAAAGGTTCTCTCTGTAGTGCAGTTAGAACCAGAGTTAAGTCCCAAGAGGGTATGGAGGGAGGACGAGGTGGATTTAATCTCCTTGCTCCCCTAAGGAACCTGACGATCAGATCGTGCTTACCTAGAGATTTTGCATCTACGAGCTCATGATTAGCGGCGACATAGACTTTGAGGGTGGAGGGAGACAGCCTTCGCTCCAACCCATCCTGTAGAAAGGTAAGCACAGATGCGACCGAATATCTTCGGGGGTCTTCTCGGCGAGAAGAGCACCAGTCAACGAACAGGTTCCACTTCAACGCATAGAGGCGCCTCGTAGAGGGGGCTCTAGCGGAAGTGATGGTGTCAACTACCGCTTGCGGTAGGTCACCTAGAACCTCCGCGTCCCGTCCAGGGACCAAACATGGAGTTTCCAGAGGTCCGGACGCGGGTGCCATAGGGTGCCCCGTCTCTGAGTCAGGAGGTCCTGTCTCAGAGGAATGGGCCAGGGAGGTGCTGTCGCAAGGAGCACTAGTTCCGGGAACCAAGTCTGGTTGGGCCAATACGGAGCGACCAACAGGACCTGCTCCTCGTCCTCCCTGACTTTGCACAGAGTCTGCGCAAGAAGGCTCACTGGGGGAAACGCATACTTGCGTTCTTCCCGGGGCCAGCTGTGGGCCAGGGCATCCGACCCGAGGGTCCCCTCGGTCAAGGAATAGAACCACTGACAGTGGGTCGTCTCTGGGGAGGCAAACAGGTCTACCTGTGCGGCCCCGAAACGACTCCAGATTAGCTGGACCGCCTGGGGATGGAGTCGCCATTCTCCCGGAAGTACCTGCTGATGTGACAGCTCGTCGGCCGCACGATTGAGCAGGCCCGGAATGTGAACGGCACGAAGCGACCTCAGATGCTTCTGACTCCATAAGAGGAGATGGCGGGCGAGTTGCGACATGCGACAGGAGCGTAGACCACCCTGTTTGTTGATGTACGCTACGGCCGCAGTGTTGTCCGTCCGGACCAGAACGTGCTTGCCTCTGAGCGGCACTTTGAAGCGGCTGAGTGCAAGACGAACTCGAGGCAATTGATATGCCATTGCAGTTGAGGCCCCGTCCACAGACCCGAAACTGCAAGCCCGTTGTACGTGGCACCCCAACCCGTGGATGAGGCATCCGTGGAGACAACGGAGTGCCTGGACACTTGTTCTAGGGGAACTCCCGCCCGGAGAAACAGAGGGTCCGACCACGGGCCGAAGGTTTGGCGGCACCTCGGAGTCACTTGGACGTGGAGGGAACCGCTGTGCCACGCCCATCTCGGGACTCGATCGTGTAGCCAGCGTTGAAGCGGTCTCATATGAAGCAATCCGAGCGGCGTTACTGCGGCTGCGGATGCCATATGCCCCAGGAGCCTCTGAAAATGTTTCAGTGGAACCGCTGTCCTGCCTTTGAACGAATTCAGGCAGTTCAACACCGACTGGACGCGCTCCTCGGTGAGGCGCGCAGTCATGGCGACCGAGTCTATCTCCATACCGAGAAAAGAGATCCTCTGCGTGGGGCAGAGTTTGCTCTTCTCCCAGTTGACCCGAAGTCCCAACTGGCTGACGTGACTGAGCACCTTGTCCCTGTGTTCGCACAACTGCTCTCGCGACTGGGCAAGAATCAGCCAGTCGTCGAGGTAGTTGAGGATGCGAACGCCATGCTCTCTCATGGGAGCAATGGCCGCCTCCGCAACCTTCGTAAAGACGCGGGGCGACAGGGACAGGCCGAAGGGTAAGACGCGGTACTGATATGCCCGTCCCTCGAACACGAAGCGCAGAAAGGGCCGGTGTCGAGGGAGGATCGAGACATGAAAGTACGCGTCCTTCAGGTCGATCGCTGCAAACCAATCTCGGGGACGGATGCACCTGAAGAGGCGCTTCTGCGTTAACATCGTGAACGGCAGCCTGTGAAGGGACCGGTTCAGGAATCGCAGGTCCAAGATCGGTCGTAACCCGCCGCCTTTCTTGGGTACAATGAAGTACGGGCTGTAGAACCCGGACCTCATATCGGCTTGAGGGACCGGCTCTATCGCGTCCTTCGCCAGTAGGACAGCGATCTCCGCCCTGAGCACGGGGGCGTTCGCCTCCACTACAGTCGTGAAGTGAACGCCCCTGAACTTGGGGGGACGCCGGGCGAACTGAATCGCATAGCCGAGTCTGATGGTACGGATGAGCCACCGAGACGGGCTGGGAAGCGCTAGCCAGGCTCCCAGACTCCGAGCAAGGGGGACCATCGGCACCACAGACGTACCCGCAGCGGGGCAGCGAGGCGGAACGCAGGGATCTGGCTCGGACGGCATGGGAGCGGCCCGTAGCGGGATCTGAGTGTGCTGTGCAACACTTACCTGCATCCGCGGAGGGGACGTGCGAGTGTGGGGAGGCCGCTTGTGTGCGTCTTGACAGCCGGCGTCCCCTGCTGGTGAAGGGAGAGGTACTTGAGGGTGGCGAGGCATGGGAGCGTCGACCACCGCCAAGCGAGCTCTCTTGGCACCCAGAGATATTGGAAACTGCTCTTTTATTGATGTTTTGGGTGCCGCTGGCACTGGGACCAGCGGCGGAACAGACAAACAAAAGATTTTCCCCCGGCCCTCCTCCGGGGGAAGGAGTGGTGCTGCAGCCATCTCCCTCAGAGCAGTTTCCTCCATCTCTGGGCGGCCCGTCTCAGGGTCGCTTGCGACGACGCTTGCCACCTGGCTTGGCAGCGGCCTGAGCGGGCTGGACATCCTTCCCACGGCCGGCCCCACGCCGTCGGCTGGTGGAAGGCTGCTGCGGTGCCTTGGCGGGGGTGGAGGCAGCGGCGGGTGGACGTCCTCGGCGACGAGTAGTCGGAGGCACTGCCGCCGGCGGCGGGGTGGAGGCAGCAGCGGGCCGCCGGGGCAGGATGTGCTTGATCGCCTCCGTCTGCTTCTGGGCGGCCGAGAACTGTTGGGCGAAGCTCTCGACCGCGTCGCCGAATAACCCAGCTGACGAGATGGGGGAGTCCAGGAACCGATATTTATCGGTCTCCCTCATGTCAGCCAGGTTCAGCCAGAGATGACGCTCCTGGACCACAAGCGTGGACATCGCCTGACCGATGGCACGGGCGGTGACTTTCGTCGCCCGGAGGGCGAGGTCCGTCGCCGTCCGGAGCTCCCGGAGGAGCTCTGGGTCAGGCCTACCCTCGTGCATGTCAAGGAGTGCTTGGGCCTGGTGGACCTGTGTTTTTGTAGGAGCGATCTGAGCGCATGAAGTTGAAAAAAAATCAACTCTGAGCCTAAAAATGTCCAATGTCATTCACGTTTTTTTTTTCCATTGTCCAATCGAATTAACGGAGAGGCGGGCCTTCCGTTGCCCGCCTCTCCGTTAATTCGGAGAGGCGAACAGCGCACTGCTCTTTTCTAAATTAAAAAACGTCAACTAAAAAAAGGCTAGGTTTTCAAACCGGAAAAACACATTCTGTCTGATCAGGGCCCTAGTGTTGAGTGGATCGTGATTACATCCACGGTCAGGTGGACCAAATAATAAAATATAACATAGTAATTAATTGCGGGTGGATGAGAGATAAATAATTAATGTGTTGATTTTATTAAAGACGGAGCTCTCATTTCAATGTAAAAACGCAACGAATGTGCATCACTCTTTCACTTTCTTTAGGTACTAATTTGCAGAATTTACCAAATGAAAAACTAAAAGAAGGAAAGTCAAGTAACATGTGGGAGCGTTTTAGTGAAGTAGTTTAACAGGACAAAGTTACATTTATTTCGGACTACCAAAATCTGAAGAGAGCCTGCCTGAAGGGCTACCAGCGATTTTGAAATGCTTAGCTTTAAAAGGCTAGTTCACCCAAAAATGAAAATTGTCATCATTTACTCACCCTCGTTGGTTTCCTGAAACTGTATGACTAAAAACATTAACAAACATGGATTTTTTTGATAAATTTAAGTGAAGTATTTTAAGAAATATATATTTTTTGTTCATACAATGGAAATCAGTTGTCACCAAAACGGTTACAACTTTAATTTCTATTATAAATATTACGCTATTATACTATAAATATACTATTTGACAATATAAAGCGTTGCCATGGATGACCTCTGAATGGCGTGATTGGCCAGAATTGATTATTCCAGAGTAATTTGTAATATTATATAATATTTCCCTGCCTCTGCTTTTGATATCTCGTTTTAGCCCTGCTTCTGGTCAGATAGCATGCTTTTCTCATTTCTGACAGATGGGGATTTAAGTTAATCGTTGAACATTTCATTTAGTTAATTCAGTTTTTCTGCCTTTTTTTACTGTTCATTTCATACAAATTACACTGTATACATTGTCTAAATATCTACATAAAAATTTCAATCATGACATTCTCATTTAAATATCCCTTTGTATATCTCTTAATATAATATAATACTATAAAATATATAATGTCATTAATAAGATCACACTCCAACTGCCTCCTTCTCTGTGTTAGTCAGTGAGGAGTGAGAGACTTTTATGTTTATAGAATAAAAATATAAGGTGCCACAAAACTGTACAGTATGTGGCATGTTTAATACGAAGTCACAAAAGCCACACATAATCCAAGAACAAAACAAAAAACTTTTATATTTAGTTGATTTAAAAATATTATGTTATGCAGCACAAATAAACTGATGACAGCTGAGAATAAGTGAGGTTATGTGAGGATTGAAGGCCAATCCATTACAAACCATGCACACACTGTGCACCTCAGAGATATAGGCAGCACTTTTGGGTTCAAATCACACATTTTACAGCATGGCTTTTGAGGAAATAGATTTTCTCTGCTTTTCCCTTGGGCTCATAGCTTTAGTACACTGTAAAACGTGAAAATATAGGAAGGTATCTTAAAATTACTTTTGTTTGTGTAAACGTCATGTTGATTTAGTCATTGAATTATATCATTTAGTCACAACTTCATTGTAGAACTGACCTCCTAAAGTCTTGCTTGTAGTACATATGGGATACACAATTAATTGTGCATTGGTATTCCATTTGTCACGGTCATTCTTTGCATTTTAATTAGTAATGGTCAATCCAGTTCATTAATGTGTTGCTTTTTTCATCTAAAATCACTTTATTCTAAGATAAAATAGTACAACTGTGTTCTTTGAAGATATACAGAACCAGAGTTTAGTGCAGAAATCAGATTATGCCTGCAGCTATTCAGTGTTTTAATAAGTCATGGTCCACATGTTCACCCACACTGATTATCAATTTATGAGATAGTACAGGTCCGCTGTAACAGTGTGACCTGAGGATTAATGCTTTTTCTAATTAGTCTTATATTGATCAAGGGAGACCAGAACCACAGATATTGATCAATGGCAAAACAAGCTGAAACTGGAATACCATCTGCGGTTGACTGTGAAATGACCAGTTAAAGAACATCAAGATTTAGAAGGACAGAAACTGAGCTTTGGGGCAGAGATCTAAAATTGCAAAATCCAATCAATATTTAAATATGGTGCTGAATAATCAGCATATAAATAAATCCATAAATATATGCTATTTGGGTCTTACCACACTTTTTTAAGATAAATGCAGCACCAATGACTAGCAACCACATTTTAGACAGAAATGAGAAAAATGACGCTTTCAGTGTTTTTATGGCTTCTGGGTCTAATCATTCCCTTGAGTCTCAGTGAGGCTAGAATAGTTGATTCTGTCTTATATTACATCCATCTTTAGACATCCAAAAAACTGAGCTCCAGCTCTACCAAATATTATATATGGTTAAGATTTTTAAACAGGCTGGTGAGTGTAATATACACAGATCGGGCATAACGTATTGTGTTGGTCCCCCTTTTGCTGCCAAAACAGCCCTGACCCATCGAGGCATGGACTCAGCTAGACCCCTGAAGGTGTGCTGTGGTATCTGGCACCAAGATGTTAGCAACAGATCCTTTAAGTCCTGTAAGTTGCAAGGTGGGGTCTCCATGGATCGGACTTGTTTGTTCAGCACATCCCACAGATGATCGATTGGATTGAGATCTGGGGAATTTGGAGGCCAAGTCAACACCCCAAACTCGTTGTTGTGGTCCTCAAACCATTCCTGAACCATTTTTGCTTTGTGGCAGGGTGCATTATTATCCTGCTGAAAGAGGCCACAACCACCGGGGAATACAGTTTCCATGAAAGGGTGTATATGGTCTGCAACAATGCTTAGGTAGGTGCATCCGCTGGCTTGCCTTCTTCCCATAGTTCATCCTGGTGTCACGTGTTCCCCAGTTAAGTGAGGCACATGCACCCTGCCTTCCATGTGATGTAAAAGAAAACATGATTCATTAGACCAGGCCACCTTCTTCCATTACTCTGTTGTCCAGTTCAGATGTTCACGTGCCCACTGTTGGCATTTTCGGTGGTGGACAGGGGTCAGCATGGGCACACTGACTGGTCTGTGGCTATGCAGCCCCATACGCAACAAACTGTGATCTTTCTATCAGAACCAGCATTAACTTCTTGAGCAATTTGAGCAACAGTAGCTTGTCTGTTTGACCGGACCACGCAGTCAGCCTTCACTCCCCACGTGCATCAATGTGCCTTGGCCGCCCATGACCCTGTCGCCGGTTCACCACTGTTCCTTCCTTGGACCACTTTTGATAGATACTGACCACAGCAGACTGGAAACACCCCACAAGAGCTGCAGTTTTGGAGATGCCCTGACCCAGTTGTCTAGCCATCACAATTTGGCCCTTGACACGCTTGCCCATTGCCGTGATGAAGAGATAATCATTGTCATTCACTTCACCTGTCAGTGATCATAATGTTATGCCTGATCGGTCCAGGTTCTAGTCATAATGTACAGTATATGGTGTTGTTAGTTTAGCAACATGCTAATGGCAAGCCTGTGCTTCAAATTTGCACATGAAGGGTATTTGTATGATGCACAGAATTACTGCATATGTAAAACATTTTAAATCAGTCCCTTGTGAGCTTCCATTTTAGAATGCTTCCTTCGGATACAGCTTCCCATGTAAAGCAGTAGACAGCTCACTAGGCTTTGGAACAGAGCTTTGTTTGACATTCCACTTTGAAAAATATCCCTCTCTCCAGTGATGGTAACACAACCCAGATCATCTAAACCAGTTTCACATTCAGAGATTCATAACTCATCTGCCCCCACAGAAAAGAGCATGTGTTTAGCAAATCATGTTTCCCTTAGTGACATGAGAGGCAAATCTGATCACACAGGATATTGGCATGATAGCAGCAGCTGCTGGAGATCCAATAACAATGCCACATGAGCTTCATTAGAGTTCATCAAGTACACACTGTACATTAAAACAGAAGTCTTTTTTAAGGCAGCTTTGAAAGACTCGAGCTCTGATATTCACTGATATTCCATAATAAGTATCCATAGTAAGAATTCATTCTATCGGTCTGAATTTGTAGATGACTCTAAAAGGTGCAGGTGCATGCTTGTTACGAAGCCTATATGTCTTGGGTGAGATGTTCATTGAGAGATCAATATGTTCATTGACAAAGTGTCAACCAAATTTTCACACCTTCTATAAGCCTGTGTGGCCCTTGAATCTGGGACTGTTGCCATCTAATTTCTGTTCTTTATCGCCCCAGTCCCTCCTGATGAAATGAAAGAGAGATTAACGTGAAGTTGTTGATTTCTTTAAGGGCCTCCTGTGCTGTCTTCCTATGCCAAGACAGAAGACAAGCTGTTTAAACATCTCTTCAACAACTACCAGAAATGGGTGAGACCAGTGAAGGATCTAAATGGAACAGTGCAGGTCAAATTTGGCCTGGCAATCTCCCAGCTGGTGGATGTGGTGAGAATTAGTCATTCTGAAATAGCATTCTCCTCATTCAGGCAAGATCTTACCTTACAATAAAGATTGCATTTTAAATTATATACATTAGGCAATTCGCTATCATTAAACTAGTTCAGGAATTTATTTATTGTTAACTTTTATGTTCTGTTTGGGGTCAGTAGGTATATACGTTTTTGGCTCATCCATAATATCTGACATGTACAGCATTAGAGTATCTGGGACCAAAACATAAAGAACATAAAAAAGTTAATAGAATAACAGATATAATGTCAGATTTTTTTGTTGGTTAGGATGAGAAGAACCAGCTGATGACAACCAATGTTTGGATAAAACAGGTAAAACAGGACTCAATAACACAATAAGGTTATCTGATTAATATGAAATATATTTGTTCTTTATTTTGCCTTCATATTGTCTGTATTTTGATAATAGATTTGATTTCCAATGTGTTCTTTTCTGGTGGTATTTGGTAATGAGTGCACACCCTTCCAATCTACCCACATTGCTTTCTTTACGGTTTTATTTATGTGGTGAACAGCGTTGCAGATAAATCCATGTCTCTCTGCATTCAGGAGTGGACAGACATGAAGCTCCGATGGAATCCGGATCATTACCTGGGCATCACTTCCATCAGAGTTCCCTCAGACTCCATCTGGAGACCCGACATTGTGCTCTATGACAAGTATGTGTATGAGTCTGAAAAGAAACCAGAGAGAGACTGATTTGTCTAACATCAATATAGGCACATTTCAGATTCAAAGGAAATTTTACCCTTTTCCTACAGCTTGTAAATTCATAATTAAAGAAAGTATTCGCACAAAATCAAGAGTAGAAAAAAATAACAATATTCACATTAGGGAAGAGCACGCTCAGCATTCCCCATGCTCACAGTTTTACAGTTTCATTTACACAAGTGGGAAAGGAAAGACTGCACCCTGGTTGTACACATTTACACAAAAGAGAATTCACTAATTCATACCCGTACACATTCTGTTATTAGAAATCACAATTCTTTATCACAATTCTGTTCTATACACTCTAAAAAAAAAGGTTCTATATGGCACCAAAAATGGTTCTTCGTCGTAATCATAGAGGAACCACTTTTGGTGCTATATAGCACCATATCTTAGCATGTTCTGTATATGGTAGCGGTGCTGTATAGCACCTTAGTCAAAGAACCGGTGAAGAACCGCTGAAGAACCACTGAAGCACCAAAATTGGTGCTATATAGCACTTGAAAGGTTACCCTATGATTACGAGCCAAGAACCATTTTTGGTGCCAAATAGAACCTTTTTTTTTAGAGTGTAGGTCAATATTAATGTTTCCAACTTCTTGCCATGTTTGTAAAAGTACACAAACCTTCACTTGTGAAACATTTTTTTACTCTCAATTTACTTCATTTAAATTTGGACTCTGTATCTCATGACTGAATGATTCTCCCCTGCAGTGCAGATGGTAATTTTGAGGCCACAGTGACAAAAGCAGTGGTGAGATATGATGGCACTATCTCTTGGACCCCTCCTGCCAACTATAAATCTGCCTGCACCATCGATGTGACTTTTTTCCCCTTTGACCTTCAGAACTGCTCCATGAAGTTTGGCTCCTGGACCTACGATGGTTCACAGGTATGTTTTTTTAACTATTATTAGAGGCATTAATACTAGTGTTTGCTTGTAGAAAGGAACAGTTATGGAGGAGATATTTATGCAACAACTGCATAGTTTTCTTTTTTTAAGGTGGACATTCTCCTTGAGGATGTACATGTGGACAAACGTGACTATTTTGACAACGGTGAATGGGAGATTGTGACAGCCACTGGTAGCCGGGGTTTGAGAAGCGACGGGACATTTTTCTATCCATCCATCACCTACTCCTTTATTATCCGACGTCTTCCTCTTTTCTACACACTTTTCCTCATCATTCCTTGCATTGGATTGTCTTTCCTGACCGTGCTGGTGTTTTATCTCCCATCTAATGGAGGAGAGAAAATCTCCCTCTGCACATCTGTCCTCGTCTCCCTTACTGTCTTCCTTCTGGTGATAGAAGAGATCATCCCTTCCTCCTCAAAGGTAGTACTCTTTTTAAGAATTCAAAGCTATATTAAATGACTTCTATATTTAAATGAGGTGTGCCACACACAGCACTTTCTGAATTATTTCACATTATTGTCTGCAATATAAGAGTAAATTACATTACTTGTCAGCTATTGGTTGTCTGTGTGATAAAGTTTCACCACAAATATAAGTTAATTCCTGTAGGCATTGAAGTTGTTTTCTGTATTTAATTTGAGGGCCCTTTTGTCATAACACTCAGGATATATTAAATAGTATATTTGATAGTATATCTATATGATCTTATAATCCATATTTTCAGTTGTTAAGTTTTGAATGAAATGGGGTGTATTGGAGAGTGACAGGGGAACCACAGGACATTTGTGAAAGAAATTAAAAGATTGAAACATTTTTTTGGGGCTGGGATAGTTCACCCCAAAAGTGACAATTTTCTCTTAATTTACTCACCCTTGTGTTGTTCCAAACCATTAAGACTTTGGTTAGTCTTTAAAAACATTTTTAATATAAACCTTATATATCACTCCATTGAAAGTTCTACAATGAAGTTGTGACTAAATTATATAATTCAATGATTAAATCAACATGACGGTTACACAAACAAAAGTAATTTTAAGATACCTTCCTATATTTTCACGTTTTACAGTGTACTAAAGCTATGAGCCAAAGGGAAAAGCAGAGAAAATCTATTTCCTCAAAAGCCATGCTGTACAATGTGTGATTTGAACCCAAAAGTGCTGCCTATAACATCTCTGAGGTGCACAGTGTGTGCATGGTTTGTAATGGATTGGCTTTCAATCCTCAAATAACCTCACTTATTCTCAGCTGTCATCAGTTTATTTGTGCTGCATGACATAATATTTTGAAATCAACTAAATATAAAAGTTTTTTGTTTTGTTCTTGGATTATGTGTGGCTTTTGTGACTTCGCATTAAACGTCTCGGTTACGTATGTAACCCTCGTTCCCTGAAGGAGGGAACGGAGACGCCACGTCGGAGTACCGACGAATAGGAATCTCGCTCGCGAGAGCCAATCTACTTCGAGTGTAACTAAACGAGCCAATGCACATTGGCATGCAATGATTGCATCAGGTGCTCATGCCACGCCGTGCGGGTATAAATGAGACACAGGTGATTGCATCAAATCAGCCTTTTGCTGAGGAGCCGAGTAGGTAGACAGGCACCCCAGCAGGGTACAGAGGACATGGCGACGGGACGTGGCGTCTCCGTTCCCTCCTTCAGGGAACGAGGGTTACATACGTAAACGAGACGTTCCCATTCAGTCGGTCACTCTCAACGCCACGTCGGAGTACCGACGAATAGGAATCCCTACCAAAGCTATCCCTCTGCCCCCTTCCAGTGCCCTGTGTGAGCCACCTGAGCTCTCTTACCTGATGAGACGGGGCTCACACCGGGAAGTCCATCACTGCCGTTCCGCAAGACCCGCTCAGTGATTTATTGGATAACACTGGGAAGCGTGCCCTAGTGAAGGGGACGCTGCGGAGCCCACATCGTACCCCGAAGGAGTTATGTGGAGAACAATGCTGAGCCGTAGCCCGCAACGGAGAGAGGGAAGGCTCTCCCAAGGGAAAGACACGGGCTTCCCGTAGGAGCGACCGTGGAAAGATATATGGGATCCCCGTAGGGTCACTCATATAACCCGAGCCCAATACCGGTTCTCAAGGATTCAGCGGCAAGGGGCCTGATGCCAGACGTTCCGCCACGTCCGGCACCGAGGGCGGTGGAGGACTCACAGAGTTTGCGTCTGGAGAATATAAGTGCCGTAGCACAGCAAGCCGACAAGAGACGGGGCCTCTCAGTGCTTCTACCCGTTTGAGGTGAGAACACAGGAGGAGACCGGCTCTACACGTAGGCTATAGAATCTAGCGAACATGTTGGGTGTCGCCCAGCCCGCAGCTCTACAGATGTCTGACAGCGAGGCGCCACATGCCAGCGCCCAGGAGGATACAACACTTCTAGTAGAGTGTGCTCGCACCCTGAGCGGAAAGGGCACACCTTGTGCTTGGTAAGCCAAGGTGATGGCATCCACTATCCAGTGGGCCATCCTCTGCTTGGAGACAGCCTTTCCCTTCTGCTGGCCTCCGTGACAGACAAAGAGCTGATCTGAGGTTATGAAGCTTTGAGTTCTATCCACATAAACCCGCAGAGCGCGGACGGGACAGAGCAAAGCTAGGGCTGGGTCTGCCTCCTCCGGGGGCAGCACTTGCAGGTTCACCACCTGGTCCCTGAAGGGAGTGGTAGGAACCTTGGGCACATAGCCAGGCCGGGGTCTCAACACCACGTGGGTATCCCCCGGCCCGAACTCTAGGCACGATTCGTCGACCGAAAATGCCTGCAGGTCCCCTACCCTCTTGATGGAGGCCAATGCAGCCAACAGCAAAGTTTTCATAGACAGAATCTTTAGCTCTGCTGACTGCAAAGGCTCAAATGGGGCATTCTTGAAGTGCTCTGAGCACCAGAGCAAGATCCCAAGAGGGTATGGAGGGAGGGCGAGGAGGATTTTACCGTCTTGCCCCCCCTAAGGAACCTGACGACCGGGTCGTGCTTCCCAACCGTCTTACCTTCTACATGGTCGTGATAGGCAGATATTGCAGCAACATAAACCTTGAGGGTGGAGGGCGACAGCCTACGCTCCAACCCCTGTTGCAGGAAGGAAAGCACAGACGCGATCGAACATCTTCAGGGGTCTTCTCGGCGAGAAGAACACCACTCGACGAACAGGTCCCACTTCAAGGCGTAAGCCTGTCTTGTAGACGGTGCTCGTGCCGAAGTGATGGTGTTAACTACTGTTATGTATTTACCGTTGGTAATGGTATTATCCTGCAGTTATTATTTTATGCTCTAGATGGCGCTGTGTAACCTGTCAATATATACCTTGAAGACAAAAACAGTAAAGGAAGTCAGTTCTAAGCCACTCGGTTTTCATTGTGTTATTGCTATCTACAGCCCCGCGAATATAATGATATCCGCGTAAATACAACACAATTGGCGACGAGGTGTGGAAATATTGACTTTAACCGTGTAACTGAGAAGATTGACGCTAACGAGTGGATTTTGCTGACAAAGATGAAGAGTGTACGGTGTTGCAGAGGACACTAGAGACAACCGAACAGTGGGCCAATCCAGGATGGCGACTATCGGGCATATTGATGCCTTTGACGAGGCCATCGAGCAGTGGACAACATATATTGAACGGTTTGACCACTTCACAAAGGCAAATGATATCAACGAGGAAAAACTAGTACCAGTGCTGTTAAGTGTAATGGGCACTAAAACGTACGGCCTTCTACGTAACTTGATTGCGCCTGCTAAACCAGGAGAAAGAACATATCAGGAGATTGTAACGACGTTAAGTGAACATTATTCACCGAAGCCTCTCATAATAGCGGAACGATTCCGTTTCCACAAACGCAATCAACAGGAAGGGGAGACAGTTGCACAATACGTAGCAGTATTAAAACAACTCTCTGAACATTGTGACTTCGGTACACATTTGCAAGATGCCTTACGAGATAGATTTGTTTGTGGATTAAACAACGAGGCGATACAAAAGCGACTTCTCACAGAGGCTGCGCTTACTTTTCCCAAAGCGGTAGAGATAGCCGTTGCCACAGAAACCGTCGCCCGCGAAGCACAGCAGCTCAGCAGTTCCCTCAAAGTTAATGCAATGCATGTTTCCTCGCCCAAACAGCGAAGCAATTGTAAAAGATGTGGAAAAACGAACCACACTGAAGAGGATTGCTGGTACAAGGATCAAGCCTGCCATTCATGTGGAAAGAAAGGCCATATCGGACGAGTGTGTAGAAATAAAAGGAACTTTGAGAGAGAAAGGAAGCACGGGAGTCATATGAAGCCAAGTAATCGACGTAGTAAAGTTGATAAGAGACGCGTGCATCATTTGGACACGGGAGGAAAACAAAGTGATGAGTCCAGTACAGACACAGAGAAGGAAATGTCACTTTATATGGTAACTAGAAGTGAACAACTGGCACATATTTGTATAACTCCAGAGATTGAAGGGAAAATTATTGAAATGGAATTGGATACAGGTGCTGCAGTGTCGTTGATTTCAAAAGGAAAATATGACAGTAACTTGCAGCATATTCCACTGCAGCCGACTGACATAGTCTTAAAAACATACACCGGTGAAGCACTGGCGCCAGTTGGGGTTATCAGGGTAGCGGTGAAGTTGAACAATCAGTTGGCACGATTGCCTCTGTATGTTGTTAACAGCGATGCACCACCGTTATTTGGTCGAGAATGGCTGAGAGCTATAAAACTAAATTGGCAAGACATAAAAACAGTCAAGCAGGGAGTCAAAGAGACGATGGAGACTGTGTTAAAACGACACGCCCAAGTTTTTGGAAAAGAACTAGGCATCATGAAAGGAATTGAGGCACAAATTACACTCAAGCCTGACCATACTCCAAAATTCTACCAGCCACGGGTAGTACCTTATGCTATTCGACCAAAAGTAGAGGCTGAATTGACACGTTTAACAGAAATGGGAGTAATTTCGCCAATACAGTACAGTGAGTGGGCCACACCTGTGGTACCAGTTATAAAAAAAGATGGCTCAGTGAGACTGTGTGGTGATTTTAAAGTGACACTCAACCCAGCCATTTGTGTGGATCACTACCCAATTCCACGCATAGAAGATCTTTTTGCATCCCTGGCTGGTGGTCAATTATTCAGTAAGCTGGACTTGTCCAGCGCTTACTTGCAGATGCCAGTGGCACATGAGTCGAGAAAATTACTCACCATATCCACTCAAAAAGGGCTCTTCTGTTATAACCGCTTACCCTTCGGGATTGCCCCAGCTCCTGCATTATTTCAGAAAGCAATGGATCAAATCCTCTTGGGAATTCCAAACACTCACTGCTATCTCGATGACATATTGATAACAGGACGAGATAATGTGGAACATCTCAAGACATTAGACCAAGTACTCACTAGACTGGAGAAATATGGTCTGAAATTGCAGCGTGAAAAATGCGAATTTTTCAAACAAACACTGGAATACCTGGGTCACTACATTGATGCAGCTGGATTACACAAATCGCCACAAAAGATTAAAGCCATAATGGAAGCACCTGAACCGACCAATGTAAGTCAGTTACGCTCTTTTCTTGGGATGGTCAACTATTATGGCCGTTTCATTCCAAATCTGGCATCTGTCTTGAACCCTCTCAATGCTCTTTTCTGTAAAGAAAAGAAATGGTGCTGGTGTGTGGCCTGTAAAAAATCATTTCAGAAAGTGAAGGATCTCCTTACCTCACCAGCTGTACTCACACATTATGATCCAGACTTACCCATTCGTCTCGCCTGTGATGCTTCCCCATATGGGGTGGGGGCGGTGATATCGCATGTGTGCCCCGATGGAGAGGAAAAGCCGATTGCTTTCGCGTCCAGGACACTCAGTAAAGCGGAACAAAATTATGCTCAGATCGAGCGTGAGGCCCTGAGTATAATTTTTGGAATTCGTAAATTCCATCAGTACTTATACGAAAGAAGGTTTACTCTCTTTACTGATCATCAACCTCTAACAGCTATTCTCAGTCCCAACAAGAGTATTCCATCCATGGCAGCAGCCAGAATGCAACGATGGGCTCTGATATTAGCCGCCCATGACTATGTCCTTGAGTATAAGAAAGCAGCCTTACATGCCAACGCAGATGGACTGTCACGGCTGCCATGACTCCTACTGAGAAAATGGACACGGTGGATGTGTTCTATGCTGCCCAGGTAGCAGCCCTGCCTGTCAGTAGTGCTGCAATTAGACGTGACACCTTAAAGGATTCCATTTTGTCACCTGTGTTGGAGATGGTTTCTACTGGACGATTTCCAAAATCTAAAGAGATACCTCAAGACCTGCTACCCTTTGTGACACGTCGACACGAGCTCACAGTTGTTCAAGGATGTTTAATGTGGGGGAGTCGCGTCATTGTACCAACCAAGCTCCGCTACCGGGTGTTAGCTGATTTGCATTTGGGCCATCCTGGGGTGGTAAGGATGAAACATCTGGCCCGTAGCTATGTCTGGTGGCCGGGAATTGATGGACAGATCGAGTCTCAGTCCAAATCATGCCAGTCTTGTCAGCGTATCCAAAATGCCCCCTGTCCTGCACCACTTCACCCATGGATTTGGCCAGCTCATCCTTGGGAAAGAATACATGTGGATTTTGCTGGTCCCTTTGAAGGCCATATGTACTTCATTGCAGTTGACGCGCACTCCAAATGGCCGGAAGTGTTCATTATGGACAGTACTACCACCAGCAAAACCATCCAGGTCTTACGAGGACTTTTCAGTCATTATGGCGTCCCTAATGTCATTGTCAGTGACAACGGCCCGCAGTTTTGTGCTGAGGAGTTTTCATTTTTCCTGAAGGCAAATGGGGTGCAACATATTCGCTCTGCTCTGTATCACCCCTCTAGTAATGGGCAAGCTGAACGTTTTGTTCAAACATTCAAGCACGCACTAAAAGCTTCGAAAGGGTCAACTCCAATCCAACAGAGACTTGATGGATTTCTGTTAACATACAGAAACACTCCGCATGCTACCACCAAGGAGTCACCTGCGATGCTATTCCTAAATCGCAAGCTAAGAACCCGGCTGGATCTTCTAAAACCTAGTCTCGCAAAGACTGTGAGTCAGTCCCAGGATGCTCAGCGGTTACGACGCCAAAAACACTCAAAGTTAAGAGAATTTCATGCTGGAGAGTCCGTTCTTGCTCGTGACTACAGAAAAGGAGGAAATTGGATACCGGGAGTGGTGATGTCCAAAACGGGACCTGTCTCTTACAGCGTCAACGTGGGTTCTTCTGGAATCTGGAAACGTCATGTGGATCAATTACTGAAACAAGGGACTGAATCCTCTGAAACCCAGATGCAACCAGACATTCCTGCTGCCTCTGATAATGTCCAGGCACATCCGTTTCAGGAGAACATTGGGGAAAAGATGGACAATCTTGTGGCGGCGACGATTGACGAACCAGGGTCAGGCAACACTGACAAATCACCCCCGGGGACTGTACAAACGAGAGAGACTATTAAGCGTTATCCTACCCGTCTCACGAGACCACCTGACCGTTATCAAGCATTCTAAAATATATAAGTTTAGAGATTCATGCCGAGTAAGACGTGTTCGCTAGCAGTGGTTAAAGTTGAATTCAAGAAAATAAATATTCCACTGTTGTGTTTAACAACCTTTGATTTCAGTTGGGAGGAAATGTTATGTATTTACCGTTGGTAATGGTATTATCCTGCAGTTATTATTTTATGCTCTAGATGGCGCTGTGTAACCTGTCAATATATACCTTGAGGACAAAACAGTAAAGGAAGTCAGTTCTAAGCCACTCGGTTTTCATTGTGTTATTGCTATCTACAGCCCAGTGAATATAATGATATCCGCGTAAATACAACAACTACCTCTTGGGGTAAGTCACCTTGAACCTCCGCGTCCCGTCCAGGGGCCAGACATGAAGCTTCCACAGGTCTGAACGCGGGTGCCAAAGGGTGCCCCGTCTCTGAGTCAGAAGGTCCTTCCTCAGAGGAATCGGCCAAGGAGGGGCTGTCGCGAGGAGCATAAGTTCTGGGAACCAGGTCCGGTTGGGCCAGTAAAGCGCCACCAGCAGGACCTGCTCCTCATCCTCCCTGACCCTGCACAGTGTCTGTGCAAGTAGGCTCACTGGGGAAAACGCATTTGCGCATCCGTGCCGAGTGTATCCTCGGTCAGCGAATAGAACCACTGGCAGTGGAACGTTTCTGGGGAGGCAAACAGGTCGACCTGTGCCATTCCGAACGGTCTCCAAATCAGCTGAACCACCTGGGGGGTGGAGTCGCCACTCGCCTAGGAGCGCAGCTCGTGAAAGCTCGTCGGCCACACGGTTGTGCACACCAGGGACATGAATGGCCCGAAGCGACCTCAGACACATCTGACTCCAGAGGAGATGGCGGGCGAGTTGCGACATGCGACGGGAGCACAGACCACCTTGTCGGTTGATATACGCAACGGTCGCAGTGTTGTCCGTGCGGACCAGTACATCTTTGCCCCGTAACCGCGCTTTGAGGCGGCCCAGAGCAAGATGCACCGCTAGCAACTCGAGGCAATTGATATGCCAATGCAGGTGCGGGCCCGTCCAAACCCCTGACACTGCATGCCCATTGTACGTGGCTCCCCAGCCCATGGCAGAGGCATCCGTGAAAACCACAGCGTGCCTGGACACCTGTTCCGGGGGCACTCCGGCCCGAAGGAACGAGGGGTCTGACCATGGACTGAAAGACTGGCGGCAGGCCGGTGTGATGCTCACCCGGAGAGTGCCGCGTTGCCACGCCCATCTCGGGACTCGGCCGAGTAGCCAATGCTGAAGCGGTCTCATATGAAGCAGGCCGAGCGGTGTTACTGCCGCAGCGGCTGCCATATGCCCCAGGAGCCTCTGAAATTGTTTCAGTGGAACCGCCATCCTACCTTGAAACGTGTTCAGGCAGTTCAGCATCGACTGGACACGCTCCTCTGGGAGGCACGCTGTCCGTTCGACCGAATCCACACCGAGAAAAGAGATCCTCTGCACGGGGGCGAGTTTGCTCTTTTCCCAGTTGACCCGAAGACCCAACTGGCTGAGGTGTCTGAGCACCAGGTCCCTGTGTTCGCACAACTGATCCCTGGCTTGACTGTGCTAGAATGAGCCAGTCGTCGAGATAGTTGAGGATGCGAACGCCCTGTTCTCTCAGGGGCACAAGGGCCCCCTCCGTGACTTTCGTGAAGACACGGGGGGACAGGGACAGCCCGAAGGGCAGGACTCTGTACTGATATGCTCGACCCTCGAACGCAAAGCGCAGAAACAGCCTGTGTCGAGAAAGAATCGAGACATGAAAGTACGCGTCCTTCAGGTCGATCGCTGCAAACCAATCTTGGGGACGGATGCATTCGAAAATGCATTTCTGCGTGAGCATCTTGAACGGTAGCTTGTGGAGGCTCCGATTCAGGACTCGCAGGTCCAAGATTGGTCGTAACTCACCGGTTTTCTTGGGTACAATGAAGTACGGGCTGTAGAAGCCGGTCTTCATATCGGCTGGAGGGACCGGCTCTATCGCGTCCTTCGCCAGTAGGACAGCGATCTCCGCACGCAGGGTATGGGCATCTGCGGCATTCACCGAGGTGAAGCGGACGCCCTTGAACCTGGGGGGGGGGGGGGGCGCCGGGCGAACTGAATCGCATAGCCGAGCCTGATGGTCCGAATGAGCCAGCGAGACGGACTGGGGAGCTCTAGCCAGGCTCGCAGAGTCCGTGCAAGCGGGACAATAGGGACCACCGGCGTACCCACCGTGGGGCAGCGAGGTGGAATGCAGGTACCAGGCTGGGGCGGCTGTCTCGTGGAGGCGGCCCGCAGCGCGGTTGTGAGTGTGCGGTGCACACTTACCTGATTCCACGAGAGGGCAGAGGGTACGTGAGAAGGCTAGGTTGCGTCCTCGAACCGTCCACTACTGTCCACTGGCGAAGGAGGAGGATGAGTGTGGTCCGGTGTTTGACCGTCCACAGCTCTCCGAACCCCCTTGGGACCCAGAGATGGGAAGAACTGCTCTTTTTTTTTTTTTTTTTTGAGAATTTGGGTACCACTGGTTGTGACACCAGCGGCAGAACGGATTTTGACTCAAGATTTTCTACCCGGCCCTCCTCCGGGGAAGAGCAACCCCGCCCATCTCCCGGTCACCCGTCTCAGGTGATGTTTCACCGACCGCTTAAACAGCAGCAGAGACAGGTAGCGTCATCCCCTGCAGGACACAGTAGAGCAGGCTGTGCCAAGTGTGTTTTTTTTTTGTTTTTTTTTGCAGGGGACGACGCCTTTGGCGATGAGCAAACTGAGGGGCGGCCCACGAGGCACTCTGATGGTACGTCGGGGGAGGCTCTTGATTGCCTCAGCCTGCTACCGACTGCGAAGAACTGCTGGGCCCAGTTCTCAACAGTGTCGCCCAAGGCCACCTTGTGAGATGGGAGCATCGAGAAAGCGTACTTTGACGACCACTCACATCTCAGCAAGGCAAGCCAGGAGGTTTTTCTGGACCACTGAGGTGGACATCGTCTGGCCGAGGGCTTGCGCCATGACTTTGATCACGGCTAGTCAACATGCACAGCTCAACCTCAACTCAGAACTACCCTGTGCAGGCAGGGGTGGTCTGCGCACAGCCACCCCACCGTTGAGGGTAGTGAGAGAGGAAAAACTTATGCAGTTTTGGCCCTTCTGGCTTTCCATATCCAAAGAAGTGCCACACTTCCAAGTTTTCCCGGGAAGCATGGCTGTTAACTCTGAATCCGATTCAGCGAAGCACACACCATTACAGTGGGCTCAGCATCATCCTCATTCCCAGAGCACAACAGCCCTCTCTCCGATGCAGCGATTGACATCTGATCCTCAATGAAATGAAATGCTAGGTTCCCCCATAAGAACCCCCATAAGACTGAATGAAATGCTAGGTTCCCCCATAAGAAGGACCAGCAATTCCACCCAGAGCTGCACAGCTTGCAGTGCGCTAGAGGGGGAGGGGCCCTAGGGGGTTGGTTCCCCGAAGGAGAAGCCCTCCTCTCCTCAGGTCACCCCAGCTATTTCACTGAAATAGACCTCTCCTGTTGCCAGGGAGGGCGCTACAACGAGAAATAGGCAAGGGGACAGCGCACCTAGAGCGCAGAGCGAGCGCTGGGTTGCCGTGACAACCCGCGCTACAGCCTAGCACTCAACGGCACACGGCACGCAGAGAAACGAGAGGTCCGTTCGGGTTTCCCCGACGGCAACTCTCGCTGATCTCCGCGGTCTCCCAGAGTGTCGAGCAGACCCGCGGCTGTGCTTTTACACACGAGCGGCGGCTGGCCAACAACAAAGGGGACTCAAGCTTCCCGGAGAAAGATGAGTCGCGACCGGCGTGCTGACGTGGTCATGTTCTCATTAGAAAACATGACCACCCACGAACACAGTCTCAGCATGCGCCCAGACATGTGAAACAGTGTTCGTGGCTGTCAGTGAGGACAGGAAACAACCGCATCCAGAAACACACAGATAGAATGTCATCTTTAAAAAGACGCAAGCTCTATCTGTGTAGCTCTTTTAGGGAAACTGCTCTCCGCGGTGCTGAAGCACACAGGGGAATAGTCGCGGCGACACAGACAGGGAAAAAGTGCAGCCTGACGTGCGCGCTCTCTCTCTCATAGAAGGCGATCTCTTACCAGCCGTGAAAACGACTTTTCAGCGCTCTTAATAGCGCACCGAACCAGCTTTGAGAACAGCCTTTTGTTTTTGCTCAAAATAGAAAAAAAAAAAGAGAGAAATCAACCCCGCTGCAGTGCCGTCACTCCAACACCAAACGAGGAGAGGTCCACCGAAGAGCTTGACTCGTTATAATGTTAACACACGCTTTGTAGAGAGTGATTTTAGGACAAACCATTCACCACTCGGCTCCGAAGCAAAAGGTTGATTTGATGCAATCACCTGTGTCTCATTTATACCCGCACGGCGTGGCATGAGCACCTGGTGCAATCATTGCATGCCAATGTGCATTGGCTCGTTTAGTTACACTCGAAGTAGATTGGCTCTCGCGAGCGAGATTCCTATTCGTCGGTACTCCGACGTGGCGTCGAGAGTGACCGACTGAATGGGAACATGCCACATACTGTACAGTTTTGTGGCACCTTATATTTTTATTCTATAAACATAAAAGTCTCTCACCCCTCACTGACTAACACAGAGAAGGAGGCAGTTGGAGTGTGATCTTATTAATGACATTATATATTTTATAGTATTATATTATATTAAGGTGCAATTTGTTCAAACAACCAAAGGGTATATTTGAGATATACAAAGGGATATTTAAATTAAAATGTCATGATTGAAATTTTTATGTAGATATTTAGACAATGAATACAGTGTAATTTGTATGAAATAAACAGTGATTTGAAGGTGACGACATTTAAGTTTGAGTAATATGAATTAACTGTGTACTTACTATAGGGTAAGGGCTACAATTAGGTTTGTTGTAGGGTTATGCACATTTAATTATGCATAATTTATAGTTATTACTATAGTAACTACGTGTAACGTATAACAAGGACACTGTAAAAGGGTTTAATTCTTTCATTCTCATTTTCAAATAGCTCTGCAATTGTCGAATGACTTATGTTTTCTGCAATATTGTTTTCTGTCCCAGGTGATTCCTCTCATTGGAGAATATTTGGTCTTCACTATGATCTTTGTGACGCTTTCCATTGTCATCACCGTCTTTGCCATTAACATCCATCATCGCTCCTCATCTACTCATCACAGCATGGCGCCCTGGGTCCGCCGGATCTTTCTGCACCACCTGCCTAAACTGCTGTGCATGCGCAGCCATGTGGACCGCTACGCAACCACTGCAGGGAGGCAGAGAGCAGACAGGACTGGAAGAGGAGGGCTGGGCTATGAGAAGAGTTTGGGCCAGGATACCGCTCTGCTCAATGCAGAACACAGTCTACAGGCAGCCTTAGAATCTATACGCTACATCACGCTTCATGTGGTGAAGGAGAATGAAGTTAGAGAGGTAAGATTGTTATTGTCTCACTTTAGCATCGCAGGCATGATGTGATTATTCTGAGTTTTGAGTTCTGGTGAATTCTAATGTGATGCCTCTTTTTAGGTTGTTCAGGACTGGAAGTTTGTGGCCCAGGTATTGGACCGGGTTTTCCTGTGGGCATTTCTCTTAGTATCAGTGCTTGGCTCTGCTCTCCTTTTTATCCCTGTCATCTATAAATGGGCCAATATCATTGTTCCCAGCTATGCTGGAAGTACCACCTAAAACGTATAAGATGAGAAAATATTTTGCTTGGATAAAGTTTTTGCATTATTGTTACATTTATTATTACATCTATGCAACTCGAGCACTGTCATTTATGCTGTAACATGCTGCATCACATTTTGTTGTATGCTGATTTCATTACAATAAAATTTACAATAAAAAAAATTGTCATTGCGCATTATGACAATTTATAAATGTTACAAGGAAATTAACCAAAAATATAGATTACTCATCTTGAACTCAAGTGCATATACAATGTTTTTTTGTTCAATCAAATGGTCTCTAGTATGAGAATTCCCTCCCCCTAATGCCACCTGCATTATAGCAACATAAAGCAGCTAAGGGTGGGTTTTCTTGAATGTGATGTTAGCTAAAAGTTTGTGGCTATTTAACCCTTGAGGAGATTTGTGTGTTTTTCATTTTTTTGTATTATCATTTTGCCTGTTAATGCCAACTGCATCAATTTTGGCACAAGTGTGTATTTTTATTTGAATTATACTGTTTCACCCTCATTTCCTTTCATAAATCTATTTCATAATCTAAATCTATTAGGTACACAAAATAGTTACACTTAGGACCTTAATGGGTTAGTTCACCCAAAAATGAAAATTCTGTCATTAATTACTCACCCTCATGTCGTTCAACACCCGTAAGACCTCCGTTCATATTCGGAACACAAATGAAGATATTTTTGTTGAAAGCTGATGGCTGAGAAAGGCTTCAGATAGGCCTCCATTGGCATTCTGTACATTTACACTCCCAAGACCGATAAAAGGCACTTAAAACGTCGTTACAAAGTCCATCTCACCACAGTGACTCTACAATAATTTTACGATGCGACGACAATAGTTTTTGTGCGCAAAAAAAAAATCAAAATAACACCTTTATCCAACTTGTTCTTGTCTTCCGTGTGTGCCTCCACGACGCATGCGTGAGAATATGACGCAGATCCGGCGTTCGGACACATGACCCAGAAGCGATTTGTTCACAAGCAGAGGAAGACGCGCGTATCTAAGCTGTTGAATTCTACATTGATCGTGCTTTAGGTCTCGGCGTAGTTCTCAAAATCGGACTAAAGTGTGCATTTCATGGATTCCCGAACCCCGGCGCTACGTCATTTTCTCGCGCATGCGTCGTGGAGGCACACACGGAAGACAAGAACAAGTTGGATAAAGGTGTTATTTTGATTTTTTTTTGCGCACAAAAACTATTGTCGTCGCATCGTAAAATTATTGTAGAGCCACTGTGGTGAGATGGACTTTGTAACAACGTTTTAAGTGCCTTTTATCGATCTTGGGAGTGTAAATGTTCAGAATGCCAATGGAGGCCTTTCTGAAGCCTTTCTCAGCCATCAGCTTTCAACAAAAATATCTTCATTTGTGTTCCGAAGATGAACGGAGGTCTTACGGGTGTCGAACGACATGAGGGTGAGTAATTAATGACAGAATTTTCATTTTTGGGTGAACTAACCCTTTAAAGGGTTAGTTCACCATAATGTTTTAATTCTGTTATTAATTACTTACCCTCATGTTGTTCCAAACCCGTAAGACTTCGGAACACAAATTAAGATATTTTTGATTAAATCGGAGAGCTCTCTGAACTACCCATAGGCACATGGGCGTTGGAAACAAAACTAAATGTGGGTGGGTCCCCCCGAATTTTTTACTGGAGTAGATGTAATTTACGATTAAGTGCAAATAGTCTGCATCATTTACTAAACATCTGGTTGGCCCAGACAAAATGACAAAAGTCACCAAATCATTTATAGTGACAATAGTGTAGGGGTAAGATGCATGGCAGAAAGTTTTGATGCAAATCGACCCGTGGTTCAAATCCGCCTTTTGCCGAACTCGCTCTACTCCCATTTGCTATCACATATCAGAACGGAAAGGCATTTATTTTCAATGAAAATGAAGAAAACATTCGAAAAGTGTAAATAAAGCGTCTAACATGTGTTTAATAATAAAGTGTTTATTGGTTAGGGGTAGGTGAACAGAATTATAGACGGCAAAAGTGAGTGGGTCCATTAGAATTGGTCTTAAAAAGTGGGTGGGTCTTGTCCCACCCACATACAATGGTTCTGACGCCCATGCATAGGCAGCAACGTCATTGCAACTTTCAAGGTCCAGAAAGTTAGTAAAGAGATCGTTAAAATAGTCCATGTGACTAAAATGGTTTAACCATAATTTTATGAAGCGACTTTCCGCCGTTCTGCCGTATAACTCAGAAGCGCTGCACTGTATTCACTACGCCAACAGCTTAAAAGACTGACACAGACGAGATGAAATTGTTGAATAAAGTTGTTACTTTGGGGGGGTTTTTGATTCTCGTCGTTTCAAAAAATTTAGGTTGAACCACTGTAGTCAAAAATCGGCACACTGCCACTGCTGCTCCCAAAGATTTAAAATGAACGTTTCGACCAAAATGTCTTGTACAAACTAACAAATGAATCACAAATATATATAGTAAGTATCAATAAACAGAAAAATAAACAACAAAATGGTCGCCAATATTAAACACACATATATATATATATATATATATATATATATATATATATATATATATATATATATATATATATATATATACAACATTTTCACAAACAAGGTTTCAAATCAAACTCCGTATTCAAACCTTTTGGAAAAAGAGTATTAAAGGGGTGGTTGATTATGATTTCACTTTTTAAACTTTAGTTAGTGTGTAATGTTGCTGTTTGAGCGTAAACAACATCTGTAAAGTTAAGACGCTCAAAGTTCAAAGCAAAGGGAGATATTTTCTTTTAAAGAAATTGCTTTCTAAGGACTACAACAAATGGCTGGTAGGGACTACACAAGCTTCCTGACATCACTAACCCTGAAATTTACAAAAACCCTGCCCCCGGGAACACACAACAAAGGGGGTGAGATTATCATGACAGAATATGCTACTCAATGACTTGAAGATAGTTAACTCCACATCAGCTAAATTCATCAACTAACCATTCAGAAACGTCCTGTTGCAGTCTACATGTTGTCACTTCTTCTTGAGTTTCTCCATCATTGTCCGATTCCGGTTTGAACACAAAAGGCTGAACAGTTTCATTGCCTGTCTGCATGAGGTTATAAGAGGTGTTACGTTTTTGCTCACCCTCAAAAAGTGACAATTTTAACATGCTATAAAAAAAAAATCTGTGGAAAATGTTTACCTAAAACTTCATATACACATTCGGGGGAAATCAGAGACTTATATTACATCTTATTAAAAGGGGCAATCAACCACCCCTTTAAGTATGCGTGTGTGTGTGTGTGTGTGTGTGTGTGTGTGTGTGTGTGTGTGTGTGTGTGTGTGTGTGTGTGTGTGTGTGTGTGTGTGTGTGTGTGTGTGTCATTGTGCCATGTTTTTGTGAAATATCAGGACACAAATGTGTATAATGACATGGGTTATGACATAGGTATTACAAAAAGAGGGTGCAATATGAGGACGTTACCCATGTCCTCACTTTTCAAAATGCTTATAAATCATACAGAATGAGGTTTTTTTCACAGAAAGTAAACTGTGCAATTTCCTGTGATGGGTAGGTTTAGGGGCAGGGGCAATGTAGGGGGATAGAAAATACGGTTTGTACGGTATAAAAACCATTATGCCAATGGAATGTCCCCACATTTCACACAAACCCCCCTGTGTGTGTGTGTGTGTATATCAAAATTCATGCTTCAATAGAAAATACATCAGTTAAAGAAAAAACACAAAAACACATAATAATACATAGTAGTTATATAGTCCACTGGTATACCAATGGTACAAAGCTTCTTAAAACATACCGGTTACACTGTATAAATATGCAAAAAAAAAATGCTTACTAAGAAAAGTCCCGGTCCTCCCTTACCATCACATAACTTTTTTCTTAATCACATATCTTCTTAATTATTAATTACATAACCTCTTCTTTATTAGGAAAATACATAACTGTATAGTTTAAAATGGTATGCTGAATGGACATATTTAGATAAAGTTTGCCCAGCTCCTGTCTTTAATAATTCATGTATTTAAACCTGTGACTCTATACTGTGGTTCAAGGGTTAACTCTCTGTTATCCAACATCCAGCCCTCACTCTGCAGACATTCACTTAGAGTTGTGACATTTAAGCTCATTGGCTTCATCTAAGGGTAAGAGGTTTTTTTTATTTTATAACTATTAGTAAAGAATAAGAATTTATACAGTTATTTGCTTTACTTATTTAGTGTTCTAACATGAACAACTGTATTTTTATTAACTAACATTAGTAAATATTAATAAATGTTGTAAAAATATATTGTTCACTGTTAGTTCAAATCAGATCTTATTGAAAAGTGTAAAAAAAAAAGTTCCGTACTGTTTTATCTCATTGCATCTTTTTGTAGGTCCCATACTCCCAGATCTTCATAAATTTTTCTATGTTTTTCACAACTCCATTCTATTTTTGGCTGCAATTTATGTTGTATTTAGGTAACTGTTTATGAAATATCACATTCAATTAATATCGGAACATTTTAGTGACTAAAGAATTTAGGAAATGCTGTTGTTTAGGTAATAAAAAATTATTATTAAAAATATAAAAAAAAATGTTATCCAGTTATATCGCAAAAACATATTCTTTTTTTTTTTTTTTTCCCAGTAGAAATATTGAAACATACCTAAAACAAAATTACTGAGGGAGAAAATTGTTGAAATAATAAATCTTGAAAAATAGATTCTAATTCTAATTGTTTTCTGCTATGTTACGTATAACATTACATTTCAAGCCCTTGAAATTCTTGAAAGTTTCTTGAAAGTAACACTGCAGAATGGGCAAATTCTTTTAAAGCAAAGAAACCAGCTTCACCAAACAGATCTGCAAACACAATAAGCTCATTTGAGATGACAAACACCTCGCCTTGAATGTAAATGAGAGTAAACAGAAGAAGAGCCAGACAAGGAACCAAAGAAGAGCTGTCAAGAGCTGAGAGTTTTCACTTCTCTTAGTGGACAAGCATTATATGTGAGCGAAAAGCTAATTATTATTAAAATATCACACTAAATTTTTTTGTTGTTATAAATGAATGCATTTGAAATGTATTAGAGTTAATAGTTAACAGAATAACATTACTTTATCCATTGTGGCAACAGTCTGTTAACATGGGCTCAATTAGAAATAATATGTTGAGCCAATGGAAAAATATGTAATTTACCAACACTGTAAAAAATAATTTCAGGCCTCTCCAATTTAACATTTTCTAGTGACTGGTCACATCTAATTTTTTCAGTTGGCCAAATTGAATGTCTGTGAATTGATACAATTTAATTCACAGAAATTCAATTTGGCCAACTAAAAAATGTAGATGTGACCAGTCACTAGAAAATTATAAATTGGAGAAATGTTTTACAGTGAAACTGCGAGGTTGGTCCAATTAAATATTTTGAATTGTAGTAACAATTGTTTATTTCTCACTGTCCCAAAAGACAAAAAACATAAATATATTAAGCAAAATTAACACAGACAACAGGTTTGACATTTTATCACATTACTTTATTAAACACTGTAAAAAAGAAAAGAAAAGAGAATTGATGCACTTTAATTCAATTAAAATTCAAGAAATTCAATTTGGCCAATTAAACAATTTTGATGTGATCAGTTACTAGAAAATGTTCAATTGGAGACCTGATTTTTTTTTTTACAGTGAAGGGATAGTTCACCCAAAAATGAAAATTAATGTATTTTCACCAAATATCCTGTGTTGGAATTGACTTGTTAAAGGGATAGTTCACCCAAAAATGACAATTCTGTCACCATTTACTCACCCTCAAGTTGTTACAAACCTGTATGAGTTTCTTTGTTCTGCTGAACACAAAAGAAGATATTTGGAATAGTGTTTGTAACAACAACCATTGACTACCATAGTATTTTTTCCCCCTACTATGGTAGTCAATGGTTGCTCTATCTGCTTGGTTACAAACATTCTTCAAAATATCTTCTTTTGTGTTCAGCAGAACAAAGAAACTCATATAGGTTTGTAACAACTTGAGGGTAAATGATGACAATTTTCATTTTTGGGTGAACTATCCCTTTAACAAGTCAATTCCAACACAGGATATTTGGTGTAAATACATTATTTTTCCAGGAAAACCTCTGAATATTCAACGCTATCTCACGACCAATTTGTACATATTTTACGAGGTGGCTAATTCGTAAGAATTTGTACGACCTCACTCGTACAAATTTGTACGTTTTGTCTAAACCCCAGTGACGGGTAGGTTTAGGGGCGGGGTTTGAGGTAGGTAATTTGTAAGAATTCATACGAATTTGTCAACTCGTCAAATACGTACGAATTAGCAAAAATCGTACACATTCGTACGAGTGAGGTCGTACAAATTCGTACGAATTAGCCACCTCGTAAAATATGTACGAATTGCCGTGAGATCGGGTTGGAATATTCAATAAGTCTTCTGCATAACAGGATGTCTTATGTGGTGAAGAAAACGCAGCACTGCATAGGCTAAAAATAATAATATAGGCCTAATGATAAAGTTCCCCCTGCATCACATATTTCATGCATACTTCATTACATAATAAGGATGAGACGAATGAATGGATAAATAAGAAAATCACGAGCTTGACGTGTTTGATATTAAAAGGCAATAACTTAGCGTTAAACCCTGAAAGAGGCTGACGCCAAACGCAATCTAACAGCCCCCTGTTCAACGGTCGCATGGTGCATATCACACAAATGACTTAATTTACTTATTACTTATTATTTTAGACATAATAAGACACGAGGAAAATAAAACTATTGGCCACCATTAGATAATTATCTTGTAAAGGAGAAAACACTCATGAAACCAATGAATGCATGAACTCGTGATTATACAAAATGTATTTTAAACTTCACACCGGGTCATGAAGCAAAACTCTGGATAATAATTTCAGTGCTCAATACTCACCAACGTTTTGTGACAATGAATATCTCTATTCTCTTGGGAATGTTTGTTTCGGTCTTCAGCACCAGCTGGTTTGGCTCTGCAGTCTGCTCGCGCTCAGCATTTTAAATCTCCACACGAACGGTTTTCCTCAGGCGCATTTTCCGCATGCTTATACAGTTTTTCGGACGTAGGACTTGTTCATCCAACATGGATTTTTCACTTCGACTTCATAGATTGATTGAGCACAATTAAATATGTTCGTTGAATATACCATTTTAATTTTGAGTGAAGACCTTAAGCTATGATAAGTACAATGCATCTTTTTGCATGGGGATAATTATTTTGAAGTCATTTATTGGGCCAATATGTAATTATCAATTTTCACAATTTTCCCCCCAATTTTTTTAAAAAGTGTAGATAAGAACAAATCATCAGTTGTGAGACACACTGCTCAGCATGAATGTCACAAGTTAGACTGCATGTCTAACCCGTTCGTACGAATTTGTACGACCCCACTTGTACGAATTGTGCTAAATCGTAGGCGAGTTGCCCAATTCGTATGATTTTGTACGAATAACCTAGCCCTAACCCTGCCCCTAAACCTACCCGTCACTTTGGTTTAGACAAATCGTACAAATTCATACACGTGAGGTCAAAATGCGTACGAATTGGTCGTGAGATAGCGTCGGACTATCTCTGGTGGCATTTTTAACCGATTAGATTCCGTGATTCAGATTCCATGGTAAATTGGGTCTTCTGTCAACTAGAACATATTTATGACATGATGGCGATTTTCAAATGCTTTACCCGATTTGCTTTGACCCACTGGGGACTAGGGGTGGGCCAGTAAATCATCTGGGTACATTTTTCCTAATGTTTTATAAATACTGTGAATTCGGACATAATACTATTTCACATACTGTTTTTCACCTATTCTATAGTAGGGAAGTATGCAATTTTGAATGTAGTCTTTTGTGCAGAACTTGGTCATCTCAATTGAGCCTAAGGACCCAAACACACCCATCTGCAATTGTTTGGACAATCTAATAGTCCCGTACCAGGCAAACACCATTGGTTGCTGTGTTGGATTTTTAGGGATGACCAAACAAACAGAGCAATGTTTTGATAGTCCCACAGAGACAGTGTTTATACTTTTCAGGAAAATTAACCAACAAATGGTTTGTCACTAAATACACATTTCAGCTTTAAAACTGTGTTTGCATTGTTTCTTAAAGGACTCAAATGGATCTGAAAGGGTACTTCAACAGGATCGGGTTTACTGGCCAATATGACAAACCTGACCTGGACACTTTGCGCACCATCCACAAGCTGCATGTTATGATAATTCCATTTGAGAACCTCAGCATACACTGCGGAGAGACGAACACAACAGACCTTCACATCATCTATGATAAATTAGTCAAGAGCAATCGGGGAGGCTGGTGTTGTGAAAACAACCTCCTGTTCTCATGGGTCCTAAAGGAGATGGGTTACAAATACACCACACTAGGCTCCAAGGTGTTCAACAAGTTCCAAAATGATTTCCACCCCGTGGATTCTCATCTCATCAATCTGGTGGAGATTGATGGGAAGCCTTACATTACCGATGTGAGCTATGGAGTGTCATGCCAACTGTGGTATCCCTTAGAGATGATCTCGGGTAAAGATCAGCCGCAGCCTCCCGGTGTGTTCCGCCTCCTAACCGATGGGATGAGATGGGTTCTGGAGAAGACATCAAGAAAGCAAGTGGTCAAAGATAAGGCATATGCTAATTCCAGCCTTGTTGACCATCGCCTGACGAAAAAAATGTATTGCTTCCCATTAACACCTCGTGATAAAGAGCATTTCGTGGAGACACTGGATTGCCTGCAGACCAGTCCAGATTCTCGTTTTGTGCTGAAGTCCATTTGCTCCCTTCAGACGCCCACAGGCTTCAGAGCTCTGATTGGCTGGACTTACAGCGAGATCACCTACAACCCAGAGGAGGACTCTGACACGGTGGACATGAAGGAAATTCCTGACTGTGAAATAGATGCTGTGTTGAGGGAAAAGTTTAATGTGGTGTTAGTTAATAAGTTCACACCTAGAAATAACAAAGCTAATTATTGCATGTAATGCTCAGAAGCAGTACTGACCTGTTAGCACTCTTATGCATCTCTATGGTCAATACTTGTCACAATGGAAAAATCTAAATCCATTTCATGTCTCAGAATAAAATTAAAATAATAAAAAAACCATATGCCCATTTTTTTTTTTGCTTCATTGGAATGGGATGACACTTGGTGACTTTTGTCGCATTTGCTATGTGAACACACAAAAAAATCTTGATGATTAGGTTATGTTCAAAATTGACCAACATAGGAAATTAATGGGAAATACGCAAAAATATAAAAACTCAGGGAATCTTTTGGTGATACAAACCACAAATCAGCCATGATGCAGAAAAAAGTGCACAGCAATGTAGGGGTGACACTCATACTCAATATCAAGAGTGCAAAATAGACACAACCAACATAGGCATACCTGTTAATTTGTGTTAATTTATATGTTCAAAATGTTCTCCTCTCTGCTCAGGTTTGAATGTTGTAAAATTAATGCAAAAACGGACACTTCAAATCAACATTAAAAAAACCTTGACAAAAAGTAGTCTTTGAGAATTTCTAAGTATAAATCCACAACTTAATAAAAAGCAGTATTTATTTGTAAATCAACTAGAGATTTTATAAGCCACTTTATAAAGAGCTATATAGGAATCTAGTGGTTACAACATGGCATTACATCAGTTTTGCTTTTTTTACTCCCACCAGATGGCACTAATCTACCTTCAAAAAATTGGATTTTGAATGCCTATTTTACATTGGAATACTGTAAAAAAAATTGTTACACAGAGGGTTGTTACAATGTAGAAAGATACTAATGGTGCCAAATAGTTAGGAGGCATGATAAACAGCACAACCTCGATCACTTTCAATCTTCCTTGAAAGATTTGTTTAATAAGGGACACACTGGTCTAGCTAATAAGAGCAGTTTCTGAGAATTCTTAGTGCATGCTGAATGCAGAATTGATTATGTGTCTCAGTGTTTATAATGATTTCTGAAAATATTATTTAACATAGTCATGGAATCAATGTACTACTTAACTTTAAAAATGATAAACTCACGTTTGTCTCAGTGACTGGCAGAAACATGAATGCTTATATACAGCTTCGTAGTTTGTGTCGACAACAATGTATTTTGAAATGTATGGGATATTTATCAAATCATTGGTTACACTTTATTTTAAGGTGTCATTACATTTAAGTACAGAGTAATATTAATTAACAACATGTACTTACTATAGGATTAGGGTAGGATGAGGGTTTGGTTTAGGGTTAGTTGCATGTACGTATACATAAATTACTGTTATGGAAAGTACATGTAACATATGTAACAGGGACACTGTAATGCTGTAATTGTAAATGATTGTCCAGACCCCAGCTGAAATAGCACACAGACCGCATTGTTAATTAAAATTAGTTACTAAACTACTGGTCAGGTTAAGATTTTAAATCAGTTGAGTTTTGACCAGTTAAATAGTCAACATGACATCATGACTTTGCGTAAACATACACGGCACTTTCTAAAGCCAAATGGCGTGTTATCTGTACGCATTTTGAGCTACCCGCGTGTATGTCTACGGCGTGTGATTCTGCGGGTATGTGTACGCCGAAACGAACCATCATCTCTGCGTGTATGTCTACGCCGTGTGATTCCGCGTGTATGTCAACGCCGTGTGATTCCACGTGTATGTCTATGCCGTGTGATTCCGCGTGAATGTAAATGGATTTATAAACATACTATGTAAATGACCGAAAGAATATGTGTGTTTCACTTTAAATATGTTATGTGTGCGCGCACGCTCTCTAGGTAACGTAAGCGGTAACGCAGGAGAGTGGTGCAGACAAGGATCGCATGGTTTCCCACATGGGTTTATTATAAGTTGAAATATACGCTGTAAAGAGTTGATGCACTTCATGTTTTGGTTCCTTTAGTACCCTTTGGCAAGCGGAGCGAGGTATGTGTCTTTATTGTGTGTTTTTATGTTGTATTTTGTAAGGTGATATAATTTCGTATGTCACATGTTATTTGTCGAGCTCTTCTGGTTAATTTCTCATGTATGTAATCATTTATTTGCCCTTTGAGTATCTGCAAATGCGTATTTGTTTTTAAATAATGTGTTATTTGTACATATGTTTGTATTTCTGAGTATATATTTTCTTTATGTAGTTTCACGGTGCTACAACACAACGTTCTCAAGGTCATGATTAATGGCGCTCAAAGCGAGCGAAATAAAGAGGATTAAGCACCCGTCGAAACTCTCTGTGTCTCGTTTGTCGACGCCGAGGGGCTGCTATAGTGAAACTCGACGCTTATTTGGATTCCGCGTCACTTTGCCGCTGCCCTGGTCGAGAGAGCTCATGACAACACAGCACGAGGGTCTGCACGGCGCTGCAGACGTATGCGCACGAACAGCGGATCGTGACGTCATCATAAATGCCTAAAGAGATGGCGCAAGGTGTATCAAGGCATCGTTAATGTTACAGATGAGGCTGAGGCTGTGAGTTAAATACTTACGTGAGCTGCATCCATTTATTGAACTGTAAGTTGACATGTTCAGATGAAAAGGAGAATATTTTTTGGAATATTAAATTGAAGGATAAAACTAAAAGGGACATTTAAATTGAATAAGTCAAATCAAGAAAATATTCAAGTTTACTTGATGGTTTAAAAAAAAAAAAAAAAAAAATGAATGGGGAACTTGTTTTAAACGTGTGTTAAACTTGAACGTTGATTGTTGAAGATTTATCTTGGACATTTAAAAGGTCATACACAAAAAGTACAGTTAATTTTATTACTGTTTGTAATCACTGTAATTTCTGACCTATTACAAGATAAATATTTGAATGTTAAAAGTGTTCACTGCTGTGCATTTGTGTAGATATTGCTAATATTTGTGAGTGTTTCATTCTAGAGGTCTGATGAAAATGGTATCACCTATAGCTTAAGTTGCCCAGTTTAAAGAAGTTAACATCATTGAAGAAACAATGGAAAACGCACCTGAACAAAGAGTGGAACAAGTTGATGAGATGCCACTTCCAGCTGAAGAAATAAGCAACCCATCAGCGCGACAGATCAGAGCAAGCTCACGTGATAGAAGTTTAACAGAGAAAGGTCGAGAGATGCATGAGCTCGAAGCAAAGAAACAGGAAAGGGCTTTCAATAAGATATATGAATCTTGGAAGCAGGCTGCAAGGGAGGCTAGATCAAATTTGAAAACATTCTGTACACGTGAAGACCTGGATCAAATACAGCAAGACATTCAAGGCAGACATGATTCAGTTTATCAGCGATATGAACCAATTCTGCGTAACCAGACTACTACTCCAGACATTGTTAAACGTATGGATGCCTGCGCTGCACTAACGGCAGAGATCACTGATCTTGTCAATAAACGACTCGAAACAATTAGTGAAAATTACAACGAAGAGCTTGTGAAGGAAAGAGTAAGGCAGGTGCTGAATAAGGATGAATATGGATCCATCTTTGGATGTACAATAACGAACACAGTCGTTTCGGAGTCATCACAGGGATCCGATAGTCAATCAAAGACTTCTTCTAAAGTTTCAAGTAAGCGTGCTGATGCAGAGGCAGAATTCGCAGCGAAACTGGAGCAAGCTAAAGCTCTACAAGAAATTCACAATCAACAAGCTAAGCTTGATAGGATGGAACATGACTGGAAGCTTTGTGAATCGAAAATGTTAGCGGAGATAAAGCAGAAGGAGGCTGAAATGCAGTTAAGGCTAGTTGAGGAAAGGAATCGGCTACTACAGCTACAAGTTGACAAAGAAGTAAAAGTAGCAGCAGCTCGTGTCAAAGTGTATAACGATTTGGAAGGTAACCTTCAACACCGTGAAGACGACAAAGGCCCTAACATTCACACTGGCTGTCAAAGGACAGAGCTTACATCTCAGCTGAACCCGGAAGCACAGTCGTTTCTACCTCAGCAAGCATCATGTGAAGGATATGAATTCACATCACCTCAGGAAACTGCCAATCTAGCTCAGGCAATAGCAAACTCACTAAGTACACATCGACTGCCAGTTCCAGAACCCACTGTCTTTGTTGGTGATCCTTTAAAATTCATAGATTGGAAGATGTCATTCATGGCCCTCATTGATCGAAAACCTCTCCCTGCCGGTGAAAAAATGTTCTATCTGAAGAACTACCTTGCTGGTGAAGCTCGCAAAGCGGTGGAGGGATATTTCTACAGAAACTCTGAGGATGCGTATCAAGGTGCCTGGAAGGTGTTACAGGAAAGGTATGGGAACTCGTTCGTCATCCAAAGAGCCTTTCGAGATAAGCTGATGAGATGGCCCAGAATTGGATCAAATGACCCACTGGCATTACGAGACTTCACAGATTTCCTACAAGGTTGTGTCGAGGCAATTCCCCATGTCAAAGGATTAGCCATTCTAAACGATTCTGAAGAAAACCACAAGCTGTTAAAGAAACTCCCAGAATGGATTGTGAGAAAGTGGAACCGAATTGTGGTGGAAGAGCTAGACACATCAGGTGACTATCCAAGTTTCAAGGGCTTCACAGAATTTCTGCAAAAGGAAGCAAAAATAGTTTGTAACCCTATAACCTCTATGCTATTTGTGAATCAGAAGAACGCGGACGAAAGGTTCCCCAAGCGTGCTAAGGCTCTCAGTACGAAGGTGCAGGTGAAGGACTTAAGCTCAAAAAGGCCAGAAACATACAGCTCTAAGCCAAAGACATTGTGCCTTTTCTGCAAAGATGAAAAACACCACATTGCTCAATGCCCTACATTCGCTGGAAAGACTATTGAAGAAAAGAAAGCCTTCATTCATGAAACCCACCTTTGTTTCGGATGTCTCAGAAAGGGACACATGAGTAAAGACTGCAGAAGAAGACATACATGTGGTACATGTGGTCGAAGTCATCCTACCTGCTTACATGAAGAAAGGGATAAAGCTCGTTCAAAGGACCCCAAAGAGTCCTCTTCGGATGTTCAAGCAAGTGAGGAAGTTCATAAAGTCATGACTCACGCACTCACTCAATGTTCTCCTGCTACTTCCAGCATTGTGCCAGTTTTCGTCTCTACAACGGACGAACCCCAAAGAGAAGTATTAACATATGCTTTACTGGACACCCAGAGCGACTCAAGTTTCATCTTGGAAGATCTTCTCGAAAGTTTGAATGTTGTCTCACAACCTGTGCAACTTAGACTAAGCACCATGACAGCTGCTGACACAATCACTGCCAGTAAGAGAGTCTGTGGGCTTAAAGTTAGAGGATTTCAATCTGCAAGTTCTATACCACTACAGCAAGCATACACAAGAGACTTCATTCCGGTGGACAAGTCATATATCCCCACCAAAAACACAGCGCTTCAGTGGAGTCACCTCAGACACTTGGCAAGTCAGCTGTCACCACCTTTGAACTGTGAAGTCGGACTTTTAATTGGATTTGACTGCCCATCTGCTCTAGCTCCCTTGGAAGCCATTATAGGTGGTGAAAACGAACCATTCGCGCAAAAAACTGTGCTTGGATGGAGTATTATAGGCCTGTCTAATCCACACCTCGACCGACAAGGAAATCAGAGCTTTGTCCACCGTGTTGCAGTAAAGGAAATACCTTTCCCATCACCCAACGATATCCTGAAAATTCTTGAGTCAGATTTCAATGACAAAGCTTATGAGGATAAATGTGTGTCACAAGAGGATGTTCGCTTCATACAGCACCTCAGTGCCAATATTCATCAGAAGGATAATGGACATTACGAACTTCCTCTCCCCTTTAAGTGCGGCAGCCGACCAGCACTACCAAACAACAAAGGGCTGGCAACTGCTCGACTACAACACCTAAAAAAACGGCTCAAGTCCAATAAACAGTACTATGATCACTACAAGGCCTTCATGGATGAGATGATCATAAAGGGTGATGCAGAACAAGCTCCAGATATACCAAATGGAGAGACGGTGTGGTACATCCCACATCATGGGGTGTACCACCCTCAGAAACCAAACAAGCTAAGGGTGGTATTCGATTGTTCAGCAAAGTTTCGTGGTATATCTCTAAATGACACTCTTCTGACTGGGCCTGATCTAACCAATTCTTTGGTGGGAGTGCTGTGCCGTTTCAGAAAGGAGCCTGTTGCAGTCACCTGCGACATAGAGAAGATGTTTCACCAGTTTCTCGTCCCACCTGATGAACGCAATTACCTGAGATTCTTATGGTGGGAGGGTGGAGACTTGGAGAAAGAGCCTCAAGAATATCGCATGGCAGTCCACCTCTTCGGTGCCACTTCGTCACCTGGGTGTGCTAATTTCGGCCTGAAGTACCTGGCACAGCAGCACAAGGTTAACCATCCGTCAGCCTCAGCATTCATTGAGAAGAACTTTTATGTAGATGATGGGTTAACCAGTGTTCCCTCAATCAATGAAGCCAAAGAACTGTTAATTCAAGCCCAAAGGCTGTGTAAGCATGGAGGTTTACGGCTTCACAAATTTAACTCAAATAAGGAAGATGTTTTGAATTGTTTAAACCCATCAGAAAGGGAAACGACATCAAAGCCTCTTGACTTCAATTTTGAAGCAACACCTGCTGGACGTCTACTCGGCATTCAGTGGTCAACAAAGGATGACACATTCAGTTTCAGCATCGACCGGAAGGATCAGCCATTGACTCGCCGTGGTATTCTGTCTGTCATAGCCTCTCTATACGACCCACTTGGGTTTGTTGCCCCATTCATTCTACAGGGAAAGTGTATCCTACAAGAACTGTGTCGTAGAGGTACTGAGTGGGACAACAAACTTCCTGATGACTTGCGACCTCAATGGGTAGATTGGAAAAACGGTCTTCTGAAACTCAAGGAAGTATTAATACCAAGATGTTATCACCCACATACCTTCAGTGACATAGTCAGAATAGAGTTACACCACTTCTCTGATGCGAGTAATGTAGGATATGGTGCTTGTTCCTACCTCCGCTTCAAAAATGGCAAGAGTGAAGTCCACTGCAGTCTGGTGATGGCTAAAGCCAGGGTCGCACCCACAAAGGTCATAAGCATTCCCAGGTTAGAACTCTCAGCCGCCGTCATATCTGCCAGAATGAGTGTCATGCTGAAAAATCAGCTGGAAATGAAGATTGACCAAGAGTTCTTCTGGACAGACTCGCAGGTTGTTTTAGCATACATTAACAACGAAGCCCGTAGGTTTCACGTTTTCGTCGCAAATCGAGTGCAGCTGATACGAGATATCACGGATCCTAGTCAGTGGTGTTATGTAAATACAACAGATAACCCTGCTGATTATGCATCTAGAGGGCTTAATGCTTCTGCCATCTCTACGTCAATGTGGTTATCAGGACCAAAATTCCTGTGGGAACAGGAAGTAAATGTAACACCATACGCGCCTGTTAACCTGCTTGTCGGTGATCCTGAAGTTAAATCAGTCCAAACCTTTGTGACCACAGTCAGAGACCGCGCAGACATCCTCAGTCGCTTAAGTCGATTCTCTTCTTGGTCTATGCTTCTAAGGGTGGTTGCAAGAATAAACAGATTGGGCTACAAACAGATGTGCAACAGTGATCATGTGACAGTTGAAGAACGTGAGAGAGCTGTTAAGGTGGTCATCAAGCTTGTACAGCAGGAAGCATTCTCCAAGGAAATGCAAAAAATTGAAAGAGGAGAAGCTCTCCAAAATTCAAGTGCACTGTACCATCTGGATCCTATTTTGGACAATGGCATCTTTCGGGTTGGTGGGAGACTAAAACACTCATCTCTTAGTCAAGATCTAAAACATCCGGTAATACTTCCAAAAGGTAACCACATCACTAGACTCATTCTGTCACATTACCACACCAAAGTTTGTCATCAGGGACGAAGTCAAACTCAAATGGAGCTGAGAAGGAATGGATTCTGGATCATTGGAGGCAGTAAGTCAGTCGCCAAGTTCATACACAAGTGTGTGCAATGTCGGAAACTCAGACGACCAGCGGAAGAACAGCGTATGGCGGAACTTCCCAAAGAACGTGTTGAGGTTTCTGCTCCGTTTGCGTACTGTGGTATGGACTGCTTCGGGCCATTTATTGTGAAGAGAGCTCGTAAGGAGTTTAAGAGATATGGCCTATTATTCACTTGTCTATCATCACGTGCAGTCCATATTGAGATGATTGAGGACCTATCTACAGACTCCTTTATCAATGCCCTAAGGTGCTTTATTAGCCTCAGAGGAGCAGTTCGCAAACTTCGGTGTGACCACGGCACTAACTTTGTGGGAGCTAAAAATGAATTCGCAAAATCACTGAAAGAGATTGACACCAATGCCTTGGAGATCTTTCTTGCAGAGAGACAATGCGAGTTCGTCTTTAATGCTCCTTCTGCAAGCCACGCTGGAGGCGTCTGGGAGCGCCAGATACGAACTGTGCGAAACGTACTCAATGCCACACTTGTTTTATGCCCAGGCAGGCTTGATGATGCATCACTTAGAACGCTGTTCTATGAAGCAATGGCCATTGTGAACAGCCGCCCTCTAACGGTAGATGGGATTAATGATCCAAATTCACTCGAACCACTGACCCCAAACCATCTGATAATGATGAAGTCTGATGTTGCTCTTCCACCTCCTGGAAAGTTTGTAAAACAAGATGTGTACGCCACTAAAAGATGGCGCAGAGTTCAATATCTAATCGAGCAGTTTTGGAGTCGTTGGAAGAAGGAATACCTTCTTAACATTGCAGCACGTCAGAAATGGCATATTCCCCGCCGTAACCTTCAAGTGAATGATGTTGTAATCATCAAAGACGATATGCTTCCCAGAGGTCAGTGGCAGTTAGGCCGAGTGGTGGAAACTATTGAAGGAAGTGATGGCTTTGTAAGGCGAGTCAAGCTGCTATTAGGGGAGCGAAAACAAAATCAACACTCCAAGCTCACAGTCATTGAAAGGCCCATCCAAAAATTGGTGGTACTTATTGAAAATGAGTAATCAATGACTGCTTTGTGATACCATTGCATCAGACCAGGTAATTAAGTTCTATAAAACTGAACCTTTTAGACTTTACATGTATATAAACTGTTGAAGGGGGTCTTATTGATGTTCAGAAATCATATTCTGATTCATTCACAGTTTGTTCTGTTCTTTCATCATCTCATAATTGGTGGGAGTGTAAATGACCGAAAGAATATGTGTGTTTCACTTTAAATATGTTATGTGTGCGCGCACGCTCTCTAGGTAACGTAAGCGGTAACGCAGGAGAGTGGTGCAGACAAGGATCGCATGGTTTCCCACATGGGTTTATTATAAGTTGAAATATACGCTGTAAAGAGTTGATGCACTTCATGTTTTGGTTCCTTTAGTACCCTTTGGCAAGCGGAGCGAGGTATGTGTCTTTATTGTGTGTTTTTATGTTGTATTTTGTAAGGTGATATAATTTCGTATGTCACATGTTATTTGTCGAGCTCTTCTGGTTAATTTCTCATGTATGTAATCATTTATTTGCCCTTTGAGTATCTGCAAATGCGTATTTGTTTTTAAATAATGTGTTATTTGTACATATGTTTGTATTTCTGAGTATATATTTTCTTTATGTAGTTTCACGGTGCTACAACACAACGTTCTCAAGGTCATGATTAATGGCGCTCAAAGCGAGCGAAATAAAGAGGATTAAGCACCCGTCGAAACTCTCTGTGTCTCGTTTGTCGACGCCGAGGGGCTGCTATATACTAAATTATGTTTTTTTGAAAATGTAAAAATGCAGAATATTTTTTGTGATGGGTAGGTTTAGGGGCAGGGGCAGTGTGTGTGTGTATGTGTGCCTGTGTGTGTGATGGGTAGGTTTAGGGGTAGGGGCAGTGTAGGGGGATAGAATGAAACGGCGTTGATAAAAACTCTAAAAAAGCGATTATGCGTCTTGATAGCACGCAAAAATGGCATAGCGAATTGGCGTGTCATACATACGCTATTTCATGAGATCAGTCTGAAATAGTTGACAAACAATGGGGACATAGACATTAACTTACTCCCCAATATCTACATGTTAGATTAAAAAGTGATCAATTACAGTACCTCAAGTACTTCACTCAGTTTTCCTTTTTCTGCTGCAGCACTTGACACACAGATATTTAACTGTTAAAAATATAGATAAAGTAAATATCAGAACAACTGCAAACAATGTAACAGCAACATCTACTGAGTAATAGGAGTACCAAGGCAGTTTGTAGGACTCTGTACGCAGGTGAGCAGCACCTTTGTGTCTCATTACAAACTCAATCCAGAAGAGGGCGCTTTCCAAAGGTTTAATTGGCTTGTCTCTGTGCAGATGAGAGAGTCTCTGCATACTCCGTCTGTAAGATGGTTCATTGATTAGTTCCTGTATGGCTGCATGCAGCGTGTTCTTGTTTAAAGTTGCGATGGAGAGTATCTTGGCTCCTCCCCTTTCTTGTAAACGAAGAAGATTGTCGTACTGGTCAAAAAAGAATGGAATTCCAACCACTGGAATACCATGGTACAAAGCTTCTTGAACCCCATTGGTTCCACCATGTGCAATAAAAACTTTAGTCTTTGGATGCCCTAGAAGATCGTTCTGTGGCATCCAGTCAACCAGTAATGTGTTGTTCCTCAATGTAGATGGTCTCTTTCCAGTGTATCTCCAAATTACCTTTTGAGGGAGCCGAGCAAAAGCAGCAGCTATTTCTGCTGTTAAATCATCTGGTAGGGCACTGATAAACGACCCTAAAGACATGATAATGACTCCATGCTCTCCAGAACTTTGCATGAAGTCTTCCAAATCATGTGGAAGGGCCTTTGACGGTTTACACTGGAAGCCACCAATGTAGATGATATTTGGCATTGTTGGACGTGGAAATTCAAAAACAAAATCAACCCTCATAAGCCATATATCAGCCCCCTGGAGAAGTTCATAAAAACGTACAGGCGGATGGAAATATTTGTCACACATTGCTTGGTACTGTGGCAAATTAAAATAGCTGTACTGAAAGGCCATAAGAAAATAGTGGAAAACATTTTTTACTCGTTGAAAGAAGTCCATCTTGTCAGTGTTTCCAGATCCTGTGATAGGGATATAAGACATTGGTGAGGGAGCGATGTCAAAGTGTCCCTCTCCAGTAGTGGTCCATCTCACATTATATACCATGGGTAACTTGAGTTCATGAGCTAGGAGAATGCCTGCACCCCATACTGGATCAGTAAGCATCAGATTGTACTGTTTTTCATGCAGTGTCTTCATAATTTCCTCACTTTCAAACATGTTTGTTATAAGTTGACATATCATTTTATGCATTTTATACGTGTTACTAACCACCTCCAAATTCAGCCATACAGTACTCAGCCAGTGGCTCTTTCCTCTTTCATGATCAATTAGTTTGGAGATCATATCTCCTACAAATTCTTCATCCATACCTTTGGTGTTAGGTATGGTTATAGAGTTGTAATAAGTTGAATTCTCCTTTACGAACCAGCTATTATAGGTGCGTATTACATCAATGCTGTGCCCTTGACCATGTAAAGCCTTGATGAGGATGTCCATGTTCACCCAGTGACTTCCCTCCAAAGGCACCACCAAGATTTTGCCACCATCACAGTGAGAACCAAAAAGGATTACGACTGTTATCCAGAGAGAGACAGGAATCATGTTCTTAGAAAATGGTGTCATCTTGCCTGTAAATAACAAAATAATTGGATTACATAAAATTGGATAATATTATTTGGGTAACACTTTACATAAGGTTGTATTATTTAACATTAGTTAATGCATTAGTTAAAATGAACTAACCATGAACAACACCTCTGATCAGCATTAGACTTACTATTATTAACTCACACATATATTAATGCATCTATTCACGTTAACAGTGCAATTAGTTAACATTAGTTAATATGAACTAACCATGAACAATGCCAGTAGCTTTACTCTTTTTGTAAGGTTTCTAACTTGCCATCTTACTCTAAAGGTAAAAATGCTGTTGTGTATTTTATCACCATTATTAAACAACGCATGTATATTAATGGTTTTTGAGAACCTTATTATCAAGTGTACACTATTTCAACATTAACTGATGTGTTAACATTTGTAGGTTCATTACAAAGCAGTAAATAATAATAAATGCTTTGTTAATGACAAGTCATGTTGCACATCAGTTAATGTTGAAATAGTTCACACTTTACAATAAGGTTCTCAAAAACAATTAATACATGCTTCGTTAATGGTAAATCATGTTAATAAAAGTCTACAAATGTTAGTAACACATTAGTTCATGTTGTAATAGTGTACACTTTACAATAGTCAGACATTTCATTAATAAATGCTTTGTTAATGGCAAGTCATGCTAATTAAAGTCTACAAATGTTAGTAACACATCAGGTAATGTTGAAATAGTGTTGGTACACTTTACAATAAGGGTCACAAAATCCATCAATAAATGCTTTGTTGAATGTAAGTAATGATAGTAAAGTGCATATAAACATGAAACACCTATCCATTGATGTTCAGATGGTTTCCACTTTAGAATTATATTTACCAACAGCCAAAAATCAATGGCTTATTAAATAATGTTGATAAGCTACACAACAGCATTTTTACCTTGAAAGATGGTGAGTTAGAAATGTTCATCCTTGGTGTGTGTCAACTGCTAAACTAAAGTAAATATGTACAGTAAGATAACCTTACAAAAACTGTAACTCTAATGCATTATGTTAACTAATACAACCTGTAAAGTGTTACCATAATTTGTGTAATTACATTGGTTAATAATGTTGTCGACAATGTGCTGTTCTAACATACTAACAAAATAAAGAAATTAAATAGATAACTAGTAGCCAAGTATATACATTGTATATCTGAATACCTTGTCAGGCAAAATAGTTCAGATGGTTCTTACTGAATTCTTTTGAAAATGAAACAACAGCATGCTTCATGTCAAAACATTATTACTTTTTTGAAGAGCGGAAACTGAACATTTTAATTACATTAATTTGCTTTTTATAACAAGAATAAAGGGGCTGACTGATGAATATTCATGAAGCCTTGTAGAGTGGAAATTCGAAGCATTTCTGAATACTAATGCTGCGTTCCAGGCAGGTTTTTGAGCCCGTAAATTACAACTTCAAACTTCAGACTTTGTAGTGTTCCAGGCAAAGTCACGCCAAACTGCCTGAGCGCAAGGAATTGTGTGGTAGTTAGATGTAAACAAAGCATGGCGGACCGTGCGGGGTGTATGCTCATTTACAATTATTTCTATTGCCAAAGGTGCTTACTCCTTGCTTGTTTGAGGGAAACCGAGGAGAAAAACAGCGCAGACGGCAAGAAAAGCTGTTATACCTTTTATTTTACGTTATTTGTATATTTGTTTCATAAACACTGCATCCGTAGGGGCTGCCATTGTTGCTTCGCGGGCTATGTGACGTCAAAACTCGTAACTGGGAGTACATCGATCTAGTACGAGTTCACGGGTGGGAAGTCACAGGTTTGACTGCCGTTCCAGTCCACTTTCACGGGTAGAAGGTTGGAAAAACACGGGTTACGGGTTGCCTGGAACGCGGCATTACTCTGTGAATATCTGTGGGCGCACACACTCCGTTAGCGCTCCCATATACGTAACAGTGAACATGTCAATTAGTTACATCCATATATCCGTTCAGACTCTTTCACACAAACAAGCATAAACATACACATGTAAACGTTATGTCTTATGTTGTTTTATTTTACTTATCCTTATATGTGTTGGTGTTCTATGGTGTGATGAACACGCTACCATTGGGGACGAATCTGTCTTTCGGGTTGCACTACTGTCTGGTGTGTACGGACTGGCACTGGAGTGTTCTTATTCTTCTTGTTTAATGGCCATCTACTCTTTAGGAGCAATGCCGCCATCTGCTGTACTGGACACCGTATTTCACACATGGGTGACGTTAAAGTAACCATGGTATCAAAATAAACAATTATCATTGTATTTATGGGATAAAATGATTACATGTTGTTTTGTTTTTATTGATAATATTGATAAATATTGATATATTGATAAATTATGAGAATATTGATATGGTTTGTTGATAAATTATGAGAATTACATGACATTGATAAAATGAAAATAATTGCAAACAGATGTTTTTATGGCTTTTTTTTGTTCTCAGATAATTTAATTGTAAATAGGTATTTTTCAAGTTCTTTCACAAAAATAAGAAAGAGAGGTTTAGCTTTTAGATTTATGAATGTGGAATTTAGCAAGTAAGATCAGACTAATTACAAAATATTGACCATTGATCATAATCAACAAAACCTAGTACCACATCCTTCCAATACAACACACATTCTTTATTAATTTAATTCCTAATAAATCCTAATACATCTTGCCAAAACATTAAAGGGACAATGCCAAAAAAAGATGAACTACAGTTCCCTTTCAGTCGGTCACGTTCGACGTACGTCGGAACTGACCGACGAATTGGGATCTGTTTCAGAGACCAATCTACTTCGAGTGTATTAAAAACGAGCCAATGAAGATTGGCATGCGATCACGCATTCCACGCACCGCCCCGCAGCGCGGGTATAAATACGGAAGTGGAAGTGCCGCATACCGCTTTCAACTTCGGAGCCGAGCATTACATGTTCCTACGAAGAGTGTGTTTACACAAACTAAACGAGTCTCTACGAGAAGATCAGCTTACCTGTTCCAGTGTCGGTGTGACGGCGCTTTACAGCGGTGGTCGCGAGCAGAAGAAATCTGTCGGTTCGCTGGGCGTTTCCTCTGAGTGCTTACAGTGGGCTTGCACCTTTAAACCACTGTGAGCCGCGGCTATTCCCCTGTGTGCCTCGGCACTTGTTGGAGCTGTTCTCTCTTCTCTCTATCACTAAAAGAGCAACACGGTTTGACCCTGCGTCTTTTTCAAGATGTCATTCAAACCGTGTGTTTCTGGATGCGGTTGTTTCCTGTCCTCATTTGACGGCCACGATCTCTCTCACATATAAACATGTGAGATTGCTTTCGTGGGTGATTCATGCTCTCTCAGGAGAGCATGGTCACGTCGGCGCGTTGTTCGTCTCCCCTTTCTCGTAAGGGCTTGAGCGTTCAGCGCGCCGTGTGCCGTCGAGCGCCGGCTGACAGCGGGGGTTGCCACGGTAACCCAGCGCGTCACTCGGCGCTCTCTAGATGCGCGGTCCAGACTATGAAACCTCAAACGGGGTTGAGTCCCTTTGCTTATTCCCTGATCTAGTTTCTTTTCTGGTGCTCCAGAAAAGGATTATTTTGGTTAATAAGCCTTGGTGACCTGAGGATTACAGTGGGGCATCCCCGCCGGGTACATCTCTTCGGGCCCCCACTCCTCTATCGCATCATGAGCATGTTGAGACTTTGTTCGTGGGTGGTTCATGTTCTCTCATGGGGACATGGCCACGTCGGCGCGTTGTTCGTCCTGCCCCTTTAATAGGGGCTTGAGCGTTCAGCGTGCCGTGTGCCGTCGAGTCTGGCGGCCACGCCCACTGTCTCTCATGCCTGCTGGTAGCCCAGATGGGATTGCTGGTCCTTTTTAAAAAAAAAAAAAAAAAGGGGGACCCAGCATTTCATTTGTGGCTCTGGCAGAGGACAGATGTCAATTGCTGCATCGGAGAGAGGGCTGTTATGCGCTGGAGATGATGACGCTGAGTTTCCCACTATAATAGTGTGTGCTCATGCTGAATCAGATTCAGTGTTGACAGCCATGCCTTCCAGGGTGGCTGCCTGGATGTGCATTGGAAGAATTTAGCAGTGTGGAGCTTTTGGTGTCAAAATATGGAACGCCAAAAGGGCCATAATCTGTATGAATTTTTTCGCTCTCTCACTACCCTCTTTCCTGCATGCACGAGGGTAGTCTTGACTCAGGGGTTATGCAGGAACTGCGTGCAGTGATGGACCTCGCTCTCCGGGTGACAGAAGTCACTGCACGCTCCCTGGGTCAGGCGATGTCCACGTTAGTGGTCCAGGAAGCTGGGGCTAGACCTGGCAGATATGCGTGAGCCTGACAGAGTTCGGTTCCTCAACGCCCCTGTCTGTCAGGCTAGCCTCTTCGGCGACGCTGTCGAGAACTCGCCCAGCAGTTCTCGGTGGCCCAGAAGTGGATGGAGGTTTAAAAAAAAATAACAAAAAACATCCTGCCCCGACGACTAGCTGCTGCCTCCACCCAGTCGTCGGCTGCAGCACCTCCATCTGCTTGTCGCCGAGGGTGCCCCCCCTGCGTCCGCCTCCGCCCCTGCTAAGCCAAGCAGCAGCCTCCACCCGGGCAGCAGGTGGCCGGGCGCAGGGGATGTGCCCAACCCGTCCAGGATACCGCGAGTCCGCTAGCAAGCACATGGGCGAGCGGCCCTGGAACGGGCAGCCCAGCGAGATGGCAAGCTGCTCGGGGAGAAGGTGTCCGCACCCCTCCCTCCCCCGGAGGAGGACCGGGGGGAGAATATTTTTTCGGTTCGGTCCTGCCGCTGGCTCTCCGGAGTCCAGCGGTACCCACATTCTCAGAGCAGTTTCCTCCCTCCCTGGGCTCTGAGAGGGTCAGGTTGGCAGTGTGCGACGCCCCCGGGCCTTGCCACTCCTTTCCTCCCCTCTCCCCCTTCGCCAGGGGGCAGCAGTGTGGGCACCGAGGACGCCCCCGGGCCTTCTCACCCACACTCTGCCCCACCTGGAGTACTCAGACAACACTCCGGGCCGCCTCCGGGCCTCCCGAGTCGGGTCTGAGTGCTCCACCTCGCTGCCTCACCCCGGGTACGTCTGTGGTGCCGATGATCCCGCTTGTTCGGTCTCTGGGGGCCTGGCTAAAAGGCCTCCCCGGACCGTCATGCTGGCTCATCTGTACCATCAGACTCGGCTATGCGATTCGTCGCACGCCGGCCTCCCAAGTACAGGGGCATCCTCTTCACCTCAGTGTGGAGCTCGGATGCCCATGTCTTGCGGTCAGAGATCGATGTCCTGCTGGCGAAGGGCGCGATCGAGCCGGTTCCTCCAGCCGATATGAGGTCGGGGTTCTACAGCCCCTACTTCATTGTACCCAAGAAAGGTGGTGAGTTAAGACCAATCTTGGACCTGCGCATTTTGAATCGGGCCCTGCACAAGCTCCCGTTCAAGATGTTAATGCAGAAACGCAATTTTCAGTGCATCCGTCCCCAAGATTGGTTCGCAGCGATCGACCTGAAGCCCTTCGGGCTGTCCCTGTCGCCTCGCGTCTCCACGAAAGGCGTAGAGGCAGCCATTGTTCCGCTCAGAGAACGCGGCGTTCGCTTACTCAACTATCTTGACGACTGGCTTATTCTCGCCCAGTCTCGGGAGCAGTTGTGCGAACACAGGGACATGGTGCTCAGTCACCTCAGCCTGTTGGGACTTCGGGTCAACCGAGAGAAGAGCAAACTCTGTCCCACGCAGAGGATCTCTTGTCTCGGTATGGAGCTGGATTCGGTCAGCCGGACGGCGCGCCTCACTCCGGAGCGCGTCCGGTCAGTGTTGAACTGCTTGAATACGTTCAATGGCAGGACAGCGGCCCCACTGAAACTTTTTCAGAGGCTCCTGGGGCATATGGCATCCGCAGCCGCGGTAACGCCGCTCGGATGGCTTCATATGAGGCCGCTTCAACGCTGGTTACACGAGCGAGTCCCGAGATGGGCGTGGCACAGCGGTCAGTACCGGGTCCCAGTGACTCCTTACTGTCGCCAAACCTTCAACCCGTGGTCTGACCCCTCGTTTCTCCGGGCCGGTGTGTCCTTAGAACAGGTGTCGAGGCATGCTGTGGTCTTCACGGATGCCTCTTCCACGGGTTGGGGGGCCACGTACAACGGGCACGTAGGTTCGGGACTGTGGACGGGACCCCAACTACGTTGGCATATCAATTGCCTAGAGCTTCTGGCGGTACGTCTTGCCCTGGCCCGGTTCAAGAAACCGCTCCAGGGCACACACGTACTGGTCCATTCGGACAGCACTGCGGCCGTTGCGTACATCAACCGTCAGGGTGGTCTACGCTCCCGTTGCATGCTCCGGCTCGCCCGCCATCTCCTCCTGTGGAGTCAGAAGTTTGTGAGGTCACTTCGTGCTATTCACTTTCCAGGTGCGCTGAACCAGACAGCCGACGAGCTCTCTGGCCAGTCGACACCTCCGGACGAATGGCGACTCCACCCCCGGAGCGTCCAGCTGATATGGGACCACTTTGGGGTTGCGCAGGTAGTCCTGTTTGCTTCCCCGGAGTCGACCCATTGCCAGTGGTACTACTCCCTGACCGGAGGTACCTTAGGCATAGATGCACTGGCGCACAGCTGGCCCCGGGACCTACGCAAATATGCGTTTCCCCCAGTGAGCCTTCTTGCACAGACCCTGTGCAAGGTCAGGGAGGACGAGGAGCAGGTCTTGTTAGTTGCGCCCTATTGGCCCAACCGGACCTGGTTCCCCGAACTCACACTCCTCGCGACAGCCCCTCCCTGGCCGATTCCCCTGAGGAAGGACCTTCTTTCTCCGGGACGGGGCACTCTATGGCACCCGCGTCCAGACCTCTGGAAACTCCATGTCTGGTCCCTGGACGGGACGCGGAGGTTCTAGATGGCCTACCGCAAGCTGTGGTAGACATCATCGCTTCAGCTAGAGCCCCCTCTACGAGGCGCCTCTATGCTCTGAAGTGGAACCTGTTCGTCGTTGGTGCTCTTCCCGCCAGGAAGACCCCCGGAAGTGTTCGATTACGTCGTGCTTTCCTTCCTGCAGGATGGGTTGGAGCGGCGGCTGTCTCCCTCCACCCTCAAAGTGTACGTCGCTGCAATAGCGGCGTATCACGATGCAGTAGACGGTAAATCCGTAGGTAGGCACGACTTAATCGTCAGGTTCCTCAGAGGTGCGAGGAGACTAAAATCCTCCTCGTTCTACCTCGTTACCCTCTTGGGACTTAGCCCTGGTGCTTAGAGCACTCCAGGGTCCTCCATTTGAGCCTTTGCAGTCAGTCGAGCTAAAAATCCTGTCCGTGAAGACAGTCCTCCTGACCGCATTGGCCTCAATCAAGAGGGTAGGGGACCTGCATGCGCTTTCGGTCGACGAATCGTGCCTAGAATTCGGGCCGGCCAACTCTCACGTTGTCCTGAGACCCCGGCCTGGATATGTGCCCAAGGTTCCTACCACTCCCTTCCGGGACCAGGTAGTGAACCTGCAAGCGCTGCCTTCGGAGGAGGCAGACCCAGCCCTAGCTTTATGTCCCGTCCGCGCTCTTCGCGCTTACGTTGACCGGACACAAAGCTTCAGATCCTCACAGCAGCTCTTCGTCTGTTACGGAGGTCAGCAGAAGGGAAAGGCTGTCTCCAAGCAGAGGTTGGCCCACTGGATAGTGGATGCCATTGTCTTGGCTTACCAGTCCCAAGACGTACCTTGCCCGTTCGGGGTGCGGGCTCACTCAACAAGGAGTGTTGCTTCATCCTGGGCGCTGGCTCAAGGTGCCTCGCTGACAGACATTTGTAGAGCTGCGGGCTGGGCGACACCTAACACGTTCGCTAGATTTTATAGCCTCCGTGTAGAGCCGGTATCTTCCCGCATCCTCGCCCCCCGGGGCCAGTAGCGCTAAGTACCCGTTCTAGTGTCGGCTTGCAACGCCACTCCCGCCTCCGGGCCGGATACGTGCGTCTATTCTTGCTCCAGTTGTGTTCCCCGGAAACGGCTAACCCTGTCGAGTTCCTCCGTCACCCTTGCGGTGTCAGACGTTGCGGACCGTCTGACGCCAGGCCTGCACCCGTATGTTTGTGGAACGTGTGTGTAGGCTGGGTTCCATATGTTGCGGTCCCCTCACGGCTACCCCATATGTGTATTCTCCACGGTATCTGCTACCCTACTCGGTTAGCCCCGTGTCTTTCCCTCGACAGAGCCCGCTCTGTCATCTCTGGGCGTGTTCTTCCCCCCCCTGGGATCAGGTTGGGTCCACCCCAGAGATTTCCATAGTTGCACTACCCTAGGTTAGGTTAGTCCTGATGCGTATTTCCACCTCTCCTTCCATTGAAGGATGTGGCTCCGCAGCGTACCATCTCCCGAGACGGGCACGCTTTCCCAGCGTTATCCAATAGTCACGCTGAGTGGGTCTTGCAGGAACAGCAGTGACTGTCCTTCCCTGCCCGGAGCCCTGACTTCCACTCCAACAGAGGAGTGATTCAGCGAGCTCAGGCAGGGCGCTGGAAGGGCCAGCTCCCTGGCGTTTTGGTAGGGATCCCAATTCGTCGGTCAGTTCCGACGTACGTCGAACGTGACCGACTGAAAGGGAACGTCTCGGTTACGTATGTAACCCTCGTTCCCTGAAGGAGGGAACGGAGACGTACGTCCCGTCGCCAGGTGCTGTGCTTCAGCTGAAGGCCCGAGCCACACTTCTCGGCTCCTCAGTTGAAAACGGTATGCGGCACTTCCACTTCCGTATTTATACCCGCGCTGCGGGGCGGTGCGTGGAATGCGTGATCGCATGCCAATCTTCATTGGCTCGTTTTTAATACACTCGAAGTAGATTGGTCTCTGAAACAGATCCCAATTCGTCGGTCAGTTCCGACGTACGTCTCCGTTCCCTCCTTCAGGGAACGAGGGTTACATACGTAACCGAGACGTTTCCTCACAGTTGTCACAGAAGAGCAACTGGAGGGAATATCTTTTTTTTTTTTTTACTTTTTTAGGTAGTGACTTACAGGATAACACATATAAATTATTTAAAAATAAATCTCTTTTACTTTAAAGAAGCATCTGCACTTTTTCCAACAGATATTACCAACTCCCAGTAAGCGGTCACAGGTGGTAATGTAACAACGTCCTGCTGAAATAGTGAACGGACTGATCTATTATTATTTTTATAGGGTGAAGCAAAACACAATTTGCCAACAGAAGTATTGACCACATTCAGAGAGACTGGAAGTAGATATTGAGTACCTCTCAATAAAGCAAGAGCAACTGATGGGATTGAACCCATAATTATTGAAAAGTCTTTGGGAGAAACAGGAAACAGAATATGATCTAAAAATTCCTTGAAAACAGCATTCCTATTGATAATTGATTAACTGACTGACTAATAGGATATTTTTATCAGACCAATACTGAAAAAATATTTTTTTTTCTTGTATAAATTATTACAGTTATTCCTCAAAAAAAATATTTATGAGGTGAAAAATTGTGCTTAAATATCAAAGACCAAGCCGAAAGAGCCTGCTTATGAAAAGCAGATAATGCTGGTGGTAATTTTTCAATTTTAGTTACATAACAAAAAAATCTGGACCACCAAACTGAGAAAAAAAACATAATTGGGAATAAAGTGCCATAAAGACCCTGGGTTCTTTCTAAACTGTTTCAACCAGTTCATTTTAAAGGTATAATTTAAAGTACTAAAGTCCAGATCCACCCTTTTCACTAATATTCATATACCATGGATTTTCAAATATAATGAATTGAGTTTTTCCACAAAAAATCAAATTCCGCAAAGAGAATCTGGTCAATAATTTTACAGCGCTTTGATTCCAAATGAACAGATTGGGCAGCATAAGCCTTTAGAAGCCTTTATCCTTTGTAAGAAATACCCTGCCTCTCAAAGAAAGATCTCTTTGTAGCCACTGGTTAAATCTCTTCTGAATTTTATTCGTAAGGGGTTGAAAATTAAAGATACATCTTTCATTTTGGTCCTTTACTATATAAACTCCAAAATAATAAACCTTTTCTTTCACATGAATATCATGAATAAAGGAGTCATTGCAGTTTTTTATGGCTAAAAGCTCACATTTTTGAACATTTAAATGCAGGCATTAAATGCTTTGGAGAAAAAAAAAATCAATAATATTTATTGCCAATGGGATCTAAGAAAGAGGGTGGTGTCATCAGCAAGTTGACTGATGATTACCTCTCCCTCGGCTATAGCTACTCCTTTCAGATTGCTGGTTTTTATGTGAGCACAGAGAAGCTGAGCAGAGAGAAGAAAAAGGTGAGGTGAAATGGGGCATCCATGCCGAATTCCCCTTGAAATTTCAAAATGGTGGGTAGCACCATGTTTTAGGATAACGGAACTACTGCCATTTGTGTATAAAGTTCTTATGGCACTACAGAAGAATTCTCCAAATACAAATTTCTCAAGACACTGGAAAAATAAATATATGCTCCAGAGTGTTGAAAGCTTTATAAAAAAGAAAAAAAAAATCATCAGAAACTAGACTTGAATAATCTAAGATATCTAAAACCGTCTAGGGTTACGTATGTAACCTCTGTATGGCAGATAGGCCCTGAAGCATGGCAACGCGACACAGCGCTCGTTCTCTGTTCTCAGGGAACAGAGGTTACATACGTAACCCTAGACGTTCCCTTTCGAAAGGGAACTCTCGCTGCGTCTAGCTGACGCTATGGGGAACGATATACCAACGCCGCCATGCTGAGGGGAGTGTCTGCCCATTGGCAGTGACAACTGTCAACACAAGTAATTCATAGAAAAACCTGAGCGACTCCCCCTCAGGTCACTGGGCTGACAGTGACAGCACTCCCTACGGTCATAGCCCAAGCTATGAAACTAAACAGAACCCTAACGCACTGCGTGGGGTCCCATCCAGACAGCTCGAAGGCCCGGGACCACTACTTCCACAGAAGGGGTCCCTTTAAGGGAATGTGGCTAGGGGACCCGAAGGAACCCCAGCCAGTCACTACTCGGGAAACCAGTTCTCCCGAGTGCCACCAGGGAGGCCTGACCTGGTGCCCTAAGTGTTATGGACACTTCGGTTTAGCCAACCCTGTCTGTTCAAAAACAGAACCTCTGGAAGGTGCCCAGGGGGCATCCAAACTAAGGGACTGAAACACTGGCAGCCCGGAACTCAGAGACGGGTTATCCAAGAGAGCAATACTCAGCGTAGCGCTTTAGAACCCTTGCTAGCGAGGGGAGTCTGCCTGCTCAAATCAAGGATCTACCAGGTGCTTGTGTTTCAAAGCAGTAGGGAGGCCGAAAGGGCCTAAGGACTGATCTAACAGGGAGGCCTCATGAGAGGCCTACGACCGTCTGACCAGGCTCAGGCAGTTGAGCGCTCATAGACGACCCTCATTGAGGGGAGCAGCTGAACCTGCCTGGCGGGTAACCTCCAGCTGTAGGCCCAACTACCACAAGTTCTCCACAGAGAACTGGTAATCAAAAAATGCCTAGCTCATGAACTTCACCTTCAAGGAGGCCCTGTGGGCCTACTACTTGATAGCGGGTTTTCCAGGGAGGCCTATAGAGGCCTACTACCTAACAGCAAGCCATGCTGGCAACCCGAACATCCTGGCTCGGGACTCCATCCTCAGGGAGGCCTACTGAGGCCTACTACCTGACAGCAATACCGCCAATTTTCAGAGCGTTCAAGCTCACTTCCAGGGAGGCCTAGGGAGGCCTACCACCTGCCAGCGAAGCATAGTCCCTTGCTGAGGTTACGTCTTGTTTTCTCAAGGAGGCCTAATGGAGGCCTACTACTTGACAGTCAAGCTACGCAGGCTAGTCGAGCATCCTGATTTAAGGATCTCGCCCTCAAGGGAGGCCTATTAAGGCCTACTACCTGATAACCAGCCTTTAGGGAGGCCTGGAGAGGCCTGCTACCTGTTTGCAATTCGTGCTAACTGTTTCAAATGACTGGGTCCCAGGAACGCCTTAGGGAGGCCTGATGGGGCCTACTACCTCGTTCGAGTGACCACAATCTGGGAGCTCACCCTCAGGGAGGCCTATTGAGGCCTACTACTCGACAGTCAAGCTACGCAGGCTATTCGAGCATCCTGATTAAGGAACTCGTCCTCAAGGGAGGCCTATTAAGGCCTACTACCTGATAACCAGCCTTTAGGGAGGCCTGGAGAGGCCTGCTACCTGTTTGCAATTTGTGCTAACTGTTTCAAATGACTGGGTCCCAGGAACGCCTTAGGGAGGCCTGATGGGGCCTACTACCTTGTTCGAGTGACCACAACCTGGGAGCTCACCCTCAGGGAGGCCTAGTAAGGCCTTAGAGTTAACAGCAGGCCTTCAGGGAGGCCTGATGAGGCCTACAACCTGCCTCTGGGAGTGACCACAATCTGGGAGCTCACCCTCAGGGAGGCCTAGTAAGGCCTTAGAGTTAACAGCAGGCCTTCAGGGAGGCCTGATGAGGCCTACAACCTGCCTCTGGTAGTGATCACAACCTGAGAGCTCACCCTCAGGGAGGCCTAATAAGGCCTTACAACTAACAGCAGGCCTTCAGGGCCTTCAGGTTAACTCTAGTAAGGCCTTAGAGTTAACAGCAGGCCTTCAGGGAGGCCTGATGAGGCCTACAACCTGCCTCTGGTAGTGATCACAACCTGAGAGCTCACCCTCAGGGAGGCCTAGTAAGGCCTTACAACTAACAGCAGGCCTTCAGGGAGGCCTGATGAGGCCTACAACCTGATAGCCGGCAGGCTAGCTGTCCCGATGCGCACATCGGTACATACCTCCAGTGAGGCCTGGTCGAGGCCTTCCAACTGAAAATGCGCCTTGTTCAAGAGGCCTACTGAGGCCTACAATTGACAGCCGACCTTCAGGAGAGCGTAATTGCCCCTTTTTAACCTGATAGCCAGCTAGGCTAGTAGTACCTTGATGCCTCAGCATCGGCACCTGACTTACTGGAGGCCTGATAAGGCCTACCACTGTCACCGTACTCTTGAATCGGTGCAATCCTCCAGCGAGGCCTAACTTTAGAGGCCTGCTAACTGGGAAAAAACATATTGCAAAATGTGGGTTGTAGTAATATTAGACCCTACGGCTCGTCTTCATGGAGGCCTGCTGAGGCCTAACACATGATAGCTACCCATTGCTATGGGGACCCGTTCCAGGGAGGCTTGTAAAGCCTACAAGCTGTACGAGTTTCGCAAAGACGAAAAATAACTGCCAGACAAACAAACTGGCTGCTACTTAAACCAACGACTCTCAAATGAGAGGAGGCCTCCGATCCAAGTGGTGCACAACCAAAGGTGACGGTGCCTCAGCAACGCGCCTCCTTCATCCACATCCCAACTGACGCCGCAGCGCTCAGTCGTAACAGAGACAAACTAATCCAACCTGCAGTGGCTTAGGGAACCGAAGACACATAGTAACCCTAAGCGGTAGACAAACACTCCATTCTATCAGAAAAGTGTGCTACCGCCTAGTAATCCGCAAACATTTCAAAGAAAAGAGCGGCGGCCTAAACACTACTCTCAATATGAGAGGAGGCCCATTTTCTGATAACCATGCGCGGTGGCCTACATGGCGCCATCTTGACCAACCAGGGAAAGCCAACACACGCTACCTACACAGCCCAGAGCCTGGCGCTGTGCTAAGCCATCTAAACAGGGGAAAGATAGTTCTCTCTGATGAATACCCAACTCTATACAGGAACCTGGGGTCTGTAAGAAATACATATTTTTAGTGTAATACACAAAAATGACCACTCTCACCTGCGGCATGTTGAGCGAAGACTCATTGTGCAGTTCTCACCACCATGTTCTACCGCCCTTGCATGCCTGAAAGGGGCGTTCTCGCCTCAGGCCTGATGTAAGAAGCGCCTGGGTAAAAAATCATTAAAAGACATTAAAAAGGAATCCGTCTCCTCTGTGCCCTGCTCCTCCACAGAGGGGGGGCACGAGAGGAGACGCTAGCCCTCTGGTCCTGCCTACGGTCCTCAGACCGTGAAGGACCAAGTCCCGCCTGCCTGGGTGGGGGCGTGGATCTCAGCGGTATGCATGTCTTAAATGCGGCTGAGCGCGCCTTCGCCTCCCTGAACTTTCCAACCACCGCCTCAACGGAGGTGCCGAAAAGTTCAGTCGGTGAAACCGGCGAATCGAGGAGGATGCCCTTCTCTTTCTCCCCGATATCGGCCAGGCTCAGCCACAGATGCCTCTCCGTGACCACCATAGCCGCCATAGAGCGGCCGATAGCAGCAGCAGTCTGCTTGGTGGCCCGGAGAGCAAGATCTGTGGTGCGGCGCAGCTCAGCAACCGCCTCAGGGGACAGCCCGGCCCCCTGGTCGAGATCCTCCAACAGGTCCGCCTGGTACGCCTGCAACACTGCCATCGTGTGCAGGGTCGCACCAGCCTGACCTGCTGCCGTGTATGCCCCTGCCATTAAAGCACAACGTGATTTAGAGAGGCAGAGTTTGAGCTCTCAGTGTTGATGCCCACGAAATGCGAGAAAAGTTCGCAAACTTTCCTCGCCAATCGGTAGCCTCAACACATATCCATATTCCCCTATCCCCTCGACATCAGCGAAGTTAAAACGCTGATGTCGATGAATATTGGGTAAAATATGGATTCTATGCCCTCTCGATCTCTTTAAGAAGATCAGGAAGGAATGGAAGGCTCATCTGAGCTGATGGTTTATGGCCAAGGAGAAATCGATCGTGCAATCTATCACGAGCGATCTCTCCTCTAACGCGCCAACATGGCAGCCGCAGCCTGCCTGCAGCACGTTCCATAACATTCATCAGCTCAGCATACACGGTCAGAGTGGCTGAGAGGATTCATACCACTCTCACCAGCCATCCCTAAGAGCACTTGCTGTTTAGTCTCGTTAGCCGCCAGATTGTCGCAGCGATCAGCGAGCTGCATCTGAGAACCCATGATGCATACCAGCGCTCAGCCTCAGCATGAGCGGGACAGCATCATCCAGTCCCAGATGCCAAACTCTCTTCCCTCAGGAAAAAAGCCAGACTAGAGTGGAGCGATCTCAGATTGAAAACCGCTCACACTCACACACAAACAACTTCAAATGAACTTGACTGTGCATGCTCTTGATCCCAGGCAGTAAATACACACTCGTGTTAATTAATAATTGAATTTGTTTTACCTTAACTCATATAGCAGTTCAAACAGACAGTCCCTGAAGACGAGAAAGATGTGTATGTGTTGGCACGGCGCCCTTTTATACTTCCGGGTCGCACGATGATGACGTCATGGGCTGACGTCGGTCAAAGACTTTGGCGTGATTCGATAGTAGCTTCAGACACAAGTCACGCCGAGGGCGTTCCCCATAGCGTCAGCTAGACGCAGCGAGAGTTCCCTTTCGAAAGGGAACAGAGATTGCAAAAGCTACACACATCCTTCACTCAAGGAGAAGTACACATACTCATGTGTAAAGACACTCTGGTAAAAGTTGAAGTACGATCTATACTTTTTTTTTACTCAAGATAAAGTAAAGAAGTATGGGCTCGGACATGTAAGTTAAAAAAAGGCCATTACTACATCCTGTTTTAGTGTCACGATGGTAACTGGACATCACATCATATTAATACATTAATACAAAAGAACTTACATTTCTAATTTTGTTAGCTGATTAATGTTTCCGTGCTGAACAACCAACATGTACAACAGGGCTGGACTGGGAGAAAATTTCAGGCCAGGAAATCTCAAACACATCCAGGCCATCCCAAACACCCACAACAAATTCTGAAACCACAAACAACCCATTTTTTTTTTTTAAATCCTTAGGCTGGGACTGTGCGTTTGCCAGTCAAGACTTACCGATTCATGATTTATTAGAGATGCCACCAAATACAGATTAAAACTAAAGTAACAAGCCTGGTTTAAAAATGTAAGGAGTAGAAAGTACAGATATTTGTGTTAAAATGTATCGAGAGAAAAAAAGTTGTCAGAAAAATAAATAGTGAAGTAAAGATTCACTGATTTACTGATTCCAGAAGAATCTACTTAAAGGGGTTCTTCACCACTGGAAAGATGAATGTGTATTTAAATTGGGTAATTTATGTAGTAGAAATGTGAAATTATTTTAGAAGTTGGTGCCTTCTAGACTGAGAAAAGACAGAAAATGTATTTTTGTCTCATATGGATGAAAGACAACTGTTCAATATAGCATGAGAAGAACGAGAGTCGCTGCACAGACCAGCAGCAGGAGTCAGATCTCATTCATCACGAGACCAAGGAGCTGACAGATTGGAAGATTTGGTTTCAAAGCGAAATGTAAAAGCGCCTATTTAAGTGAGTTTGTCATTGTACTGTTTTGTTGTTGTGTTTTTCATTAAGAATAATAGGTTAATGAACCCACAATTCAAGAAACCCACCCCCAAATTGGTGCCAATTCAAAACCGAATTTAGAAACTAAAATGAGAAATTCCTTCAAGGCTGCATTGTCATTCATTCACGGACTCACAGTCATTCACAATGCATGTCCAGTCCATTCTGTGAGTGAGATCCTATACCCCTATGGGTGGGTTGAAAACATGCGGAACTAGCTCCTACTACTGGCTGTAGTCTCTAGCCTCTGGCCAAAAAACCTACGATCATCTGAGCGTCATCTGCGTCATCTGAGGCGTATTTCCAGACATAAAATACATAAATCTCTCGTCTCAGGGGGATATGAGGGTGAGGCGGTGGGGGGGCACGATCATTAGAATATACTGCCGGGTTTCTAATGATACAAAGATTAATGCTAATCGCTGAAGTAACCCTTTAAGTGCAGTAACAAGTATTCTTCATTACTTCCCATCTCTGATTACATGGTGTTTACACAATATCTATTGTATTATTCATTTAGATGTTTCTAAGTAAATCATACACAACAAAAACATGGTTTAATTCAGTGTTGTATTGTTTGAGCAAAAAGTATTGAAAATTAAACTTCAATTAAAGCTGCAGTCCATAACTATTTTTGATAAAAAATTATTAAAGTGGTATGGTGGATTTCCGCAGGAAATTCAAGCATGTCTTTGTGTCATTACATCACGTCTGTATACATAAAGAAGGAGTCCGGCTAGATAGGCTATCGCATGTGAAGAACGGACCATTTATAGCCTTTTCTCACAGCAGCTGGAGTAATTAAATGTATCATTTTGATGGCGGATTATAATCCAGAAAGGCCCAAATGACACCATCAGTGACAACTGAAGAGTCACCTGTCAAAAGAAAAAGAATAGACTGTACGGAATCTACAGGTAATGCTAATACACACTAAATACACAGTCACGCAATGCTAAGGCTGTTAACATTAACAATTTGAGAACAAAGTATAACAATAATAACAATTTGCACGGTTTGATGTGATATGAGCGATCGTTAGATTTCACCGTTGGTAGCGCAATATGTTGTAATGTTTTGTTCTCAAATGTTGCAGACATGTTACTTACTTGTTCAGATGACATTTTCCGGTGAAAACTCTTATTTAGGTTATACTCCAAAGCCCTATTCGGATGGTAATTTTAATCATTTACAGGGGCTAGCTAGTCTGTGATTGCCGTCCAAATCCAGAATGTCAGTGTTTTTCTCCAAACACCCGCGTAAAAATCCCCGGCCGAATTACCTACTGTTTTTTGACAAACACCATGGACGTGTGGTAATTGAATTGCCGTCCGAATCCACATCTCTAGTCTCATCTTTAGTTTTCAAAAAGAGATTGCTTCAAAATTCACTGTTTATTTTCTTTTTGACATGCACTATGGAGCACCATATCGTTGCGCTTTGCTGTAATTTGGATGCATTTTAAAGATCTAGCCTACACTTTTATTACTGAAATGCTGGAAAGTATTTAAAAGAACAATCTTTTATTACTGCTCAAAAGAGAAAGAGAAGAAAAAGATGTAAATATTTGAAATGGGCCGTTATTGTGGCAGTAGTTAACGTACGTTAAATTAGCAGCATTATGTGTACCTCATGTAAATAAGAAGCTGTATTAACTTATTTCCGCTAATTTCCAAATTTTTTACATCATATGTTCCTGTTTTTTAAACAGGAGATTTAAATAATTAAATAATTGCCTATTATTAAATTAAATATGAATTTATTCGTATTATTCCAAGCCAACGTTTTATTTACAGCAGACAATCATTCAAATGCACGAGTTTGATCACTGAGGTGACATGCACATTTATTTTTACGGACGTCCACATGAGAAACAATTACTGTTCGAATAGGGCTCAAGACGTAGAATCTGTGATTCTGAAGTACAGTATCCACACCGGTGCGGTGACTGACATCAAGCCGCACAAACTCCTCAAAACATTAGATTCATCTGCGCTGAGGCAAAACTTTGAATGCATTTATTAAGAAATATTTGCTTTCTCACAATATCAAAGCAAATATAAAGAAAAATCCTATCCAGTACCCACAAACATCATGCTGGGGCTACTTAAAGCTACACTATGTAACTTTTCCGTCCACTAGAGGTCGCCTGTTCAAAACAAAGGCGTAGTTTGATGACGCCACGTTTGAGCGCAGAATCTTGGGACATGTGGTCTTCACCTCACAGCCGGTGGGAAACAGTCAGGATAGGACTCGGGCAGAAATCATGTTCATGGATGCGATTATTAACATTACTGTAGTCTGAAGCAGAGCAGGACCGAGTGTTGTTGAGCTGAGCAAGGCCGCAGGAGCGATTGAAGAGCGGGACTGTTATTATGGCATAGTCGCTGTCGGGACTTTTATTATGACACGGTTGCCGGCGGCACTTCCTCTTCTCCAGTGCTGAGTGTGAGGTAACGCAGCTCTGTTTATCGTATTAGATATATCTGAGTGTGTTGAAAAGGAAGTTATGACGTTCGCTCGGCGGCTGCTATGACACTTGTTCACAATGCAGTGAGAGTAAAGTGTTTCACTGAATAAAACAGGAGACCGAGGGTGACGCAGATATGACGCAATCGACAGGCGACTCCCTCACACGCATAGCTCACACGTCCCGGCTCCTTGGTTAAAATAGCAATTTTCTCACGATTTACAAATAGTTGAAAACATTTGGGATATTCTAAGTACTCAACTGAACAAAATATATAACACTGGCCTAGTGATTTCTGGATGTTTTACTGCAAAAATCCTACATAGTTCACCTTTAACTTTGAAAAATATCGAATGAATTCTTGAAACTGTAGAAAACTACAGATTATTATTACCACAATTATTTTGAATGAATGTACCCTTTTGTTTTTTTTAAAAAAGCCTGTTGGTGTAATCAATAAACTAGATTACTTACGGTTATATTGACTGGCATATGCTTCTCATTTGTTCAGTGCCGAACTGCCGATATCTTTATCTTGGTATTACTCCTTAAAATGAGCAAACAACTTTAGCATTATGCAATATCGAATATTATCATTTGAAGCAGCTGACAGAAAGTCCAAAGTGCAAAGTCTATTTGTAACATGATCTTTATGGCACAGATATGATATCTATTCTACAGAAAATAATTTCTACTACTTCTCAGCACCATAACTATATCTTTGCAAACTTGTTTATTATAAAATAAAATAACAATTTATTAAAGAGTACTTTGGCTCAGTGCTCATTTAACTACCTCCTATCATAATTTGGATGGTTAACTTGAAAGTGAGAGCAATCAGGGAATGACAGATTGCATGAGGAATGAGAGTTCATGAGGGAAATTAATTGAATTCAAATGAATTTTTTTGTGTGGAAAGAGGCAATTTCACATGTACAGGTAAAAGCAACACAGAACAATTAGATCATACACATATTCTCACACACATTTTCTACAACAATCAATTGTTTTTATCATATTACTACAAAAATAAAATAGTTGTGTAATGGCTGTGACTGATGTTTAAAATGTTCAGTGAATGAAGTTTGTGAACCCGTACAACATGCTTTTCTGCATAATTTTACCTTAATTGAGATCAGCTCTTCATCTAAGTCCTATAAAATAAGATAAAGAAGATAAAGAGAACCCAATGAAATGAGAAAAAAAGGGGGTTTAGTATTGAATGTAGTGTTTGGTTTTCGTCACACCATTAAAGTTAGATTTTAGACTCACATAGGTCCATTTATACTTAATTACTTTAGCTGGACAATAACTTTTTTTTTCTAGAGCTGAAAATGTTGTTCGAAGCATTTGGTAGGCCTAAAAAAAAATATTCACTGTAAAGACTGAAGGATCAAATCATTATTCAAGGCATTATTCAAGATGATACAACATATTTTTTTTATTTTAAAGCATGCATAGCAGTAAAAAAAAATGCATAGACAGAAGAACAATTCAGTATTTATTGACAGAGGAATTGAATTCAACTGAATTGTTTATCAGTTGTAAGCGATCTACTTCAAATGCAAATGTGTCACTCAGTTTTCCTTTTTCTGCTGCAGCACTTGACACACAGATATCTAACTGTTAAATATATAGATAGAGTGAATATCAGAACAACTGCAAACAATATAACTGCAACATCTACTGAGTAATAAGAGTACCAAGGCAGTTTGTAGGACTCTGTACGAAGGTTTACAGCACCTTTGTGTCTCATTACAAACTCAATCTAGAAGAGGGCACTGTCCAAAGGTTTAATTGGCTTGTCTCTGTGCAGATGAGAGAGTCTCTGCCAGTGTTGGGCACGTTACTTTAAAAAAGTAATTAGTTATAGTTACTAGTTACTTCTTACAAATAGTAACTGAGTTAGTAACTGAGTTACATCATTATAAAAGTAACTGTAATGTATCTATATGTGTAATACGTGATGACGTAAACTGTACTTTATGATGTAAGCCGTACGGGGAAGTACGACGGAACACATGTGCAGAGTGAGTGAATAAAGCGCATCAGTTCAGTTGTCATCTGTTGCAGTCTTAATTTATTACAGGACAAACAACAATACATGGTGTCAGAAGTTGTAAATGCAAAGAAAGAAGAATGGCACAGTTACAGCCACCATCAAACCTATGTCTACAAGGAAACCTAAAACTGGAAGATTTGGAGTCAAAAATTCGACCTGTTCCTAACGGCTAGCGGTATCGTGGAAAAATCTCAAACAGTGCAGTGCGCCACATTTCTACATGTCGCGGGTGAGGAGGCAATTCAAGTTTTCAATACTTTTGAATTTGATGATGATGAGAGAGACAAAATCAACGTTCTCAAGCAAAAGTTCAAAGACTATTGTGAACCAAGAAAAAATCTACCTTACATCCGTCACATTTTCTTCACGAGGGCTCAAGGACCGTCTGAGAATATTGACTCCTACGTCATGGACCTAAAGAACAAAGCCAAAGAATGTGAGTTTGGAGAATTGCATGATTCATTAATCAGAGACAGAATTGTTTGTGGCATTAAAGATGACGCAGTAAGAGCAAGATTGCTAAGAGAAGCAGATCTCACATTAGCAAAAGCTGTGGACATCTGTCGAGCTAATGAAATCACATCCAGTCAAGTGAAAGCACTAAATGAAGAAGTAGACATGCACAAAATTAAAGCAGTAAAATTTAAACAGAAAATTAAGATTAAGATGAAGATCTTGAACTGCAGAAACTGAAAGACTACATACTGAATGGATGGCCTACAGAGAAAAGTTCAGTGCACAAAGACATTCAGAAGTATTGGACTTTTAAAGAAGAAATCAGTTATGCATCAGGTCTCGTGTTCAAAGCATCAAAACTCATAATTCCAAGTAGAATGAGAAAAGAAATGTTGGACAAAATTTAGACATCATTTATTGGCCCGGAATGTCAGCTGAAATTGAAAAAATGATATCTCAATGTGCCACATGCAACACTCATCGAAACAGTCACGCAAAAGAACCGCTAATACCTCATGGTTGTGAATATTTGATGTGTGTGGACTACTACTCCAAGTTTCCAGAGATCACAAAGCTGAACGGCACAACCAGCAAAAGTGTAATCCTAGCAATGAAATCACTGTTTTCAAGACATGGTATACCGGATGTGGTAATATCAGATAATGGTCCACAATATGCCTGTCAAGAATTCAAGCGTTTTGCAGAAAACTGGGAGTTCGAGCACAAGACGTCTAGTCCGAGATATGCTCAATCTAATGGACAAGCAGAAAGAATGATCCAAACCATCAAGAGAATGCTCACAAAGTCACAAAGTGAGAATGCAGATCCATATATTGCATTGCTGGAATACCGCAATACTCCACTAGATGGCATTGGTCTGTCACCGGCACAACTTCTAATGGGAAGAAGATTGAAAACCAAACTGCCGACTTCAAGCAAATTGTTGACTCCAAAAGGAAGAAAGAAAGTTCAAGAACAACTTAAACAGAGGCAGTTAAAGCAAAAATTGTACTATGACAAAAACACCAAACAATTGCCTGAGATATCACCAGGAGACAAAGTGAGAGTTCAGCAAGGACAAATCTGGAATCCTGCAACCGTTTTGAGGATGCATGACTTGCCAAGATCGTATGTTCTTCGCACATCAGATGGAAAGATCTACAGAAGGAACAGAAGGCATCTGTTAAAGACAAAAGAACAAGAATTTCCATCAACAAATGATCAAGATGACTCTGACATAGAGTCAAACGCAAGTGCAACACTGGAGAGAGAAATAAATCCAGACACACATCAAGAGTGTTCAACTGAAGAAAAAATCAATCCAAACATCATCACAAGATCAGGAAGGGAGGTTAAAATTCCTTCAAGATTTAAAGACTATAAAATGCACTAGCTTGACTAAGGTATCCGAGTAAATGTTTAATTACACAGCGGAGTAATAATGCTTGTTGGTGAATTCCTTATTTAGTGTTGAGATAGTTGTTAAAGTTCTAAAAAAAAAAAAAAAAAAAAAAAGGGGGATGTAATGTATCTATATGTGTAATACGTGATGACGTAAACTGTACTTTATGATGTAAGCCGTACGGGGAAGTACGACGGAACACACGTGCAGAGTGAGTGAATAAAGCGCATCAGTTCAGTTGTCATCTGTTGCAGTCTTAATTTATTACAAGACAAACAACAATACAGTAACTAATTACCAGGGAAAGTAACTAATGTGTTACTTTTTTTTTTCTTCAAATGTTCAAATATGTCAAATAACTTGGATGCCCCCAATATTAAATATGTTAAATGAATGAATTGGACACTAAATAGAATAAACTATTATTATAAAACATTGTACATTAATGTACACTATTGTAATGTTGCTGTGGGACAATGTGAGAGACACCTATCAAATTCAATATATTATTGACAATATTATAACATTATTGTAAATATTATCAGTAGACCTACTATAGTGTACATATTGTGTAAATATTATCAGTAGACCTACTATAGTGTAAATGTTGTGTAAATAGTATCAGTACTTCTTTACTACTCCACCCTAAAACACTTCCCAACTGAGGTTAGTAACTGAACAATGACTGAAATCTCCTTGTGTCATATTATAATCTTTGTTTTTTTGTTTTTGTTTTTATTTTGGTTTTCTTTCTCTTCCTCATAATTCACCCTTATTTTTACCACGAAGACTGTTTATAATTTCCTGTTTGTATTAAGAGCTGCTCTCTCTGGCTATGTATTTTCTGTATTCTATTCTGAAGAAACGATTTCTATGCAGCCATGTTTGTTTTGTAAATCTTATTATTTTCAATAAAAAAATAAAAAAAAAATAATAATAATAAAAAAAATAAAAACTGCAAAAAAAACAAAAAAAAAAACTTCTTTACTACTCCTCTGCAAGTGGAGCGTTATCACCTGGGTTTTTAGCCACTAATGTTGTGGCTGTGATGACGTGAGGCTTCATTAGATTAGAAATAGAATTACTTGCCACCGGCGTGGAGAGACTCTTTCTTCCTGTGCATAAGCTGCACGTTACAGAAACATTCTTACCTTTCACCGCAACGAGGGAAAAGTAGCACTTATACTTTCAGTTTGCGAAAACTACCTTTGAAGTCGTTGGACTGCCATCGATGACTGTGCATATGCGTGTGCGTCATAAGTGTGTGTGTGTGTGTGTGTGTGTGTGTGTGTGTGTGTGTGTGTGTGTGTGTGTGTGTGTGTGTGTGTGTGTGTGTGTGTGTGAACTCAACCTATCAACCTCAACCTTGTCTCCCATCCACCAATCATCATCAGTTATGTGTAGCACCCAACCCACCCCCCAACACGCATGGCTGGCGCACACGCGCGCGCGCGCACACACACACACACACACACACGCGTTGCAGGTCCGACTGACAGAGAGCCTGTTCGGATGAAAACCGCTTCAATTGAGCTCAATTATAGTAACGCCGCATTTCTTCCCTCAGTAACGCTAACGGCGTTGTAACGGAAGAAACAGTAATTCGTTTGATTACTCGTTACTGAAAAAAGTAATTCCGTTAGTAACGCCGTTATTCCCAACACTGGTCTCTGCATACTCCGTCTGTAAGATGTTTCATTGATTAGTTCCTGTATGGCTGCATGCAGCGTGTTCTTGTTTAAAGTTGCGATGGAGAGTATCTTGGCTCCTCCCTTTTCTTGTAAACGAAGAAGATTTTCATACTGGTCAAAAAAGAATGGAATTCCAACCACTGGAATACCATGGTACAAAGCTTCTTGAACCCCATTGGTTCCGCCATGTGCAACAAAAACTTTAGTCTTTGGATGCCCTAGAAGATCGTTCTGTGGCATCCAGTCAACCAGTAATGTGTTGTTCCCCAATGTAGATGGTCTCTTTCCAGTGTATTTCCAAATCACCTTTTGAGGGAGCCGAGCAAATGCAGCAGCTATTTCTGCTGTAAAATCATCTGGTAGGGCACTGATAAACGACCTTAAAGCAGCACTAGGTAACTTTTCAACCTTCATAATATATTTTCAAAACTCTTGTGATGATACATCGACTTACAATAGGTTGAATGACACGTCTGCCATAGCCTGACGGGGTCTGTATCGTTTTTAATCGTACTTTTAAACTTCGGGTTTCGGGTAGTAACCCGAGAACAAAAAGAACTACAAAATTAGACTGCTTTACGGCATATACGTCACTTCCACCACCATCCCCACTTCCTTAAATTCGGACGTGCGTGAAAAAATCGCTCGCAAATCATTTGTTTGCCGAATGTTATAGTCATGGCCGAAGCAGCACAGAAAAATAAGAAAGCAAAGGTTTTGTCTGAGGAAAGCAAAAAGAGAAAACGAGAAAGTGATCGGATTAAAGGCAGGCCGAGGATCAACATTGGGCCAGCGTTTGCTCGTTGGCGTGAGCTGAAGGAGGAGGGGCTACATTCTTGCAAGTAAATACGTAATACATACAAAATCATATTTTAGGATACCTAACATGTCTGTGATATTGGTTTATTTGTCTTTCCTCAAGCTTTAATGCAAATCGATTTTTCGAATTTGCAGATTCATCTATGGTAGCTTGATATTATAATATTGACGATATATGGTTATTACCTACCACTCAAACATTGAATTGAAGTATCATATAGATTCTGTAAAACGGGAACCAATAGACTAGGCTACTATAATGACGCTGGCTTGTAAACGTGAGCATCGCGATCATTTGGCGTTTGAAAAAAATAAAACCCATGAAATTGTATTCATATGACATGCTGAAACATATGCCACTGTACCTGGGATGAAGACATTTCACACGCGACGCAAGCAGAACACCTGCATGTGAACTCCTGCAGAGTTCAGGGCTATCATGGTTGTCATGTCAACAAATGCACGTGCGATGCATCCCCTGATGTAGAGTGACCGTTTACGACAGTAGTAGAGGACAATACTGTTTCACAACTGTAGGGGGAGCCCGAGAGCAAAAGTTACCTAGTGCGGCTTTAAAGACATGATAATGACTCCATGCTCTCCAGAACTTTGCATGAAGTTTTCCAGATCATGTGGAAGGGCCTTTGACGGTTTACACTGGAAGCCACCAATGTAGATGATATTTGGCATTGTTGGACGTGGAAATTCAAAAACAAAATCAACCCTCATAAGCCATCAGCCCCCTGGAGAAGTTCACGAAAGTGCACACGTGGATGGAAATATTTGTCACACAGTGCTTGGTACTGTGGCAAATTAAAACGGCTGTTCTGAATGTCCATTAGGAAATAGAAGAAAATGTTCCCTTACGAGAGTACTCTCGTATTGCGTTTTGCTAAAACGCTATGGGGGAATTCCTTTCCTCGAGATATTGAAGCAAATTTTTATCCAAAAATACCTTCTATACGCAGTGCAGCTGCACAACTCTCAGCAGGAAGCAGCTGCGTGCTGATTGGCTGTGCCGCTGCAACTGCAGCAACCTATAGCGAGACCGTGGGGCGGGACGGACCAATCAGGTCCTTCCAAACTCCCGCCACAAGGGGCAACATAATTTGCATAGCCTAGGGTATATAAGACCCACTCTCGCAAGGTTAGTCAGATTAATTCTTCTTCAGCGACTTGCAATCGTTGAGCTCCGGATCGAAGCCTGCCGTCGACACGCACCCAGCGGAACACGCAGCCTGAGGACGTCGGATTCTCCGCCTTCAGCCTGCCTTCCAGCTGCGCCATCCGGCACCATATCCTTTATACCTTCTGTTTTCTAAACATTCAAAAAGAGCCGAGACGTTGATGCAAATGTCTCGTTCCTGCGCCTCGTGCAGAGGTTTCATCGCGGACGAGGATCGGCACATCATCTGCTTGTCATGTCTCGGACGAGACCACACGCAGGCTGCACTCAACCAGGGCGGCTGCCCTGAGTGCGACGAGCTGGCGCTGCAGACCCTTCGGGCTCGGCTCGCCAGCTTCGACTCGGATCCCGTCCCGTGCTCCCAGCCTCTAGAGCCACGGAAGAAAAAACGTCGCGACCAGAGGCCACCGGAGCGCTCTGACGAGCACACGCCGGGCATGTCCCCGCGTGCCTCGCCATCGCCCGTGTTGTTCGCCGACGAGCAGCACAGCTCCCCTCGCATGGCGGCTGCTGCTGTTTCGTTCGGCGGACCGGAGGAGGAAGAGGATGACAGCCTTTCCCTTGCTGCATCCGGGAGCGGGTGGTCGGACGCCGCCTCGGAGCACGCCACTTCGACGCGGACGGCTAGCGGCGTCATAACCTCAGTCGACGCTGAGCTTATGCGCTTGCTCACCAAGGCCGTGGACGACCTCGGCATTGACTGGTCTCAGCCCGAGGAGCCCACGAGAAGCCGTCTGGATGAGTGGTATTTCGAGAACCGCCGTCAACCTACCGCTCAAAGACCCGCTCCCTTCTTCCCAGAAGTCCACGAGGAGCTAACAAAATCGTGGAAGGCGCCATTTTCATCTCGCGCCAGATCCTCTTTTTCTCCAGCGCTTTCGGTAGTCGATGGCGCTCAGAAAAAAGGATATCAAGCCCTTCCTCCCCTCGAGGAGGCTGTCGCTGCACACCTTTGCCCGCCCTCCGCCAGAGGATGGCAGTCAAAGACCGTGCACCCTTCCAAGGCCTGCCGCACTACGTCCAGCCTCGCCGGTCGAGCATTCGCCTCCGCCGGCCAGGCGGCGTCAGCGCTACACTCCATGGCGGTTCTTCAAGTCTTCCAGGCCAAACTCCTCCGTTCCCTGGACGAGTCTGTTCCTGATAACGAGGCTCTGAAGGATCTGCGCGGCGCCACTGACTTGGCCCTGCGCGCCACCAAGGCCAATGCTCAGGCGATCGGCAGATGCATGGCCAGCCTGACGGTGTTGGAGCGCCATTTATGGCTTAACTTAACGGAGATGAAGGACGCGGACAAGACCGCGTTCCTGGACGCGCCCATTTCGCCTTCAGGATTGTTTGGTTCCGCCGTGGTTGGGTTCACAGAGCGCTTCACTGAGGCACAGAAAACTTCGCAGGCAATGCGACATTTCCTGCCCAAGCGTTCCAGCTCCTCCGCTAGCCGTCAAGCTAAGGCTGGACCAGCCCAGCCCGCCAAGGCGCCGCCTTCAGCTCGCCAGCCTCACGCAGCTTCCAAGCCCGGTCAGCGTTCCCGCTCTACGAGCCGCAGCAGACCGCCGGAGCGTCGAGGTCCACGACCCAGCAATGTGTCGAAACCTGAGCCTCCGAAGCCGTCCTAGCCAGAGGTATGAAGAGAAGGCGGATAGTGCCCGCTTCGGCCGGTGCACCGCCTCGCTCTCTTCCAAAACGTTCCCCAGCTCCCTTCAAGGCGGCTGGGAACGCCACATTCACAGCCAACGAGCCCGCAAGCAAGCGCGCTCGCCTGTACACAAACGCCGTTTTCACGGCGACCCATATGAGTCACAAAAAGAGCTTTTTCTCTGTAGGCAGTGTGCCAGCATTAAAGCATGTACCCCTACACTCAAGCACTCCCCCATGTTCCCCAGCCCCCTGCACTCAGGTGGCTGGAAACATTATTCTCACAGTCAACGAGCCCGCACTCAAGCGCGTTCGCCTGTACACAAGCACCAATCCTCTATGTCCCCCGGCCCCCTGCACTCAGGCGGCGGGAAACAATTCCCTCATAAGCGCCAGCTTAGCGCAAGGTTATCGGGCCACCGAGTCCCTGTTACTCAGCGACTCGCCCCACAGATTAATTCAGCCCCTGGCTTCGAAGGCCGAGGCCTGGCGGGCCATTCCCGGCATTTCGAAATGGGTGTTGAACATAATAGAACGAGGTTACTCGCTACAGTTTGCTCGCAGACCACCGCGCTTTCGCGCCGTGGAAGAGACAACGGTGAGAAGCGACAAAAGTCACGTGCTTCGAACCGAGATATCAAAACTGTTAATAAAGGGAGCGGTAGAAGCCGTACACCCCTCACAGAGCGAGTCAGGCTTTTACAGCCGTTACTTCCTTGTACCAAAAAAGGACGGTGGTCTAAGACCCATCCTAGATCTCAGACATCTGAACAAAGCCCTTATGAAGCGCCCGTTCAGAATGTTGAGAATGAAACAAATCCTCGCGCACATTCGCCCGGGAGATTGGTTTTTCACTGTGGATCTAGAGGATGCCTATTTTCACATACAAATAGCCCCCCATCACAGGCCATTCTTGAGATTCGCCTTCGAGGGGAAAGCATACCAATACAAGGTGCTACCTTTTGGTCTATCTCTAGCCCCTCGCACGTTTACAAAGTGCATGGAAGCGGCGCTAACCCCGCTGAGGCTTCGGGGAATGAGAATTCTCAACTATCTCGACGACTGGCTCATAATAGCTCAGTCAGAGATACAGTTATTAAACCACAGATCTTGGCTTCTCAACCATTTACAATGCTTGGGACTCAGAATCAATGTGGCAAAGAGTTTATTGTCTCCCACACAGAAAGTTTCGTTTCTGGGAACAGTATTGGACTCAATGCAGATGAGCGCGCGGCTGACGTCACAGCGCGCGCTCTCTGTTCGGAACCGAGCGGTTTCCCTCAGGTCCGGTGCACACATTCCTCTCAAACACTTTCAGAGGATGTTGGGTTTCATGGCCTCGGCGGCGCCAGTTCTCAGACTGGGTCTGTTGCGCATGCGCCCCCTACAGCACTGGCTGAATCGCCGCGTTCCAGCTCACGCATGGCTTTCGGGCCGATTGCAAATCAAGGTAGACCACAGCTGTGTGTTAGCTCTGGCTCCTTGGAAAAATCCCGTCTGGTACAAGACGGGCGTGAGTTTGGGCACTGTTACGAAGTGGAAAGTTATCTCGACAGATGCATCCAACCTAGGTTGGGGAGCCCTTCACGAGGGCAGGCCGATCTCCGGTCTCTGGTCAGACTCGGAGAAGAGCCTTCATATAAACTGTCTAGAGATGAAAGCGGTCACGATATCGCTAAGAGCTTTCCTTCCGTACATAAAATACCACCATGTCCTGATCCGAACGGACAGCAGGTCGGTGGTAGCCTATATAAATCGCCAAGGCGGTCTGAGATCTATCGATCTGCACTCAATGGCGGAAGAAGCCCTAATATGGGCAGAGCACAATCTGAGCTCGCTGAGAGCGACTCACGTGCCAGGCATTCTGAATTTGGGTCCGGACATGCTGTCCAGGGGCAAAGTGTCCCCGGCAGAGTGGTCTCTTCACCCAAATATAATTCAGATAATTTGGGGCAAGTTTGGAGAGGCAAAAGTGGATCTTTTCGCCTCAAAAGACAATGCTCAATGCCGAATATATTTCTCCAAGCACGAGGATGCGTTGGCCCACGAATGGCCCAACCTTCCTCTTTATGCGTTTCCCCCAATCTCAATGTTACCTCAGGTCATAGAGAGGATCAGGGAGAGCAAATGCGCTGTGCTTTTAATAGCCCCGCTTTGGAGAAATCAACCTTGGTTCTCACTGCTGAGTCAGATGTCAGATGCAGCTCCGTGGCCGATCCCGCTGAGGAGAGATCTCCTCATGCAGGCGGAACGGCAGATCTGGCATCCCCGTCCCGATCTATGGGCGCTTCATGTTTGGCCCATCAACGGGTACATGAGAACCTTTCTGAAAGCATAATGAACACTATTACTGAAGCTAGAGCCCCCACAACTAGGCGGCTCTATTCAGGCAAATGGTCAGTCTTTTCAGACTGGTGTAAAGCGCGAAGTCTGACCCCACATGATTGTGCAGTGTCAGAGGTGCTTACATTTTTACAAGAGCTTCTGGACGCGGGTCGTTCCCCCTCCACGCTCAAAGTTTATGTGGCTGCTATAGCAGCGTATCACATTAAAGTGAACGGACTGTCACTAGGAAAGAGCGATCTCATTGTTCGCTTCCTTAAAGGGGCTAGAAGGCTTCACCCACCTCGCCCCCCTTCAGTCCCTATATGGGACCTGTCCACGGTCCTGGATGCCATGAAGAGCTCTGCATTTGAGCCTCTGCATTCTGTGAGCTTAAAGCTCCTGTCACTAAAGACCGCTTTTCTGCTAGCGATTGCATCAGTTAAGCGAGTGGGTGATCTGCACGCGCTCTCTGTGAGCGCCTCGTGTCTGGAATTTGGGCCAAACGACTCCAAAGTCGTCCTCAAACCAAGACATGGATATGTACCTAAAGTGCTTTCAACTCCGTTCAGAGCACAGGTTATTTCACTTTCGGCACTTTCATCACAGTCAGATGAAATAGATGCTAATTTGCTCTGTCCTGTCAGAGCGCTGAGAATATACATAGAGCGTTCCGCTGCTTACAGGCAAACTGAACAGCTCTTTGTATGCTTTGGCGGACGCACCCGAGGGTGCGCGGTTACAAAGCAGACCCTGTCACGGTGGATAGTGGATGCTATCTCACTGGCCTATGAGTCTAAAGATCTCGGCTGCCCTTTAGGCATTAAAGCCCATTCTACTAGAGGCATGGCCTCTTCGTGGGCTTGGTCTACTGGCATTTCTCTGAATGATATCTGTGCGGCGGCAGGCTGGGCCTCCCCGTCCACTTTTATCAGATTCTATAATTTAGATGTTCCGGCTTTACAAGCTGGGCTTCTTGCTGTATGAACAGATTAACCCCTTAAGGCTCGATAAGTCCGGCCTGGGTTGAATATTGTATAAGTCATAAGCATATTCCTTATACGGCCCGAAGTGTCTGGCCACTCATTATTCCTGACCCGATTATGTCTGGTCTATACTTTATTGCACGAATATCGTGTTCATTCTCATGAGGACCCGACTCAGGTCTGGCCCATTCTGAATTATTGATATCATACTACGGGCCCACCTAGGTTGGCCTGGGTTTGGTGTCGTCGGCTTTAGAGCCGTTAAGCAAGCACGGCGTTTTGCATTGGTCCCCCGTAGCGTTTTAGCAAAACGCAATACGAGAGTACTCTCGTAAGGGAACGTTTCGGTTACTAACGTAACCTCGGTTCCCTAAGATGAGGGAACGAGTATTGCGTTTTGCTTGCCGTGCTTGCTCACTTGCTTAGGAGTCGCTTCAGTCGATTAACCTGACTAACCTTGCGAGAGTGGGTCTTATATACCCTAGGCTATGCAAATTATGTTGCCCCTTGTGGCGGGAGTTTGGAAGGACCTGATTGGTCCGTCCCGCCCCACGGTCTCGCTATAGGTTGCTGCAGTTGCAGCGGCACAGCCAATCAGCACGCAGCTGCTTCCTGCTGAGAGTTGTGCAGCTGCACTGCGTATAGAAGGTATTTTTGGATAAAAATTTGCTTCAATATCTCGAGGAAAGGAATTCCCCCATAGCGTTTTAGCAAAACGCAATACTCGTTCCCTCATCTTAGGGAACCGAGGTTACGTTAGTAACCGAAACGTTTTTTACCCGTTGAAAGAAGTTCATCTTGTCAGTGTTTCCAGATCCTGTGATAGGGATGTAAGACATTGGTGAGGGAGCGATATCAAAGTGTCCCTCTCCAGTAGTGGTCCATCTCACATTATATACCATGGGTAACTTGAGTTCATGAGCTAGGAGAATGCCTGCACCCCATGCTGGATCAGTAAGCATCAGATCGTATTGCTTTTAATGCAGTGTCTTTCATAATTTCCTTGCTTTCAAATATGTTTGTTATAAGCTGACATATCATTTCATGATTTTTATGAATAGCATTGTATGCATCCAAAAACAGCCATACAGCGCTCATCCAGTGGCTCTTTCCTCTTTCGGATGTCAACCAAATTTGACAAATTCTTCATCCATTCCTTTGGTGTCAGGTATGGTTATAGAGTTGTAATAAGTTGAATTCTCCTTTACGAACCAGCTATTATAGGTGCGTTTTACATCAATGCTGTGCCCTTGACCATGTAAAGCCTTGATGAGGATGTCCATGTTCACCCAGTGACTTCCCTCCACAGGCACCAACAAGATTTTGCCATCACAGTGAGAACCAAAAAGTATTATGACTATTATCCAGAGAGAGACAGAAACCATGTTCTTAGAAAATGGTTTCATCTTGCCTGTAAATAACAAAATAATTGAATTACATAAATTTATGTGGCCGTTCAATGCCTTCTTGTAGGCTATGTCAGGAAACATGACATCTAAAAAAAAAAATATTATTTTATTCCTGACTAAGTCTCAAAGGAGACACAGAATTAATGTATTTCTTGTTTAGGGAAGAAAAACAGTTTTTGGGGATACACTTCCAATTAATAAAAGGGGCTGGCATATAACAAAAATAATCAAACCACCAAATCGACTCCAATGAATGCAGAAAACAATAACATAATTACAAAACAAAATAAGAAGGTTCTTCACAATGATAATCTCAAAAATAAATAAAAGGGGTGCAAAACAGGGTCACACCTATAAAACATATTTACGTTGTAATACCCATGTCATTATACACATTTGTGTCCTCATAAACCATATACATGAACATACACACACTAACAGCAGGCCCTGACAGGAGGAGGACAGAGTAAAGGTACACAGGACCTACAATTTCCACACTTTTATTAGCCCCGGGTCCAGTGGACCCGAACATCCTGTGTGTAATATAAATGTGGAAAAAAAAAATTAATCGTATAATTTTTCTTTTGATAAAAAATGAAAACAAGGGTTAAAAAAAAATAATGATGACAAAATAAAATAAATACATTTCCCAGGAAAACGGATCAAACAGGGCAAATACAGTCATGCATGACTAAAATGTCCAACTGTCAAAATCACGAAATTAACCGATGATCATTTTCAAATGTCAAAAGTAAGAATAAACTAATTTAAGTGCAGTAAGTGCCCAATATAAGTGATTGGAATAAACAACGTAATTAGCAGGCATTACACACACATTACTGCACACACCACAGCCAAAATGTGTCATTCACTGATACATACTGTACGATACTACAACAAAACATTAACAACAAGCAAGGGTGTAGATTTGGTTTGAACATTGGGGGGGTTGAACGTTGGTTTGCTGCCTGTTTCTATCTATCTTTCTATCTATCTATCTATCTATCTATCTATCTATCTATCTATCTATCTATCTATCTATCTATCTATCTATCTATCTATCTAGGCCTACATGCTTTAACTGATTACAAATTCAACATATATACAAATATGAAAGAGACAACATTTAGACATTTATTTTAAGATTTTTACATTCCACCTTAATGCATTTAAAAAATGTTGTTTAAAGGGAAACACATCGGCTCTTGGACAACTAAATCATTGATTATTACAGACACTATTGAAAAATGAAACAGATGTTATACTTCTAGTTATAGCTAAATACATTGCAATGGATTAGCTAGCTAAAATATATGTGGTGTGTACGTAGCTATTACACAATATTCTCATACCTCATTCTCAGTACATGCTTTATTTTTATTTTTTTGCATCCCTCTCTGATCAGCAGTTAAATATAGTCCGCTGTGCAGCGCTTCTCTTCTTTTTTGGTGCTACGTTACCCGTGTGCTCTCCCATTCAAACACAACTTGCGTTGTTTTGGTGAAAGTGCGACTCATTGGTTGGGCGTTACCAATCGGTTCAATTGGTGAACTTTTTGTCTGATTTATTATGACAAACTCATATTTGATTAGGAACAAAATTATTGTTACAAAATAAATTAACTCTACATATTTTTCATTTGATCTACTGTGATTTTCATGTTGAAATATTGGGGGGGTTTGAAAAGAGGTAACATTACTATCAGGTGGGGCGTGAATGTTAAATAAAGTAACAGATGTTCCATTCATTATTGCATGAACAAAAATAAACCGGCCCTCTTTGTCAACATATTCCAAAATTTTTAAACTGACCCAGCTCTCCATGCCATCTTCAGTCTGTCAGTGGATCTCCAGCTTCCTGACAGACCGGCAGCAGCTCGTGAGACTAGGGAAACTCACATCGAGGACTCTCACTACCAGCACTGGTGCCCCCCAGGGGTGTGTTCTCTCCCCACTGCTCTTCTCCTTGTACACCAATGACTGCACTTCTAAAGACCCCTCTGTGAAGCTCCTGAAATTTGCAGACGACACCACTGTCATCGGCCTCATCCAAAAATGTGATGAGTCTGCTTACAGACTGGTGGTTGAACAGCTGGCTGTCTGGTGCAATTATAACAACCTTGAGCTCAACACGCTCAAAACGGTGGAGATGATGGTGGACTTCAGGAGGAACAGCCCAGCTCTCCCCCCACTCACCATCATGAACAGCATTGTGGAAGCAGTGGAGTCATTCAGGTTCCTGGGCACTACCATCTCTCAGGACCTGAAGTGGGACAATCACATTGATTTCATTGTGAAAAAGGCCCATCAGAGACTGTACTTCCTTCGTCAGCTGAGGAAGTTCTACCTCCCACAGGAGCTGCTGATTCAGTTCTACTCGGCTGTCATTAAGTCTGTTTTATGCACTTCCATCACTGTCTGGTTTGGTTCAGCTACCAAATCAGACATCAGGAGACTACAACGCACAGTCCGGACTGCGGAGAGGATTATTGGTGCCTCCCTGCCAACCCTCCAGGACCTGTACTCTTCCAGAGTGAGGAAGAGAGCAGGTAAAATCATCACAGACTTCACTCACCCTGGATACCGCCTGTTTGAACCGTTACCGTCAGGACAGCGACTCCAATCACTGGCCACTAGAACATCTAGGCATAGGAACATTTTCTTCCCACAGGCCATTTCCCTCTTGAACAGTTAAATACCCCCCCAAGGCATATGCCTGTAAGTGCAATACTCCCACTGTTTAGTGCAATATCTTCTAAACTCAGGAGATTATTTATATTTATATTTATTCATACTACTCAAATACTGTAAATATGTTAATAATCTGTAAATGTTTATTCTGACTAAACATAACTGTGACCTTACATTTTTTTATACTATTTTCATATTTTTATTCTTAGAATTTGTATTACTATGTTCTTGTTGTGTTTGTATTGTATATGTGCACTGGAAGCTTTAGCACCAAGAAAAATTCCTTGTGTGTGCAAGCACACTTGGCAATAAAGCTCTTTCTGATTCTGATATTCATCTCTGTATTGTCTTTTTGAAACACATTTTTAAAACTGTTCTCTGAAGTAATGCAAATACAACATTTATTCAGAATAAATATCCTTTCATTAAAAAAGCCTGTTGTTTTAATTCATAAACTATAGATTACTTACGGTTATATTGACTGGCGTATGCTTCTGCTTTGTTCAGTGCTGATATCTTTATCTTGGCATTCTGTCTTTGAAAATGAGCAAATTTCTCCTTTAGCATTGCACTTTACCAAATACAGTGAGCAGCCCACAGCAAAAAAGTTCATAGTACAAAGTGTATTTGTCTTCTATATGGCACAGTCAGGGGCGCCTTTTGATAACCAGAGGCCCTTGGACTACAGCTATAGAGCGTTAAAGTGCAGTTAAAGGTATTTCAAGAATTTAAAAAAATAAAAATTAAATAGGAACATATTAGTATATTTTACAGTGCAGAAGTAATATATAAATAGTAAACTGCAAGTATAAGTAAACTTGCAGTATAAATCTACAACTAGTTGTTTTCTGAGAGTATACTTCAAAGTGAACTTTTTATAAACTACAAAATGTGCTACAAGTATTTGACTAGTAGACTATCAGTATACCTATATGTTCACTTGTAGTATAGTTGCAGTACAAATTAAAAACTAAGTTGTAACCTTGTGTACTCAAATTTTACTACTGTTACACTTGAAGTATACTTTTACACACTAAAAAGTGGGCCAATGTAGGCCTTTGTAGTATTGAAACATTATTCTTATAGTACATTGATATTATACAAGTATACTTAAAAAATATACTTGAACTTTACTTAAGTATACTTAGTAAAATGAACGTATTTATTCCAACAGCCTGGATCGTTGCTGAAAGAATCGTTTATGGTGCTCTCGAAACAGGCGTTAGCATCAAGGCTTCCTGTGTCAATTTCTTCAGTCTGCCATAGCAGCTCAACAACCAGGGTACTTTAGATGCATCTTTCATGTGCACATTAGTAGGTGCACTACAGACATTATTAAGGCCCATAACGGGTGTAGATGTTCTCTCACCTTTAGGACAGTGTTGTTCAGAAGGTTTTGTTGTTTTATTGCTGGTGTCTTGGTCATATAAATTGCACGTTTTAAATTCTCTAAATGATGGTTAACATCAGTTATTGCTGAGGAGGTATTACTATTTGCAGGCTTAAAATATCCTGTAAGTCTTTGTAAAAGCTGTTGGTTGAATTGTTCTATTAGTTTGTTCATTTTTCTTTTTTGTGACCCACTCTCGTGCTTTTTGAAATCCGCCATCGTTTACACTATATCGCATACAGCCACAGCGGGCTGGTAACCGAAAGGATGCATCCATTAACCAATTCATGTGTTCACACTTACAAATAATCTGCATGAGCTAAGGATAACTCGGACACATTTAGTCTATAGAACAGCACAAAAGTGTGTGCGTAGCCCAACTTGCTGCCGCACAAAACTCCTGAACTAAAACTCCCTTAAGTAAGGCCTGTGATGTAGCCATGCCCCAAGTGGAGTGGGCCCTTAATCGCTCAAGAGGTTGAGAACCTCTGCATTTATATGCTATAGTTATAGCTTCTACAATCCAATGGGTCAGCCGCTGACGTGACAATGGCTTCCCTTTGTGAGGAGTTGCTCAAGACACAAAAAGCTGGTCATTCTTTCTGAATCCTGCTGTCCTTTCCATGTACCCACGAAATGTACTGGACATAAATAATTAATTCTCTTATCCTCCGGAGAAGAGAACGGAGGAGGGTGGAAGGCTGTTAGTTCTGTAATTGGACATCTATAAGACGAGTCCACCACTTTAAGTACGAAAGCAGGTTTAGGGCGAAAGGAAACCTTTGTGAGCCCTGGAGAAAACTGCAAACAAGTCGGGCAGATAGACAGGGCCTGTAAGTCGCTCCGTTAATCTTGTGAATTGGTAAGTTTCGTCAGGGCGTGAAGAAATATTGAGCTGAGTATCGTCAGCATAAATATGAAAACTAACGCCATGCTTCCTAATTATATCTCCCAGTGGTAGCATGTACAGGGGAAGAGCAACGGTCCTACTGAACTTGTGATCGGTGTGACATCTCTTTATTTACTGCTACAAACTGATAACGGTCATATAAGTATGATTTAAACCATGCCAATGCAATTCCACTAATGCCAACATAATTTTCGAGTCTATTCAAAAGAATGTTGTGGTTGATATCGAATGCAGCGCTATTCGAGTAACACTAATAGAGAGATACAACACAATCGGATGATAAGAGTAAATCATTTGTAACTCTGATGAGAGCAGTTTCAGTACTATGATACAGTATAAATCCTGACTGGAAATCCTCAGAGATACCATTTTTTTCTAAAAAGGAGCATAATGGTGAGGACACTGCCTTTTCTAGTATTTTTGACAGAAAGGGTAGATTTCAGATTGGCCTGTAATTGACTAATTCTGTAGGATCAAAATGCATTTTTTAATAAGTGGTTTAATAATAGCCAACTTAAAAGTTTTCATTACAAATCCTAATGACAATGATGAATTAATGATATTAAGAAGAGGATCAATGACCTCTGGGAGCATCTCTTTTAATAGCCTAGTCGGTAAAGGGTCGAGCATACATGTTGTTGATTTTGATGATTTAACGAGTTTAGCCAATTCTTCTTTTTCTATCAAATCAAATCAAATCAAATCACTTTATTTGTCACTCTACATATGCACAAGTGCAACAGTAGGTGAAATTCTTAGGTGCAGTTCCGAGCAACATGGTAGTCATGACATGACATGTACAACATTTAAAGCAGCATCAGATTACACTGATGCGCCCACAATTACTCACAGCACAGTAAACTCTACAATAAACAATAAATAATTTACACAATGTGAGTGTAGTTCTCACAGCTTTAAACAATATACACATACTTACAATATACATATACTTTAAACAATATACACTAAACATACACTAAACAATATACATTACGCTATAATAGTAATAATAATATACAATGTACAGTATAAAATATTATTCACAGATTGAAAAATTGAAATCCAAAGTGCAATAGATGCTGTATGATAAATAAATGTGTATATAATGTGTGTTTATCTACAGTGGGTTGTGCTGAGTGATATTCTGTCCAGTGTGTGTTATGATCCTGATGGGTCAAGAGTTAAGGAGTCTGATTGTTTGTGGGAAGAAGCTGTTCTGGAGTCGGCTGGTGCGTGATCTGATGCTGCGGTACCGTCTGCCTGATGGCATCAGTGAGAGCAGCCCATGGTTCGGGTGGCTAGAGTCTCTGATGATCCTCTGAGCTCTCTTCACACACCGCCTGACATAAATGTCCTGGAGGGAGGGAAGCTCACCTCCGATGATGCAGCTGGCCGTGCGCACTACCCTTTGCAGGGCTTTGCGGCTGCGGGCGGTACTGTTGCCGTACCAGGTGGTGATGCAGCCAGTCAGCAGGCTCTCTATGGTGCAGGTGTAGAACCGTGTGAGGATGTGGCGGCTCATTCCAAACCTCCTCAGCCGTCGCAGGCAGAAAAGGCGCTGATGAGCCTTCTTCACAACGGCCTCGGTGTGGACGGACCATGAGAGATCCTCTGTGATGTGGACACCGAGGAACTTGAAGCTGCTGACTCTCTCCACCGGTGCTCCATCGATGGTGATGGGGCGGTGTTCTCTCTCATTCCTCCTGAAGTCGACCACCAGCTCCTTGGTCTTGCTGACGTTGAGGGAGAGGTTGTGCTCCTGACACCACCGTGTCAGAGTGTGCACCTCCTCTCTGTAGGCCGTTTCATCATTGTCAGTGATGAGACCTACCACCGTCGTATCGTCAGCAAACTTGATGATGGTGTTGGAGCTGTGGGTTGCCACACAGTCATGTGTGTACAAAGAGTACAGGAGTGGGCTGAGAACACAGCCCTGAGGGGCTCCAGTGTTGAGAGTCAGTGGTGAGGAGATGTTACTGCCCATTCTGACCACCTGGCGTCTGTTTGACAGGAAGTCCAGGATCCAGCTGCATAACAAGCTGTTTAAGCCGAGAGCCCGGAGTTTAATGTCAAGTATGGAGGGCACAATGGTGTTGAATGCTGAGCTGTAGTCTACAAACAGCATTCTCACATATGTGTTCCTCTTTTCCAGGTGGGAGAGAGCAGTGTGAATTGTTGATGAAATGGCATCATCAGTGGAGCGGTTTTTGCGGTATGCAAACTGCAGTGGGTCCAGTGAGGGGGGGAGAACAGAGCAGATGTGGTTTCTGACTAGTCTCTCAAAGCATTTGCTGATGATGGGGGTCAGAGCAACAGGACGCCAGTCGTTTAAGCAGAGTGTTTTTGACTGCTTAGGTACAGGAACAATGGTGGACGTTTTGAAGCATGTGGGGACCACAGACAGGGAGAGGGACAGGTTAAAAATGTCCGTGAAAACTCCAGCCAGTTGGCGCGCGCACGCTCTGATGACGCGGCCGGGAATCCCGTCTGGACCCGCAGCTTTACGGACGTTCACCCGCCGGAAGGATCGGGTTACATCCGCTTCAGATACGGAGAGTGCACTAACCTCTGTATCTTCAGCCGCGAGCTCTCTCTCCGCGAGGGCGGTGTTATTTCCCTCAAAGCGAGCATAAAAGGTGTTGAGCTCGTCCGGGAGAGAGGCAGCGGTGTTCACGGTGGAGTTTGTGTTCCCTTTATAGTCTGTGATGGTGTTAATTCCCCTCCACATGCTTCTGGAGTCGGTGGTGTTGAACTGTCCTTCAATCTTGTCCCTGTACTGGCGTTTTGCTGCTTTGATTGTTTTCCGGAGGGCATAACTTGCTTGTTTATGCTCCTCCGCATTACCAGAGTTAAAAGTGAAGGTCCGCGCATTGAGTGCCGCGCGAACATCCCCATTTATCCACGGCTTCTGGTTTGGGTACAGCCGAATTGTTTTGGTCGGAACAACGTCATCTACGCACTTCCTGATGAAACACGTTACGCTATCAGCGTAGACCTCGATGTCGTCATCAGAGGCCGACCGGAACATCTCCCAGTCCGCGTGATCAAAACAGTCCTGTAGCATAGAGTCCGATTGGTCTGACCAGCACTGGATGGTTCTGAGGGCGGGTGCTTCCTGTTTCAGTCTCTGCCTGTAAGCGGGCAAAAGTAGAATGGACGCGTGATCTGATTTGCCGAATGGTGGGCGAGGGAGGGACTTGTAACCCTCCTTGAAGGGGGAGTAGCAGTGGTCTAAAACACGGTTCCCTCGCGTGTTGATGCTAACATGTTGGTGGTATTTGGGTGCGATGCGCTTGAAGTTGGCTTTGTTAAAGTCCCCGGTCACAATAAACGCAGCCTCAGGATGCGCGGTTTATAGCAGTGAATGAGTGTAATTCTTCCTCAGTGACACTGCAATGCATTGTCTGATGTGATACTGTAGTAGACGGTTGCATGGTTATAATTTTTTCCCTAATATTATCAATCTTGCACGTAAAGAAGCCCATAAAGTCATTACTGCTGTGCTGTTTACGAACATCAGAAGTTGAAGCTTTATTTTTGGTTAATTTAGCCACGGTATCGAATAAATACCTAGAGTTGTGTTTGTTTTCTTCTAAGAGAGTTTTTACGGTCTTTCTGTATACGATCATGTAGCCTGGATGCCAGCCGAACTTAGCCTACAACATTTGAGCTTAGGCAGTTCGGTCTGGACTTGATCCGTAAAGGAGTAATTATGCCTGAACAGAAACTGTTCGGACCAATGAAATTGTCAGGGCGGGCTTTAGACGATGATGGACAGATGATAAACAGTAATGTAATCATCTACGTCATCAAATGCGCTAGAATTGAATTCTTCTCCGGAAAAAAATTGCATTTGGGGGGTAAAATATGTGTTATTTTGGCAGGTATGCCAGCTAAAATTCGCATTCCTGGGTCTCTATATCACATAATTGGGGTCGCTTCAACCCGCGGACTTGGCAACACAGTGCATTTGAGTTCTGTTGACATTTGACAACTAACGTTATAACGTTATTCTTCCAGCTGCGCTCCATTTTTTCTGGCTGCTGTTTTTAGGGGCCAAGTGTGCTTGTTGTACCACGGTGTTGGACTATTTTCTTTAATCTTCTTTAAGCGCAGGGGAGCAACTGTGCTGGAAGAGAGAGTGTCAAGTGACAGATGATTGTTTACGCAAATGTTTGTAATGACAACTCTCTGAGTGTTTAGCATGGTAATGGGTTTTTCAATGTTGATATGTTTGGTCTTGGCAGAATAGATCTGCTATGCTGCTGCTTTTATTGCTCCTTCAGAACAAGTATAGGACTTGCTACTGCCAATACATGCACAACATGCTGCTGTGAGCGAGTAAGACATGCTACTGCTGTACAATATAATCTACATGAGTTATTCATAGCAGATTTATACAGTTGGAGCTGGGGAAGGTGGAGGGTTTCTGAAAGCATGCTGCACTGCTAGGGCAAATGCTAACCAAGTATTTGAAGGTTGAGCATGCAAGCTCATTGGCTACTGATTAGAGGTCGACCGATATTTGTCATTTTGTAATATATTGACATCGGCCGATATCCGTGTTTAGTAGCGCCGATTTAAAGTCAGGCATGTCCACGGGTAGCCCCGTGTTATTGGTGCGGTGGAACCATCGGGAACTGGCATAATGCTACAGCTGGTTGAAGGTTTGCTTATGTGGCAGGATGGACTGTGGTTGGACTCAGTCCCTCCTCCCCATTTAGTTATATTGGCTTTATCCTTTCTAGCCGGTTTACTATTGGCTCGTGGTGGCCAATCAGGTCAGGAGGAGCATGTTATAGCTCGAACGTAACCCCGGGTAGTGACGCTGAAGGCTCGTGTTGTTTGGGTCCACCCAGTTTTTGGTGGTGTCGCAGGTATGTAGAGGTCATTTGTAAATGTTGAACTGTTGCTGGTTTGCTTGGGGGTTTATGTAGGATTTCGATTTTCCATAGAATTCCTTGCTTTGTTGCGGCTACCCCGTTTTCCACCGGATTGAACGGAATAACGTGTTATTGTTGACTCGCGCACTGCGCATTGCCTGCGAGATTCATGTGTCAGCGTGCTGTTGCTCAGGTAAGTAGTTTTACGTTCGGGCTATGTGGTTGCTTTATTTGGGTGGTAGTTTAATAGAACTATTATTATGTGTTTTTAGGGATAGCTACCATCGCAAGGAAGCGTTTGCGGCCTGCCTTGGGGCAACTGCTGCTTTGTTTGTGTTGTGAATACACGCCTCTTCTAAGTGCGGAACTTTTCGCCGAGTCCGAGTTAATGGACTGAGGTCATCTTTCATATAAACCGCCTCATTGGCCACTTGTGTGACCGACTGAGCATCTGCCCTCATGCAGTTACCCACGGATGAATGTGTTTGTTACGTGATTTAATTGTGATCGTTTGTGATTTGTGCGTCCTTGTTTCTTAACGATTATTTCGTTTGCCTCGTTTGTTTAGTTCATTTATCAGTATTTTGTTTTTGTGAAGTTATTTCATTTGCTCTCTTTGTTTATTCATTTACCAGTATTTTGTTTTTGTGAAGTTATTTCATTCGCCCTCTTTGTTTATTCATTTATCAGTATTTTGTTTTTGTGAAGTTATTTCATTCGCCCTCTTTATTTATTCATTTATCAGTATTTTGTTTTTGTGAAGCTTTCATTTGTCTCTGTTTCTTTCATTTCTTAGCATTATTGTTATGCAATATTATTTTTTCCTTAGTTAATCTCACTGATCAGCATTTCTGTTGTTTTGTAACATGATTTAATTTTCTTTGTTGTTTATTTACTTTATCAGTGTTGCTGTTGGTAAAGTTATTTTGTTTTTTTTTGTCGTTGTGGTGTTAGTCTGATTTCTGGTTTGAAATTATGACCTGTAGTTAATTTTGTTTATTCTGTCCTTATTATATGTTTGAGGAGCTGAGTGCTGACGGTGGGGACGGCGCGCTCGAGGTGGTGGGCTCTCTTTGCTGTGTAGTGTGGGTGCCCTCACAGTGTGATTATTGCCGTGTTGGTGGTGTGGTTGTGCACATGCGTTGGGGTGGATTATCTGGATACTTATGCCCGACGGCCCGAGTCGCTGGACGCCCACCAGTAAGCCTCAAGCTCGGTCTTGTGAGTGTGCGTGTGTAAGAGACTCCTTGTCAGTACACTGACTCAACCATCTCAGGTGCTATTTATTATTGTGTTTTATTGATAAAGATGAATTGTTCAATCCATTGGATTGTGAATTTAGATATACTGTGATTTACCATTAACTCTCCTCCAGAGTATAGTGTTTTAGGAATGTGCTGATGTCAGCTTTCAGAGTGTTTACTACTTTTTGCTGTGAATTTGCTGTGCATCTGATTAATAAAATTTGTATTTTTTTTTGTATGGAACTACTTCTCTGTTTGTTCAGTGCCCGAACCTGACGGCCTAAGTTTATAGAAACCTTGGTGGTTACTTACAGTTCCCCGGATTAGATCTCGGGGTGGCGTAGTCGAATTACATTACTGCCGCTGCTACACTTACTTTCAGTTAACTTTAAGGACTGTAGTCGAAAACTATTATCAGCTTGCTTGCTAACATATTAGCCCCAATGTTATAAGTTCTGTTTTATTTTTCCTGTATCGGAGTCTCAGAATTTCACTCTGTGCGTGGGGTGGAGAAGGCGGCAGCTCTCACAAACACTGCAGTGTGATTGAGGGCGAGGGCTATGTTACTCCGCCCCACTCACAGACAGCACCGTGCACCGTATTATAATACATTGCCTATTTAAATATTCAAGTGCACATAGATGAGAGTTCACGCGTCTCTCAGTTTTTTTTCTCGTGCGGCACAGCAACACTAGCTTAAGCGCACCCACGCATCTCACAGAGTGCGAATATTCATACAAAATTATGTCAAAAAACCTGTCTTGTCGTGTAGCATCGTAAACATAGTCGGTTATGTCTTTTAAATGAACGTAAACATGAAATATGCCAGTCACCGCCAGCGTTTTTGTCATTTTCACAAGTTTCATGGCCCACAGTATGAATATCTGAACATGCAATGTATCAAAAGAACAGACTCTCTATTTTATTCTCTCTTCATGCATGATTTTTTTATCAACACTTGAATGTGTCATGAAAAAAGCAATTTTGAGTAAAAATGTTTTGTCAAAGACTAACATTACATTAGCAACAGTAACTAAAGGGGGCAGGTCTTTATGAACGGTTAATCACACATGCAGACCATTAGTAGGCAGTGTCCACGGGCATGTTGAAGGTGTAACCCACAGGTGTCAAGGCAAAAGCAGAAGAAGAATAAGCTTGTTTTTGTGCCTTGTCAGATAAGCAGCAGCAGTGATGGCGGCAAATAGACAGCAACTTGTGAAGAACAGATAATTTATATATGCAAAAATGCATATGAGAAAATGCAACTATGCAGGCGGTGTGATCCAGGGTATGGCCTTGAGCAGGGACAGGCAGATGATGACCCACACCTGGGTCAAACGTTAAAGAAACTTATCACTGTTTGAAGTAGAGCTTAGATCGGGTACAAAAAATGAAGCCCGACCCTACCCGAGCCCATGCACGTTGTGTCCGAGCCCGGCCCGGCCCGACATTTTAGCTAATTATGAGCCAGAGCCCGATTTAAACACGACCATTTTTCAATATGTGGGCGTTCTGACGAGAACGAGCCTGTAATGAGCAAAGCGGACCAGTGTGACGCTCAGCTCAATAATCCAATGCATATGAAACAATGTATTTTGTTTCATATTTATGTTTAAATATTATTATGTCATTTTCAAATTTAATCTGATTATGAAAAGTGCAAAGATGCAAGTGGGTCAGAAATGATTTTGACCTCTTCATTAAAGGTCCCATGACATGAAATTTTCATTTTATGAGGTTTTTCAACATTAATATGAGTTCCCCTAGCCTGAATATTGTCCCCAAGTGGATAGAAATGTTGATCGGTGTAAAACCGAGTTGTGGCTGTCTTTCTCTGCCTTTGAGAAAATGACAGGCCAGACTAGCCAATCCTGAAGTCTCCTGGTTTGACGTCCAAGCAGGCACGGTTTCCTCCCTTTCCTCCGCCCAGAGAATCTGGCACGCCCATGCAAACGCTCGAGAGATCATTGCATCATTGCTTGTGAACGAGTGAACGCTGGCAGTTTCTCAGTGTTTGGATGTACAAATGAAAACAGAAGTCTTTTTTCAGTTCCTTCTGATCTGTGATCAGTGATTTCTGATGTGTAGCTAATTATTTATTATTCGTGCACACAATGCGGCTTCTCTCTCTCCAGACAGAACGGTGTTTTCGTGTTTTATATCTTGTGAGTCAGTGTTTTTGTACGTCCTCGACGCGTCTATCGGTTCTAAAATGTGCATACAGTCATGAGTTTCTGCTCAACATCAGCAGAGATAAACCTCACACACGCCGAAGCTCGGCCTTCAACATCCCCGACCCACAGTACTGCATCTGGCCCACAGCGGAGGCACCAAACGCGGCGTGAGATTAAGCAGAAGGGGGGTAAGCTTGAGCATATCCGGGCTAGCCAGCCTAGCCCCACAATAAACTGGATTACATCCGATTACTGCTGTTGTGTCTTTGTTTGCGCTGTGTACTCAACGCGCGTCACTGACGCTTTTATTTTATTTTAAAAATAATGCTATTATCAACACTTACTTTTAACTCGTTCATCTCGACAGCTGTAATGGTACTTTGCATGTGTTACAAAGTTGGTAGAATAATGATGAAGAGGACTCGGTGTGACTGGGACTCGTGTTTATTCAGAACTCTCAGATACAAACACAATAAACTCGCGCTGACTGACAGCGCTCTCATAACTCAGTAGTTACTATAAATAACTTTGTTAGCAATCGCTGAGCTCAGTCTCTGATACATTAGTGATGTCCGGTTCGCGAACGATCTTTCTTTTGAACCGGTTCTTTTTAGTGAACCGAATCAGTTCACCAAATCGGACTGAATCGTTCTAAACGGTTCGCGTCTCCAGTCAGCGCTGATCCATAATTTACTAAAGTTACTAACTTTCTGACATGAGTGACAGTCCCTCCGACTAGAAATAGACTAATAACCTAAAGTATATGCTGTAACTAAAACAGTTCAGACATGCTGAGAACTGATGTGAAGTGAACTCAGGTCCATCCGTCTCCCTGGCAGACTCGTGCCTGCTCGTGCCTCGATAAACCACGCCCCCTCCGCTCATATAAAATGCAAAGATGTCAGCCAATCACAACAGTGGGTGTTTTTACTGAAGTCTCACAGCAGACACGCCTCTTGAAGCAGGGCATTCAGCCACAGGGCAAACAGCAGTATAGAAAAAATGCCTTTTATTTCTAAATTATGACATTTTATGATGTAAAAGTCATACTAACAATATAAGTACAGCTCAGGAAACATTATAAAATAATAGAAAAATGCCATGCCATGGGACCTTTAAGTTTTGTTTTGTAGAAAGCCTTTCTTTAAAGTGAATTTCATTTTGTATAAATTGTATCTTTATTTTAATCAATATTTCAAATACTTGTAATAAATAATTTAATAAATCAGAAGCAAATAGGCTATAGCAGACAATAATCGTGACATGAAGGTGCCGGAGCGATCACTTTCATTGCACATGAATTGGAGCGCGTCTCATAAATAAACCGAAACTCATCAGGCTACTTGCCTCACAGACATGAGAAATATGTGTATAGAATGCTTGAAATGTCTACTTTTAAATGAAACAATTCAAAGCGAAAAAAAAAAAGTTAAGCAAAGCGCACTGTTCACGTGAGCAGCTCATGGCGTCTCAGAGCGTTTCTGTTCAGAATGCTGCGCTTCATCACTGCATGTTCTGTGAGTTTAACATGCATTTTTAGACTAATCCTGACTTGTGCAACTTTGTACACATTTGTTTTTTAGTTGTAGCACTAGTTCTTACTTTGCTCTCACACACACACACACACACACACACACACACACACACACATATATATATATATATATATATATATATTTTTTTTTTTTTTTTTTTTTCTGATTATGCCATAGCTTTCTGCCCACCCAATTAGGCTAATAAAGTAATGTTTAAAAAAACACAACACAAATGCTTGATCAAGGACCTGGCCCCACTCTGCAGCACCCGGCCCGAGGATAGTGGCGGGAAATATCCGCACGACCCGGCCCGCGGGTCTAAAAATGAATAATTCAGTATTTATAATTTCATGAAATGTAACTGTGATTAATGCACTCTGAATGTTGTTTCAATAACAAACAAACATCTAAATATATTGTTTTATATTTTATGTATACATTTGTTTAATATATATTTTTAATATGTTTTCATTGAACATTAAACAGTGAAAACAGAATGTTTCACTCAGTTTTCCTTTTTCTCCTGCAGCACTTGACACACAGATATCTAACTGTTAAAAATATAGATAGACTGAATATCAGAACAACTGCAAACAATATAACTGCAACATCTACTGAGTAATAAGAGTACCAAGGCAGTTTGTAGGACTCTGTACGAAGGTGAGCAGCACCTTTGTGTCTCATTACAAACTCAATCCAGAAGAGGGCGCTGTCCAAAGGTTTAATTGGCTTGTCTCTGTGCAGATAAGAGAGTCTCTGCATACTCCGTCTGTAAGATGGTTCATTTATCAGTTCCTGTATGGCTGCATGCAGTGTGTTCTTGTTTAAAGTTGCGATGGAGAGTATCTTGGCTCCTCCCCTTTCTTGTAAACGAAGAAGATTGTCGTACTGGTCAAAAAAGAATGGAATTCCTACCACTGGAATACCATGGTACAAAGCTTCTTGAACCCCATTGGTTCCGCCATGTGCAACAAAAACTTTAGTCTTTGGATGCCCTAGAAGATCGTTCTGTGGCATCCAGTCAACCAGTAATGTGTTGTTCCCCAATGTAGATGGTCTTTTACCAGTGTATCTCCAAATTACCTTTTGAGGGAGCCGAGCAAAAGCAGCAGCTATTTCTGCTGTTAAATCATCTGGTAGGGCACTGATAAACGACCCTAAAGACATGATAATGACTCCATGCTCTCCAGAACTTTGCATGAAGTCTTCCAGATCATGTGGAAGGGCCTTTGACGGTTTACACTGAAAGCCACCAATGTAGATGATATTTGGCATTGTTGGACGTGGAAACTCAAAAACAAAATCAACCCTCATAAGCCATATATCAGCCCCCTGGAGAAGTTCATAAAAACGTACAGGCGGATGGAAATATTGATCACAAAATGATTGGTAGAGTAGCAAATTAAAACGGCTATTCTGAATGTCCATTAGCAAATAGAAGAACACGTTTTTTACTCGTTGGAAAAAGTTCATTTTGTCTGTGTTTCCAGATCCTGTGATAGGGATGTAAGACATTGGTGAGGGAGCGATGTCAAAGTGTCCCTCTCCAGTAGTGGTCCATCTCACATTATATACCATGGGTAACTTGAGTTCATGAGCCAGGAGAATGCCTGCACCCCATGCTGGATCAGTAAGCACCAGATCATACTGCTTTTCCTTCAGTGTCTTCAGAATGTCCTCACTTTCAAATATGTTTGTTATAAGCTGACATATCATTTCATGAGTTTTATGAATAGATTTGAATACATGCAAATACAGCTGTACAGCACTCATCTGGCTCTTTCCTCTTTCATAGTCAATCATTTTGAAGAGGATGTCTTCTACAAATTCTTCATCCATTCCTTTGGTGTTAGGTATGGTTATAGAGTTGTAATAAGTTGAATTCTCCTTTACGAACCAGCTATTATAGGTGCGTATTACATCAATGCTGTGCCCTTGACCATGTAAAGCCTTGATGAGGATGTCCATGTTCACCCAGTGACTTCCCTCCACAGGCACCAACAAGATTTTGCCAGCATCACAGTGAGAACCAAAAAGGATTACGACTGTTATCCAGAGGGAGACAGAAACCATATTCTTAGAAAATGGTGTCATCTTGCCTGTAAATGATAAAATAATTGAATTACATACATTTGCATGATAGTGTATTATTATGTTGTCGACACTCTGCAGTACAGATGAAATTATATGAAAGAGACACTTTTTTTCATCCAGGACCTGTACTCTTTCCTTTCAGAGTGAGAAGAGAGGCAGACAGAATAATTGCAAATGTTATGTGTGAAAACATTAAAGTTCCTCAGAGGAACGCAATACTTTTGGGAGACAACATCAAAGTTTTGCGAGCGAATGCAAAGAAGTATATTATTTCCTCCCATTTCATATTTTTTTCCCCCATTGCCATGTCCCCCTAGGGGCTTTGTAATTTTCTCATTCATGTATTTCTTTATCCCTCTTTCTTTGCCACTCATTTTTTATATATACTAAATAATAATAATAATAATAATTCTCCTTCCCTTACTTTTTCTTCTATAATTATTTTTATCTTTAATATTATTCAAATGATTAAACATATTAATCAAATCAATCATGCATTCATGTGTTTTTATCATTTTTTAAATTAATTGTTTTCTTTCCTGTGTGTTTGTTTTCTGTGCTTCAGTTCAGTTTAGTCTTGATTGCATCCTAGTTACGCCTGGAAAAATGATTTTCAAATTATGTGAGATATAAGGGCAATTTTAACCAATCATCCAAATGCACACACTAGAAAATTGGTCCGGACAGCGAGAGCACATATCTGTCGATTATAGTAACATTTTCACACGAGATCTCACAGAGACTTGCGGGATCAAACGTGACCTGAAAAGAAAAACTAATGGAGGATTATCGATGGTGGCAGCTGATTATCTTTTCATGAGTTTTGCTTTACAGGAAGGAAAACAAAGAAGAAAAAAACAATATGGGTGTTCTAAATACTTCACTTTGGTGGCATGTTTGTGGCTGCCAAGTTTCAGCCATAGAAGCATGCAACATCTGGTTGGTGAAGCTTGCTCACTCGCTCTCATTGTTTGATATTTACGATTTGCGATTGTGCATGCTCTGATGCGATCGGGAGCAGTAAAATAATCGCAAAGACACCACACAATTGAGGTTTTTTTGGACAAAAAGTTGTTTGCGGCACGCCTACAATCGGGCCATGCCCCCTGATCGCTTGGGGGTGCAAATTGGGCTCAAAATCTTCAAGTGTGTAGCCTTAGGCTGCATTCGAAGTCGCATGATTCCATACAGTAGTAGACGAAAAACAGTATGTGACAAAATAAGTATGTCCGAATTCACAGGACTCAAAAAAGAGTAGACAAAAAGTTCCCAGATGACGTACTATTTCTGACAAGATTCTTAAGTGTGCATATGATGGACCCTTTACAACTGGAGAAAATTTGTGATTGGCAGTGAAGAGACGTAAATGATGCTGGTAGGTCACATGATAAGGACAACATGGCGAATGTAATATGTCCGGATTACATGGATACAACACACATCGTACCAGAGGCATTTCCTCCGGGTAGAAAAGGGAGGCAGTGTCTCCTCAAAATAAACTGGATGTCTAATCTATATAACAGTAATAATCTATATAAGAAAAATAAAACATTGCAAATATTACAAAATGTGACCGTGTAAAAGTCACTTGTTTTTATAAAGTAACAGTGTCCACCAGTGACACCCGCAGGTGAAGTTACAGAGTCTGTTGACTTTTAACAGAGCCCCTAATACGTGCGGTGAGTTTTGTGCGGGGTAATAGAAATTAATGGGGAAAAGTCATGTGAGAGGAGGCAATGGTTCCCTCATGCTATGATTGGATACGATCAGTTCTGATTGGGTATGATTGGTTTGTGCGATAAATCCCACCTCTCGTTTTAGTACGTATCGCCTGAATGAAGACAAGGATGGTGTTAATGGGAAGACTAATTAATAAGTAAGTAAACAACTCAGTCACTTAGATATCACCACACAAGATACCGCTTTATGTCACATCAAAATCAAACTTGAAAAGTCCTGAAAACATGATGACTGTGGGTTTTTTAAAGTGAGCAATCGGCTTGGGGAAATTAAAGGTACATCATCGTGTCTGTGACCAGTGTGTATACAAGCTTGATGACAGCTGAAAATAAGTAGATTATTAAAAAGAAAAGCTGAACATTAGTTCACAAATAATTGTTTAAATTGTTACCAGCTTTTATTTATTATTTTGGAATAAATGTGATTTAATACAAAATGTAATGCATTGTTCTCTCTTTTTTATGTAATGTTTATTTGACCACAAAACAATTAAGTGTAACAGGGACATACATTTACATTTGATATAAAAACAAATGTGAGGACCTTGCCTCCTCATTTTAAAATACCACCATGGACCACTGATTCGTACTATATATAGAACATACTTTTTTAGCGGTTGTGAAGTGATTATTCAAAATAAGCACCTATTCAGGAGTATGCGATTTTGGATGCAGCCATAAAGGCCGTTTCTCAATATGCGTTCTTGTCTGTACTTGTGTTCTCGTGGACTTGTGAAACGTCATCAGTTGCTGCCCAAGTACTGTTCCAATTCAAAGTTTACATCTAGCCAAGTACAATTCAAATCCCCGGATGTGTCCTTGATCCTCCCCTTTTACCGAGGATGCATCGAGAGGTGACTTGTGTGGACTTCAGACAGACCGGTATCCCAGAATGCATCTTGCGCCAACAAGCAAGCATCAATAACGGATGAGAAACCACGCATAGTTTAAAAATACTACTGTTAATGTGTCACAAAATGTAGTTTTAAGACTTTTCAGGCGAGAATGTAGTTGTTTATAAAGAGAGTGCCTATTTGAAAATTTATCTGCTGTTTTCGGAGTTGTGAGATCCAGTCGATCAGCGGCGCTCAGTGCTTGTTAACCCCGCCGAGAGCAGCCTTTCCTCGGCTAGTCCTTCTGACCTTTGCCGCTGGCTCTGATGTCTCTGTAGTGGTTAAACATGATATAATTTGTCTTGTATAGATCTAACGGGCGATTTTTGGTCTCATGAATCTATAATTTGTTCCCTGCCAAATCGTTTTGGCTGAGGGCAAAGTGAAGTTTCATAACTCAATTTTTTTAGGCTATTTAACTTTACAGTATAGCCTACTAGCGCTGACTTTGTTTGACTGAATTATTTGCTTTATTTATTGTATAGCTTCTTATACCTTTTACTTATACTTTTATAATGGCTATTATTTATCACCAGGGAGTAACGAGTTACAAAAGTAATGCATTACAGTAACATATTACTTTTTGCTGTAATGCAGTAGTGTAAGGCATTACTAATACATTTTCAGTAATATTTTACTCGGTACATGTTCAGTAACGCTATCGTTACTACACACTTTTAGCCGCTGGCCAGTGGAAAAGCTGCTAAAGAAGGCTTAAAGGCTCTGTCGTTTCAAAGAATAGCACAACGGCGAGTGCATCGATTATAAACACCTCCCCAAACAGACGAGGCACGCGCGCAGTCAGCGGAGGCTCGTGAAAGTTTACATACAGTTCTGTTGTGTCTAATATGAATAGACCCAAGCTTTGCCCAGATATTGCGTAGATAATCACTTTACCTCTACCATAATTTTCGTTTTTTTCTAAAATTTTCATAAAAGTCGTTTTTGATTCTGTCTGTCTGTCATCCTTTCTTGCATTGTCTTGAGCCTTCACGTTGCAAATGATAGGCTATTTTGTTAGTAGCTTGGTTAGCCCACATTCATTATGCTACATCATATCGCCTTCTACTGGATGTAAAATGCTCAGTAGAAGCCTACATTTTGTCATTTTAGAATGTTATGTTCTACTTCTGTAGTTAATTGGGTGAAAGTAACTCAAAAGTAATACAGGAGTAATGTAACGCATTACAATTCTGATACAGTAATATTGTAAGGTAAATAATTACTTTTAAATAACAGTAACAAGTAATCTATAATGTATTACAGTTTGGAAGTAACTTATACAATACTATTGATCACACATAAATTCACATTTAACAAAAAGAGACTGGGTTTTATTTTACTGTTTAATGAGAGTATAGTTCCTAGCCATTTCTGCCTATAGAAACTGTTCATTTTCCTGTCTTAGTACACGATGTAACTACAGAAGAGTCAAGTTTTAAATAGGAAAAATATTGAAATTCTTTGGTCATTTATGAGCGAGATGCTAACGGCCTAATCAGATTCAATGATCTATGCTAAGCTATGCTAAAAGTGCTACCACCAGACCCGGAGATCGGCTGAATGGATTCGAAAACAGTAAAACTCAACTGTTTAACTCTAGGGGAGTTGTAAAATGAAAGAAAAGAAAGTGGAGTGTTCCTTTAAGCGTGACAATAACAAATAAATTGATTAATTTTAGTTAGTTTTGCAAAACGATTATGGCCCAGATTTACTAAACAGGGCAAATTAGCGTGAGAGTGAAAAAAAAAAAAAAAACACTGATGGGAGTGGAAAGTTTTGCACGTGATCTACTGACTATGTGCAAATTAAAGAACACAGATGCAGTCGATCATTTCCATAATGACCAATGCAATATACTACTTTATGTCTGGTTTAAGACATGCTTTTTTTGGGGCGGTAAATGAAGGCACAAACACATTGACTTAGTAAATCACCTTGCATAATTCATTTAAATACTCTCCTTACATACATTTTGCGTTTGAAAGGGAAACTCCTACAAATACATATGCAATGAGGTCAGCCAAGTAACCCTATCCATGCCTTTTCAACACAAATTTTTCACTGCGCATCTTTAGTAAATCCTGACAGTAGTTTTTTAACACCAAAAGAGGGTTTGCGGTGGTGCAAGCTGTTAGTAAATCTGGCTGTATTTCTCAAAATCTTGAATGTACAATCACTGAGTGCATTAATGAAGAAATCTTTTTTTTTTCACACAACATAAAATCAAATATTAAACAATTCTGTCCAGTACCTGCAAGCATCACACTGGAGCTACTAATCTGTATTGTCTTTCTCAAATTCATTTTTAAAAGTGTTGTAGAAAACCATAGACGATCTCTGAAATAATGCAAATGTCACATTTATTTGAATAAATATCCTTATATTAAAAACTGTTTTAATACAGTAGATTACTTACGGTTCTATTTCATATTTTTTCAGTGCTGATATCTTTATCTTGGCATGTTTTTGAAATTGAGCAAATGTCTCCTTTAGCATTGCACCTTATCAAATACAGTGAGCAGCCCACAGCAAAAAAGTTCAAAGTACAAAGTTTATATGTAACATGATCTATATGACACAGATGTTTTTAAAGTGCACACTTTTACTTGATTTGCTAGTGATATCAATTCTAGAGAGAAGAATGTATACAACTTTTCAACACTGTGACTATATCTTTTCACACTTGCTTATTATAAAACAACATATCTATTGATTTAAGAGCACTTTGTTGGTGGCCATTTAACTGCCTGCTATCAGTATCTGGACTGTGAATTTGAGAGAGAGCAATGAGGGAAAGAGAGTTCACATGAGTTTATGAGAGATCACTCAAGGGAGTGCATAATCTCAAAAGGAATTCAATCTGTTGAATTTTGTGAACAAAGACAGAATGCCACACGCACAGGCAAATGTCTTAATAAGTTGGTATTTACAACTCCAGCCTATTGCTTTTTTCACATTATTACAGACAGACATGGTTGTGAAGTGGCTTGAGGCGCTAATTTACCAAGTACAAAGGTAGTTTGTAAGACTCTACAAAGGTGAACAGCACCTTTGTGTCTTATTACAAACTCAATCCAGAAGAGGACACTGTTTAAAGATTTAACTGGCTTGTCTCTGTTCAGATGAGAGTCACTGCATACTCCGTCTGTAACAAGCCAATTCAAGCCTGTAATCTTAGCCAACAAAAAAAACAAACCCATAACGCCTGCTAACGCTGCAGTACACATGGAAGGAGACAATTTTTGAATGGATGTCATTAGGGGATAGGCTTCACTACGCTGAATTGACTGCTTTTGTGAGGAAATAGCTTGTAATTTAATTAATCGACAGCCTATTGGCTAATCTTCAACATGTTTTCTCTTAAACATTCATTTTGGATTGATCTTCTTTTAGAGTTTACGCTGGAAAAAAAGAGAAGTCACGGGCTATTGCGTGACAGTTCTGATTCAGTTTACGGCACTTCTCATTCATTTCTATGGTATCCGCAAACAATGATCGACTGTTCCACAACTCTGAATGAAATTCAATGATGTCAAGGCTGTGATTGGTTATCAAAGCACACGTGATCCAAGTTAGTCTTACGCTTTCTCCAATGGTAGAGCCACAGACCCTTATATCTCCCAATAATAAGACCATCTCTGGTAGCATGGCTCATTGATTACTTCCTGTATGGTCGTGTGCAATGTGTAATGATGGGGAGTATCTTGGCTTCTCCCTTGTAGTCAAAGAAGATCAATCCTAACCACTGGAATACTGTGTTACAAAGGATTTGAACCCCATTGGTTATGCCATGTGTAATAAAAACTTTGTTCTGTGGCATCCAGTCAACCAATAATGTGTTGTTCCCCAAAGTATAGTTTCTTTTCAGTGTATCTCCAAATAAACATTTAAAGAAGCCGGGCAAAAGCAGCAGCTATTTCTTCTGTTACATCAGTAGGACCCTGCCCCTAAAGACATGATAATGACAATGTTGTCTCCAGAACTTTGCATGAAGCCTCCAGATCATGTGGAAGGGCCTTTAATGGTTTGCATTGGAAGCCATCAATGTAGATAATGTCATTTTTGGACATGGGAATTTAAAAACAAAATCAACCCTTGGAGAAGTTCATGAAAATGTTTTGTTTATGTATATGTGCGGCAGTCGTCTGTGAGGGGCTGCCGCTTTTACTTTCACTTTGTTAATTTATTTTATTAAAGTGTGTTGTTTATTGTTCGCCGGTTCCCGCCTCCTTCTTCCCACACATACATACTGCGTTACATTGGTGCCGAAACCCGGGAGGAAGGAGAGACATGCTGTCGAAGAGCCCTCGCTGCTGAGGGGGATCGCGGTGCTGAGGAGTTCGGGCAGCGCGGATGGGTGAAGACCGCGAGTGGCTGCCCGAGGCGGTGGTGCTGGAGTGAGTGAAGATCCAGTGGGACGGAGAGCTCCCTCGCTGCCATTTAATAACGCTGCGTGTCCACCAAAGCGTTTTTATCCAGCTGAAAACGCTAGGCGCTCTGCTGAAAACGCCTCCCTGTGGGCGCTCGAGAGCGTTTTGGCAGCGCAGCGTTTTTTTCAGTTGAGACTCTTTGCTTGTTATGATACGGAATATCCGCGGAAGTGTTACTAGCATCTCATTTTACAGAAAGTTTTTTTTTCTGTATTGATTCTATATAAAAATGCGGATACAATGTAAAGTATTTGCTCTGGCTCTTGTTTTAAATTATTTTGTTCCGTTATTATACTGCTTTTTGTCATCTGTTGACGTTGTACAGTACAAGCAGAATGTTGCGGTTGGTTGGTGTTGTATTTGTCCCGCCCCTCCTCCACTCTGATTGAACGGCTGGGTGAAAAGTGACAGTGATGAGCGCTGCGTTTTGCTCAAAGTTGAACATTCTTCAACTCTAGGCGACCAGTAAAAAAACGCTGAGCGCTCGATCAGCGCTTGAGCATGAAAAATGCGGCGCTCCCATTGAAAACCATTGAATACGCCAGCCAGCCGCGTGAAAAAACGTTTTGGTGGACACACGCCCTTTGATCTCGACACTCTTTGATCTCGCCGCCACGTGGTCACGTGGTTCATGGAGCTCTCAATAGAGGGTATGCATCGACGTCACTTTCCCGCCGGAACACGCCCCCTCAGCCGGGACTGAGTGGCAGAAGAGCTGCTGCGTGACTGGAGTTAACAGGGAGTAAAACAAACAGTTATCAGTTTAAACTTAAGGTTGGACTTGATATAGTGTTCTTTACAACTTGGCAAAGATCCAGTGATCCATGAATATTGACATGCAGCAAGGAATCGAGTTTTCCTGACATTTATATAATAGCCTGAATTCCATACATATAATATCAGTCATCACAATTTTGAGAATGAATCCCGCATGTATATGCGGATATGGGTCTATGTATTAAAGTTTTTATGTCTCCGTTTGTCAAGAAAGGAAAACAAAAGTTTTATTCAAATTCGGAATATATTATAGGCCTATTCATATTTTTTATTTATCGCCTAGACAGCGCAAAAATAGTGCTCCCTTTATAATCACTAAAAGCTGTCACTCATTCAATGAACGCAATCTCACAAAGTTCCATTATATTAATCAGTGAAGCTGACGTCACAATTATTATCTCTTATTTACATAATGTCTACACTTTGTTAGAGAGGATTAGCGCGTGTGCAGAACTGGACAACAACTCGAGCGGTGAGTGGATTCTAACTTCAACACCTGTGATTGGCCATTGCATATTAGAAACCAACAAACATGTCTGTGATTGGCTACATTACTCATCGAGGGGAAACACGTTGGAAATGTAATAATTTGACGAGTGCAAATACAGAAACGCACTGGCTCTTTTGCCAAATCTTTTTCGATAATAAGATGCTATTATTACAATTTCTTACAGCGGATTACATATCCTAGATCAGCAGTGTTGGGCAGCTTTTCCCTCTAAAAGCAATACACCGTAGCAGTAAATCCTGAGTGCCAGTGCACTGCCTGGGCAGTGGTTTGAGTGCGAAAATCTCCCGTCGGTCCAGAGGGGGGCACAGGGATGTTCATGGGGTCCGTAGCCAAGCCTCTCCCAACCCCCCCTGGCGTCGGGCCTTGTTTTGTGTGTTTTTCGCTGCATTCACACTGTAAACCAATGCTGCCTCAGTCTTTTTGCAACTCAATGTGGCGTAACCGCAGTCACTCCAGCTGAAGGTGACGTCACGGGTATGCACGTGACGTCACCGTCAGCTGGAGAGACTGCAGTTACGCCCAAGCCTGCAGCACTCCTCTCAGAAACTGAAGCCTACGCGCCTGGATCGCCCCCCGGTGGTTGGTCCCAGTATTGCTCATAAACTCCACCTCTCCATGTATTAGAATGGACGCGATACACACTAAACAATTAAATTACACTTCAAATAATTGTTTCCTAAAGATGGTTTCTGTCATTTTAGGCAGTTTTTATCACGATGATTTAATTTCAAGTGCTCGTTTTTTAAATAAGTTAAGTTTTAGTTAGTTATTTGATGCTATAAAAACGGGGGGTGTGACATCATGATTGACAGCTGAGATTGAAGGCTTCTCTGAGTGAAGTTGTCATTGAGGCTATAACGGACATCCCTGTGCCCCCCTCCGGACCGAGGGAGACGAACTTGATAATAGCGTGTAATTTTCTCACTAAACCACTGCCGTCTGCTGCTTCTGCTAAGGATTTCTTTTAGAGGGAAAAGTTGCACAACACTGCTGACCTAGGATCTGTAATCCTCTGTAAGAATTCGTAATAATAGCATATTATTAGGGGAAAGGAGTTGGCAAAACGATCCGTATTTGTACTCATCAAATGATTCAATTTCCAACGTATTTCCGCTTCGGTGAGTAATGTAGCCAATCAAAGACATGTTTGTTGACATTTCTACAACGCAATGGCCAATCACAGGTGTTGAAGTTAGAATCCACTCACCGCTCGAGTTTTTGTCCAGAGATTCATTGTGTCGTCAGCTTCACTGATTAATATAACAGAACTGTGTGAGATTGCGTTCATTGAATGAGTGACAGTGTTTAGTGATTATAAAGGGAGTGGTCTTTGTGCGTTGTCAAGGCAATATAGGCCTATAATATACAGTGAGGAAAATAAGTATTTGAACACCCTGCTATTTTGCAAGTTCTCCCACTTAGAAATCATAGAGGGGTCTGAAATTGTCATCGTAGGTGCATGTCCACTGTGAGAGACATAATCTAAAAAAAAAAAGTATGATTTTTTAACTATTTATTTGTATGATACAGCTGCAAATAAGTATTTGAACACCTGAGAAAATCAATGTTAATATTTGGTACAGTAGCCTTTGTTTGCAATTACAGAGGTCAAACGTTTCCTGTAGTTTTTCAGCAGGTTTGCACACACTGCAGGAGGGATTTTGGCCCACTGCTCCACACAGATCTTCTCTAGATCAGTCAGGTTTCTGGCCTGTCGCTGAGAAACACAGAGTTTGAGCTCCCTCCAAAGATTCTCTATTGGCACCTGTTACCCATGGCTATCTGCTAAGAACTGTAGGCTACATCAATAAATTACAACAATTTCGTGCTATAGATAGATAGATAGATTTTTATTGTCATTGTATGCAATACAACGAAATTCTGTTGGAGCCATCCTCTCCAAAAGCAGCATGAAGTAAAAATTTAAAATAAAACTATAGTATATGTACACATACACCAGCACATTCTCACCCAAGCACGTCTCACACATACACATTCGTCTGGTACATACAGTACACATTCATTCCTTGTTCTCAATAAATATCTATAAAACAGTAAGCATTAAACACAGCAGTATTGCACCGATTCGGGGTAGGTGGAGTATGTATGTTTTAATGATTGTATGGGTGTATGTGTGTATGATTTCTGTAATATGTTCACAGCTCTGGGGAAGAAGCTGTTCCGAAGTCTATTAGTGCGTGTACTTGGGGTTCTCAGTCTGCCTGAGGGGAGGGTGGTGAACAGGGAGTGTCCGGGATGTGAGGTGTCCTGCCTGATGTTTGTGGCCCGTGTGAGAAGGCACTGTCACTGATACAGGCAGCGGAAGAGCATATTTTACGCTGAGCTTGCTTCTGCTTTTCAAACATGGAAGTGTGACGAAGGCACATAGGCTATATAAATTCCTGAATGTGGATACAGGCATAGTTTGTACACAGGGGCGTAAATTTTATCTAACAGTAGGGGGGGACGATAAACATGAAATTTCTCAAGAGCAATTTTTGAAGGGGACACAAATAATATAGCCAAAATCGTACTTGTAAGGATATGTGTACCAAAAAAAAAAAAAAAAAAAAAAGTGTGCTTATTTGCCGTTTTGGTGCACTGAATAATTATCTAATTTTTCTTTTCTCTGTCATTTTATCTGACCAACAACACAAAGCAATAGTTGTTTAAATATGAGTAGGTTCACCACACAGTCATATTATTTAAAATTATCTTGCATCCTCCACATAGTATTTTATACTATGATATTCAGTTCTTTAGATATTCAACTGCAGCAAGCTCTGATCTGCCACTTATTATCATTTTGAGCAAAACCCAACACAGATCTGACAGAGCGCCGTGCGCATATACTTTAGATTTAGAATTAGCGCCAATTCGAGGGTGGGTTGCTTGAATTATGGGTTCATTAGCCTATTATTCTTAATGAAAAACACAGCAAGAAAACAGTACAATGACACACTCCCTTAAATAGGCACTTTTACATTTCGCTTTGAAACCAAAACTTCCGCGATCATCTTGTCTGTCAGCTGTTTGCTCTAATGATGAATGAAATCTGACTCTCGTTCGGCTCGTGCTGTATTGAGCAGACACGTTCAGTTTTTAATTGTTGTGTCTGTTCTCTAACTAAACAAAATTATTTTATTACTATAAAAATGAAAACAACGGTGGCCCGGGGCGGTGCCGCGGTGGGCAAGTGGCGCTAACAGTGTTTTGCCTAATCTGTATTAAAGAGAAAAGAGTCACTTCATCTGATGTTTAAAGTGAATAAAATAGTATTGACAGCTTACTGGAGTTTCACAACTGCTGTCTGAAGAGCTTTGTTCTCTCCCCAAACTTGTGGTGGTAGTTTTTTTTACGTTCAATGGGTAACGTTAGTTGAGGTGCGCGGTGGATCAAACCACTGTGGGGCAAGGGGGAGGGGGGACTCAAAATGTTTCTAAACTTAAACGCATTTTTTGTCCCGTTTGCTTTTGTATTGTTTTACTACTTACACATTTATTTTAAGTATATATCATTATATTATTTACAATACTCAGCATGGTTTTTAGGGGGGGACAGCCCTCAGATTGGGGGGGTCCTGTCCCCTCCGTCCCCCCCGTGATTTACGCCCCTGTTTGTACACATCACTGTACAACACGTCCTTATTAGGAGAATATATATGTCGTTTTAACAAGAAAAATATGTCGTTTTAACGACATAACATCTAGTTATTACGAGAAAATTATGTCGTTTTTATGACATAAGTTATTAAGTCATAATTCAGTGGAAAAAAATTATATGTATGTGGCAGCAATGCGTCACCGTTGTTAATACAACAATATGCATTTCAAGGCTTGTTTGAACTATTATTAAAAGATGGCTCTTTCTGTTTTGCAAACATCAAGTGATAACGAAAGTATTGGAATAAAAGTTTATTGTCAGGAATCCGGATATAAACACTAAAGTTGCGGGAGCCGTGATCCAAATGAGTAGGATAAATTACATTTGAAAGTCTAATGTTTTAAATAAAGATTCTATTACAATAGTATTCCACTAGGTGTCGACCAGTGACTCATAAAACATGTTTGATGTAGCTCATTGTATCATTCATTCAAGAGATCCGTTAAAAAACTCAGGACGAACTAGTTTTCATTCATAAATTTAAATTAAATATTTTTATATATAATTCATCCATTTAAATTAAAATATTAATTTTTATAGACACATTTATAGTAGAACCTCAAGTAAATTAGGCCTACATGTTATTTTGTTTAGATCATGGGAGAACTGTGAAAAAATGCATATTTTCCAGAAACTAAAAAAATTAATCTTAAAAAAATTAATATATCTGGCATATAGCCTATTATAATTCATAATAATAGGAGTGAATTCAGTCATCTCAATGGCAAAAAATTTCCCAATCACCCTGAATTCCCCCCATACAATCTTACAAACTAGAATGAAGTCTTTATGTACATCAACAAGGATTTTGGACGATTATAGTGCATTCTAACCATATGCTGCAAACCACTTTATGCCCCAAGCACAGTATTCAATGATAATGATTACAAGATGAGAACTTGAGAGACAGTGAAAATGTATGTTAGATCCAGTGTTGAGTTGACCTCTCTCTCTGCAGAAGGTATTCATATATAAAAATTAATTTTGATATCCAAAAACATCAACAGCTTATGTTAACTCACTGTCTTACCAGCCCACGAGTCAGCGGAGTCAGCAGATGAAATATCAGAAGGAAGGAGACGAAATCATGGTAAAAATATCAAAATATAATAAAATAAAATAACAATATGACAATATGTTTATTGTATGAAAACAACAATGTGTTTATTGAATAATCTCAATGTGTTACTACCATGAAAAGTCAATGGACAATTAATGACAAAATGGTCCCATGACATTGAAGACTTAGAAATGTAAACTCTTTATCTTCTAACTTTTAACTCTTACTTCTAAAACAATAACAGACCATATAAAAATATGTTGACCTTTTTTTTTTAAAGAGCAAACAATTACATAAAAATTGATATAGCCCACATATAAATAAAATAATATAGGAAAATACAAAGACATTAATTAACAGTAGCCTACTACTGTATGTATGTACAGTTAGGTGAGTCTGGTGTTTGAAAGTTTGAAACATTAGCTCCTTCTGTCATGGAATACAGAGAAAGTCATGATAGGTTTTTCAGTTCATCACTCAGAAACACTTAGAACAGCCTACAACATCTTTAAAGGCTTATTCAGGGAAGTACAGCAGGATGTAGGAAATGGTTGAGTATTCTTTTATGTAAAAATATCTGTATTTTGTGCTTAGTATCCATTTAGAGTCTTTACACATCAGCTTGTGTCGTCATTTCGTCATTTTGCGTCATCGGAGGAATTTTTGGCCAGAGGCAAAAACTACAGCCACTAGATGGAGCTGTTCCACATGTTATCAACCTGCCCACAGGGGAGAGATCTAACGCACAGAATATAAGACACAGGCGGCCACACGGACAATAACAGAGCACGGTGCAGAGTAAAGTGAGTGTTTCAACTTTTCAATCAATTCCTGTGATAGTTTAGCTTCCATATGCGATCTAAAAACGTGCCAGACTGGCGCTTACCTCAGCTCTCCTCAGCTCTGCTCAGCTCTTCGTGAGGAATTAAATCTGACAGTGCTGCATCTGTGACGTGACTTTCGTTCGGCTCACTCACACTTTAGTGAAAAGACACGTTCAGTTTTTAATTGTAGTGTTTATTCTCTAACTGAACGAAATTATTGTATTACTATGAAGATCAAAACGACGGTGTACGGAGTGGCCTCGTAGGGCAGCGAAGCAAGTGCATTCTCGGAGTTGTTGTCTTTCATCCACATGAGACAAAAATACATTTTCTGTCTTTTCTCAGTCTAGAAGGCACCAAATTCAAAAATAATTTCACATTTCTACTGCATAAATGACCCAGTTTAAATACAAAGCTTAATGCTAAATCACTGAAGTTACCCTTTAAGGTTGAACAGCGGCTATCCTGCAGTTGAATTTTCCTATTGGACGTTGTGGTACATCGTGACGTAGGATGGTTCTTCCAACGGCTCACTACCCACGCCCCTGGCACGAGCTCACCACGCCCTCAGAAATGTTTTCCCCAATCACATGATGAGAATGGCTTCACTCCAGTATGAACTCTCATGTTACACAAAATAGAAACGTTATGAATGAAACTTAGTTGACTCTTGCTTTAACATTGTAATGAAGAAAATGTGGTTTAATAATGCAGGCTTTTCTTGCGATATTATTGCCACCCGTCAGGTCTGTTGCAAAGCTACTGGCGTCACTCCAGTCATTCTCCATCTTTGCGACTCGCGAGTCAGACGTCACTGCGGGTCTCAGGTGCACGCCCTCCGCTCAGTCCCGCCCTCGGTTCGTCCCCTCTGTCAATGCTGGGCTCTGCCCACTTTTCCAGCATTTTTCAAATATTGCCAGTGGGTGGAGTTAGGCTCTGAGCTGGGCTTTAGTTACCCTTTAAACTGATAACTGTTTGTTTTACTCACAGTTTCCCCTATTGACTAGGTGCACGAGTTGTACGCTTCCGTGTGAACTGATGACTGACAAATATTTATATAAAATATTTGTATCAATATCAGGCTCATATAAATGTCAGGAAAACATGACTCCTGGCTGCATGTCAATATCCATGGATCACTGGATCTTTGGTGAGTTGTAAGGAACACTTTAGTTTAATAACCGTTTGTTTTATTAGCAGTTTCCTCTATTAACTCCAGTCACGCAACAGCTCTTCTGCCACTCAGTCCCGGCTGAGGAGGCGTTTTCCGGCGGGAAAGTGACGTCAAACATAAACAACTCCGCGCTGTCAATCTGTTTGAATAGGATTAAGCAGGACAGACAGCAGTTTCACTATATTTGCAGCAATTTCTGGTAAATATTAACACAATATGTGCATCAACTTCGACTAGACTTTACAGTAGCATTTTATTCTGGGGAGAGGTAAAGAAGAGATAAAGTTAATATTTTTATTTAGTGATCTGGTTATTTTATTTAGGTCATGTGAGTGCATGATTTTACAGAGTGTTGTAGCCTATCACTGGCATTTCTGTTGAAAATAATGACCATGTCATATGTTTAATTTACCAGGAATGAGAATCCATATCGATTTAAACAAGTTTTATACAGTCTCTAAACGCTGAATGAATTTTAGTGCAAGTTTACGTTTTACACAAATCTTCCCATTATCTACAAATCCTCTCATCATAACAAAGCACAGAGACGATTTAAATAAAGATTTATTGTGAAGTTTAGTCAGAAGTTTTTGTTTTTCGTGAGACTTTGTGATTTTCCCTACAATTAGCCTATATATTTAACACTTAAGTAGCAAAAATAGATATGTAAATAATTGTGATTTGATGATCTATAAAAATGCATAAAAAAAAGAGAAAAAATGGGATATAGTGAAAAAAGCCAATAAGTGTTCCTCTTCCGCCATCTACTGGTTACTGGTAATTTATTTTATAATTTAAATGTTGTTAACGTCCGAATGTTATATTATGATACTCACAAGCATACACAACAGGTGAATATAAATGAATGATTCTAACATATATAGAATTTAACCCAAGAAAGAAGTTTTAAATAGTGTTTAAAAAAAACAACAGGGCAACCAATTTAATTAAACTCTTTTTATCCAGGCGTTAGTCATATTCATTATTCATAGTCATAGTCGTTATACGTTATTCCTTGAATGGGCTGACTGCATAGAAACGCTTTTGACAGAAAGAACTCAGAGAGACTAAAAACTGTTGAAATATGACAGATAGCATCTGGATATATAGTAGCTGTTGCAGTGCTGCTCATGTTATTCTGCAGTGAGGGGCTACTGGATGATGAACTCAAGGAAGGAAATCAGTGCCGTACAGGAAACTAACCAGAGGTTGGGTCGCCATATGATTTGAGATCTGGCTCTGGTGTAGTGCCCAAAAATTCTAAAAGAATTAAAGGAACAGGAAATCAGCATAAAATAACAAAAATAAAAATGTGAAATTATAAAAATGCTAAAACGTGTTGTTTTCCTCTGGTTTATGCTGTATCGCTCTTTCACTTGCAGGTGTATGTATCTATAATGTTCAGGCCTACGCAATGTATGTGTATACATGTGTTTGTTTTATTATCAGAGGAATTAGTATGATGTTTGTGTGATATGTGTTAATTTCAATCAGCTGAGAGTAGGGGTGTGTATCACCAACATTGTCACGATACGATATGCATCACGATACTGACGTCACGATACCATACGTATCATGATATGGATCAATTTGGAATTCAATTTCTTTTGAGCAGAGTTTAGTAACAGTAAAAGTATTGAATAACCAGTGTTAGAACAGTTGTGATAACTGAAAAACTATTTTGTTTTTGTCATAAAAAAAAAGAAAAGAGTTAAATGTTAAATGTAAATGTAAAATTGTCACAAAAAAAACTTTGGAAAGGCTTGGTTCTTGATTATTTTGGATATAGCCTATATAAGGTGTATAATATGGAATGTAAAACAAATCTCATGATAAATCTAAAACAAATTTGGGAAAACAAATATCTCTTAACTAATGCTGTAAACTATGGGAGTCAGTTGTAGCCTACTATAATATTATAGGTAAAACGAACTGATTTGTACAAATACTTAAATTACACAAAATTACGTTTTTTTTTAATAATAATAAAGTTATAATATTAACTTTACAAATTACATAATCATATAGGCTACATATTTTTTGAAATATAAACATTTAAATGGTGGCTGTCATAAAAACTTGCCAAGTTCATTCAAACATGCATTCAATATTGAAGAACATTACTAATTATAATGAATATGGAATATGGTACATATATTTAGCAAAATGCTCCACTCTAGAGTCAGTTTTTCTAGCTGACTAATGAGTTTATGGGCACTGGATATATATTTTTTCTGAGGTAAACGTTACATGACATTGTTTACAAGCTTTTACTGGCGCCTTTCTGCGTTTGAAACACTGATTGAGTGATTCCATGTGACATGATACGGATTTCGGTAAGTTGTACTCTATCTTTAAACACATGTTCAGATGTTCATTCATGTTTATTTCGCGCTGTAACTGGTATTAAGTATTAAGGCGGAAGAGATGATCCGTTTACGTGCGCGGCCGCTTCTCTAAGTATTAAAGGTCCCATGGCATGGCATTTTTCTATTATTTTATAATGTTTCCTGAGGTGTACTTATATTGTTAGTATGATTTTTACATCATAAAATGTCATAATTTAGAAATAAAAGGCATTTTTTCAATACTGATGTTTGCCCTGTGGCTGAATGCCCTGTTTCAAGAAAGTAAAAACGCCCACTGTTGTGATTGGCTGACATCTTTGCATTTGAAATGAGCGGAGGGGGCGTGGTTTAACGAGGTCTATGAGGCACGAGCAGGCACGAGCTGCAGCCAGAGAGACGGATGGACCGGAGTTCACTTCACATCAGTTCTGTCAGTCTCAGTTCAGTGAACTGTTGTAGTTACAGCATATACTTCAGGTTATTAGTCTATTTCTAGTCGGAGGGACTGTCACTCATGTCAGAAAGTTAGTAACTTCAGTAAATTATGGATCAGCGCTGACTGGAGACGCGAACCGTTTAGAACGATTCAGTCCGATTTGGTGAACTGATTCGGTTCACTAAAAAGAACCGGTTCAAAAGAAAGATCGTTCGCGAACCGGACATCACTAATGTACCAGAGACGGAGCTCAGCGATTGCTAACAAAGTTATTTATAGTAACTACTGAGTTATGAGAGCGCTGTCAGTCAGCGCGAGTTTATTGTGTTTGTATCAGAGAGTTCTGAATAAACACGAGTCCCAGTCACGCCGAGTCCGTCTTCATCATTATTACCAACTTTGTAACGCATACAAAGTACCATTACAGCTGTCGAGATGAACGAGTTACGAGTAAGTGTTGATAATAGCATTATTTTTAGATATGTTCCTATCATAGGAAAAGCGTCAGTGATGCGCGTTGAGTACACAGCGCAAACAAAGACACAACAGCAGTAATTGAATGTAATCCAGTTTATTGTGGGGAAAGGCTGGCTAGCCCGGATATGCTCACGCTTACTCCCCTTCTGCTTAATCTCGCGCCGCGTAAGGCGCCTCCGCTGTGGGCCAGATGCAGTACTGGGGGTCGGGGATGTTGAAGGCCAACCGTGTGTGAGGTTTATCTCTAAAGATGTTACTCTGCTGATGTTGAGCAGAAACTACTGTATGCACATTTTAGAACAGATAGACGCGACGAGGACGTACAAAAACACTGACTCACAAGATAGAAAACACGAAAACACCGTTCTGTCTGGAGAGAGAGAAGCCGCATTGTGTGCACGAATAATAAATAATTAGCTACACATCAGAAATCACTGATCACAGATCAGAAGGAACTGAAAAAAGACTTCTGTTTTCATTTGTACATCCAAACACTGAGAAACTGCCAGCGTTCACTCGTTCACAAGCAATGATCTCTCAAGCGCTTGCATGGGCGTGCCAGATTCTCTGGGCGGAGGAAAGGGAGGTAACCGTTCCTGCTTGGACGTCAAACCAGGAGACTTCAGGATTGGCTAGTCTGGCCTGTCATTTTCTCAAAGGCAGAGAAAGACAGCCAGAACTCGGGTTTACACCAATCAACATTTCTATCCACTTGGGGACAATATTCAGGCTAGGGGAACTCATATTAATGTTGAAAAACCTCATAAAATGAAAATGTCATGCCATGGGACCTTTAAGGCGGAAGAGAAGATCCGTTCACGTGCGCGGCCGCTTCTCTAGAGCTGAGCTGCACCAAAGCAATCTCACGCCACAGCGCCAAAGCGGTATTTATGTTTTTGAATTTCGTAATAAAATGGACTTAATTTGAAATCTGAGACTTTGTTTTATATCAATAGCAACAAAGCACAAAGAGTATTGCTATTTAATGGATGTGAGGCTGCAATGCTCCGTTCATTCATTAACTGAAAACCTCTTCTCGATTGTGAATGTCTTGCACTGCTGCTCGCGTTGCGTTGGTTACATTCAAAAGCACACAGTATCGATACGGCAGCTGCTTCGCATGATATGATATGCGCATCATCAGGAGTTCGTGACGATGTATCGCTGTAGCTATCGATATTCTGAGCACAGCCCTAGCTGAGAGTGTGAGGGGGTTATGGATGTGAGAACTACTAACTAATGCTTCTAAAAGGGGGCACGTGTTGATTAGCTCACCATGACAATCGCCGAGATGAGCTGTTTTGCCGTATTCAACATCTTGCTCATAACCAGTTCTGCAAAACAGGAAAGACAGAGGGATAAGAAGTTCTGTACAAATTTTGCACTGATGGGTGAATCTAGTTTAGTTATGCAGGAAATTAGTCAGTTATTCCGTTTAGCATAACTTTTTTTCCCTGTTTCAATGTAAATCTGAGTATTTTTTATGATTATAGGACTTACTGAATAGCTGCAGGAATACGCTCACAAGCTCCATGTGACATCCACCCACAGTACGGGTCTCTAGAAGCAATACAAGACCTGCAACACAAAAACCAACGTTTTTACCTACACAATACGGAAAATTAACACACCTCACTATGGTTTTTGTGCCGTTCAGACTAATAAAATGAAACGTGAATTAGATATGACATAATAAATAGATTTTGCTGCCTGTATAAACAAGGGATAAGTGGAGCTGCATTGAGCACTCACTTTTGACAGGAACTGTGTCGTTCGCAGCGACTGAGTGGTATTCTGACCACACAGCTGGAAAAGGCCACATAGAGCGTGTGGGTGTCTTTATGTAGGTGGAAAGACAGAATTCGCAGATCATCCTCATTGCTGGATAAACACCTGGGAGAAAAACAGAACAGAGGGAGGGAGACGGTGAAGAACAGAAAAATCACGTTATCGGATCTATCTGTCAGTCACTACTTTCTTTAGCCATACAATTTAGCAGAAAGAGAATAAAAAAACACACTGCAGAGGGAAAGTGAAAACCCTTTGCTTTTCACATCAAACATATCTAATCTCATCTTAAATGACCCAAAACTCTCATTCAGGTCACAAAAAGACAACTTCATTTCTGGGTAAATAGCCAAGACAGTTTCATAAAATGACTCTTGGGTCTACAAATAAGTTTCTCACAATTTAAAGGCAAAAACAATATGTCTAAAGACTGATCATGTGATATAATTATAGGATGAGAACATACTTGGCTTGGTTGAAAATGTCGATCTCCTCCAGTAGGATGCTGTCATTTAAAGACAGAGGGGATGTCTTGGCCAGAACTTTTAGCACGATGCCTGCCTCAGAGCCAATGAAAACCACTGTGTAATTCTTATGGGGTCCTGCAGTGTTATCCACGGCAAGTGCCGTTAGCCTATACCTACAAAGAAGTAGGAAAAACACTTGAGTGCAGGGCTGCTTTTCAGTTACAAGGAGACGCCTGAATTACAAAACCCACAGGACAAAACATGCTGAAACACGACACATCTATCAAGAACTGAACTAGTTAAATTAGGTTTGCCAGTTGTTTAGCGCGTGAAACCAAAGCTCTTTGCTGGGAGGGTTATAAAATGTTTACCTGATGCTTATTTAACAGCTGACATTGGGTATAGAAACTGGTAAACTGGCAGTGTGTTTTTATGTACATATATGTAAAATCTGTGCCAGTATAGGATTTCTTTCTGAGGGGTATCAATTTTTTTCTGATTACGAAATTTAAATATCTTTAAAAGTTTAAAAAAAAAAGTCAAATAAAAAGGAGCTGGGTTTACATATTGATCAGATGGTCTTTTGCTGTCAAAGTGGGCAGTACTTAGACTACGCTGTTAGTCAATAGTCTTGGTTGCAGCAAATCTTGCGATAGTGTCAGAACAAGGTTTTGAGACTAGCCTGAATGGTGGCACTTTGCCCGTACCTTTTGGTGAACCATGGTTCGTCTCCGATGGAGGGAACTGAGGCGTCCATGAGTGGGTGTGACTTGATGAACTGAAGGGTCGCGTCTGGAAACTCGATTGAGGTTTTGTAGGACTCCGCTGAACCACGTCCCGCACAGCAGCCGGGTCTGAAAAGACAAAATGCGCACAGATGCAGTTCCGGTTGAGGGAAAGAGGGCAAAGAGCCATGTGCTGCCACATGCCTGTAAATCTATACCCACCTTCATATGGCCACTGCACACACAGGTTAAATATGCAGCATGTCCAATTATCGCGTGTTAATTATTAATCTTGCAATGATTAGCCCGTCACGCACTAGTGCCATGCACCAACCTGGGCTTGGGCAGCTTTTCCTCTGGAAATGGTGTCCACATTGAATCTGCTGTCTTCTGCTCTTTGAAATGGCCAAGGAACACTTTCTCGATGTCCTCCATGGAGAACGCACACACCACGGAGCCAGGGATACTGTATAAATCGGAAACAGTGGTGTTAGCGCCAGGGTGGGAAATTAGCACCCTGCCTTGTATACCAGCCACCGTGGTGGGTGGATTGAAAAATTCCTTGTAACGGATTGGACCGCTTTTGTCAAAGAATGCTGTTGCCAGTAACAATAATGCACTTTTGTTGAGTAACTCATTTGATTGGTTTTCAGCGCTGAGCTGATACAGACCGTGGGCTCAGGGAACGGATTATTTTGCACTCCACTCCAAACGCTGTCTTCATTTAAAAAATGTATTTTGTTTATTAAACGCAAAGTTTTTAATTTTAAAAGCATTTCTAAATTCAGTTCATATTTCCAAGCCAAAATAACGAAATGTTAAAAAATGTTACCACCATACAAATTCAAACATTTAGTTCTTTTAATTTTAATGAATGCTTGAATAACACGCCTATATCTCCTTCCATTCAAAATAATGGCTAGTGCGGTGGCTGGGATATACAAACCTACCAACATACGTGGCATAATTTTTGGATTGACTTATCATGAGAGGAAAAAAATAAGTTTTAGTCGCATATCATAATGGAAACGCTGTCATTTCGCAATAGTTTATCAACATTTATAAAATCGTCTCGGTTACGTATGTAACCCTCGTTCCCTGAAGGAGGGAACGGAAACGTACGTCGTAACTGACCGACGAATCCTACCAACACGCCAGGATGCTGGCCCTTCCAGCATCCTGCTTGAGCACACTGGACCATGCTTGTATGGTGTGGAAGTCAGGGCTCCAAGCAGGGAGGTCAGTCACTGCTGTTTGTGCAAGACCCACTCAGTGTGACTATTGGATAACGCTGGGAAAGCGTGCCCGTCTCGGGAGTTGGTACGCTGCGGAGCCACGTCCTTCACTGGAAGGAGAGGCGGCGGAATACACATAAGGACTAACCTGGCAGGGTAGTACAACATATGGCAGTCTCTGGGGTGGTTCCAACCTGGTTCCAGAGACGACAGAGCGGGCTCTGTCAAGGGAAAGACACGGGGCTAGCTGAGTAAGGTAGCTGGTACCGTGGAGGATACACATATAGGGTTGCCGTGAGGGAACAACAAGCATACGGGTGCAGGCCTGGCGTCAGACGGCCGCAACGTCTGGCACCGAAGGGGTGACGGAGGAGCTCGACAGGGTTAGCCATTTCTGGGGAACACAACTGGAGAAGAATAGATGCACATATCCGGCCCAGAGGGCGGGAGTGGCGTTGCAAGCCGACACTTAGAACGGGCACTTAGCGCTACTGGCCACTGGGGGCGAGAATGCGGGAAGATACCGGCTCTACACGGAGGCCATAGAATCTAGCAAACGTGTTAGGTGTCGCCCAGCCCGCAGCTCTACATTTATCTGTTAGCGAGGCACCTTGAGCCAGCACCCAGGAGGAAGCAACACTCCTTGTTGAGTGTGCTCACAACCTGAACGGGCAAGGCACGTCTTGGGACTGGTAAGCCAAGACGATAGCATCCACTATCCAGTGGGCTAACCTCTGCTTGGAGACAGCCTTTACCTTCTGCTGGCCTCCATAACAGACGAAGAGATGCTCTGAGGTCCGAAAGCTTTGAGTCCGGTCAACTTAAGCGTGAAGAGCACGGACGGGACATAACAAAGCCAGGGCTGGGTCTGCCTCCTCCGAAGGCAGCGCTTGCAGGTTCACCACCTGGTCCCGGAAGGGAGTGGTAGGAACCTTGGGCACGTATCCAGGCCGGGGTCTCAGGACAACGTGAGAGTTGGCCGGCCCGAATTCTAGGCACGATTCATTGACCGAAAGTGCATGCAGGTCCCCTACCCTCTTGATAGAGGCCAAAGCGGTCAGGAGCACTGTCTAGACTCTACTGTATAGAGGCGCCTCGTTGAGGGTGCTCTAGCAGAAGAGATGGTGTCTACCACTGCTTGTGGCAGGCATTTTTCAGTAGCTCAGTTAAAACAGTGTAGCTTTTCCAGTAGCTAACTACTTTATCCAGCAAGTAGCGGTATAGCGTAACCAAAAGCTACATTCCGTTTTGGGTTCTGACGAGAACGAGCCTGTAATGAGCGAAGTGGAGTGGTGACGCTCAGCTCAATAATCAGCTCTTAAACCTTATAGTCTATTTTCATAAATCTGGTCTTATTTTAAACTAGACACTTGAAATTTTGTTACCCAAGAGTCATAATAACTCAAAGTTATATAGGAACAGAGTAAAACAATATAGGTAAAAAAATATTAGGTAAAATATACATGTGTTACAAGTAGACAGGAGGCAGACACAGATGTAAACAGGTATGGTTAGTTTATTTTACCACAGTAGAGCATGTGATGTGGAGCAGATGAGTAAACCGGTTGTTGGTAGATAAGATGGTGATACGAGAGAGAGAGTTACTGTCTTTTGTATTGAAGGTGGAATGACGCTGGAGCCTGGAGGTAAATGGAGACTGGAGATTGCTGGAGACTGGAGATTGCTGGAGACTGGAGATCGCTGGAGTACAGAGGGACAGACAGGAACACACCCACACAGCAGACAAGGAACACGGAAGGAAGGAGACACTCTGGAGACAGGTAGTATCAGTAGTAGAGTCCTTGAGGTAAGCATAGGCAGAAGTATATGCGAACGAGACCGGACGTGGAGTGCTGTGTGCGTGTGCTTCTTATAGTGCTGGTGATGAGTGCCATGATGAGGTGCAGGTGATAGTGATCAGTACTCTGGGGATGGAGTGCGCTGTGATTGGTGATTGGTGGAGGGTGGAACCTGACGTGTCTGTGACAGTACCCCCCCTCCACGGCCCGCTCCAGAGGGCCGAGAACCCAGACGCCGTGGTGGTCGTCCTCTACCCCGCGGAGCTGGCTTCTCAGGATGACTGTCGTGGAATGTCTGGTGTAAACTGGGATCTAAAATGTCGTTCCTTGGGACCCAGGAGCGTTCCTCAGGACCATATCCTTCCCAATCCACAAGATATTCCAGCTGACCACCGCAACGTCGGGAGTTCAAGATCTCATTGACCTTGTAGGCCGTACCGTGCTCCAGGATGAGTGGAAGGGGGGGTTCGGCGGGAACTACGTAAGGTCCTGTGGGGGAAACAGAGGGATGGTGAGCTTTGAGTAGTGAAACATGGAAAGTAGGATGTATACGATACCCTTGTGGCAGACGGAGTTGATATGTGACCGGGTTGACCTGCTTGGTGATGGAGAACGGGCCAATGAACCTGGGACTCAGCTTTTTGCAAGGCAGACGCATTCTGATGTCTCGGGTAGAAAGCCACACCAGCTGACCAGTTTGGAAGACGGGGGTGTCAGAACGCCGAAGATCCGCGACCATCCTGCGTCTGCGCAGGGCCCGTTGCAACTGATGGTGAGCTGAGTCCCAGACCCTCTCGCTCTCTCGGAACCAGTAGTCCACAGCAGGAACGTCAGAGGGTTCCCCATCCCAGGGGAACAGTGGAGGTTGGAAACCGAGTATGCATTGGAATGGGGTGGGTCCAGTGGTCGACTGCTTCAGGGAGTTTTGGGCGTACTCGGCCCAACCTAGGAACTGGTTCCAAGAGTCCTGGTGGTCATGACAGAAGGTACGTAGGAAGCGGCCAATTTCCTGAACCTTCCTTTCCGTCTGCCCGTTTGACTGTGGATGATACCCCGACGTCAGGCTAAAGGCCACACCTAGGAGCGAGAAGAACGATCTCCATACTCGGGATATGAACTGGGGACCTCGATCGGATACTATGTCTTCAGGTACTCCGAAGTATCTAAACTTGATTGAAGAGTGTTTCGGCTGTTTCCATGGCAGTAGGCAGACCTGGGAGTGGAATTAGACGACATGATTTGGAGAAACGATCAACTACCACTAGGATGGCGGTATTACCGTCTGAGACCGGCAGGTCAGTGATGAAATCTACTCCTAGGTGTGACCATGGGCGTTCTGGAACGGGCAGAGGAAGGAGCTTACCAGCTGGAAGATGACGTGGAGACTTGGAAATGGCACACTCCCTACAGCCCTGCACGTACCTTCTGACATCCTTTGCCATCCCTGGCCACCAGAAGCGTTCTTTTAGCAATGAGAGGGTTTCATTGACCCCCGGGTGACCAGTACCGAGTGACGTGTGAGCCGAGTGAATGGTGGGAGTGCGTCGTGTCCGAGTGAGGTACAGCAAGCCAGGTGGACAGCCCGGCGGAGTGTTCGTGGAGGCATTGGAGGAGGGAATGGTTTCTTCGGACCAGGTAATAGGACTTACAATGAGGGAGCTTGGAATAATGGGTTCTGGTTCTTCGATCTGTTCGTCAGGGGCATGAAGACGGGAGAGAGCATCAGCTTATGATTCTTGGTACCGGGACGATAGGAGATGGTGTAATTGAAACGAGAGAAGAACATGGCCCAACGGGCTTGTCGGGGGTTTAGTCTCTTGGCTGATCGAAGATACTCAAGATTTTTATGATCTGTAAGCACCAGGAACGCATGTTTGGCTCCCTCCAACCAATGCCTCCACTCTTCCAAGGCAAGCTTGACTGCGAGAAGTTCCCTGTCACCGATGGAGTAGTTGACCTCCGCCGGGCTGAGCTTGCGGGAGAAGGCGCATGGGTGGAGTCTACTTGGCGTCCCCTGCTGCTGAGACAACACCGCTCCCACTCCGGTTGTGGAGGCGTCCACCTCCACGACGAAGGGCTTTTCCGGGTCTGGATGGACTAGGAGGGGAGCGGTGGTAAAGGCTTTCTTGAGGTGGCAGAAGGCGTTGGTGGCTGCCGGGGTCCAGGACAGAGACTTGGGCTTGTTGCGTAACATACTGGTGAGTGGATGAGTGATGGAACTGTAACCTTTGATGAACCGTCGATAGAAATTGGAGAAACCTAGGAAGCGCTGGAGTTCTTTTATAGTGGTGGGTTCTGGCCAGGTTGTGATGGATTCCACCTTCCTCTCGTCCATCCGGATGCCACTGTGATCAATGTGGTATCCCAGGAAGGAAACTGAAGATTGGTTGAAAGAACACTTTTCGGCCTTGAGGAATAGATGGAACTGACGTAGACGGTTGAGGACCTCCGCAACGTGTTGGCGATGTTCGGCCTGGCTCCGGGAGTAGATGAGGATGTCGTCGATGTAGACTAGGACGAATCGATGGAGAAACTCCCGGAGCACCTCATGGATGAAATCCTGGAATACGGAGGGGGCGTTTACCAATCCATACGGCATGGCGAGGTATTCATAGTGACCAGTAGGGGTAATAAAGGCAGTCTTCCACTCGTCCCCCTCACGTATCCGGATGAGGTTGTACGCGCTGCGGAGGTTCAACTTGGTGAACACAGTGGCACCACGGAGATGTTCGAGGGCTGCTGGGACGAGAGGAAGGGGATATCTGAACTTAACTTTGATCTTGTTGAGGGAACGATAATCGATGCATGGCCGCAAGCCTCCGTCCTTTTTTGCCACGAAGAAGAAGCTGGACGCAGCAGGGGAAGTAGACGGCCTGATGTAACCTTGATCGAGGGCTTCCTGGATGTATTCCTCCATGGCCTTCTCCTCCGGGATGGATAGTGGGTAAATCTTACCCCTTGGTACTGGTTCACCCGGAAGCAGGTCGATGGCACAGTCCCATGGCCGGTGTGGAGGCAGCTTGGAAGCCCGTTGCGGGCAGAAGATATCGCTGAAGGGGGCGTAACACTTAGGAACATCGACTGAGCGTTGTTCAACTGGACTTTCGATGGATGTGGCACAGAGAGTCAGATCAGGCAGAGATGAGGATGGAAGAGGAAGTTCAGTCAGACATTGTGAGAAGCAAGTGTCGCCCCACTTCAGGATTTCGCCCGTTTTCCAGGAGATGGCAGGGTTGTGCTGCTCCAACCAGGGGCGCCCCAGAACCACGTCAGCGGTCGAATCCTCCAGAACCAGCATGTGAGCCTCTTCCCGATGTAAAAGCCCAACCTGGAGAGTGACTGGTCCAGCCACGGTGCAGACGTGCTTGCGACTAAGGGGTCTTCCGGTTATTGAGCTGATCCTGTAGGTGGTCGGAGACGGAGTGGTCTTGAGGCGTAACTGGCGGCAGATGGCACCGGAGAGGAAGTTGCCGGCTGACCCCGAGTCGAGGAGCGCGACCACTGATAGGGAGACATTAGCGGCAGTAAGGGTGACGACAGTGGTGAGTGGTTTCATTTTATGATCAGCAGGAATAATGGCACTCACCATGGGTCGTGGAGGTCGTGTGGGGCATGCAGCTATGACATGCCCAGGTTCACCACAATACAGACAGAGACGTAGGGTCAGCCGACGGCGGCGTTCTTCAGGGGTTAGTCGGGAGTTCTCTAACTCCATGGGTTCGTGGGCTGGTTCTGGGGAGCTGACGGGTTCGGATCGGCGGTAGGGCACGTTGAAGGGATACTGGTCCTGTTGCTCTTGGATGCACGCCTGCATGCGAGTGGCACAGCGAATGGAATGCTGGATGAACTTCAAGGCCGATGGAGTCCTCGCATGCAGCGAGATGCAGCCGTACCCGAGGTTCCAATCCTTGCCGAAATGTAGTTATCAGTGCCTGTTCATTCCATCCGCTGACTGCTGCAAGCGTTCTGAATTGCAAAGCATAATCGTAAATAGACATGGATCCCTGTTTTAAATTATAAAGTTTCTCACCAGCTGACGAATCTGTGATTGGCTTCCCAAACACCTCCGGGAAGTGGGAAATGAACGCTGTGTATGATTGCGTTACCGCACCCTGTTGTGACCAGATGGAATCGGCCCACATCAATGCTTTGCCGCTGAGCTGAGAGATAACGAAGGCTATCTTGGAAGTGTCGCTCGGGTACAAGTGCGGCTGCATCTCCAGGACCAGTGTGCATTGCAGCAGGAAGCCGCTGCAATTCTCCGCCGATCCTGAGTAGGGCGCCAGTTTGGCCATGGGACTAGCATACGGAGGTAGTGAAGGAGGGTTGTTGACAGATGGGTTGGTGTTCGCTGGTGCAGGTGAGTGAACAGTAACTGGAGTGGGTTGTGGAGGAAATGTACGCCGAAGCGCATCTACCATTTCCTGGAAGGGATCCGGTTGGCTCATACTGGGTCTCGGTTGTGGTCCGGTCTTCTGTTACAAGTAGACAGGAGGCAGACACAGATGTAAACAGGTATGGTTAGTTTATTTGACCACAGTAGAGCATGTGATGTGGAGCAGGTGAGTAAACCGGTTGTTGGTAGATAAGATGGTGATACGAGAGAGAGAGTTACTGTCTTTTGTATTGAAGGTGGAATGACGCTGGAGCCTGGAGGTAAATGGAGACTGGAGATTGCTGGAGACTGGAGATCGCTGGAGACTGGAGATCGCTGGAGTACAGAGGGACGGACAGGAACACACCCACACAGCAGACAAGGAACACGGAAGGAAGGAGACACGCTGGAGACAGGTAGTATCAGTAGTAGAGTCCTTGAGGTAAGCATAGGCAGAAGTATATGCGAACGAGACCGGACGTGGAGTGCTGTGTGCGTGTGCTTCTTATAGTGCTGGTGATGAGTGCCATGATGAGGTGCAGGTGATAGTGATCAGTACTCTGGGGATGGAGTGCGCTGTGATTGGTGGAGGGTGGAACCTGACGTGTCTGTGACAACATAAATATAAAACTGAATGTCTGATCATGTTTTGATTCAAATTTGAGGAAGATACTCTCAAAAACGTAGCTTCTGTAAGCTTTTATGTCTAGCTTAAGCGTAAGCTTAAGTCTAGGCGTCCTTTCAAAAAGGCCCTTTATTTCAGAACATTTGTAATTGTAAAGAGTAGTTTTTCATTCAAATAAATCTGCAATAAACTGCTAATTATAATGGATATACAGTTACTGAAAAACTAAAGCAACTATTTACATAATTTACAAAGTCAATAGTTTACAAAATCAAATGATTCTGACAGTTTTTGCCATTGAAATGAATGGGGGGAAAAGTGAATTCACCCCATACTATGCTAGTTCACTTTCTTTTATAAATTTGAAATCCAGAAAAAGTGGCTGGTTAAAAATATAAGTGGCTGGTAAAATTGTGCATCCACCAGCCACTGTGGCTGAAAAAGTGAATTTCCCACCCTGGTTAACGCAGTCTGTTTTCATGTGGAGATATTATGGAAAGGATTGTGACAAGCTTTACCTGTTCAACTGGGTGGTGAAAACTCCAACCACAGAAGGCACCCCATTAATGTCGATTATGTCTGTAATTGCCTGGAGGACGTCAAAGTAGAAAAACGATTCTCCAGGAACAGAACAGTTCAGGCGAGCCTTAACAAAAGATGTCCAGTGTGTCCGCTCCCGCCGAGAACCTCCCATGTCATTTTTACAGATCCGAGCCACTCTGGAGTAAACCGCCTGTGGCGAGAGAAAAATAGTGGGAGAAACTCAGCATCGCTCTCTAAATAATAGATCTATCTCCCAAGCAGCTCAGTTGAATCTAAATGTACGCAAGAAGCCTTTTTCTCTTAGATAGAACAAAACTGCAGTGTGCTAAAGGGCTTGAATTAGCACCATGTTACCATCTTAATAATTCACAACTGTAAAACCTGCTCTCAATGCAGGTGTTGACTGCAAAATTAACTAAACTTAAATATTCATTAGTCTGTAGTACAAAAAAGTCATTATACGGGCCAATTTAAAGCAAATCCTAAGGCAACGGATGATATATTGTAGCCTGGCTCCGCCCTCCTACTTACTTCCGCTCAATTTTCATTTTCCTTCAGTACTACGCCTGGGACTGCTGTATATGCTTAGGTTTTTGCCCGAACAATTTTTTACCGGTCCAATCAGCGAACAGAGGGAGTAGCTGAGAGCGATGACGTTGATGTCGTGCGCTAGTTTGAGTTGTAGTTCAGTAATGGCGGCGGTGAAAGATGCGAGTGTGTGGCAGCGCTGACGAATGTCCAGAAGTTAAAGCTGGAGTGTGGCGAGGTGGACGAGCGAGCGAGATCGGTGTGCGGGATTGAGAATGAGACACACCGATCTCGAGTCCTCTCATGAGGGAGCACGGAGGCATATAAGGACGACCAACACCGGTGAAGGACGAGAGAGGACCAGGCCTGGATTTTAAGTTGTGTTTTGTTATGTATGTGCGCGGCAGTCGTCCGTGAGTGGCCGCCGCTTTTACTTTCATTTTGTGTTTATTATTTGATTAAAAGTTGTTAAACGTTCGCCGGTTCCCGCCTCCTTCTTCTTCCCTGAACAAACGAACTCCCGTTACACGGAGCAAGAACAATCACTGCTGTACTGCTGATGTTGTGGTCCGGGAAAAGTATTTTTCAGCTCGCTCCTTTAGTGGTGAAGGAGTTGCTGAAGCCGTCCGTCTCCCACCACCCGCGAGAAAAACCCAGGTTGAATTATCGACTATTTTTGACAAACACCAAGGTCGTGTGGTAATGTAATTGCTGTCCGAATCCACATCTCTGAGTTTTCAAGAATATATCACTTCAAAACTCACTGTTTATATCCTTTATAGACCCCTGCAGAGTACTGTGCGGTTGCATGAGCTGTAATTTGCATTTCTAGACTTGTATTTCTTTAAATACTGGCAAGTGTTTACAAGAGCAAAATATTTCATCACCGCTCAAAAAATAAAAGAAGAAAAGCACGTAAACATTTGAATTGGGCTGTTATTCACGGCAGCATTTATTCTTATCATACCAAGCATATGACATTTTATTGACAGCATACAATCATGTTATGATTGCACGAGATATGCAACATGAGAGCAGCGCGTTCCGATCTCAAAACTCTCCTCTCCACCGTGAATAAATAACAATCCGAATGCACGAGGTTTTATCACTGACACTGAGGTGATGTGCACAGTTAATGTGAGAATCAAAGGCGAACGGCGCGTGACATACGTCAGGACCAAACGTTAGCGATTGGTTAGGCAGATCCAGAGTGACTCTTGGCAGATCCAATAGTTTTAAACTTCAACAGAGTACCCGCCTTAAAAAAAGTAAACGCTTGTCAATGGAGAGTGGCCAGACTCTATGTACAAATGAAATGTACGAGAGTCTGGTAAAACCAGGCTAGATATATTGACTCGCAGGGACAAATGTTCATCTCTAAATAAAAGCCTATGAATACTACATTAACATACAAATCAGAACTGTATTATCACAGTTTAGATACCATAGTAATACCATCCCTGTACCATGGTATCACATTATTTTTTGTGTATGATTTGTTAACGTTAGCATCGTAGCAACGTTAGCATGGCATATTAGGCTGCAAGTCATACCTTTCCCAAGTTGTTGTGCTCGGCAGCGATTTCTCTGAAAAAGAAGTAGACGAAATCCCCATAATCCACGGCGTGGAGGAAATGTGGTTCTGGGAGAGAAAGAGAGAGAAGCATTAGCATCTCCATTGCTGACCGCAAGTTAAATTTAGATGCATTTTTGTTGGCTAAGTGGAATGCCTGAGTGTTGACCTAGATTGTGCCACAGAAAGCTGGATTTTATATCAACACCCGCCATTTTCTGTTCTCCCACAATGACCCACTTCTTTAAGGTATGGTAGAGGTTATAGATCAAATGTGTACTGGGTTCAACTAATTTAGCAATGTTAGCATAAAATAGGCTACAGACTAGCAGACAAGCAAGAGTTTCTATACCTTTTAGCCACTTGGAGTCATCATTGATGGTCCGAAGGGCAGGACCGTCTCCCATGCTGCGATAAATCAAAGCATCGCTGGCCCGGAAGTCTGCCACCGTAGCCGAGTACAGATTACCATCTGTGACACATAAATATGTGAGCTTAAAACACACTTCAGCTTCATTACACAATAGCATATTACTCACGCAATGTATTTGGAATTCAGCACACATTCACAGAACACTAAAGGCCTTTTTACACTGAGAATGAAACAGAAAAGCAAAATATAATCTCCAAGGCAAGGTCTATTTAGACAAAACGAAAAAAAAAAACAACAACCTTCATTTATATTCTTAAATGAACAAGTTATTTCATAGCATTATATGCTTTTTACTTAATTGTTCCTGCTATTTTATGTTACAGGAACTACAAAAATAAGTAATCCTGCTTTCTAAATAATAATAATAATAATTAAAGCTGCAAGCAGTATTTATCGGGGTTCAAGCATTTAAGGCCTTTATGCTGTTAGGGTTTATGACAACCTGAAATGTATTGCTGACACCATAAAATATGCCTGAACAAGAAAATGCTAAAACACAGAGAAAAGTTGAAATAAAATGCGACGTGAGCTCAACCGATCAGCATGTTAAGCGCCCAAGTCCCACCCACGAAAGTTCCGGAACTTTGAAAAAGAACTACCGCACGAGCAGAGCCGTTCGGAGGGGAAAAATTTACCCGGAACTTCATTTAGACCCTGCGGTCGAAACACACCGAGTACCACCCCAAAGTTCCTTGTTCCTGGGTAAAGTTCCTGCGGTGGAAACGCGGCTAGACTGTCAGGACGCGCTTTCATGCAAAATGGAAACACTCATGTGAATAAGTAGCATGTAGGAGAGCGCGGGGCAGAACCTAACGCGGGGTTAGTTGTTACACGCATGTTTTAACCCTTTCCACACATGCCAGAATGACGAAACTTGGTGTATTTACTAGTTGCCATATCAACATTATTTAGAGAAAAAATAGCGCCAAAATTAAAAAATCTCTGGAAGATATTATTGAACATGTATTTAACCATAGCAAAAGTAAATTTCTTACTTAAGTTTAGTTTTCATCTCTGTTTTTTGTGTTTATTTAAAATAAGACAAATCCGATATTATTTTAATCTTATATCAGTTATTTAACAGTTGAGATCGTTCTTTAATGCTGATCTAAACAGCAGAAGACACGAGCCGCGATTTACATCCCAGTTGTGCAGATGGGGTGCGTTGTAGCACTGCGTTACAATGAGCCCCTATTAGAAATACGCCATTATATTCTATACTTTTATGAATTATTTTGAAAAACCATGAGAAAAGGGTGAATAATGACTGAGAGTTAATGTTCAGAAATTATTAATTATTATTATGTTTTGAACTATGCTGTATAGCTGTATTTAGCAATGTGTTTGTAGTCAAACTCAAAAATGCTGATATTTTTAATGATTAAAAAATGCCATTATTTTATTTTAAAAAGTTAATAATTGTATTTTGTTGACAAAATATTTTAGTTTGTCTTGTATATTTTTTTTATTATATCAGGTAACATTTTAAGCTGTTATTTGGTCATGTTACATTGTGCCCCACCACATGTTACAATGTACCCCACCTATGGGGCATGTTGTCACATTTCACTTCCATTCTTTCGGGGTAAATCAAGAAAAAAGTATACACTGTATTAATGAAACAAAACCACATAATTGTACTAGACATGTGTGCAATTAATGTGGGAAACAATAAATACTCTGAACCCCAAGTGGATTTACACAAACTGAGAAAGTCAAAAAGCGTTAGATTGTGCCCCGCTCTCCCCTACAGATGAGGATGTAACCACTGTTCTAAATATAGCTCAGGGGACATAATCAGTAAAATGAATTGCGCTGAGGACGCAGACACACACATATATTTGTCAAAGCACATTTGCTTGAAGCTTAAAATAAAAATTCTCATGTTTAGGGCACTTGGATCATGTACCTTTCCTGCATCAGCTCACTCGGTTTCCACTCCACTATCACAAATTTTGTCCATAGAATTGCATTATTCAGTGCTGTAATTTGGTGCGACTGGTGGAAGCTTTACGTACAGAGAGCAGACCCGACTAATCGATAATGAGAATCATTAATGATGTTAAGTAGGGGCCTATTAAATCAGAAGCAAGGAACGGCTACTACTGGAGGGAGGTAAAGACACGACAGATAAGTGAATAGTAGTGTTGTCAAAAGTACTGACCGCGATACCAAGTCGGTACTGAAATTAAAAAAATATATATATATTTTTACATTTTTAAAAAAAATTTGTAAACTTTTTTTCAGACGCTTTGAGCGCTGTTGAACACAATCAATTTTGTTCTGGTTTAGATTGAAGATTATATTAATATTAAAAAAATATATTTTATTTGTAATTTGTTTCAATCAGATAAATAACAGGTTTGAAAAATCAATTAATGAGTTCAAAAAATCAAAACATTTGTCAATTGTTCTGTTGCTTTTTCTTGGACAAGATTTCAACAGCTTAACAGCTCTGAATTTAAATTGATGGGGTTTCACACTTTTCACACAATGTGTAAAGTAGATTCTCCAAAAAAAAACACACTGTGTCTGTCTCTTTCAATTTGACAAAAGTAATTTACAACAATAAACCCTCAAACTAAATAAAATATAATAGTAATTAAATATTTGATTTGACCCAAAATATAGAATATAATTCAGAACTCCTTCCAATAAATTACTTTCCCTTCAGAGAGTAAACAGCACATTAAACAAAATGAATTGGAAAAACAGAAACAAATGAATTGACTCGGTTGAAGAAAATCCATAAAAGGATCGACTCAGTTGAACGAATTAGCGAAAGAGTACGCAAATCAAATGATTCAGTTCAAAGCGTTGTTGAACTGTGTTTCGATCAGTTCAAGTAAAAAAAAATCTCCTTTTCGTAAGCAAAAATCAAACAGATTCAATGAAATAAAGTATATCGTGCTGAAAAAACAAGAAAATGTGGAATTCTCCTACCAGTTAATAAAAATAAAAAAAATCACAGTTCAAAGGGAAAACAGATCCGTGGGCAGCTCGCACATTTAATCGCGTCCAACACAGTCACAGACGATTCCTCTCCAAATGATTGTATTATGCACAAAACAGGTTTCCTGTCTCGCAGATGATCACATAGAAAAAAAGATAGAACAAGGGAAAACAGCCTTGCAAAAGATAAGGCAAACACAATAGTTACCAATCTTTCATTCAAGCATTACACACAGCTCAAATGCCACATTAATCCAACTTTTCAACGGTTATTAAACACATTTACAGTCATAAATCACTTTTGAACTGCATTTTTACACATAGTAGCTTTAGCCTGTGTGCTAATCAGTTCAGCTCACTCTGTGTGCTCGCGGCCTACTCAACTCTGCCCAGAACGAATAATCTTAGAAACGCTTACATTTATTTGACGTAATATCGGAAATTGCACTCACCAAAGCCAGATAGAATCACTATTTCAGATGATTCATAAAAAAAACTCCGGATCCAATCTATCTCTACTCTACCGATTTTCACTTCACTCTCTCTCTACGACGACAACAGTTCAGCTGACGCATTCAAAGTCCAACTTTCCATGTGCTCTCAATCACAATTTTCGTTAGATTAACTTTCAGTGCAGAGTTTCTGGAGAAGTGCTCTCTCGTCTGCTCACTGATCTGCTCTGATGATCTGACACAGCGGTGGCGCCGGCGGGACGTGAATGCACCGTTACTATTGGCTCACAGGAGTGTCAGGTCGTTTCTCAATACCAAGTACGCGAATTTCTGACTTGCTTCCTTGGTAGTTCAGACTTGCAAGTTCGACTCAGGAGAACGAACTCCAGAGGACGAGAGGAATCGTCATTAGTCGTCAATTGTGAAACGTCATTAGTTGCTGCCCAAGTACTGTTCCAATTCAAAGTTCACATCTAGCCAAGTACAGTTCAAATCCCCGGGATGTGTCCTTGATCCGCCCCTTTTATCGAGGATGCATTGAGAGGAGACTTGTGGACTTCAGACAGACCGGTATCCCAGAATGCATCTCACACCAACCAGCGAACGTCAATAGCGGATGAGAAACCCTGGCGTAATTTAAAAATACTGTTAATGTTTCACAAAATGTAGTTTTAAGACTTTTTCAGGCGAGAATGTACTTGTTTAAAGCTCAAATCTGTGGTTTATTTATAAAGAGAGCGCCTTTTTGAAAATTTGATCTGCCGTTTTCGGAGTTGTGAGATCCAGTCGATCAGCGGGCGCTCAGCGGGCACTCTCCCCACCGAGAGCAGCCTTAACTGACTAGTCCTTCTGAAGATATAATTTGTCTTCTAACGGGCGATCTTTGTTCTCATGAATCTATCATTTGTTCCCTGGCAAATCGTTTTGACTGAAGGCAAAGTGAAGTTTCATAACTTTATATTTTTAGGCTATTAAACACATAAACTGACATTTAACAAAACTAGACTGGGTTGTGTTTTATGTAGGGTTGGGTACCGAAATCCGGTTCCAATATGGCACCGGTACTTATATAACCGGTATGTACCGGACCGAATCAGAACGCAGATTTCGGTTCCTCATTTCGGTGCCAAAATTCAAACGTGATTTTGCGTGCTTTGGCTGCACCGAGCCAGAGACAGACGCTCAGCGCTGGTCACATCACAACTCATGACAACTATTCAGTGTTTTCAACCACATCATGTTTATTCCAGGTTTCAGACATTTAAATGCTCATAAGTAGGCTACTAGCAACAAAACACACACTGATGTCTATGAAAGGGGCAATGACAATCCTTTCAGACGGTTATAATTTGACTAACGTTACGTGTTTTATTCACATCAGATACATACATGCACATTATATAGTAACTATATAGTTTACTCTATTCTTCTTCCAGTTCACTGGTCACTTACTTTCATGTATTTCGTGAGACGAGAATTAACTCAAGTGTTGTAAATCCGACAGATCCGATTCTGAGGCATAAACTAACATGGCGCCGCCCATTGCGCTTTATAGATCAACTAACACACATTCACTCACACATTTGAACATCAGATAGTTCGTGACACAGTTAAGAAGTTTGTGAATATTTTGAATAAAAAGAAAAAGCTAAATAAACCCGATACAGCTGAGCCGTCAGCGCTATTGCGGCTGCTGTGTGTCATGTGAGAAACATGACGCGTCGCCATGGAAACAATAAGGCGATGCGTTCTAAAATATTTAGCCAGAGAATATGATCATATTTCAAAATAAAGCTGAAGCTCGAAGCTGGTTTGTAGCAGAGCAAGAACACAGACGACCGCTGTTATTACTGTAACTGTTATTTAGAGTTAAATTAGGCTTGTTGTAGTTGGGTTAGGTGGCTTAGGTTTTACTGTGAATTTGTAAATAAGTAAATTATAATTTGTAAATAAGTAAATTGTGTTTTGTATTTATTTATATTCATACATTTAAGTATACATTAAACTTTTAATAAATGGTTCAATTTAAATAAAAAATAAATAAATAAAAAGCCATTTAATGTCGTCCACCTCGTTTTGTGGCCTTTTTTTTTTTAAGTATCGGTTCAGGCACCGTTTAGGCACCGGAACCGTTTTAAAAGTATCGGTTTGGCACCGGAATCGAAAAAAACCCAAACGATACCCAACCCTAGTTTTATGTCACTTGTCTGAACCAAATATTAATGTTTTTTTTTTTTATGTAAACGAAAAGAGGCAGGGTTTTTAATATTTCATTTTGTTATAAGTATGCAAGATAATACATTGCCTGCACTACATTTGTGTGGCTATAATATGTTTCATATTTTTTTATGAAAATGAAAAGAGGCAGAGTGGTGTTTTATCATATATTTCGTTTTATTGTACCCTAAAATATACATATATACACTGAATAACCCTATCAAGAACGCTGCTGTTCCATTAGCAGAGTACCGGACTATTGTCCTCACTTCTCCAGAGTTGAACTTGGCAAGCCTGAAATATCACGGACGCAAGTCAGAAGTTTGCAAAGGCCTACTTGGTATAGAGAAATTTATATTTTAGGCTACAATAAAACGAAATATGTCATAAAACACCACTGCCTCTTTAAAAAAAAATTTACAAAAAAAATCGTAAACATATTAGCCACACAAATGTCGTTCAGGCAACGCGTAGCTACATTAATTATCTTATATATTTATAACAAAACAAAGTATAAAACATAACCCTGCCTCTTTTCGTTTAGATTTAAACATTAATATGTAGTTTAGGCAAGGTGACCAGATTTCTGAAATGGAAACCGGGGACCTTTCCTATTTGAGTGGTCAAAATATTACTAAAATCTCATTTGTTATTATCTTTTAATTAAAAAACGTTTTTGTTTGTGTATTTGTTGTTGTTGTTGTGGGCTTTCTATATTATTATTAACATTAATAATTATTATGATTTAGTTTGATTTTAATTGGATTTAATACAATTCAACACACCCGCAAAAATAAATAAATAATGAAAACAGTTAATAGTTGCCATTAGTTGCCATAGCAAGCAGTTCAAAACAATATTATAACATGACTTAACAAAAACACATTACAAAAATAAAACATAAATATGATAAATAAAACTATTTAACAAATATTTTAACATTTTATAATTGTATTTAATATTTAAATTTTCACAAGTTTATACTACTATATAAGTAATAAATAAATAAAAACATTTTTTTTACTTCAAATGTTTTATTACACTTGTGCTTAAAAACAACTCTTACTATCCTAAATTGGTCTTGTTTTGCATTTTAGGCTTATTTTAAGCAGAAATTATGTGTATTCTGGATGTGTTGCAAGTGACAAAATAATGCCGCACCCCGTTGGGGCTCTGTTATAAAGCACATGCAAACAGTATTACTTTAATTGATGATAATGTCGCTCTCCTCTGGGTTACATTCTTAGTAGTAGAGGCTCGCGCACGACCAAGTAGCAAAGTACTGATCGTTGCGTCCGTTAGTGCGAGATGTATTTTGGGATACCGGTCTGTCTGAAGTCTCTTCTTGATGCAACCTCGATAAAAGTGGCGGATCAAGGACACATCCGGGGATTTAAACTATGCTTTGCTGGCTAGATGTGAACCTGATGTGAACTTTGAATTGGAACAGTACTTGGGCAGCGACTGATGACGTTTCACAAGTCCACGAGAACACAAGTATAGACAAGAACACATAGTGAGAAACGGCCACAGTCACTGCAGCACAATCATTTATTCTTCTTCTTCTTCTTCTGTTTCCTGGCGCATTGCATACTATGTGCATATCACCACCTACTTTTGCTGTTATGCAGTCACAATTTATTTATCAAATTGTTCTAGTTTTTACTCTTTTCTATTTTCCCCACATACCTGCATAACTAAACAAATACTCATTATATAAATTATCAATGCTCTATCCCATTCCTTCTTCCCAGGACCCACCTGGCGCTGCGTGTTCAGCTCCTCCAGTCTAATTTTGTGGTCTCCTAAGATCCAGAATAGACTAGACCATCTTCGTTCTATAATTTTAAATCCTTTCACTTAACCCAGTATTATATAAATATATTATTAATGTCCTGTATCCTACTTTATCTCTATTAAAATCATTTCCTAATAGATATTCCAAATCCTTATTTACCTTTCCTTTTTTGTTTAAATTTAACATTAATTCCTTTCTTTCTTCGTCATACCTTTTACAATCATATATCACATGCTCCACCGTTTCCTTCTCCCCAAAACTTTCACACAGACCAGTCTCATGTATTCCAGTTATGAACAATGAAGCATTCAACCCCGTGTGTCCAAGTCTACATTCATTGATTGGTAGAATCTCTTACTCTTCTAGAACACTTTTTTTTAATGAAGCTTTTTTTTTCTGAACTCTGAAGTTTTAACTCATTTACTGGTGGCCAGGGTTCCCCGGGTTACAAACAGTTATGGAGTTATTAAGAGATGTGCAAACTTTTTACCACAACACTTTCTTAAATTTTGCAAACAATGGTTCCTAGATTATTACCTAGTGGTGTGGTTGAGTGCATCAAGTAAAGACTTGGAAAAATTACAATCAGTCTAGAACAGAGCCAAACAACTCACAAATTGTAATAGAAATAGAAGGGCTAGTATAATAAGAATGCTCAAAACTTTAGGTTTGCCACTGGTGAAAGACTGTCTCTCTACTTTGTTTTATAAGAAATATTTATTTGTCTAGAGTTCCTAATGTCCTGTAATGTCAACTTTATAGTAGTAATAGTCATAATTTCAACACCAGGCATGCAAAACGACTGTAAAACAACGGACTGCAACGAATAGATGAATGGAAATATGGAATGATTTACTATTGGATATTACATATTTTAAGTAAACAATTTTTTTTACTTTTTTCTTTAAAGGAACATTTAATGGCAAAATATATAGTAAATTGTTGATTTTGATATGTGGAATACATTTTGGGTTTGTATGTTTCATTTACTTTTTTTTGTTGTGGATTACTGTATTTTTTTTTACTTGTTGGGACCTCAGGATGAGTAACCACTGCTTAGGTATTGGCTAATGGGGATCCAAATAAATAAATAAACTTAGCTTATCGATGAAAAAAGATCATTTACAGTCAATTTTCTAAGGAATATATTTTTTTAATTAAATGTTTAAAGTTATAGCACCACGTCTTGCCCAATCTCCACCACTTTTTTTTTTAGATGTCCTCAGAGTGTTTCCATACATTTGTGTGTCATAAATGTGTTATAAATATCTCACTTAATTTTGAAGTTATAGACCAGGGGTGTACAAAGTTGGTCCTGGAGGGTCACTGTCCTGCAGAGTCTAGCTCCAAGTTGCCATAACACCCCTGTCTGAAAGTCTCTGGTATGCCTAATAAGACCCTGATTAGCTGGTAAAGGTCTGCAGGACAGTGGCCCTCCAGGAGCAGGATTGGACACCCCGTTATAGACACTTACAGTATATTATTGAGAGTATAAAAATGACTAATGGGCATCATTGATTGGATTTCACTTATCATAGTTTTGACATTTGGACATTATTGTTTAGCTATCGACCTATGTGATCAAATTTCCTGTGGTGGTTTTGTCTCGATCGGACTAGCGGTTTCAAAGATAATTGCAAAAGTTTTGTAAGTGCTAAATGACATCGTTACACAAACCATAAAGCAAAACCTGCCATGTTTGGCATCTTTGGACTCGGCAAGGATTCAGGAGTCAAAGGAGGCTACTCTGCTTTCTAATCAGGCATGATGCAAAAAGTTTCCAGCTGTGATTAATGAATAACCTGCATATTTATTGAAAAATACTGTATGTGTGTATATACTGTGAATTCAAGGTTATTGGGACACTGTACAATTGAGATGACTTGGAAAAAGTGTGTATATATATTTTTTTTTATAGCGCCTTTTATAGTCGCTTCACAAAGTAGAACAATAGTACAATCAATAGACAAAGTATATATGATAAATGTTCATTTTTTTATGTTTTAATGTTTATAGTTCTGTAATTTTTGACCAATACCATTTCACTATGGGCGGGGACAGAGAAACAGAAACCTAGTGATTTACAAAAAGTGATTACTGGAACTTTTATAGCTTTATTGTGTCACGCCTGGTTAGAACAAGACAGGGGCGGACTGGCCATCTGGCATACCGGGCGTTTTCCCGGTGGGCCGCTGGACAATGTGGGCCGGCCCGTTGCTACGTAAATATATATGAAGAATAAATTATAGTAAAACTACGTAAACCTATATCCTTCCGTCAGCCCAGACGAATGGCCCGCGCAGCCCACTTGAGGCAAAACCATAGACAGTAAAAGAAATGGACACAGCGAAAAAGAAATGGACACTTCATGGAGATAAAATTAAGCCATGTTGAAGCACTCACTTCCTGATGGCTGAGCGTACTGTACTGCGCAGCCTCAGACTGAGCTTGACGACATAGATGTGACGTGAGCAACCAGTCTGACAGAGGCAAGTCTTCTAGTAGTTGTGCAAAGTGAAATCTGAATCACGTTGTTGAAATATTTTGTCCCGTTCCTTTTGGCTCTCTATGGGCTTCTCCCCATGCCTCTTCCTTGACTTTATAGGACTTTATGCCTCCACGTCCCCCCGATTGCCTCATAGACAGTAAAAGATTGCCTGCGAGCTTCTCCTCCTGTCTATACGGTAATTTCTCTACTATGCGCCGGTTGTCGCATGGTTATGATGCAATCGTTAGCCTATTTTTACAAAAACGGCTTCTACAGGGCGATAGTGTAAGATACAAGGTAATGGAGCCTTTTATACATTGTCATGTTTCTTAAGAAATAAACAATGGTCAAATGGAGTCTTTAAACGCCTCAGATGTGAAGTTATTCGCTGTCAAAGTGACGCCAAAATTAAGTCAATGGGATGCTAACGGCAGGTGATGGCTTAGTTAGCAATGGCCGCCCATATGGAAGGTACGCTTTCCGGGTGTAGGATTACCCCCTTGGGCAAAACTCCATGCAAAACTCTAATCTATAGCCTGCTCAGTCCCAGTGTCGCTCATCAATGTCAAAATGTTTGCGATATCCAATCAAATTGAAGAAGGCGGGATTTACTAGGGATTTACCGAGCAGCGCGGGCGGCACTTGAATGCGAGCCGAGGTAAGAGCTGAATATGAGTCTATGGGCTACAGCAATATTTCCCGACTGTTAACGATTTAAAAAATTTTAAACGACGGACATTAATTTCCAGGGATGTAAACTACTGCTGACCTTTTAGAATTAATCAGATTGTAATGCCTTTTTATGTTATTCGTCACAGAATGCACAAAGAAACATTAGCGTAGGTGTCGCAGTTTTCAGCATATCAGAGGGAATGTTTGTCTTTCTGTTTCCAGGCTTTCTTCATTAATTTTACAATCATTTTCAAATTATTCATAATACTCAAAATATATTTCTGAAAGATAGGCTTACGCATACATCATGCAAAAACTGGCAACTTTCATATTCAAGTAGCCTATGGAAAGTGTCATATATGAAAATAAATATATAATTTGCTAGTTAGTTCACATGCATTATTTTACACACTGGGAATCAAAAGTTTTAAATAATTAAGACTTTTTAAAAGGTTTTTAAAAATATTGGCTGAATTTCATAAAGTGATTTACTGTTAACCCACCCTGTATGGAATGATCTCGTTCCTGTAAGACTCTCTTAGACTCACTAAATACACCTGGTCTCTGTGCGAGAGAGATAGAAAGTTTACATTACACACACTATTACTATTCACAGTTCTACTGTTCATCAACAAGCTCGTCTGAGCTGTCTGTACAGGTCAAAAGGTTGAAGATCTTCGTTCTGTTTAAGTGCTGACTTACCTGCCCGTGATGAAGAGTGTATCATGTATCTGGGTCATCAGCTGAAAGTCCAGTCTATGCTGAGATTCGTTGCCAGAGGGGCGTCCATGGAAAACCGGGTATTGTCGTGCATCTGCAGAACAAACAGATGCGCTGTTATCAGTATTGGCGTCAACAGACATCGATATTGGTATCGATTGGCTGTGGCAACTGCATGTTAAACTGCCCCGTAGAAAGACTTTGCTAAAGTAATGAATATTACACCAGCAGCTCCCGCATTGACGTCCAGCGACTGCACTGTCAGCATGCTAGGGTGAGATGGTGGTCTAGTGGGTTAAACCATGGAACTGATATGCAGAAGGTTGCTTTGTTCAATCCCAGCAGTCACCACCAGTGTGTCCTTGAGCAAGGCACTTTACTCCATGTTGCTCCAGGGGGATTGTCCCTGTAATAAGGGCACTGTAAGTCGCTTTGGATATAAGCGTCTGCCAAATGCATAAATGTAAATGTAGGGTGTTTTCTCACTGCAGAGCACAGAAGCGCTAATGCAGCGACTTTACGTATGTCATCTTCTTAAGAGGGTAGATGGCTGTATTTTCAAGTAAAGGCACTTTTATGTCCCAAAGATTTTGATATTAAAACTAATTACTACATTAAAAATTTTAGCATGCTTTAACATAATTTATTTTTTGCTACCTTTCAAATGACTTTGTTTGATTTTATTGGTTTAAATAGGTCTAGTCCCAAACCAAGACTTTCAATGTTAAACTAGGAAAATCCATTATAAACATATATATTGTTATGTTGCTGTTTTTTTAATCCAATAATGAAACAAACCATTTAAATATTTAAAATATTAGAATATTTTTAGTGTGTGCCTTTTCCAATCTAGCCCAATCTAGCTTTAATGTTGTTAAATTGTGTAAAAAAGGTGACTGTGTTTGTAATTTATTTCTGCATATTTACGATACATAAATATGAATTATTATTATTAACTAATTTTGGAAGACAAGGGAGTTTTTTTAAAAGACCACCACAAAATGCTAATAAAAAGATCATGATTTGAGATGGTAGAAATGTAATTTGTTTTTGATATTCAGAAAAATGACAAAAAACATTTTGTGTTGTATGTATATCCACTGGCTATTTCAAATGGGAAATGTGATGAACTAGTGAGAGTGTAAAAAGTGTGTTTTATGGCAGTTTGTTTTCTAAAAGCCTGCAGGGCCAAAAGTGCACTGGGCTGAAGAAAAACATTTTTTTTTTCAAAGAACTTGATAAAGATCTTATGTAGATGGAGGCAATTCACAAACAGAGTGACATTTGCCTGTTCTTACAGTGTCTGTCCACAACGTCTAAAGGGATGTTGTCCTCAGGAAAGCTCACAGCCTCCAGGTGGGAAGCCATCAGTAGTAGTAGCAGCAGCAGGTCAGTCGTCAGTTCTCGCCACCCCATTTCTGGCAAACACCTCCTGTACTGCACTTATGTGTAGATGTTACCTGCAACACACACAGACATACAGATGTCGACATCATATATCCCAGGTGCTCTTTGTGCATTTTTGTGTATGGCCTCTGTCAGGATTTGCTGCATAGATTAGAGTGCCTGGTTTTTATACGCATACAGGTTCACTCCCAACAGATCATTCAGTGTGTGTGTATTTGGCAGCCAATGCCCATAATTGAAAATCTGTCCATGAGAGGAGGGTCATAAAACAAACAGAGAGGGGATGGAACGGGAGAGCTTGAGACACCACAAAAGCAGAAATGAACACACTTTACAATACACAGTTTCACACTAGATTTTAGGATATAATTTGTGTACTATTAAGTGTGTGTGTGCATGTGTGTTTATATTGAATACTTTGGTGGGAGTGTGTTTGCTGCACCTGGCACATAAGTCTTCAAAAGGACATTCAAAAAGGAAGATTTTCAAAGGTCTGCATGCTGTGGTTGGGGTTGTGTCCTGGAGAGACAAATATTTATAAAGCTACAAATTATTCATGCCAGCAAAGCCCAAACTGTCAGGGTTTCTGAAACTGAGGACCCAGATGCAGAGTGAACAACGAAGACTTTATTAATAAGACACTAGACAGGGCACAACAAGGAAGTGACAAGGTGTGAATTCAAACAGCAGGGCAGGGGACAGACACCACAAACAAGAGCAAAAATAAAAACTAAGAATTGAGAAAAATGCAAACTCAGTAACAGAAACCTAAAAGAAAACAAAAGAGAGATAAATATATAATGCAAAATAAACTATAACAAACAAGAGGAGCTAAATGAATACTAGAAATACAAGACTGGAACTAGAAACAAAGAAAAAAAACTCCAACCTAGCAGGAAACTAGAGAGAAACAAAACCAAAACTAGAGAAAACCAAAAAATAAGGCTAGGGAAAATAAAGCTAAGAACTATAATTTGGCAAGATCAACAGCAATAACAAGGACATGAGGGGAAAGTAGCACAATATAAAGGGACCAGAGCACATGAGGATCAGGTGAGCACAATTAGTGAAATGAGGACTAGACAAGGACTAAACAAGGGGGCGTGGTAAAGGGAAACAAGGAGGTGGGACAAGAGGAACACACAAACAAAGACACAGCCATGTGCTCAAGCACAAGACAAACAAAGAAACACTTAACAAGGACAAAACACACAAGACTGTCAGGGCAGGATCCTGACACAAACGGATATAAACAATTTACATGGAGACAACAAGCAGCTTGGCAGAACGAGAGAGAGTGAGTGAGTCAGGCCCTAACCACTTCCTGAGAGCGTCTCACCACATGCTTGCATTTAGTATTGACATTTTTGCAATTAGCGCACCTGCATACCTGCTCCCTCACTGTAATATGCAAATGCTGCCTGTACCACCCTGCTGTTATTGATTAGCTGTTGATTGACCAGTTCTCAATTGATCAGCTGAACGGGACGTGCCCTGAGGAAATTCTCCAACTGAAATACAATTCAGTCCTGCGAGGAAGGGAGTTTCTCTGCTCATCTGTTGCCATAATGGATCTTCATTTCTACAGGCTGACTGCAAGAGATTCTGGGCTATCGGGTTTTGATCAGATCAATAGAAATGACTCTTTCTCTGGACATTTTTAGATAAGATGAGAAGAGAGAAAATGTTTATATGAGAAGATGAAGGGATGAGAAGGGACGGAGAGACACCAGACGAGATGATACAAGACAGGGTGAGAATTTAAGCAAGGAGAGGAGATGAGACAAGGACAAGATATTAGATGAGAAAAGATCATATGAGACAATAAAAGAAAAGATGAGGAGAAAAGGGGCAAGATGAGAAAAAAATAGACAAGAGGAGTTGAGACATGCAGAAGAGACGAGAAGAGAAGAAAAAGAGAGATACGAATAATTTGAGACAAAATGAAACAAGAATTGAAGCATGGAGAGGACATGAGACAGGGATGACAGACCAGATGAAAACAGAAAAGAAGAAAAGAAAAGATGAGGTGAGAAAATGTGAGAGGTCAGTATGAGAAAAAGGAGGCAGTAGGACAATAAGACAAAAATAGAACAGATAAAAGAAGGAGGACACATCAGAGACCAACATGAGACAATTTGAGACAAGAAAAGCACATGAGATGAGAAGAGATAAAAAGGATGGACAAGATAGGAATAGACAAAACAAGGTACAATTTTAAGAAAGGAGAGCCACGAAAGAAGAAGATGAGACAAGAATGAGAGGCAAGATGAGAATAGAACATAGGCGACACCAGAAGAGGATAGACAAGATAAAAAGAAAAGAGATGAGGCAAAATTTGAAGAAAAGAGAGGTAAGGAGAGAACATGAGACAGGGATGAGACACTAGATGCAAATAGAAAAGATAATACAAGAAATGAGACAAGATGAGAAAAGGACGACAAGAAACAGATAAGATGAGGACACACCAGGTGACATGAGACAAGCATGAGAGACGAGATGAGACAAGAAGAGATGAAAAGGACAGACGAGAGGAGACCAGAAGATAGAGAAAGACAAAGTAAGAAGAAAAGAGACAAGATGAGGTGAGAATTGAAGCAGGAGAGGCTAGAGATGAGAGAAAGAGAAAAAGTGAGACAATATGGAGAAGGACACACAGAAATAAAACAGACGAGACTAGGACACACCTGATGAGATCAGACAGACGCGATGCGAACTGATGAGATAAGACGAGAAGGATCAAGACGAGACAAGGTGAGAAGAGGAGAGACCAGAAGATGGACAAGAATAAAGATTACCTTTTCTTTGCCCATGTGGTGCTTGAGCGATTAAAAGCTTTAATGCTTGGACACTTAGTTGAAGTCAAAGGTCAAGGGGTCAAAAAATGTGTCTATCATAACAGAGCTCCAAATTATTTTTTTTCCCAAGCGCATCTTTGATCCGTGCAGAAGTGCACACATCAGCAGAACAGGGCTCTCGGAGGGGCCGGGAAACACTGTATGGATTAAGCGGTGTGTACAAGAGGAGCCCCAGTTTAATACAGCACTGAGAGTCTAATCACAGCTTCACAGCGCCGTATCATTTTCCTTCGCTTGGATATTACTTCACAAACTAAAGAGGGATATTTCCAGCACCCTGGAACATATTCATTGTCAATGACAGAAATTCCTCACAAGCTCTAATCATTATTCATAGAAACACCACAGGGAGTTACAGAGACGTGTTACAATCCCACAACAATTTCAATGTACGAAAAAAAAACAAAAAAAACAGGCTTGGGCAAAGTGAAACGTCTCTGTTATGTATGTAACCCTCGTTCCCTGAAGGAGGGAACGGAGACGTATGTCGGAACTGACCGACGAATTGGGATCTGTTTTCAGAGACCAATCTACTTTGAGTGTGTAGAAACGAGCCAATAAACATTGGAACTGACCGACGAATTGGGATCCCTACCAACACGCCAGGGATGCTGGCCCTTCCAGCGCCCTGCCTGAGCTCGCTGGACCACTCCTATGTTGGAGTGGGAGTCAGGGCTCCCGGCAGGGAAGGACAGTCACTGCTGTTCCTGCAAGACCCACTCTGTGCGTGACTATTGGATAATGCTGGGAAAGCGTGCCATCTCGGGAGATGGTACGCTGTGGAGCCACATCCTTCAATGGAAGGAGAGGTGGAAATACGCATTAAGGACTAACCTATCAGGGTAGTACGACATATGGAAGTCTCTGGGGTGGATCCAACCTGGTCCCAGGGGGGAAAGAACACACCCAGAGACGACAGAGTGGGCTCTGTCCAGGGAAAGACACGGGACTAGCCCATTGGGGTAGCAGGTACCGTGGAGAATACACATATGGGGTAGCCATTAGGCGACCACAACATATGGAACCCAGCCTACACACACGTTCCACAAGCATACGAGTGCAGGCCTGGCGTCAGACGGCCGCAACGTCTGACACCGAAGGGGTGACGGAGGGGCTCACAGGGTTAGCCGTTTCCGGGGAACTCAACTGTAGAAAATAGATGCACGTATCCGGCCCAAAGGGTGGGAGTGGCGTTGCAAGCCGGCACTAGTACGGGTACTTAGCGCTACTGGCCACAGGGGGCGAGGATGCGGGAAGATACCGGCTCTACACGGAGGCTATAAAATCTAGCAAACGTGTTAGGTATCGCCCAGCCCGCAGCTCTACATATATCTGTCAGCCAGGTGCCTTGAGCCAGCGCCCAGGATGAAGCTACACTCCTCGTGGAGTGCGCTCGCACCCCGAACAGGCAAGGCACGTCTTGCGACTGGTAAGCCAAGACGATGGCATCCACTATCCAGTGGGCCAACCTCTGCTTGGAGACAGCCTTTCCCTTCTGCTGGCCTCCGTAACAGACGAAAAGCTGCTGTGAGGTTCTGAAGCTCTGAGTCCGGTCAACGTAAGCGCGAAGAGCGTGGACGGGACATAACAAAGCTAGGGCTGGGTCTGCCTCCTCCGAAGGCAGCGCTTGCAGGTTCACCACCTGGTCCCAAAAGGGAGTGGTGGGAACCTTGGGCACGTATCCAGGCCAGGGTCTCAGGACAACGTGAGAGTGGGCCGGCCCGAATTCTAGGCACGATTCGTCAACCGAAAGTGCATGCAGGTCCCCTACCCTCTTGATTGAGGCCAATGCCGTCAGGAGAACTGTCTTCATGGACAGGATTTTTAGCTCAACAGACTGCAAAGGCTCAAATGGAGGCCACTTAAGTGCTCTAAGCACCAGGGCTAAGTTCCAAGAGGGTAACGAGGTTCAACGAGGAGGATTCAGTCTCCTCGCACCTCTGAGGAACCCAATGATTAAGTCGTACTTACCTAAGGATTTACCGTCTACTGCATCGTGATACGCCGCTATTGCCGCAACGTACACTTTGAGGGTGGAGGGAGACAGCCTTCGCTCCAGCCCATCCTGCAGGAAGGAAAGCACAACATTAATCGAACACTTCCGGGGGTCTTCCCGGCGGGAAGAACACCACTCAATGAACAGGTTCCACTTCAGAGAGTAGAGGCGCCTCGTAGAGGGGGCTCTAGCTGAAGCGTTGGTGTCTACCACTGCTTGTGGCAGGCCACCTAGAACCTCCGCGTCCCGTCCAGGGACCAGACATGGAGATTCCAGAGGTCTGGACGCGGGTGCCAAAGAGTGCCCCGCACCTGAGAAAGCAGGTCCTTCCTCAGGGGGATGGGCCAGGGAGGGGCTGTCGTGAGGAGAGTGAGTTCGGGGAACCAGGTCCGGTTGGGCCAGTAGGGCGCAACTAACAAGACCTGCTCCTCGTCCTCTCTGACCTTGCACAGTGTCTGTGCGAGAAGGCTCACTGGGGGAAACACATACTTGCCTAGGTCCCGGGGCCAGCTGTGTGCCAGTGCATCTGTGCCTAGGGTACCCCCTGTCAGGGAATAGTACCACTGGCAATGGGTCGACTCCGGAGAAGCGAACAGGTCTATCTGTGCAACTCCGAAGTGGTCCCATATCAGCTGGACACTCCGGGGGTGGAGTCGCCATTCGCCCGGAGTTACTGACTGACGAGAGAGCTCGTCGACTGGTTCAGCGCACCTGGGATGTGAATGGCACGAAGTTACCTCACAAACTTCTGACTCCACAGGAGGAGATGGCGGGCGAGCCAGAGCATGCAACGGGAGCGTAGACCACCCTGTTGGTTGATGTACACAACGGCCGCAGTGCTGTCCGAACAGACCAGTACGGGCTTGTCCCGGAGCAGTTTCTTGAACTGTAACTCTTGTAACTCTAGGCAATTGATATGCCAACGCAGTTGTGGCCCCGTCCACAGACCCGAAACTGTGTGCCCGTTGTACGTGGCCCCCCAGCCCGTGGATGAGGCATCCGTGAAGACCACAGCATGCCTGGACACCTGTTCTAAGGACACTTTGGCCCGGAGAAACGAGGGATCTAACCACGGGTTGAAGGTTTGGCGACAGGAAGGAGTAACTGAGACCCGGTACTGACCGCGCTGCCACGCCCATCTCGGGACTCGGTCGTGCAACCAGCGTTGAAGCGGTCTCATATGAAGCAATCCGAGCGGCGCCCTATGCCCCAGGAGCCTCTGAAAGAATTTCAGTGGGACCGCTGTCCTGCCTTTGAATGTATTCAAGCAGTTCAACACTGACCGGACGCGTTCTGGAGTGAGGCACGCCGTCCGGCTGACCGAATCCAACTCCATACCGAGATAAGAGATCCTCTGCGCGGGGCAGAGTTTGCTCTTCTCTCGGTTGACCCGAAGTCCCAACAGGCTGAGGTGAATGAGCACCATGTCCCTGTGTTCGCACAACTGATCCCGAGACTGAGCCAGTATGAGCCAGTCGTCGAGATAGTTGAGTAACCGAACGCCGCGTTCTCTGAGCGGAACAATGGCTGCCTCGACGACTTTCGTGAAGAAGCAAGGCGACAGGGACAGCCCGAAGGGCAAGACTTTGTACTGATATGCCCTCCCCTCGAACGCAAAGCGTAGGAACGGTCTGTGTCGAGGAAGGATAGAGACATGAAAGTACGTGTCCTTCAGGTCGATCGCTGCGAACCAATCTTGGGGACGGATGCATTGGAAAATGCGTTTCTGCATTAACATTTTGAACGGGAGCTTGTGCAGGGCCCAAATCAGAATGCGCAGGTCCAAGATTGGCCTTAACCCACCCCCTTTCTTGGGTACAATGAAGTAGGGGCTGTAGAACCCCGACCTCATATCGGCAGGAGGAACCGGCTTGATCGCGCCCTTCGCCAGAAGGACATCGATCTCGGACTGCAAGACATGGGCATCGCTGCTCCGCACGGAGGTGAAGAGGATGCCCTTGTACTTTGGAGGCCGCCGTGCGAATTGAATTGCATAGCCGAGTCTGATGGTACGGATGAGCCAGCGTGACGGCCTGGTGAGACCTAGCCAGGCCCCCAGAGACCGAGCAAGTGGGACCAACGGCACCACAGACGTAACCGGGGTGAGGCAGCGAAGTGGAGTACTCAGACCCGACTCGGGAGGCCCGGAGGCGGCCTGGAGTGTTGTCTGAGTACTCCAGGTGGGGCAGAGTGTGGGTGAGAAGGCCCGGGGGCATCCTCGGTGCCCATACTGCTGCCCCCTGGCGAGGGGTGAGAGGGGAGGAAAGGAGTGGCAAGGCCCGGGGGCGTCGCACACTGCCAACCTGTCTCTCTTGGGGCTCAGGGAGGGAGGAAACTGCTCTTTTATTGAGAATGTGGGTACCGCTGGACCCCGCAGGGTGCCAGTCTTGTAGACATTCTTCCCCCGGTCCTCCTCCGGGGGGAGGAGGGGTGCGGACACCACCTCCCCTGGAGCAGGCGGCAACGAGCAGTCGGAAATGCTGCGGCCGGCAACTGGGTGGAGGCAGCAGCGGGTCGCCGGGGCAGGATGTTCTTGATGGCCTCTGTCTGCTTCTGGGCCACTGAGAACTGCTGGGCGAAGTTCTCGATGGCATCGCCGAAGAGGCCGGCCTGGCAGACAGGGGCGTTGAGGAACCGCACTTTGTCGGCCTCACGCATATCCTCCAGTTTCAGCCACAGGTGGCGTTCCTGGACCACAAGTGTGGACATCGCCCGACCCAGGGTGCGTGGGACGACTTTCGTCGTCCCTGGGTCGGAACTACCCTCGTGCAATTCCTTGAGCGCCTTGGCCTAGTAGACCTGCAGGAGCGCCATGGTATGCAAAGATGACACAGCTTCTCTGCAGGCTGTGTAGGCTCTGCCCGTTAGACCGGACGAGAACCTATACGCCCGGGAGGGGAGATGCGGGTGACCTCGCCAGTCGGAAGCGGTCTTAGGACACAGTTGCATCGCTACCGACCGCTCCACTGGGGGGACAACCACGCAACCCTTAGCCACGCCATCATCGAGGGTAGTGAGGACGGAGGAGTCAGTCGATCGTGCACGAGCGCTGTAGGGCGCCGTCCACGATTTCGTGAGCTCCTGATGCACTTCCGGAAAGAAAGGTACTGCGGTGGGGAGCTGAGAACCAGCACGGTCCGTCCCGAGATACCAATCGTCCAGCCGCGAGGGTTCGGGACACGGTGGAGGGTTCCACTCGAGCCCGACGCTCGTGGCGGCCCGGGAAAGCATAGCCGTGAGCTCTGGATCAGACTCGGACAATGCTACCACACCCGAAGGGGGCAGCGCAGCTGAATCCTCATCTCCAGAGTCCATTAGCTCCTCCCCCGATGCAGCAATCGATAACACATTTTCAGTCGGAGCCCCGAAAGTAACGGCTAGCCCCCCATGGGAAGGACCAGCGCGCTCTTCCAGAAGCTCTACCGACGCAGCGGAGGGGGAAGGGGCCCGAGGAGCCTGGTGACCCGGCGGGGGTGCCCTCACTGGAAGACCCTCAAAGACCCTGAGGGTCTCCACCAAAGGCATCAAAGTAGCAGCCCTCTGCTTTGCAGCGGGAGGACCACTAGATCGGGGGATGTGCAATGGGACTCCACCCCTTTTGAGGTATTGGAGCCTAGACCTTAAGACTGCGATGGTCGTGTTCGCGCAGTGCAAACATGAGTCATCCACGAAAGCCGCCTCAGCGTGCTGAACATGTGAGACAGCGATCGTGCCCGTCAACTGGAGATAGATACCGACGGGATCCAGAAACACACGGTTTGAATGACATCTTGAAAAAGACGCAAGGTCAAACCGTGTTGCTCTTTTAGAAGAGGAAACCGCTCCGATCAGTGCCGAGGCACACAGGGGAAATGGCCGCGGCTCACAGCCGTTCAAAGGTACAAGCCCGCTGTGAGCACTCAAAGGAAAAACGCCCAGCAAGCTGTGACAACAGCTGTTTGTTCTTTTCTCTGCACGCAACCACCGCTGCAAGGCACCGTCACACCGACACTGAACACCGGAAAGCAGGTAGGACCTCTCTGACTTGTTTTGCAAAAACACTCTTCGTAGGAACATACAGAAACGTAATGCTCGGCTCCGAAGTTGAAAGCAATATGCGGATCTTCCACTTCCGTATTTATACCCACAACGCGGAGCGGTATGATTTTTTTTGAATAATCATATATTTTGCTTTGTGTCCAGCAAAAAAAAAAAAAAAAAAGTTTAATTAATAAATCAATAATCAAGTCAGGTGATGTATATTTCTTTTGTATTGTATCTAATTAACTGGAATATGCAAAAATATTGGTAACACTTCACAATAAGTGTATTTACTTATTTGCTTAATTCATTTATTAACATTAAAAATGAGCAATACATTTGTTAAAATGTTTATTAATCTTTGATAACGTTAGGTAATAGAAATACAATGTTCATTGTTAGTTCAGGTTAGCTCAGGTCCATTAAATAATTTGAACATTTACAACTTAATTATTATAGTGTATTAGTACATGTTTAAATTGACATTAACTAAGATTAGCACATGATTAGCACATGCTTTGGAAGTATTTTTCATTTTCATTCACTGATTTAGTTAGGCTAACTAATGTTAACAAATGGAAATCAAAATATTTATATATTTTACAAGAATCCCCAGCAAAAAACAGCTACATTGTGATATAATATACTTAACTAAATGTATTGTGATAAGATATTGCTCATAACGCCCCCCTCAAACTTTAAAATGATCTTGAAAAACGGGCCCTCGGATCTGCTTTCACAACGCAACTGTTCGATAGTAGTACTGGAACGGTTGGACTGTATTAGGTGATGGCTTAAATCTAGCTTCCTCAGTGGTGTGACACACTGGATTTGATCAGTTCCAAGCAAACAAGGTTTAATTGTTGGCAGTATTTAGCTGTACACAACACAGCAGTACACAGTATCATATGAATAGATGCGCGTGTGTGTGTGAGTGTGTGTTCGACAAAGAGAAAGGAATTATTATTATTGCTCAAACATTTCTCAATACACTGTTTCCAACATAAATCTCTCAAGTAACAAAATTATCAAGTTATTAGAACAAAATAAAGGAATCCATATCCAAGCAATGAAATTCTAAACCAATACTGCCACTTAGTGGTCAGAAACAGAAGCTTCATCATGCCAAAGAGGATGCTTACAGAAGTGGGGATAAAGTTTTGTATAACCAGGCCAGAAACAGACTGACAAAGGAGATCAGAGTTGCTAAAAGAAACTACTCTAAAAAGCTGAGAAACCAGTTTTCTTCCAACGACTCAGCTTCAGTTTGGACAGGCTTGAAGAATATCACCAATTACAAGTCACCATCCCCCCGATCTGCTGAGAATCAACAACTGGCCGATGAGCTGAATGCTTTTTACTGCAGATTTGAAAAGCCCAAACTCACACCACACACCCTCTTTGATCTGCAATTTACACGTCCCCCATCACCTCCTGCTCCCCCTCTCCTCCCCCTCCTGTCATCCAACCCGAGCTTAAGGTCTGTGTGGAGGATGTGTGCCGAGTCTTCAAAAAACAGAAGACTAGGAAAGCTTCAGGCCCAGACGGCATCTCATCTGCTTGTTTGAAAGCCTGCGCTGACCAACTGGCCCCAGTCTTCACGCAGATCTTGAACAGATCATTGGAGCAGTGTGAAGTTCCCTGCTGCTTCAAATGGTCCACTATCATTCCCGTCCCCAAAAAACCCAAAATCACTGGACTTAATGACTACAGACCTGTCGCTCTCACGCCTGTGATCATGAAATCGTTTGAAAGACTGGTTCTGGCCCACCTGAAGGACATCACTGGACCCTTGCTGGATCCACTTCAATTTGCCTACAGAGCAAACAGGTCTGTGGATGATGCAGTCAACAGCATTATATCCTGCAACATCTCGACAGACCTGGGACTTATGCAAGGATCTTATTCGTGAACTTCAGTTCGGCCTTCAATACCATCATGCCTGATCTTCTCTCAGCTAAACTGACCCAGCTCTCCATGCCATCCTCAATCTGTCAGTGGATCTCCAGCTTCCTGACAGACCGGCATCACAGCACTGGCGCCCCCCAGGGGTGTGTTCTCTCCCCACTGCTCTTCTCCCTGTACTGACTGCACTTGTAAAGACCCCTCTTTGAAGCTCCTGATATTTGTAGACGACACCACTGTCATCAGCCTCATCCAAAATGGTGACGAGTCTGCTTACAGACTGGAGGTTGAACAGCTGGCTGTCTGGTGCATTTATAACAACCTTGAGCTCAACACGCTCAAAACGGTGGAGATGATAGTGGACTTCAGGAGGAACAGCCCAGCTCTCCCCCCACTCACCATCATGAACAGCACTGTGGAAGCAGTGGAGTCATTCAAGTTCCTGGGCACTACCATCTCTCAGGACCTGAAGTGGGACAATCACATTGACTCCATTGTGAAAAAGGCCCAGCAGAGACTGTACTTCCTTCGTCAGCTTAGGAAGTTTAACCTCCCACAGGAGCTGCTGACTCAGTTCTACTCAGCTGTCATTGAGTCTGTCTTATGCACTTCCATCACTGTCTGGTTTGGTTCAGCTACCAAATCTGACATCAGAAGACTACAACGCACAAACTGGACTGCGGAGAGGATTATTGGTGCTCCCCTGCCAACCCTCCAGGACCTGTACTCTTCCAGAGTGAGGAAGAGAGCAGGTAAAATCATCACAGACTCCACTCATCCTGGACACCTCCTGTTTGAACTGTTACCATCAGGACGGCGACTCCGATCACTGGCCACTAGAGCATCTAGGCATAGGAACAGTTTCTTCCCACAGGCCATTTCCCTCTTGAACAGTTATATAATATGCAAGGAGGTCAGCCACAAAAGTAACCCTATCCATGCCTTTTCAACATTAATTTTTCACTGCGCATCTTTAGTAATTCCTGACAGTAGTTTTTTTAACACCAAAAGAGGGTTTGCGGTGGTGCAAGCTGTTAGTAAATCTGGCTCTATTTCTCAAAATCTTGAATGTACAATCACTGAGTGCAATAATGAAGAAATCTTTTTTTCTTTTTCTTTTCACACAACATAAAATGAAATATAAAGAACAATCCTGTCCAGTACCTTCAAGCATCACACTGCGAGCTACTAAACTGTATTGTCTTTCTCAAATTCATTTTTAAAACCACAAACGATCTCTGAAATAATGCAAATGCCACATTTATTTGACTAAATATCCTTACATTAAAAATTCCGGTTGTTTTAATTCACAAACTGTAGATTACTTACGGTTCTATTTCAGCTTTTTTCAGTGCTGATGTCTTTATCTTGTCATTTTTTTTAAATTGAGCTCCTTTAGCATTGCACCTTATCAAATACAGTGAGCAGCCCACAGCAAAACAGTTCAAAGTACAAAGTTTATTTGTAACATGATCAATATGGCACAGATGTTTTTAAAGTGCACACTTTTACTTGATTTGCTAGTGATATCAATTCTACACTCTAAAAAAAAAGGTTCTATATGGCACCAAAAATGGTTCTTGGCTCGTAATCATAGGGGTTCTTCAGAGGTGCTATATAGCACCTTAGTCAAAGAACCTCTGAAGAACCGCTGAAGAACCACTGAAGCACCAAAATGGTGCTATATAGCACTAAAAAAGGTTCCCCTATGATTACGAGCCAAGTACTACTGATTTAAGAGCACTTTGTTGGTGACCATTTAACTGCTGTGCTATCAGTATCTGGACTGTGAACTTGAGAGAGAGCAATGAGGCAAAGAGAGTTCACATGAGTTTATGAGAGATCACTCAAGGGAGTGCATAATCTCAAAAGGAATTCAATCTGTTGAATTTTGTGAACAAAGACAGAATGCCACATGCACAGGCAATTGTCTTAATAAGTTGGTATTTACAACTCCAGCCTATTGCTTTTTTCACATTATTACAGACAGACATGGTTGTGTAGTGGCTTGAGGTGCTATTTTACCAAGTACAAAGGTAGTTTGTAGGACTCTACAAAGTTGAACAGCACCTTTGTGTCTCATTACAAACTCAATCCAGAGGAGGAAACTGATTAAAGATTAACTGGCTTGTCTCTGTGCAGATGAGAGTCACTGCATACTCAGTCTGTACAAGCCAATTCAAGCCGAAAATCTAAGCCGAAAAAAATAAAATAAAAAACATAACACCTGCTAACGCTGCAGTACACATGGAAGGAGACAATTTTTTAATGGATGTTAGTGGAGGACAGGCTTCACTATGCTGCATTGACTGCTTTTGTGAGGAAATAGCTTGTAATTTAATTAATCGACAGCCTATTGGCTAATCTTCAACTTGTTTTCTCTTAAACATTCATTTTGGATTGATCTTCTTTTAGAGTTTACGCTGGAAAAAAAAAGAGAAGTCACGGGCTAATTGCGTGACAGTTCTGATTCCGTTTACGGCACTTCTCATTCATTTCTATGGTATCCGCAAACAATGATCGACTGTTCCACAACTCTGAATGAAATTCAATCATGTCAAGGCTGTGATTGGTTATCAAAGCACACGTGATCCAAGTGAGCCATTACGCTTTCTCCAATGGTAGAGCCACAGACCCTCATATCTCCCCACAGCGGGAGGTGTATACTGTCCCAGAGATTTCAACAGTGTACACCTACCGCTGTCTACGTAGGACACACAACATCATGCGAGACAGGTTCCATCCAGCAAACATCTTGTTCCCTCTGCTACGATCAGGGAGGAGGTACAGGTCTCTTCAAGCCTGGATCACCAGAATGGCTAACAGCCTTTACCCCCAGGCAGTCAGACTGCTGAATGAACACTGTTCCCCTCTCCCCCCTCCACTAACTTAATCCATTTAGTATGCACACTATCCACCAATTGCAATACCTGAGTACTGGACTTTGCATCGCTGCAGTATACATATTCACACACACTTTTTCCTCATATTCCCCACTCTCGGTCTACTGTATGTCAATTTTCCTGTTATGTTATGACACGTGTTACTGTTGATCTCTTGCACTTTATGAAAATAAATTATATTATATTATTATTATTATTATTATTATTATTATTATTATTATTATTATTATTATTATTATTATAAGACCATCTCTGGTAGCATGGCTCATTGATTACTTCCTGTATGGTCGTGTGCAATGTGTAATGATGGGGAGTATCTTGGCTTCTCCCTTGTAGTCAAAGAAGATCAATCCAAACCACTGGAATACTGTATTACAAAGGATTTGAACCCCATTTGTTATGCCATGTGTTATAAAAACTTTGTTCTGTGGCATCCAGTCAACCAATAATGTGTTGTTCCCCAAAGTATAGTTTCTTTTCAGTGTATCTCCAAATAAACATTTAATGAAGCCGGGCAAAAGCAGCAGCTATTTCTTCTGTTACATCAGTAGGACCCTGCCCCTAAAGACATGATAATGACACTGTTGTCTCCAGAACTTTGCATGAAGCCTCCAGATCATGTGGAAGGGCCTTTAATGGTTTGCATTGGAAGCCATCAATGTAGATAATATGTCATTTTTGGACATGGGAATTTAAAAACCAAATCAACCCTTGGAGAAGTTCATGAAAATGTACATGTGGATGGAAATATTTATCACAAAGTACTTGGCACTGTGGCAAATTAAAATGTCTACACTCAGCTGTTGTTCTGAGCTTGTAGTAATAAAAGTAGTAGTTCTTTCTATCTGTCTGTTCTAGCTGTTATGGCTAACAGCACAAATTCAGAGTCAGTGCTGCTCACATTATTGGTACAATACGTTTTGCTGATTATAACAACAGAAATGCAGAGCATTATACAGTATTTTAAGTAGCACTGCCTTGCGTCGACTACATACTGTATTTTGTTAAGAAACACAATGGAACAAGACCACCTGGCAGTGATGTCCAATGGGAAGGAGAATTTAGCTTCTGCTGACCATGAGAAAGTGATTGAGAGATTTACCCAAATTAAATAATGAATATAAAGGGTTATACTACAACCATCAAAGAAACAGGGAACCAGATTTAGCCAGAAACAAGATGTCTGTGCAATGCAGTGGTCCCGAGTCCAGTGACCCAAGTCCAATAGACCAGTTGTCCCAAGCCCAGTGGTCTGGGTGATCCTAAGTCTGGTGATTCCTGTCACTATCATGGAGGCCGCTCCTCGCTTCCTCATCTCAGCCTGGAAGGCCATCATGGCCATAGAGTCCCTCTGCTTTGTCACGGCCAGTAGTCCTAGGCTGCATTTTTTATGCCCTTTCATCGCTAACTTCCCTGTCTCATTTACTCGGATGTATGTCACTGATGACGTTGCATGAGTGCCCTCTTCTGGCAGAACCCTTGAAATATTTTTAAATGCATCAACCTAAGCCCTTGATCATTTGGAATCTGCTATGGAGTTGATTTATTATTTACAGTTTTTTTCCTCGTGAATTTGATTTATGTTCGATTCTATACGCCTGTATGTGTGCTAGGGCTGTTAAAAAAATTTAATATAAACAAATATTAAATATGAATATATTCATATATTTGTATTAAATATAAAAAAAATACACAAACAAAAATAGCAATACAATAAACTATAACTGTTAAAAAACAGTCAGCTTACAACAAGTATTAAACGTGGTTAAATGTAAAAATAACACCAATATCATACACTAGAGTTGTGTGAGGTGGGGGTAAATTAAGTAAGATTTGCTGTGACATCACAATAATGGTGCAGTGTGGTCTATGGGTCTGCCTGTTGAGTAGACTCGCTCCCTTGGTCAAAATCTAGATATTTTACTTTATAAAGTTTTAAATATGGATATTTTTCTTACACAAATGCATTGCTTCGCTTCAGAAGGCCTTGTCAACCCCCCATAGCCGTATGGAGCAGTTATATGATGGATAGATGCACTTTTATGGACTTCAAAAACTGTGCAACAATTCTGCCATTATAATGCCTGGATGAACCAGGACATTTTTAATATAACTCTCATTTTATTCGTCTGAAAGAAGAATGTCATATACACCTGACTTGAGGGTAAGTAAATCATGGGCTAATTTTCATTTTTGGGTGAACTAACCCTTTACTAACATTTTCAGTTGCAGCACCCCCCTATTGGTACAATTTGAATGCCACTTGGTGTGCGTCTTCAAAATGCTTTGGGGTCTAAAGCCCGGGACACACTGCACGATTTTCGGCTGTCCCAGACTGTGATCGTGGCTCCTAATCTTTGCTCCTATGTCGTACAATGAGAAAGGTTTAAAGACGGCCGTTGTCACGGTCTTGAGACCAAAGATAGCCTATGACAGTGTCAGAAATTCAGCATGATCACCGCACAGTGTGTTTGCTGCTACGACCTATGTCTACTGACCAGCCAATAAAAATGAGACATGAAATCAACCCGACATGGCGCTAAAACTTATAACTGCTTACTGATGACGTTTTATTCTTCTATAGAAATGTTCATCATAGCCTACGAGTCAAAAGGTGTCATAATCGTACAGTCACTTGTTGTGGTTTCATGTTTTATAGACCCGATATCGTTTCTTATTCAAATGTGGTGAAAAAAACAAAAAAGCACAGCACCCCCAACCTAAAGATCATCTTCCCACGCCCCTGACGTAGCCTAGTATGTTTTTTCTGTCTGCGATTTCTTTCACATGATGTGGTGTTCATCTGCACAGTCAATAATAACCTAACCCTCTATGGTACGGCAACATAGTCTATTTTATTTTTAAAATAATGAAACACCAATTTATTGTTCAAACCTATCTCAGGGAAGAAGAACTCAAATACTAATCAATGAAAGTGCAAAAAATTGGTCACATCACCCATAGGGGTCCATTTTGTGTCCTGTTTCAGCACATGTGCACAGGTCACATGGCTCCATATTTTCTCCAATGAAAAGTGCATTTTTCACTAATTTACGTCCAGTTAATCACCCACAACAAATATGAGTCACCTTCACTGGTAAGTAAAGAAGTATTTTCAAGAACTTTACATTATATATCATCAAATGTTTTATAGTAAATAACAAAAAACTGTGTGTTGCCTCATGGCAACATAGTACCATAAAGGAATCGCATAAGGCCATGCCAGACACTTTGTATACAAATATAGTATATTTGTAAGGAAAAGAGTTAGAACTCTCAAAATATTTTTGCATGCTTTTGTAATGCACATATAAGAATAGTAATTCACATACTATAACTGCACATATTATGATCTGCACATTTTCTATAGCACTTAAAAAAAGGTATAAAACACAACTGGAAGTTGATGAGGGTGAGGATGAGGTGTCATGTGATGAGGAAGATGAGGGTCATAGTGACAATCAGGCAGGGTGAGATTGAAGATGGAGATGAGGATGAAGATGGATATGATAACTTGATGTGATAGTTTGGTAATACTTGTGTTCCACGATGGTACAATGTTGCCTGAGAGCAACAGCTGAATTTGAAATGTGTTTTTTTATTAAATATGACAGTTGTACTACATTATAAACTGGATAAATGTGTTTGTTCAGGTGTCTGGTTAAAGAAATGGATGTTTTCAATAAATATATTTCTTTTTTCTACATGAAAATATCAAATGTTTCAATTTGTCCGTTGGGGTACAATGTTGCCTTGAGGCAACAAACTAAAATAAATAAATAAAAAAAATATGAAAGTTTGTATTGCTATTGTAGTGTCCTATTTTAAGCAGAAAAAACACAACAAATAATTTTTTCCTCATTGAAATCATATAGCGTACCATAAGAGATTGCCGTTTACTAGACTCAAGACTAGCGTGACTCTGAACAGTGAGGTTTTCTTGCTTATGCTATTAACGGACCATTCTTGTGGATGTCTCGCTCAGGACCGCGCTGTCTGTGGAGGCCTGACTAACCGCTCCAACTTCTAGTGGAACTGGTGGCTCACATCAGATTCTGGAAACTCCATGACTACAATAAACTCCATGAAACAGTAATAATACCCCCCCAACTCACGAAATCACTTACGCTCTTGAGTAAGTACTTATTCTGAATTAATAACTATTTCATGGCCGCTAAAATAAGTATGTCCTGTAATTTATGTCCTGTAGAGATAGCTTTCTTTCGCGTTCCTGTTCAGTTCAGTGGTAGAGTGGCCACACACACCTCCACATCCATCATGTGTCTGTCTCCCTCTGGTGGTGCTATATTTTCCTGGTGGTATTATTGGGTATTCTTGGCCATGTTGGTCATGTTAGGGCATGTTCCAGCTCTTATATTTTTTTGGTCAGTCTTACCTTTGAGAGTCCTTATGCCGTGCCTTTGCCCTACATCTCATCTTTGGGCTTTAACTCTGGATGCATATTGACACTTTCTAGTTTAGAGATGACTGAAGACAACTGCAGGGTGAGTGTATTCCTGTTTTCACATTGCACGTGTTGCTTTTGTTTATTTCTTGATTAGTTGGTTTGTATGGACCATAATAAGGATTGTATGAATGCATTGGGTGAAGTCTATGGCCCTTTATATATCTTCACCAAAGTAGGTGGAGTCCTCTTTTTGTATGGGACCTAATCCATAAGGGAGTGTGGGGTTAGTAGTCACAAGGGCTATATAATGTTTTGAATAAAAAAAATCCAATTCATTCTTCTTTCTAACAATGCTATATTGCTATATATATAATATATATTTGTCAAACCAAAATTTATTCAGACACCTTCAACCTTTTCTCACATTAACAGTTTATTCGCTATAGTTTAGAAAATGGTAGTAAAATATGACAAGAACTGTGACACAAAATATATGACATGATTGCTATGACAATTTTTTTTAATACTTTTAACAATTTTCCTAAACTCTTAACACACGAACACACCTACATAACACAATTGCCAAAACGGTTAATCAAAATCACACATTGTAAGCTAAACTCCCACACTAATTTTCAAAATACAATAATACACTAACACAATACACTATGTCTACCAAAACCCTAACACATGTTCTCTTCCAACAGGAACATTTAGTCAATCATAGCACAAGTCATAAAAACACTAACACTAGATTGAATTACAGAAACTGCATTATTTTATGTGTCAGTTCTGCCCTTATACAATAGACAGTATATTTTATTGATCATAGATTGTGTGTCGTTTGAAGACTCTCCACATTTTTGTTTTGTTGGGTTTAGTAAATGCATGAATAAATTGTCATAGCGATTGTGAAAAACTGTAAATTTACTCCCTCTAAATTATATGTAAGTGTGAACTCGTGAAACCCCTGACTTGTCTGAAAAAATCAAACAATTGCATCAAAACTATTTCACCTGTTCTCAAACAAAGCTTTCAGATCATACAAACATGAGTCAATAATATAAGCCCTACAGTTCAGTCATTAGACACTACATAAAAAAATGGAGAACACAGCATCCAGAACATGAGGTTACAGAAAAAAGTATATTGCATGCAGTAAAACATTTTTTGCAATTACGTAAAAAAGTATAGTAATCAAAAGCTAGATATGGTGAATATATAGTGTACTGTGTACTGCAAGTACAGTATTGTATTGAATATTGTATGGTAATGACCACTTCAACACTTTTACTGTAAAAATGCAGCAATCTAAATGCAAAAGGTCAAAGAAAACTCTAAATGAAATATATGTTACAGTACTGTACACTCAAAAAAGTTGTGCAATTGCAAAATCAAGGTCAGTGAGAGAATGATTCTGCCTCAGCATCACGTCTTTGTCATGTCATGTCATGTCATGTCATGTCATGTAAAGTCCGCTTTATTTTTATAGTGCTTTATACAATACAGATTGTTTCAAAGCAGCTTTACAGTGATAACAGGAAAATTATCAGTGATGCAACAAGAGTTCATTTCGGCTGTACAGCAACAACAGAAAATAGTGTCATTGTTTAGCTGAAGTCCGTTCAGTGTTAATTCAGTTCCGTTGTAAAGATAATTAATTATTCAATTAGTTTATTTAATCTATAAAACAGGTCTGGAGAAAACAGCGATGTCAACGTCCAGCTCAGTTCAGTTCTCATTCAATAGTGTCAGTGCAGTCAGATCAATCATATTGTTGATTATTGAATATTGTTGAGGACTCCACATCACAGGCAATGTCTTCTCTTGCCAGGCAAAGGGAAAAACCCTCTGTTAGCCAGATCAGCCTTGACAACATTCTCCACACCTTGCTCTTTCTCATCCTCGGCCTCTTCATCCTCATACACCATTTCTTACACGTAATCTTCCTCCTCTCCCTCTCAGACTCAGTATCCCTCTATTGCTGGTATCAACATTCAGTGCACCTATGTCACTTGTGCACCTGAACAGGCCTATATTTTGTACAGTTGGCTTAATGATTAGAAGTGCGAATAATTTTGAGTGTGTAAATGATGACAATTGTGTTAGTTGTGTTTAACTTTTGCCTCTTGTGTTTAGTGTTTTGTGACTCAAATGTATCACAGTGTGAAATGTGTTTTAAGTGAGTGAGAATGTGTTTAGAGTTTTGCAAACAGTGTCTAACTGCATGAACTTGTTTAAGGTTTTAAGAAAGAGTGAATTATTTGACAAACTGGTTTAGGCTATTGAGAATTTGATTCAGACAGAGAATGGAGTTTAGTGTTTTAGAAATTCAGAAAAACTGTAACACTACTATAGTGCTGCACGGATATCTTCTCATCTGAAACTGCCTGCGGTCTGTCACCGCTTGTCAATGTGAAAATATTTTAGATGACCAATCAAATTAAAGTAGGCGGGCTTTATGTTCACAGAAGCTGCTGAGCATGAGTTGTGCCACTTCAGTAAACGTTGCGAGATGTAAGAAGCTAAACTAAACATTTCATTTTTGACAGCTGTTCTTAGATAGAAATGTTAAACAACCAACAAAAATAATCAGGCAAACTAATAACATTTTGTCTAATTTCACAATTTTTAATGAAAAAATGACATTACCGAAGCCGATTTCATCAAATTAGGCATAAAATAATGATTGTGTGTGTACATATTGTGAATTAATTTCATAAACTAATTTACCTAGCCTTCATTCGTAGCCTTCAGTGAATTAACTTATCTAAGTAAATGCTTAATAAAATATAGGCTATGTTTACTTTCTTCACTGACAGAGACGAAAATGAAAAGATCAGTCAAAGCTCAGCTTTAGGATGGGAAGAGACAGGGCAAGAGAAGGAGACTGAGAGAAAAGAGTGAAATTCTGATGGAAATGAGGAGAGAGTGATGGAAATGAATGAGAATGAAATGAGGAGAGAGCAGGTATGACAGATGCTGCCCACTAACATGGTTTTGAAAGCTTTTTTTTTCTTCTTAAACTGCACATATGTAGATCAGAGAAATCTAAATGTTCTATGGGGACCATGCCCCGAAACCCCCTAAATAGCTCACATTTGGGACCTCACTGGTTTTAAAACTCCTTAAGGCAGTTTGTTGCTGTTTCTGGAAACCTGTTTGCTTTGACCTCATATCTGGAGTTAATGTGTTGCAGCCTGGGATATTTATATATAGGCCTACTCATTGTATCTCCTCATTGTGCATTGAAGATTTTGTTTAAAAAAAATACTAATTAGTTCTGTGGTAGAAAACATTGTGGCACCAGAATCGGCTACTATGGGGGCCCTTGGGTTTTTTATAGCCCCAGGGCCCTATGTGTTCTTAATATGGGCCTTTTCACAAAAGAAAAAAAAAAAATGAAATAAAAAAATCTCATTCTCAATTGTGACAGAAGATGGCAGAGTAGACCCACTAATAGGAAAAAAAAGAAAAGAAAAAAACCCTCCAAGTCCACAATCATCCTTCTATCTTCTGATCTCCAATCCTCATCTCATCTATCACCACATTTTTGCTATATATATTCTTTTTTTTAATTTTTTTTTACTTTGTCTTTTATCGTTCATAACAGAGAATTGTGCACTTAGTTGTAATCATGTTATGACACCCCATTATACTTACTATAAAAAACATTGCAAAGTAGATTTTGTGTTATAGCAGGATATCCTGGAGGATTTAACAGTCAGCTCTTGTGAGCTTTGTGTATAAGAGATTGAAGTGTTCAGCGGAGCTGAAAAAGCACAGTGTGGTTTATGAGTGAGGGGCCTTCTGTGGGAAATACAGGAACAGACTATCTCAAATTTCATCCTCCTCTTCCTTCAACGCCATACTCTCCCCCTCCAAACATTTGTACGTTCAGTGTTTTAACATGGAACATAAAGAGTTAATCCCAGTCACAAAGACATTTCATAAGTAAGCCCATGTAAGCAGAAAATGTGACAAAGTGCTGTTTTCTGTGCATTTGAGTTGAGGACAGAGTGACTGTGCAACACTATGTATGTACAGTATATGTGTGTGACACAGAGTTTTCATATGTATGTGTGTGTTTTCATGAGAACACGGACATAATGAGTGTTCCACCTGAGCACACACAGAAATAGAGAGGGGAAGTAATTACCTTGGCACGGGGGGTCGTCGTTCTTTCACACGTACACACAGTCTCTTTAGCCCTTTCTCTATTATTCTGTGAGAAGGTAAGAAGTGGCAAAGACCACGGGAGGCCCATTAAAAAAAAAAAAAAAAAACCCTCTCTGTAATTACCGGGAGGAGAAAACACTGCCGCCCCATCTCTGACTTATTTCCGCCTTCAATCATCCTCAAAACTCTCTGCATAGGTTTCTGTAAATCTGCCTGTTAACTTTAGTATTCAGTGAGAGTTTATTAATAAATCAAAATGTTTAATTCGATATTTATAGACAGACAGGACATCATTCTTTAATTTCTGCATTTATTTATTGAATCCTTTGGATTATTCAGATAGCAAAAATAATGCATTACACTCAATTACCACCATGCTGTCCTTCTGCATAATTCCAGAGTTTCAGACCCAAATCAGTTCAGAAATGGGGTAAAAATGTATTGCATGGGACTGGACTTCTCTTTGAAACACCAATCATATTGAGATTCTGACTGCGTCTGAAAGCTGAAAAATGCTGCCTCTGCTGGCACCATACAGAGGCACGTCCAAATCCAATGATGTGTCACATCCTGTGTACTGAGATCTGATTGATTTTAGAAGGCAACATACTGTAGATGGATCCTCTGCTGCCTATGATATCCCACTATTATGTGTGTTCAATTCCATGAGAGTTGAGCTAAAAAAAAAAAAAACAATGGTACCTGAATGTTGTGGTTGGTGGTCAGTTTGTGGGTATATGTGTCGTTTTGAGTGAGTTTTTTTGTCTGGTTTGCACTCTTGATGTTTTAGAGATTCACCCCTTCACTGTTGAGTCCTTTTTTTTCTGCATCCTGGCTGATTTGTAGATTGTATGCACAGAAAAACTCTGTATTTTCATATTTTTGCCAATTTCCCATTAATTTCCTATGGGGGTCATTTTTGACCCGAAGGTCCTGTGTGTGACTATTTTTTTTAACGACCACTTAGACTTTTCAAATCCTGTCCACAATTTTTTTGGGTGTTCATATACCAAGTACCAATAAAGTCACCAAGTTTCGGACCATTCCGATGAAGCTATGATTGTAAAAAAAAAATTATAAAACGCAAGATCCACTATAGTGGTAAAAATGTGCTATTGCGTGATAAAAATGCTCAATGTGTCCATCGGATGGCACCGATCTCATTTAAAAATTGCTTTCATGAGGCCTAGGCTTGACTCTAAAATTAAATACAGCTTTAATAAAATAAAAAAAAAACAACAAAAAAAAAATTATATATATATATATAAATAAATTTTCTATTATATTCAATGGGAAAAAATGGGTCATAATTATTGCACAAATATTAATTATAAATCATAAAATTATCTCAAAACACCAAAAAAGAAAAGAAAAAATATTATTGAACAAAAATATATTTCATTGATTTTACTCAAATCTTTTTTATCTTAATCCCGCCAATGGCTCCTTAATTGATATTTTTGTCTGGAGCCCTGGCCAATTTTGTCTCAAGTAGTATTGAAACTGTACACTTACAAATATACTTGTAGTACATTGATATTATTATACTTACTACATAAAGTATACGTAAAAATATACTTGAACTTTACTTAAAGGTTAGTTCACCCAAAAATGAAAATTCTGTCATTAATTACTTACCCTCATGTCGTTCGACACCTGTAAGACCTCCGTTCATCTTTGGAACACAAATGAAGATATCTTAGTTGAAATCTGATGGCTCTAAAAGGCCTCCATTGGCACAATGCAAGGTACACTCTCAAGACCCTTAAAAGGTACTAAAGACGTCGTTACAAAGTCCATCTCACTACAGTGGTTCTACAATAACTTTATGGAGTGACGATAATAGTTTTTGTGTGCAAAAAAACCCTAAATAACGACTTATATAGTGATGACGATTTCAAAACACGGCATCATGAAGCTTCGAAGCGTTATGAATCAGTGAGTCGATTCAGCAGTTTGGATCGCCAAATTTCAGCAGTTTGGCGGTTTGACACGCGATCTGAATCATGATTCGACTCACTGATTCATAGCGCTTCGAAGCTTCATGATGCCGTGTTTTGAAATCGTCATCACTATATAAGTCGTTATTTAGGGTGCGCACGAAAACTATTATCGTTATTTTGCGCACAAAAACTATTATCGTCACTCCATAAAGTTATTGTTAGAACCACTGTAGTGAGATGGACTTTTTAACGACGTCTTTAGTACCTTTTAAGGGTCTTGAGAGTGTACCGTGCATTGTGCCAATGGAGGCCTTTCAGAGCCATCAGATTTCAACTAAAATATCTTCATTTGTGTGAAGATATCTTCGTTGCACTGCACTCACTATGACCTCCTCTGATATCAATTTCCACCTTTGTATTCTGTTGTTTTTATTAGCATTTTCCATCTTCTTCTTTGAGTAATTCTTTTCAGCAACGGCCCAAACATGAATCGTGAATCGACTTCTAAGAATGTACAATAATTCAGGCTGCACTTGCACAGCTTGCAAGGACTGTGCGGATGGCACAATTCAAGCAAATATGCACTTTTTATGAGGACTACTGGCAAATGGACAATTGAAGCATGCTTCAAGTTTAACTTCCGGAAGTTGAAAGGAGTTGCGCACAGGGTTACGGCCAAAATCATCCTGTACAGATGCTTCAAACTAGTAAATGCACTAGTAAAAATGTATCATCTGCACTTTGGCATTCTATTTTTATAATGATTTATGATTCACTAGTTCTAATACATGCTGTTTATGAGGAATGTGAATTGGCAAATCATTCTAATGGCATATTTATATATTATCTGATTAATTGAAGGTTCTGTCTGTTTGTATTATTCATCTTCAATGCCTCTTGAGGTCCATTACAAACACAAACTTCTAACAACCTTTAACCGCAGAGAGAGGGACAGAACCTCTCAATGTGCCTATGTTTGGAAAGGAGACACTCAGCGTTTTTGTATTTCTGAGTGTGAGTGTTTGTCGGTAGGACGGTCTTTTGTCTCTCAGATTGTATTTAGCAAACACACAGCAGGTCTATCAGCATATGAACGGCGCAACAGCGGAGGTCACGCATAACAGAAAGGAAGCGAGCCACGAAAACCACTGAGCGCACACACTACATGCATTCACATGAATGCATGCACATCTATGGCCACGAATGCAGGCACTTATACACCTACAGTGTTTACCTTGGACATCAGCCCAACCCACCAGTGCTGTTATCGAATGCATTCACTGAATCTTCACATTCATGCGCCTGATGCACACTTCTATTGTGTGTGCGCTTTGCAAAGACCAGTGTTAAACACACACTGAGCATGCTGCCTATACTCTTTCATCATATACTTTTGCAGCATTTCCTTACTGAGCTGTCTTAAAGGGTTAGTTCACCCAGAAATTAAAATTCTGTCATTAATGCCATTAGTCGTTCCCAGCCCGTAAGAACTTTGTTCATCTTCTGAACTAGGGATGGGCGATATGGACTTAAAAATATATCACAATATTTTCTGGAATTTATTGCGATAACGATATCGATGACAATATAAATGTAGTAACATGTTTATGGCTACAAGTGAGAGCTCCACGCATTCTTGAGAGGCTCAGTAAAACAAACAATGATCTTAAGTAAAACGTACTCATCATCAAATAGGCTCCTATATTAAAAAAATGTCTTAAAAGAATTAAAAAAATATTAAAAACAGTAAAATTCCAAACACCAGCCTTTTCAGAAATGGAAATATCGCAGATATACGTTTCTTCTGTAAAAGTGCAGGTAATGTTTAAATAGTGCAACTGTGATGAAAAACATCAAACAATACAAACAATAATAATTCAAATCAATATCAAGTTTGAAATGCAAACACTGATTCTGTATTTATTCATATTCTCATGGTGCAAACAGTGGCAAAAATTGTGCAAACAGCAAAAGTAATAATCCCAACCTTGTCTTCAAATTAAAAAAAGTAATTTGAACTAAAACTTGGTAATCATGTGAATGAAAAAATATGAATGCATATTTGTCATTTTAACTGAATTGAGGATTGGTGGTGGTGCTTAGACATTTTTGGTTATTCAGTGTTTCTGTAAAAAAAAAAACATAATACTGATAAGTAGGCATGTGCCGGTAAACGGTAATACAATATACCGCAATAATGAACATGCACAATATTGTTATCGTGGGCACTTCAAAATACCGTGAATAATAATTTATTACGAATTATTCCGATTTTTAGAATGAATTTTAAGAATACTTTACCCATCAACCGTTAAAAATGAAAAACACGTCAAAGAGGAACGCACACTGATGTAAATAGACCGTGCATGAGCCGAGCACATGGCGGAATGAGGAGACGCTGAAGTGCACATTCATTCTTCGACAGCAGAGGGCGCTGACGGAACAGCAGAAATGCAGCCGTTTCCCCAGTAATCACATAACCTAATTCATAATACTTAAAGACTTGCATTTTATATTTTAATCTGGACTAAATTACATGCCCTAGATATTGTTTGAATGTGTTCTGACTGTTGTTCAATCACACACTCTACAAGGCTCCAGTATTTAACATTAGTGACAATGAAAAATACTTCTAAAGCTTGTATTAATCTTAGGTAAATGTACATTTCAGCATACCTATTGTTCTTTATAATTCTTTTGCACTTTAATCTGTTTTAAATATTTGTTTACTTTATACATTTTTGTGTATTGCTTTATTGTATTTAAATGTTTGGTTCTTTTGTTATAAGAAAGTGATTTAACCTGTTATAGTATGACAACACTTTTTTTGCAACTTATTTCAATATCGTGATAATACCGTATACCGTGATAAAAGCTTCAGCAATTAATCGCAACATGAAAATTTGATACCGCCACATGCCTACTGATAAGATAATAATACTACTAATTCTATAACTAATAACATTATAAACCACACTAAGGATTGATGAGCTTTTGGGTTCATGAATATTAATCACGTTGTCTGCGTTCGCTCGAACTGATTTGCTGAAATCAAAACACAGTATTAGGCGAGCACCAGCTAATGAGATTGCCGTTTGCGTATTAGTTTCTTCATGTTCATAAAGGCTGAATTCCAAATGAACAGCGTTATTTTACAGAAAAATACAACAAAGAATATGGTTTACATGTAGCATGACAGTTCTGTGTGGTATGTAAGACTCTCGCTCTCTCTTTGAGTGTGTTTACTGTGCGCCAAATACACTGTGCATTCATTGAGATTAACTGAAATAGTATGCTTTATAGATCGCTTGACAAAGCGCGGATCTCAAGCGCTCAGTCCAAGTACTCAGCGAGTGAAAATATATCTGTGTGTACAGATTCCAGATTGTAGAGGTAGCTCCTCTTTTAGCAATAAACTCCTCCGCAGTTTCCGCCATCGTTGTTTTCATCTGCGCGTGGGCTGCAAATGGGTTGCGTCATCAATTAGGTTTTATCGTAATTATCGCAGGAAGATTCATTCTTTTCGTGGGGAGAATTTTTACCGATATATCGCAAACGATAAGATATCGCCCATCCCTATTCAGAACACAAATTAAGATATTTTTGATGAAATCCAAGAGCTCTCTGACCCCTCCATAGACAGCTATTTAATTAACACTTTCAAGGCCCAGACTATTGATAAAACAGTCCAGTGGTTCAACCTTAATTTTATGAAGCGTCGAAAATACTTTTTGTGTGCAAAAACCTTTTTGCAAACAAAAATAACAACTTTGTTCAACAATTTCTTTACGGATGTGTCAGTCTCCTACGCTGTTGACGTAGTAGATACAGTCCAGCGCGTCCAAGTTATGCCAGAGCTATGCCAGAACGCCCTAAAGTCGTTATTTCTGTTTGTTTATTCTCTGTTAAATATTCTCGTTGCTTCATAAAATTAAGGTTGAACCACTGTTGTCACATGGACTATTTTAACAATGTCTTTACTACCTTTCTGGGCCTTGAAAGTGTAAATTGCTGTCTATGGAGGGGTCAGAGAGCTCTCGGATTTCATCAAAAAAATCTTAATTTGTGTTCCGAAGATGAATGAAGGTCTTATGGGTTTGGAACGACACAGGGGTGAGTAATGACAGAATTTTCATTTTTGGGTGAACTAACCCTTTAATGATCGGAAGCTGATGAGTAAGCAGGAGCAGGTGGTAAAACTGTTGTTTAGCAGCACATTCACTTGTGCAGAAAAAATTACACCAATTTATCAATTTATATAGTTATATTATATTTGTATAGTTATATAGCTAAATCAACAAGATGATTGATGATTTGGTATTTAATTTTATTCAGTATATTTATTTAATACATTTGAGTTGGAACTACATTAATGATTTTTGTGCTGTGAAAGTAGCATTGCTGATGGAGAAATAAAGATTTTCCTGATTCAATTGAATCGCTACATTGATTTGAAAATGATTTACTGTTTCTAAGTGATCGAAAAACCACAGGCTGGCGTGTCACCTGCTGGTCAAAATAGTTAGAAGCATTATCATTATAGATGGGGCCCGTCACGCACCCCCTGGGGTAAGGACATATGAGGCGAGAGAAAGGAGATGGTAGGATGAGTGGAGACGGAGAGGAGAGAGGGGAGAGAGGAAATAAAAAGGGAAAAACAATTTTTGGTCTGGTTCCCCAAACACACTGCCGCTCGATCCTCAACCAGCTGGCTGGCCCTCATTCGTGGTGTCATGCGATGGTACTGGATGCCCTTGGTGGATGGCCTCTTACTCCTCCACCCCCTGGTGGACCTATGTTTCGGCAGCGAGCCTCCCATTAAATCGCTCTGCCTGTTCATCCCCATCATCCTCCTCTATCCTCTACGGATGGCAGCCGCCCCTCCACTGGGAACAAAAAATGTATTTGTTAAATGTTAAATTAAATTGATAAATTAAATGTTTTGAAGGTTTATTTTTCGAATGCATTCATCACTATTATAAACTCTTAATGACGTCTAAATTTATACTTTAGTATGAGTATACTTTGAGTATACTTTATTTTTTATCCTGTGACTGTGACACACCAAACCGACATCAAAGAAATAGTGACAATGAAAGCCGACTGTCGCCTTGCGTCAGCTCCGTCTGGGCAAAACAGCTGCACTTAAAAGCACACAGGATATATTAACACGACAATGATGTAAACAGATGACAACATTGTCAAAACGATCCCCATTCACGTGGATCTGCGAAAATTACAAAAAATGGCTGTATTATGCATGCCAGGCCAGTAGTTGGAGATGTCACTTAGTCAAGAAACACCCTGCGAACATGTAATACCCATGCGTGAACATGTAATACACATGTGCCGTTGCATGACGTCACAAATTCACATTTTTGTTGTTTACATAGAGACGGTAAAGGTATCGGGCCCTATTGTACACCCGGTGCCAGGCGCGATGCAAGTGTTTTTTTGCTAGTTTCAGACCGACACGTTTATCATTTTCACGTCTTGCACCACGCCCATTTGTGTGCCCATGGGTGTGCTGGTCTGAAAACGGGATATGTTCAGGCACATTGTTGACGCGTTGCTATTTTGAGGCAACTGAAATAGACTGAACAACAAAAACCTGGTCTAAAGTCAATGCTGCAATATTTTTTTTATATTTAAAGAGCGCATTAGTAATATGTGCCTATAGGCGGGTCCACAACACGTGCAGCAGCGCACAAACATTTTTAAATATGAAAAATTAAAGAATTCAAATGTAAAAGATTATTATGATGTACATAAATATAAAAATGCCTACATGTCATAATGGAAAGTCATTGCATGTATCAGAATGAGCCTACATATTTGTAGTAATGACGTGCAAGCAGGTGTCAACGGACGAGCAGATCCGTTTCCTCACTAGTGAAGCGTTCAGTTTTTCCGCTTGCAAACTGCGCAACTGGCTTTTAAAGGGAATGGGAGATGAGACTCTGATTGGTTTATTGCACGTTACGCCCCAAACACACCCATTACTCATTAAGAGAATAGGGACAGCCCTTTTAGACCATGCCAACCATTTTTCCTGTCGTTAAACTAGCAAAAGTGGATTCGGACATGCCCTAAGTGCACCTGTGACGTGCGCTTTAGACCATGCACTCAGATTGTTAAAATAGGGCCCGTCGGTTTCAAACCCTTGCACTTTGAAACCTGTTTTCAAAAGCTTGCATTTTCAGGCCCCCAAAACGCAGTTGTCATGTAAATGGATAGCCAAAACGCATAAAGTTTTTACGTGTCGTGTAAACATACCCACATTGAAAACTACAGCCAACAGCCAACTAGCATGTACGTTCTGCACCTGCGTGAGAGGAAATAACTTTGCATACCAGCAGGTGGCAGTACTCTATATTCGTCATTCAAAAAGGGGACAAAATTGCATATATACAAAACTGTAAACAATGCAGCAATTGCTTTGTATTTGTAATTTTGAATATGAATCATGTTGATCAATTGGTCTTTACTTTCTTCATTCCAGATGCCATGTCGTTATGAAAATATTAACATATTGAAATGCTCAGGTAAGATGTAGGTGTAAAATTAGAAGAGCCATCTGTGTATGTCGCCTTGACTTCATTGTTTGCTTACTTTCATCATTTTCGTTTTTTATTCCCGTGCATTGGTTCGCTAAGCTGAACATCCAATCAGAGTGATTTCGGAACACCGGGCTGACAGACGCTCAATGAAGGCCTGACTTAGGCCGACGACTGATCATCAGCTTGGTGTGTCACAGGCTTTAGACCTCACAATCATCCACAAAACCTCACTATAACTCATAACACTTAACCATACTTCAGTAACTACTTAATGGCTCGTGGCATTGTGTGTCCATTTACTCTATGAATGGAAAATAGCCTGACCAGCTTGTGTGTGTGTGTGTGTGTGTGTTGGGGAGCAGATCTCCTGCTGGTGATTTGACCTTCCTTTGCTGACTCTGTAGAGAGAATAACAGGTCAGGCAGTAGGTTTTGAAGGCCATGGCCATTGTTTTTTGGTGTGTTTGTACTACGATTTTCACAACAATAAGGCTTGTGACCTTTGTGTTGCCTTTCTGCTGTCCATGGTAACCCCTGACCTTAGCAAAGTTCTGCTACTAGCCATTGATCAGTAGCCTGTATTCTGTCAGGTCCTGCAGTAGAAAGGCTGACTGCACTCTCTGTCGTAGTTATGAATATGGAACTCATTCTTGCCTTCATGAAATTTCAGTGCAAGAAGCAAAACCATTTTAGTGTGCTTATAAAAAAGTGCTTCTGACATACACGAAAGCGTGAGTCAGGCCCTCACACTGTCTGCCTGTAAAGTCTGTCTGTAAACTGTCTCTCACCTTGAGGCAACTGAAATATTTTCTCTGCATCTGTTGCTAGTTAGAACTTTACCTTCGTTATAAAACACATTCTCAGCATGTTCGTCTCTTGTAAACGATAATGAACCACTTTTATGGCTAAATTGGTTTTTATCAACATCATCTGTGATATGCTGTCTGTTATCACAGGCAATTTAAAAGAGAGATTTAAAAGAAATTCTGAGTTCTATGGCAGAATGCCAGCTCACTATTGGCTGAGCACCACATGCATGCGTTGGGGTGCTTACGTGAACAGCACAGGAGAGTTTCACGGAAGAGAAGAGATTGTTGAACAAAGTCTTTATTTTTTGCGCATAAAAAGTATTATTGTCGCTTCATACCATTAAGGTTGAACCACTGTAGTCACATAAACTATTTTAACGAAGTCTTTACTACCTTTCTGGGCCTTGAAAGTGGTTGTTGCATTGCTGTCTATGTGGGGTCAAAAATATATTAATTTGTGTTCCGAAGATGAACGAAGGTCTTACTGGTTGGTAATGACATGAGCGTGAGTAATTAATGACATAATTTTCTTTTTTGGATGAACCCTTTAAGATCTTTGGAATTTTGGAATATTTTTGTGGACTGCCCTTTTTGGACAGGTTTTGTTATTTCATAATTACATTTTGCTGCTTTTCTCCGGCTGTGGGTTTTTGTTGCTTGGACATTTATTAAAATAAAATTCTAAGTCTCAGCTTCTCCTAATTGCATTTTACAATTGGGTTCATCATCCTCCAGTGGCTCATGGACTGAGAGTTCAATCCCAGTGCTGGCAATTGACGTGTGGGAAAAAAAAGGTTGATTTGAGCCCTACTTACATGTTTTTAAGCATGAAAAGTTCACTAAACCTATATGGCTAACTAAACGTTTATCCTCTACAAAAATAGTCCCACCAAAAATTTTCTTTGTGGTAATCATTAGCATGATACAGATGCTGTCCATAGAGATTAAGTGCTATTGAACCAAGAATATTGCTTTAGCTTATCAGGTGTGCAGTATTTTAGCTGTTTTCATGTAATATTTATTACAACAGTCTTGGGTTTAGAAGGTTCTGGCTCTGTGAACTTGTGTGATGCTCGTGACAACAGGATTTCATCTCTACAAGGCTGAAGGCAGGGCAGCTCATATTAGTCTTTTATGTGCTGAGACAATAGAGGCTTTTGTGTAGAAACAGAATGCTTGCATTGTACTGCTGTATAAGGTGTATTGTGTGTGTACGTATGTGTGTATTTGTGTTTGTGGGTGTGTATATCTTTTGTGGTTTAGGAAATGGATACATTGGCCTGAATTGCCTTTCAGACACAATAAAATGGCATGTACTGCAACACAAAGACTTGCGTCCTGCTGTTTGAGGGATTTAACTTATGACTTGCTGGCCGACGGACCCTCCCTCCCTGAAACCATGGCGACAACAATCAGACGCACCGCAGAGTCAAAGACAGCAAGAAACAACACAAATTCAAAGCAATATACATTTCTCTCTCTATGTCTTTGTCTTTCTCTCTTTCTCTCCCTGTCTGTCCCCAATGTGTTTCCAGTCTGCTGAGCTGAAGGTTACTGAGCTCCTCTGTGATCAAAGCATCTACTATTCAAACCACTGACCCTCTAGCCCACAGCTAACCAGAGCACCCGAGCGCTGAGGGCCCCTTTACATCTCCTGTTCACTCTCAGCCTCTATTTTCATGTCTATTTCATACTCGCTTGTGATATATTCACACGTCTGACAGTGTAAAGTAGAATTGAGGAAGGAGGAGGTGCCCCTTCTGTCACTATACAACATCTTCAGGGCCCTATGTTGACAGTGAACATGAAAGGCCTTCACAACTCATTTTAGCTCTGTAATGTGACATATTTCAAAACAAAACATTGAAATTTTGTCCAATGGGAGTCGAATGGACCATGAAAAGCAGATGTTGGACTTGTTAGCATCATCAATGGTGACGAAATAAAAATGTAAACATACTTTATTTCGATGGTCCACTTTAGATAATATACTAACTATGAGTATCTTTGCAAATATATGTACACTAAATCTCTTTAGAGGATTTTTAGACTGTAGTATACTGTTCGTAAACTGTTAAGTTAGGTATTAGGGTTTGGGTTAGTATGTTGACATTAAAGGGATAGTTCACCCAAAAAAATAAAAATAAAAAATTAGCCCATGATTTACTCACCCTCAAGTCATCCTAGGTGTATATGACATTCTTCTTTTAGACGAATACAATTTGAGTTATATTAAAAAATGTCATGGCTCTTCCAAGCTTTATTATGACAGTAAATAGATGTTTCTGTTTTGAAGTCCATAAAAGTGCATCTAGCCATCATAAAAGTGCTCCACATGGCTCCAGGGTGTTAACCCATTTGTGCCCAAATTTTTCTGAATGGTTTCATGCATTTAGTCATGCTAATAGTGTCCTATGTGAACATGTTCTGCATTTATTTTCCCCAATAAATAAATAAAAAAATTTTCCTTGAAAATCGTATTTGAATGTGCGCGCAACTATAGTTGCCGGTGGGCAAATATGTTGTATGCACCCCTTCAATGTCAAATTAGAATAGGAATTAATCACGTCTGTTCCCTGGAAAGATTAGTACACCTCTCGTGTCTTCAGGTTTGAGTTGTTAGTTCCTTCATCAATGTCTGATCTGGTCCGTGACAGCCCCATATGCATGCAGTCCCGGAATGAGGGTTCACCTCTTGAAACTTAACCAACTCACAGCCCCATAGGCTAAATGCAGAATCAGAAAAGATCCTGTACAGAACCCATGGCATGTTGCACAGTCAACACAAAATGAATGAATCATTCCTGAACGACACATCACTATTTTTTTGCCGTAAGTTGACTTGCGTAGGCCGTCTGCCGGAAGCTAGTTATTTTAGTTTATAAAGTTTTAAATATGGTCATTTTTCTTACACAAACACATCGCTTCACTTCAGAAGGACTTTATTATCCCCCTGGAGCCGTGTGGAGCACTTTTATGATAGATGGATGAACTTTTATGGACTTCAAAACAAAATAGCCATTCACTGCCATTATAAAGCTAGGAAGAACCAGGACATTTTTGTATTCGTCTTTTTTAATATAACTCCGATTGTATTCGTCTGAAAGAAGAATGTCATATACACCTAGGATGACTTGAGGGTGAGTAAATCTGGGCTAATTTTCATTTGAATTAGTTCACTTCAAAATTTAAATTTCCTGATAATTTACTCACCCCCATCTCATCCAAGATGTCCATGTCTATCTTTCTTCAGTCGAAAAAAAAAAAATGTTTTTGAGGAAAACATTCCAGGACTCCATATAATGTACTTCAATGGCAACCAACGGGTTGAAGGTCCAAATCAATGCAGTTTCAAAGGGCTTTGAAGAGCTTTAGAGGGCTCTGCACGTTCCCAGCTGAGGAATAGGGTCTTATCCAGTGTGCGAAATACCCGTCAATATTTGGGGGGGTCCCCATCTCCCGATTGCTGGGCAATACCGATAATAATAATTTTTTTTTTTTTTACAAAACTACAATTTATAAATATTTATTTAACACTGAACATGTTTAGCATTCCAGCAGACATTATACAAACAAAGCACAATATAACAAAAAAAAAACCAAGTAAAATAAAAATATTTTTATTTGGCCATCTTATCTTTGGCCTATTATACATACAGGTATCATAATCAAATCATAATCAAATTTTGTTTGTTTGTTCATGAGAGGTTTTGCAAGCCTGTATAAATCAGCACTGAATAAACTCTAGCGGTTTGAGCAGTGAACTAACTTAAAACGTTGCCACTTAAAACTTAAAACGTATTGGCCATTGCGTACAACTATGTCACGTTGTAAATTATACATTTGACGTTCTACAGACACAAATATGCACTGGAACATTTGTCAATATATTATTACAGTATCAACTGAGGGTGCTCTTGCTTGCATTTGAGGGTGCTTAGACAATTCAGCAGAACAGTGTCTGCAAATGGCCATTTCTGCGTATTTCTCTGACACTTTAAATCCTTCCTAAAGCCTTATTTATACTCGACACGTCCGCACGAGCGCGATCAGGTGTGCGTGGCAAAAATTATGTCATCGCAGAGTGCCAAGCGGACGAGGCACGCAGTCAGACGAAAGTATAAACAAGGCTTACGGTACAGATCCACTTTCGCGGCACGACTGAAGCGTGGTATTGTGATGCTTCCGTTGCTACCGTTATGGGTGTGCGTTTGAGTCAGCGGGGAATGATAAACAAAGGACCCGCAAGAGACTTCCCCCAGTCTCCATGTGCTCTACTTCTATTGGATAGTCGTGTCGCGTTCAACGGATTCATTTGCATAAAGATGGGCACGGACAAGTGACACGCAAAGCATTCTGGGAAGGCGGCGCTGCATTTGAACAAATGCCGCGCGTCAAAAAAGCTGGCCGAAGCCCATCTTTATGCAAATTAATCCGTTGAACGCAACGCGACTATCCAATAGCAGTAGAGCATATGGAGACTAAGGGAAGTCTCTCGCTGGTCCTTTGTTTTTCATTCACCGCTGGCTCAAAAGCACGCCCATAGTGGTAAACTTGAGGAACGCCCATCAACATACACATGAGGGGAAGCGTCACAACACCATGCTTCAGTCGTGCCGCAAAAGTGGATCTGTACCGTTAGGGTACAGATCCACTTGTCCGTGTGACACTTCTGTCGCGCCGCACTTCACTTTATTCCTATGGGTGACGTCAAGCGACTTTAATGCGCCCGCAAAGCATTCCGGGAAGGCGGCGCTGCATTTGAACCAATGCCGCGCGTCAAAAAAGCTGGCCGAAGTCCATCTTTATACAAATGAATCCCATGAACGCGACGCGACTATCCAATAGAAGTAGAGCACATGGAGACTGAGGGAAGTCTCTCGCTGGTCCTTTGTTTTTCATTCCTCGCTGGCTCAAAAGCACGCCCATAGCGGTAAACTTGAGGAACGCCCATCAACATACATTAGTGACAATAAAAATATTTTATTTTTTTGACAAAATTTAAGACCCCCTTAACCTCAAAAGCAAAATTTGAAGGGGGTCTCAAATTTTGTCAAAAAAATTTAATATTTTTATTGTCACTAATGGTTGATAAACCCAACTCATGTATACTCAAAAAACTGAATTTCTTTTCGACTGAAGAAAGAAAGACATGAACATCTTTGATGAGATGTGGGTGAGTAAATTATCAGGAAATGTTAATTCTGAAGTGAACTAATCCTTTAAGCAGACAGTCTACTAATACTCAAATGTATGGTGGCCACAGTAGTGTACAACACAACGAAATTTAAAAAGCAAACATAAGTTCCCTTTCGTTCAGTCACTACGACGTAACGTTAGTGACTAACGAATGGGGGTTTCGCTTAGAAGCCTATCAACTTCGAGAAAACGCCCAATGGCGTGCCAATGCCATGGGGCATGCGGAATTTGCATACGTAACTCCGCCTCACCGCGTGAGTATATAAGGAAGTACGTGGCAATATCGCATTATGTTCTGCTTTCGGAGCCAAGAGAACCTACCTCTTCACTCCTACAGCCTTCTGAGACTCTGTCAGCTTCTTCGAGACGAGCAGCTTTCCAGTCGGTGTTGGTGTGACGGCGCGTTCCAGTGATCGCATACTTCCTGCCTGCTGATCTGCGCAGTGGTCCGTTTGACAGCTGGTGTGTGTTTCCCTGGGCGCTTCGGCATCGACTGCGAGGCTTTCCTCTCACAAAAAGAGCTTGCGCGTGGCACGTCTTTTTCAAGACAGCTCGCCCGTGCACTTCCGAGTGCGATCGATTTTCCGCTGCTGTCTATGGACGCATTCACTGCTCGAGCGTGTTTGGGCTTCAGCACGTTCGGGCAGTGTTTGCGGATGTGTCACGTTTCCATTGCGGGGGCGTGACCATCGCGATGTCGCGGTCGAGACTCAATGATCTCCGTGAGGAGAGAGAGTCCCCTCTGCCACACCCCAATCTACCGTCCCCGAGTGAGATGCTACTTTGGCTGGTGGCCAGGGTGACCTGAGGGCGGTGCTGTGGTATTAAGAACCCCGACGTCCATTCCTCGGGCCACGCCCCCCTCTTATACATCGCTCCCGCGAGTGTTGGATTGAATCTACGGCCCGTCTCTGACGCCCCGTTCGTTCAGTTTACGCTCCGGATAGCAGTGAGATGTCGATCGCCGCATCCCAAGGTGGGCTGGAGTCCTTTGGGGATGACGATTAGGTTGTGCTCCGCCTCCGGGTGTGTCAGCACTGCCTGATCTGACCTAAAGTTGACAGCCATGTTATCTCGGGCAGCCGCGAGTCTCACGCTGGTGTGGAACTCCGCCCAGTGGGGGTGCTCGTGGTTGCTCGTGGTTGCGCGATTGGTTTTTGTTTTTTTTGGTTTTTGGGGGCGGCACCCGACAGCTGTTGGGCCCCGCCCCCAATGCCTTTCGCTCCCGGGGTGCATGAGGAGATCACGCGACTCCCTCTTCCCGCCCGGCCCCAGCAGCAGCATTCACCTGGGCCGCGCCGTGGAGGTGGTTGAGGATGTTGCCCAGTCCGCTCCCCAGACTGGTTAAATGCCAGGCTGGAGGTGGACAACTCAGAGATGGGTTCCAGTTCTTCCCAGGGGATGGTAGCAGGGCCTCTCCTTCCCCCGGTGGAGGGCCGGGGGAAAATCCTTCCGCTGCTGGCCCCCGGGCTAGCAGCGCTTGGGAAGAACTCATGTTCCTGTCTCTGAGGACCCAGAGACCGGTGATGACAGTGCGCGCCACCCTCGGGTCTCGCCACTCGCATCCCTCTCTGTCGCCAGCCCCCTGGCAGAGCAGACCCCAGTGGAACGTGTGTCCTTCCCTGGTCTCCGCTGTCAGGACGCAGCCGTTAACCGTCCCCCGACCCCGGGACGCCCAACAGACTCCCCTGTCCGGGCCGGTAACGCTGCCTCGCTGCCCCACCCTGGGTACGTCTGCCGTCCGTATGACCCCGTTGGTGCAGTCTCTGGAAGCATGGCTTCAGCTTCCGGGGCTGTCCCGCTGGGTTGCGCGGACCGTCAGACTCGGCTACGCGATTCCGTTCGCGCAGGCTCCTCCCCGTTACAGGGGAGTCCGCTATACCGTGACCGGGGCCCATGCCCCCGTCATGCGTGCGGAGATTGCCACCCTACTGGCGAAGGGTGCGATCGAGCCTGTCCCTCCGGCCGAAATGAAGTCGGGGTTCTACAGCCCCTACTTCATTGTACCCAAGAAAACCGGTGGGTTACGACCAATCCTGGACCTTCGCATCTTGAACCGATCCTTCACCGGCTTCCGTTCAAGATGTTGACTGCGAAACGCCTTTCGAATGCGTTCGTCCTCACGATTGGTTTGCAGCGATCGACCTGAAGGACGCCTACTTCCATGTCTCCATCCTTCCTCGACACAGACCGTTCCTACGGTTTGCTTTCGAGGGGCGGGCATATCAGTACGCGGTTCTCCCATTCGGGCTATCTCTGTCCCCTCGCGTCTTCACGAAGATTGCCGAGGCAGCCCTTGCGCCCCTTCGGCAGCACGGGGTCCGCATCCTGAACTACCTTGACGACTGGCTCATACTGGGCCACTCTCGGGAGCAGGTTTGCGGACACAGAGATCTGGTTCTCCACCACTTAGCCCGTCTGGGCCTTCGGGTCAACTGGGAAAAGAGCAAACTTTGCCCCGTGCAGAGGATCTCTTTTCTCGGTATGGAGATCGACTCGGTCACCATGTGCGCGCAGCTTACGAGCGTGCGCGCGCAGTCTCTGCTGGCTTGCCTCCGTCAAATCGAGAGCAAGAGTGCGGTTCCACTGAAACTATTTCAGAGGCTCCTGGGGCATATGGCATCTGCAGCCGCGGTAACACCGCTCGGATTGCTTCATATGAGACCGCTTCAGCACTGGCTTCAGCACTGGCTTCGCGATCGAGTCCCGAGATGGGCATGGCTGTCTGGCACGCCCCGGATCCAAGTGACTCGGGCCTGCTTACAGACGCTCACCCCGTGGTCGAACCTCAGTTTTCTACGGGCCGGTGTGCCCTTAGAACGAGTTTCCAGGCATGTTGTCGTATCGACGGATGCCTCTGCCACGGGCTGGGGTGCCATGTGCAATGGACAAGCAGCCGCGGGCTCCTGGACAGGACCCCAGCGCCTCCTGCATGTCAATTGCCTCGAGTTGCTGGCAGTACGGTTCGCCCTGCACCGCTTCCGAGCGCTGCTGAAGGGTCAACATGTGCTTGTCCGGTCAGACAACACAGCCGTAGTAGCGTACATCAACCACCAGGGCGGTCTACGCTCCCGCCATATGTCTCAACTCGCCCGCCATCTCGTTTTATGGAATCAGAAGCGCCTGAGGTCCCTTCGTGCTGTACATATTCCGGGGGTCCTGAACCATGCAGCCGACGAGCTCTCGCGGTTTCAGCATCTCCCGGGAGAATGGAGACTCCATCCCCAGACGGTCCAGCTGATTTGGGAACAGTTCGGCGACGCACAGGTAGATCTGTTTGCCTCCCACGACTCTTCCCACTGCAGCCTGTTCTTTTCCCTGACCGAGGGCACGCTCGGCACGGATGCACTGGCGCACAGCTGGCCGCGGGGCCTACGCAAATATGCGTTCCCCCCAGTGAGCCTACTCGCACAGCTCCTGTGCAAGATCAGGGAGGACAAGGAGCAGGTCCTTTTGGTCGCCCCGTACTGGCACGGCCGGACCTGGTTCCCCGAACTCATACTCCTTGCGACAGCCCCTCCCTGGCCTATTCCTCTGAGACCGGACCTCCTTACTCAGAGACGGGGCACCCTATGGCACCCGCGTCCCGACCTCTGGAACCTCCACGTGTGGCTCCTATACGGGACGCGGCAGGTTTGAGTGGCCTGCCACCTACGGTGGTCGCCACCATCACTTCCGCTAGGGCAGAGTCCACTCGGCATGCCTATGCGTTGAAGTGGAACCTCTTCGTCACCTGGTGCTCTTCCCGCCAGAAGACCCCTGGAAATGCCCGATCGGGTCCATGCTTGAGTTTCTCCAAGAGGGGTTGGAGCGTGGGCTGTCTCCCTCCACCCTCAAAGTTTATGTGGCCGCTATATCTGCCCGCCACAATCTCTTGGAGAACAAAAAGGTAAGTCAGCACGACCTGATCATCAGGTTCCTGAGGGGGGCGAGGAGACTGAATCCTCCTCGCTCTCCTCTCGTACCCTCTTGGGATCTCTCAGTAGTTTTAAGTGCTCTGCAGAGGCCTCCCTTTGAGCCTTTGCGGTCGGTTGATATTAAGTTCCTGTCGATGAAGACGGCTCTGCTGACCGCGTTGGCCTCTCTTAAGAGGGTCGGGGACCTGCAGGCTTTTTCGGTTGACGAAGCGTGCCTGGAATTCGGGCCGGCTAACTCTCACGTGATCCTGAGACCTCGGCCTGGATATGTGCCCAAGGTTCCTACCACTCCCTTCAGAGACAGGTAGTGAACCTGCAAGTGCTGCCTTGGAGGAGGCAGACCCAGCCTTGGCATTGCTCTGACCAGTACGCGCCCTCCGCGCCTACGTAGACATGACGCAGTGTTCAGGACCTCAGACCAGCTCTTTGTCTGTTATGGTGGAGAGCGGAAGGGAAGTGCTCTCTCAAAGCAAAGGTTGTCTCACTGGATAGTGGACACCATTGTTTTGGCTTACCAGCAGCAAGGTCGACCATGTCCCCTTGGTGTGAGGGCACACTCCACTCGGAGTGTGGCCTCCTCTTGGGCTCTAGCGTATGGCGCCTCACTGACAGACATCTGCAGAGCTGCAGGCTGGGCGACACCCAACTCATTCGGGTGTCTTCGCTTGCTCGCCACTCCACTCCACGGACTGGATACGTGCGATATTTCCTCAGGTGAGCTCCCCCGAGAGCCCTGAGCTCCTCCAGCACTGCTTACACCGATACCTGTGTGTCTGCCCTCTAGCGAGCCCAGACCCTCGTCTCCGGCCAGGTGCCCCGTGTGCATGGTTCCCCTCCGGCGACCCCCAATACGAGTATTTCACCGTAAGTCTCCGCAGTGAGCGGGTTTCTTCCCTTGGCGTGTCCCCGTCAACCCTAGGGTTAAAAATCCACCTTCGGCTGGTACCCTAGAGATCTCCATATGCAGCCCCTAGCCGGCTCATATATGTCTCTTAAGTCCTCCCCACGAGTAGGCATCCTTGGCATTCCCTCACTGGGATATGCTTCCCAGTGTACCTTGGTAATCCTGTGATAACTGGGAGTCCTTCGTCCGTACTAGTCTTACGACAGGGTACTCACACTTACGCAGGGCACTGGAAGACAGCTGAGTGGCGGGATTATATTGGGACCCCCATTCGTTAGTCACTAACGTTACGTCGTAGTGACTGAACGAAAGGGAACGTCTCGGTTACGGATGTAACCCTCATTCCCTGAGGAGGGAACGGAGACGTAACGTCCCGTTGCCACATCAGCTGTGCTTTCTGGAACGCAGGAGTTCAGTCTGGGCTCCTCAAGCAGGTAACATAATGCGATATTGCCACGTACTTCCTTATATACTCACGCGGTGAGGCGGAGTTACGTATGCAAATTCCGCATGCCCCATGGCATTGGCACGCCATTGGGCGTTTTCTCTAAACTCAAAGTTGATAGGCTTCTAAGCAAAATCCCCATTCGTTAGTCACTAACGTTACGTCTCCGTTCCCTCCTCAGGGAACGAGGGTTACATCCGTAACCGAGACGTTCACAACACAACACATAATGTGTGTTAAAGAAAGTAAATGACTGCCTATTGATTTTAACTACACAAATCAATCTGCAATCAGTCTTAAATCAATAAAGGATTAGCAGATTTGGGACTCAGTAGATCCTGCAGTTGGTTATTCAATTGATAATGGTTTATCAGTAATCCCAGGCATGTCCAGTTTTACTTTATCTAATCCTTGTGCAACTGAGTATTCATTAATTCTTTATAAATATTGACTTTGTTCTCTGACTAAGAAGAAAAACAATCATCGATTATCATTATCTGTACTCAACATCTTTATGCATTTGCATCTGCTGAATAACTATCTAACAGACCATCATGTTCATTACCAAAAATAGCATTTAAATATTTTGGTTTGTCTCACTTACATTCAGCAGTGTAAATGATATGCAGATGTGATGGTGCTGTTCTTCAAACAGTATGTTAAATGTTGTTTAAACATGCAGAAATTAAGCAGAGTGTGAATCACAGTTAACATAGTTTTTGCCTGTATATAAGTAGAATGTCACAGAGTAACACTGTTTTCCCAGTGTAGATCTTGGTGTTTTTGGTTTTGTAATTAACTTGTAATTCTGTAAATTATCATTATCTTCTGTTTTGGACAAACGGCTGGCTGGGCTGTTCAGAGACTTATTAGGCAGCTATACATCCTGAAGAGACCCTAAGAAAGAGAGACATCCAGCAGGCTTTTAATAAACACGAATGAAGCACCCCTTCTTCTCAGAAATGGAGAATAAACCCTTTATCACAGTCAGGGGAGAGAGAGAGAAGAAAAGCTTAGACAGACAGGTCACATTTTTAATAACCCTTTAGATTTTTGCAGTTCACTTCCTGTCCTGCAGTGTGACAAATAAATTTTTTAAAAGAACAAATCTTACCATTATCCAATTTTCTTTTAATTATTTTGGGATAATGGAAGGATTAGAATATGAAGAAGTTAGGAATTATACTTTTTCAAGTCAGTTTAAAAGGATACACCACCCAACAATGAAAATCTTTAAATCCATATAATGCAAGTACCCAGCTGACAAGGAACATTCTCAACTTTTGGCAACATTTTGGCAAAGTTCTCTCAAAGTTATGAACAAACATTCATTCAGTAACGTTAACAAAGCGTTATTTTTATCATGTTCTAAAATTGTTGGCACAACAATATTATTTATACATCATTCATTGAACTTTTTTTCTGAAACGTTTTAGATGGCCGTCATTTTTATATTTGTTTTATATTTAGAAAGATTACATTCAGTAACATTTTAGGCAGTTTTGATTTATATGATGTTTAATGTTGTTGATCATGTTATTTTACATATGCATCTGCTTATACGATCGCTTGTTTTTTTTGCGTCTTCTTCTTCTTCACATGTGTTTTGATCAGGAGATTCAGAACTCATTCAGAAGATGCTTAATAGCGCCCCCTAGCGTCTAACAGTGAACATTTCGTGTTTGGCAGGGAAGCGTTTTCTCACAAATAACGGAAAATTCTGTGTTTGGTGGGGGAAAGTGTTAAAGGGCGCGCTTATAATATGCCCTTATAGGAAGGTGCACAACGCAACGAAGTGCAAAGTTGATTGTTACACACACAGGGACGCGCAACAGCACACAAACATGCCAAATATTGGAAATAAAAGGATATACCCTTTTCACAGACTGTGATTACACGTTTTAACAGTCATCAATATCGTAAATCCTGCAGCGTTTTTTGTATTTTCATTTTTAAAAAAATATATGTACATTTATAACACTAATACTTTGTATTTTATTACTTTTGCATCAAATTACAATAAAAAAGTTAGCGCTGCTGTGAGGGTGTTTAGTAATAGCGTCTATGGGAGTGATGGTAAAAATGAACATATTTCTCTCTTTTGACTGCTGTTATCGATCCCACTTTATTTTTTCCCTCTTTTTGAAAGTTGTGAAATCACTACTGTGGAGTTTTTCTTTTGCTATGTGAGCAAATGGGCACACAAAAAAATATTTAATGTATTATCTCATTCACAGCTATAATATTTAACCTAACTATGACGACTTCCGCTCTGAGAAACCCGGAAATGTGAAAAGGGTCTATTACAATGTAAAAGATGATTATTGTGTACATAAAGATAACAATGCCTACATGTCATAATGGATAGTCATTGCATGTATCAGAATTATCTATTTGAGGTAATGACAAATGAAATTGGCTACTTATTTAACCAATCGTGGCAATACACACACATATTTAAACTGACTTGTTAGGTTGAGGGTGTCTATGCAAGCACAACTGGCTTTTAAAGGGAATGGGAGATGAGACTCTCATTGGTTTATTGCACGGTACACCCCAAAACACACCAATGACTCATTAAGAGACTAGGTACAACCCTTTTGGGCCATCCGCCTGATGTGCAGACCTTTTTTTTTTCATCGTTATACTAGCAAAAGTGGATTCAGACACGCTCTGAGTGCACTTGTGCTTTTGCATAGTTATTGAAGCTTCAACTTTATCCGGGATTTATCCGCTTGCCTTATATTGATTCAGAGAAGGGCTATTTTTTCTAAAAATCTCTTGTTTGTGTTCCACAGAAGAAAGAAAGTCATATACATTGGGGACAGCATGAGGAATTAAAAAATTTTGTGGAGTGTCCCTTTAAAGCATGCCAGACTGCTGTCACTGCCTAAAGGCACAATATGTAATTTTTGCCGCTAGAGGTCGCTTATCCAAAACAAATGCGTAGCTTGATTTCGCAGAATTATTGTTGTCTTCACCTCTTCAGCCAGTGGAAAAGAATCCGAAGGGACTCGGGCAGAAATCATATTCATGGATGAGTTAATGTATTAAATAGGGATGCTCATTTCGGTTAATTTTCCCAACCGATAACCGCATTTAATTATCCGAATATTAACCGTTAACTGATAAGATTATAATATTGAATTGGCATTAAATAAAAATACATTGACGAGTGTCTGTGACCCGTTAAAAAGACACTTTTTTCACCGGTTTATTTTACCATGCAAACAGCAGCATACAGAACAGATCAACAACAACAGAACCTGGATTCACACATTATAAAAATTTTCATGCACCTGCAGCATTTTTGACAACAGAGAAACACAGAATAAAATATAAATAAAAAGCATAAAATAAATAGGCCAATACTAAATATTTTCACTTAAATAATTACCAAATTAAGATGACAAAACGAAAATACACTGAATCTGTTTGAAGCTTTGAAGAACCGGAATATTTTTTTTTCCATCAGACAAAAAAAAAAAAAAAAAATAGCAGGCCTACTTCAATCCACACCTTGTTTGTTTTTTGTCCGTTTGAGGACGAGTTTATACTCGACACGCTCACTGTAGTGCTATTCTTTGAAACAACAGAGGGCGACTCAGAGTAATTGTTCTATAAACCATCAGGAAACAGTGGTAGAGAAGAACATACGTGAAAATGTTTACTGTAGTAAACTTGACCAAAACCACGCTACGAAAAGCCTTAAACAAGGCTTCAGATGGCACTGATGCCCCGGGATGCCTCGCTAGAGTGGCCAGCCTTCTATCGAAATGGTTCCACACATTAGGCCTACTTCTTTTCCATTGCTTCGTTTTGCGAAATATGTCTGTATAAACACGTGTGGTTAACAAATACAACATATTTTTCTTCAACCCTGCAAAAAAAAAAAAAAAAAAGTTTTAACCGTCAAAATTCGTACTTTCGGTTAACGGTTAAACAGTCAATATGAGCATCCCTAGTATTAAAGATGTATTAGTGTTACTGTAGTAAGAAGCAGGGTGGAGCTGAAAGCAGTTGGAGCAGAACGATGCCGCTGGAGCGATTGCTAATGAGAGACAAGCGTGACACACTGCTCGAGAGAAGTGGAGCTTTTATTATGCCACAGACGAACGCTTCCGCTTCTTCCAGTTATATAACAATGATTTGTTTTCTGTCGATGAATGAAGTTGCATAGTATTTTCTTCCCTATTGTGATCTATATCCGAGTGAAACTGCTTTAGAATAAATACGGCAATATTCCTTTAAAAAAATGGTACATTTTGATTTCATGGCGACTTTAATGTCATGTCAGCAGCCCAAACATATGATTATTGTTGTAAATGTTCAAAGCATGAACACAGTGTAGGGTGTAATTAAGTTTATTGGTCTGTAGTCATACACGCAAACCCTTTGTTCAGTCTGGTTTGCTTGCCTACAGTGAATGTGTTTGTATTGCTGTGTTGTGTGTTGGGATGGGAGTAGCGTGTTATGACAGTGATCAGGTGCTCCTGTGTTGTCTGGCTGCTTTTTTGTGGTTGGGTTTTTCCGTGACCCTCCTCCCGACAGCACGCACATGCACTAACACACACTCTGCCCCAGGGACAGGCCCAGGTGAGTGTGTGCCACAATGACGTATGTCTTTAGAGCTCCTTTTGAGTCTGTGTAAGAAATGAAGAATAGGCATTTTTCCTCAACACACACAAACCATCAACACAGCTCAGCAATACTTAGTTTATGAAGTGTAAACTTGTGCTTTTAATATGCTCACTTCATTTGGTTTAAAGAGTGGATGTCAAATTAATCTCAACACCTGCTCTTCTGGAGTTAATAAAGTCCTGAATTAATTTATTCTCCTTTTGGGAATTGGGGAATATTATTTCAAACAAAAATATATTGACAAGAGAAATTGAATGTTGTATTACTTCAGTGGCTTTAATTATCATGAAATCCAAATTCATATATTTTTTTTTAAATGGAATACTGCTGTATTTATCACAAATGATTTATCCGTGCACATCATTAGCAGCTTTACTTTCTATTAGACCTCAGTCAAACTTGTTAGGTGTCATATTGTCATCATTGCTGTTAACAACACATTTTAAAGATGGAAATGAACTGGGTTTTGCTGGAAAAAAACCCTTACAGATTTAGTTTTAGGTGAAAAGTTTTATGTGTGAGCTCTGAAATGCCACACAATTAAATGAATCACTCTATTACTTGAAGCATGAAACAAAACAAATTGCCTCTCTTCATCAGTCTGCACTGGCTGCCAATAGCTGCTCGCATCAAATTCAAGGCACTGGTGCTCGCCTTCAAAGCAACCACTGGCTCTGCACCAATATACCTAAACTCACTTGTTCAAACTTACACACCCTCCAGGAGCTTACGTTCTGCCAGTGAACGATGCCTTGTGGTGCCATACCAAAGAGGCTTGAAATCACTCTCACTGACCTTTTCCTGGACCGCCCCCACCTGGTGGAATGACCTGCCTATCTCAATTCGTGCGGCCGAGTCTGTAGCCATTTTCAAAAAACATCTAAAGACACATCTCTTCCAGCAGCACCTGACCAATCAAGAATAGCACATATCATTCTATTCATTTTCTGTCTGTCTAATTTATAAAAAAAAATAAAAAAAATTCTGCCCTGTGTGTTCTGTGCTAGATTAACTGAGACTTTTTACAGCACTTGCATACTGTTGCCCTTGACTGTTCTAGTTGCTTCTATTACTCTCATTTGTAAGTCGCTTTGGATAAAAGAGTCTGCTAAATGACTAAATGTAAATGTAAATGTATCGAGTACTTGGTTTGCTTTAGCTTTAATAGAGTAATAGAGTAGTATTAACAAATCATACTGATACTGTATGTTTTGTAACATATATTTCTAATTTTGGTCCAGACTGAACTCTTGCATTCGACAGATGCATTCATCCTGCAGGCCGCATGTTCGACACCCCTGTTCTAAGGTCTCGTGAACTTTATGATTGACATTTTTACTTTAAACCTCTCAAATGCCCTGCCCCATAGACTTCTATTGGAACATTATTTTAATGCAACACTTCTCCAGCTTAGCAATATCTATAGCTGCCCATTTCTATCTCTAGTGATTGTCCAGATTTTTACGTTTTGGTGTTCTCTTTATTGTTTGAATGAATCTTCTATTTTCTGTGGACATGCCTGAACTTTGTTCATAATCTAAAATCACAATGTTAGGAAAATAATAGCACAAGCCAGTTGTATTGCGACCACATGAGGATCTATGCCAAAAAAAGAGATAATAAACACCTATGTACTAACTGTGATCTCACTTTTTTAAACAGATTTATTCACGCTACAGAATGGAAGTGGCCCAAATCTGAAGGTGCGGTCACACTAGGCTTAAAACTTGTGAAATGACTTCAGACCCTAATGAATATGGGTAACAGGATATGATGTCACACTCTAGGACTTTATGTTTTCTTAATCAATTATAAATAACAACTGTTTAAATCCATAATTGGTTAAACCTTCTTCTCTATTCGTATGCAATATATGACTAAAAAAGTGAATAGAACACAATGTGTGGCCGCACTTTCATTCTTATTGATGCTTACATATGCCAACACTGATCTTGTTTTTATGTGCACAGTGTGAATACAAAAAAATACTGATATTTGAAAATATCCAAAAATTGTGGTCCTACATCAGCATCACCTCCAGTCTGCAGCCTTGCGACACTAGTGTGAACTGCTGAGTTACTGTGTTTCTTTAGCATCACACATCACTGAGTTATCATCATTCAGTGCCAGCAATGTGTTCCCAATTCCCATAAATGTTAAAGCAAAAATGCTAAATTAATTCTGTCATCCTTTACTCATCCTCATGTCAGGCATTAACTACTTTAGCCGCATTTCCACCTAAATTACCTGGAACAATTTGTCCCAAACTTTTTTTCCCCCAGACCTGTTGTTGTCTGCATTTCTATTGCGTTTGAAAGTACCGTGAAGATTAGGCGATTTAGTCCGGTGACGTAGGACTGCGTGCGTTCTCACTGGATTTCTCTCTGCATACTAGCTTAATAAAGCCTAAACCTCGTCATCGGTCCATCGGTTGTATTTTTTGAACTCCATTGTTGATTTGAATAGCAAACATCTCTTACTGCACGCACCGCAACAGACTTTTAAAAATGGTGGATGAAATAAAATGCTGCGTGGAGTCAACCAATCAAAATGCTGCGTGAACTTAAAGGATTAGTTCACTTCAAATTGAAAATGTCCTGATAATTTACCCCCCCCCCCCCCCCCATGCCATCCAAGATGTTCATGTCTTTCTTTCTTCAGTGGAAAATAAGTTTTTTGAGGAAAACATTTCAGGATTTTTCTCCACACAATGTACTTCAATGGCAACCAAAATGTTGAAGGTCCAAATCAATGCAGTTTCAAAGGGCACTGCCATTCCCAGCTGAGGAATAGGGTCTAATCTAGCGAAACCATTGGTCATTTTCTAAAAAAAACATTTTAATTTTTAACTTTTTAGCTTTTTAACCTAAATTGCTCCGCGACACACCACGGAGTACGTAATCAAGCTAGACGCAGGCAGAACTACCGGCCCCGTGTTTACAAAGTGCTTGTGCGAAGACTAATACAAACATCCTTTAGCAAAAAAAGGTTAAACAACGATGTCGGACTGATGGTTTTGCAGAGCCTTATTTGGACCCTCATCATTTTGGTTGCCATTATGTGAAATGCCCATTAAGTGAAAGCCCATTATGTGAAAAAAACTTTTCCTCAAAAACTTGAGGGGTGAGTAATTTATCTGGAAATTTTAATTTTAAAGTGTAATAACTTATTTTAATGAATCCATTTAAGGTTTAATTAAGTCTAGATTTTTTGCTATAAATTATGAACATGGCATCTGAGGATTCATTCTAATTTTTCTCAGTTATTTTGCATTATTTCAATCATAGGCTCGTCCTTACGTACTAGAGCACGTACGCACATGCGCACTCTTTAAAAACAGTGCTTTAAATCTCTTGACAAACTAAACGACGTAAATTACATTTGTATGTATTCTAAATAAAAGATATAGTTTGTACTGAATGTCAGCTTGCTTATTTTGCTCAAGATAAGGATTTATTAAGTCCACATGTTATACAAACAAGAAACTATGCTTCTAACCACAGGTCGAGAGCTGTCGTTCCAACCACGCAACTTCATTGGAACAGTAACACTTTACAATAAGGTTTGTTAGTTAACATTAGTTAACTACATTAGTTAACATGAGCTAATAATGAACTGCACTAATAAAGCATTTATTTATCTTTGTTAATGTTAATTTCAACATTTACTAATGCATTATTAAAATCTTGTTAACATTATGCACAGTGAACTAACATGAACAAACCATGAACAGCTGTATTTTTATGAATTTACGTTAACAAATATTAACTAATGCTGAACAGGTGTTGTTCATGATTAGTTCATGTTAACTAATGCATTAACTACTGTTAACTAATACAACCTTATTGTAAAGTGTTACTGTTGGAACTATGGTTTCGGGAAACACTGACTCGTTGAACTATGCTGATAACGATGGAACTTGCAACCATAGTTGTCTAACAACGCTTTCGGGAAACGCACCCCAGCATGTTTAGCTCCCAAGTCCCACCCACGAAAGTTCCTGAACTTTGAAAAAGTACTACCTCATGAGCAGAGACTTTCTGAGGGGGACATTTTTAGCCAGAAAATTAATTTAGACCCTGGTCCCTGCGGTCGAAACACACCGAGTACCACTAAGTTCAGAGTTCCTGGGGAAAGTTCCTGAGGTGGAAACGCAGCTTTTGTGGTGCTTTTCTTGGAGTTTTACAACCCTGATCCCCATGGCCTGCACAGTTCTTAAACCTTTCTCAATTAGTGTTCCACAGAGGCAAGAAAGCCATGTAAGTTTGGAACAATGAAAGGTGACTATACCTTTAAGAAATTATCTTTATTTTGTTCCCTTTCGAGGGAACTCGCACTGCATCGGGACGACGCTTTGGGGATGCTCCCTTAGCATCAGCGAATCTGAAACCAGAATGCCAACTAGGCCAATCCGATTGGCGTGCGTGATGACGTCATCGTGACGGCATACCCGGAAGTATAAAAGGGTTGCTGGAGCGTAATGGCGGTAGTTATTGCTCTTCAGCATAGCGCTATCTGTTACTGTCTGTCTATTTACTGTTGTTTGTCAGTGAAAGTGTGTGAGAAAAGTAAAATGGAAAGTGTGAGAGTGAATGAATTCAAACAGTGTGTGCATCCGTGTCCCAGGTTCATGTCGGGCTCGGATACACACCTGCTTTGTGTGCACTGCCTGGGCGTCCAGCATGCCCAAGCGGCTCTCGAGGGAGCCGCTTGTGAGCACTGCGAAAAACTGACGCTCAGGGTGCTTCGCTCTCGGCTGGCTGCGTTTGATGAGGCCGGCCAGCCTCGTGAGCCTCGTGGTTCTGGACCCGCAGTCGCTGAGGCGGCTCGGCGTCGCAGATCATGGGGCTCACAGCGGGATTTGTCAGAGGGTTTCGGGACTGCTGCGGCACTTTCCCGATCCTCCTCTGACAGTTCCGAGGATCTTCCTCCCCGTGTGGAAGCCCGCGCTGCGGCTTCTTCCCCCGGGGTGGGAGGTCCGATGCTTGTTCTCTCCGGTTCCGAGGAGCCGGAGGAAATAGGCACCGAGGCGGGGGATGAAGCAGGAATTGTTTCATCGCTTCATCCACCCGCCCAAGAGGAGCTGGTCGAGGTGTTGACCCGGGCAGTGGCCAAATTAAATATAAGTTGGCCACAAGAGGCTCCGGAAATCCAGCTACCCAGCAGGCTGGATGACCGGTTCCTCTCACACCGGGTTCAAACACCTCGCCGGGGCCTGCCTTTTTTCCCGGATCTACACACCGAGGTGTGTAGATCATGGAAACGGCCCTATTCTTCGCGTGTTTGCAATCCCCCAGTATTGGACTATTCCAATGTTCTGGGGGCACGCGAGGCGGGCTATGGGGCGATGCCTCGGGTGGAGGAAGCTCTCGCGAGCTATCTTTCACCCGACTCTGCATCGTCCCTTAAGGCTCCGGTTTTGCCCACCAAACCCTGTCGGGACACCTCATCTTTGGTGGGCAAAGCATATATGGCGGCTGGTCGGGCTGGTGGTTCCCTGCACACATTATCAATTCTGCAGGCCTACCAGGCCGACCTCCTTAAAGAGTTGGACGAGGGAGATGGTCCCTCTCCGGAGGACATTCTGGAACTGAGGAAGGCTGCAGATTTGTCTCTCCGAGTCACCAAGGAGACGGCCCGCGCTATCGGCCGCTCCATGGCTTCCATGGTGACAGTGGAGAGACATCTCTGGCTGAATCTGTCGGGGATAAAGGAGAAGGATAGAGCTTTTCTCCTGGACTCCCCGATCTCGCCTTCTGGGTTGTTTGGAGACGCGGTTAACACCGTCGTTTCCAGACACCAGGAGGCGAAGAAACAGTCAGCAGCCTTCCACCAGTATCTCCCTCGCCGCTCTAAACCTGGGAAGGCTGGCCCTAGCGGGCAGCCTCAGCCGTCATCCAGCTCCTCGCACCGGAAGGTGCAAAAGGAGAGCGTCGCTTCTAGAGCCCCTCCCCCGGGAGCCTGGCAACAGAGGCGGCGCTCTCAGCAGCAACCTTCAGCTCCTAAAGGCGATCTTCGGAACGTCCTTCAGGCGCGGAAGGCTGCTGGGAAGAAGTCCTAGCCACGGCTGGGCTTCTAAGAGCGGTCCCCCCCGCGGAGAAACAACCGAGGTTGTTTCCTCCGCGGCGCTCTGGGAAAATCGATGTGGTAATCCCGCCGTCTATGACGCTTCGGGCCACATCGATTTCCCGCGAACGCATGCTGCACCAGCCGCCTCTGGAAAGACCTGCGGCTGGTCAGCTCGCGCGTCCGCACACGGAGAACCGTTCCCAACTACTTCCTGCCGGTCAGCCGCTTCAGGAGGTTGGGAACGGGAACCGTGTAACACCCGACGCCAGCCTCGAGAGGCTGGTTCCCTTAGTAGATTATTTCGGCGCATGGAAATGCCTTCCGAATATTTCTACGTGGGTCCTGCGTACTGTAGAAAAGGGGTACAAACTGCAGTTCGGTTTTCCTCCTCCACAATTCAGGGGGTTATACTGGACAGCAGTGATACCCGAGCAGGTTCGGGTAATGGAACTAGAAGTAAAAACTCTTCTAGCGAAGGAAGCCATAGAGCGTGTTTCTCCGCTGGAAAGAGAGTCCGGGTTCTACAGCCGGTACTTTATAGTTCCCAAAAAGGATGGAGGGTTGCGTCCGATTATAGATCTGAGGGTTTTGAATCTGTCTCTGAGGAGCTTCAGGTTCAAAATGCTCACTATTCCCATGATCGTGAGTCAGATCCAGTCCGAGGACTGGTTCGTCACGATAGATCTAAAGGACGCATATTTCCATGTCTCCATCCTTCCATGTCACAGGAAGTACCTGAGGTTCGCTTTCGGGGGCGAAGCGTACCAGTATCGAGTGCTTCCCTTTGGCCTAGCCCTCTCCCCACGCACGTTCACGAAGTGCATGGATGCAGCTCTGGCTCCAATGAGACTTCAGGGCATCCGTGTGCTGAATTATATCGAAGACTGGCTCATACTGGCCCAGTCGTACGAGGTGGCGGTTCGGCATCGAGATGTCGTTCTGAACCACATGAAATGCTTGGGGCTGAGACTCAACATGAAAAAGAGCGTGTTGACGCCGTCCCAGAGGACTACGTTCCTCGGGGTCGTGTGGGACTCGACAACGATGCGGGCACGATTGTCTCCCGCGCGAGTCGAGACCATACAGGCGATGGTCTCAGGAATAAGGCTAGGCCACAACATCACTGTGAAGCACTTTCAGAGAGTGCTGGGTCACATGGCAGCAGCGTCCAACATAATACCTTTTGGCCTGCTATACATGAGACCCATCCAGTGGTGGTTGAAAACCAAGGGGTTTTCCCCCAGAGGGAATCCTTTCCGTATGATCAGGGTAACGCGCAAATGCTCTCGTTCCCTAGCCATATGGAAGAAACCTTGGTTTCTGTCCCGAGGGCCAGTGTTGGGAGCGTCTTGTTGCCGGAAATCCGTTTCAACAGACGCCTCCCTCACTGGCTGGGGCGCGGTCATGGACGGCCGCTTTGCGAGGGGCCCATGGGAGAGCCGTCATTCCTCCTGGCATATAAATTGCCTGGAGATGATGGCGGTATACAAAGCTCTCAGGAGCTTTCTCCCGCACCTCCGAGGCCAGCACGTCCTGGTACGGACAGACAATACGTCTGTCGTAGCGTACATCAACCGCCAGGGAGGACTGAGGTCGCGCTTTCTGTACAAGACAGCACGCCAAGTCCTCCTGTGGACCCAGGGGAAACTGTTGTCCATCAGGGCAATGTATGTCCCGGGGGTCCAAAATCAGGGAGCAGACATCCTGTCGAGGCAGGGGCTGAGGCCCGGGGAGTGGCGACTCCACCCAGAGGTGGTGGAGGCCATATGCAAGAGGTTCGGCCCAGTGGAAGTGGATCTGTTTGCGTCTCGAGAGACGTCCCACTGTCCACTGTGGTTTTCCCTCACGCATCCAGCTCCGCTGGGGCTGGATGCCATGGTACAGACGTGGCCGAGGCTGCGTCTGTACGCATTTCCCCCGATTGCTCTGCTCCCGGGATTCCTGGAAAGGGTCCGTCGACAGGGGGTCAGTCTACTTCTGGTAGCACCCCGTTGGCCGACTCGAGTTTGGTTCTCGGATATCATAGCTCTGCTAGCAGGTCAGCCGTGGGAGATTCCTCTGAGGAGGGATCTCCTATCTCAGGCGGCGGGTACGATATTTTACCCCCGCCCGGAGATTTGGAACCTGTGGGTCTGGCCCCTGAGGGGACCAGGTTCATAGAGGCTGGCCTATCGGCAGACGTGATAGAGACCTTACTCAGCTCCAGGGCTCCGTCTACGAGGAGACTGTACAGCCTCAAGTGGAATGTATTTTCCACTTGGTGCAGAGAACGTGAGGTGGACCCAGTTAACTGCCCAGTGGCTTCAGTGCTGGAGTTCCTCCAAGATCGTTTCTCTGCAGGGCTTACCCCGTCCACACTCAAGGTGTACGTGGCTGCCATTGCGGCTTTCCACACTCCTTTGGGTGATGGGCCTCTGGGTAGGCACCAGCTGTTTGTACAATTCCTCCGTGGGGCTCGGAGGATGAGGCCTGCGGCTCGGTCCAGAGTTCCAACCTGGGACCTGGCAGTGGTTCTCGAAGGATTGGCTGAGGCCCCCTTCGAACCATTGGAGTCGGCTGGACCGAAGGATCTGACCCTTAAGGTGGCTTTTCTCCTTGCCATTACCTCTCTCAGGAGAGTGGGAGATCTCCAGGCCTTGGCGGTAACGCCAACCTGCCTGGAGTTTGCCCCGGGAGGAGTAAAGGCCATCTTACACCCTAGGCCGGGCTACGTGCCTAAGGTGCCATCAAGGGTGGTCAGGTCATTGGTCCTGCAGGCATTTCATCCTCCACCTCATGTGACGGCGGAAGAAGGGAGGCTTCACCTACTCTGCCCGGTTAGGGCTCTAAGAGTTTATCTGGCGAAGTCTGCACAGTGGAGGAGATCACAACAACTGTTGGTGTGTTTCGGCTCACCTAAGAAGGGATTGCCTGCGTCTACTCAGACAATCAGTAATTGGATTGTCCAGGCGATTACCATGGCCTATCAGGTGCGCAGTTTGCCTTCACCTGTGGCTGTGAGGGCTCATTCCACCAGAGGCATGGCCTCTTCGGTGGCCCTTCTTTCTGGGGTCCCCTTGCAGGATATCTGCGAGGCGGCCGGGTGGGCTACCCCACACACTTTTATCAGGTTTTATAGCCTGGATCTCCCTACGACGCCTGGTGCGAGGGTGCTCCAGTCCTAGCTGTGCCCGGTTTCCGGCTTCACACTAGGGCAGGCGCTACCCTTCGGTGTGGCCTAGTGGGTACTCGTTCCCCAAAGCGTCGTCCCGATGCAGTGCGAGTTCCCTCGAAAGGGAACTGCTCGGGTTATGTATATAACCCTTGTTCCCTGAGAAGGGGAACGAGCACTGCATCCCGACGCCACACCTTGGCGCGCCTGGAGCGCATGCTTCAGAGCAATTACTACCGCCATTACGCTCCAGCAACCCTTTTATACTTCCGGGTATGCCGTCACGATGACGTCATCACGCACGCCAATCGGATTGGCCTAGTTGGCATTCTGGTTTCAGATTCGCTGATGCTAAGGGAGCATCCCCAAAGCGTCGTCCCGATGCAGTGCTCGTTCCCCTTCTCAGGGAACAAGGGTTATATACATAACCCGAGCAGTTTTGGGGGTCTACTAGAACAGATTTTCATGCTTGAATGTAAAAAAAAAAAAAAAAAAAAAAAAAACCCACATTATTTATTTATTTATTTTTTATACATATTTTACATTGTTGCAGGACCTTTCTTTCCATTCTGTGTGTAACACTCCAGTCTCTGTGAAGCCTCTCTTTCCAAAAAAGTGCAATGTGATGTGATTGGTCAACCGCTTCAAGCGTGTTTCAGAAATGTCACCCTTACCATAACTGCGAGTTAACACACTACTAACACAACTCAACCAGGCCTCGATCCATTATTTGTCCATGCCTTGGGTGGGAATTATTTAAATGAGGGATATTGTGACGTCTACTACATTCTGGGAAGAAAACTCAAGACTACAATGGAGGGGTTTCAGGGAGTTCAGAAACAGTGCTTACTGATATAGAGAGACTCTGTGCTTTGTAGCTTTGCAGACCTTTTTAATGCTCAAACAGCTACATTGAAGAAAGTTGAAAATGTAAAAACGCTCATAAGGTCCCCTTTGTATTGAAATTATATACGATTCTTTAGTAAGTAGATACAGGAATTTTAGTAGATGCAGGAAAAGTGTTGGAGATATTATTATCTGTTTCCAGGCTTTCTTCAGTAATATCACAGTCATTTGAAAAACTCAAAATGTTATTTTCACTAAAACATGGTAAAACTGGCAACTTTCATATTCAAGTATCATATGTCCCTATTTCACGAGTTCACACGTACATCAAATTAAATGGAGTAAAGATTATGCGTATTTGGCGTGCTGTCCGGGGGAGGGCTCCGGGCTCGGAATTTGGCCCGAACCCAGAGTACCCCCCCCATGATGAAGATAGTCTACAACTAGACTGTATTTTATTATGGATTGTGTTGACGTCTAATGAGTTTATTAAATCAAAGTGAGGAGATGGGGTGGTGGAGGGATGCTAAAAATAAAAACGGTCAACGAAAGAAGGTAAATATGCTGTACATATACACACACCTCTTATCGTTGATTAAATCGATTGGCTTGATATGCTCCACATGTGTTTAATTAGGTTTAATTATCTGAGGGTGCTCCACTTGGGTTTGATTAGGTTACATTATCTGGCGCGCTCCATTGTTTAGATAGGTTTAATTATCTGGACGTGCTCCTCCCGAAATTAGTTACTAAAACTTCACTAAATATAATTTTCAATCATATGCAGAGTTTTGTTTTTGTAAATGTCTTTACAATTTTTTATTATTATTATTTTATTTTTTTGTAAATCACATAGGCCTACATGACATAACTTTCAGAACTGAATGTTAAAGCCTTTACTGATCATACCATACTTTAACACTTTTAAACACTTTAAAACTCCTTAGAACTCCTTTAAAACTCCTTAGAAGAAGTCGGTCGGTCGTAATAATCTACCGAAATGACTAAAATATCTGTGTGATGAATATGAATGTGCTGGTTATTCCTTGAGTGCTTTTAGTGAATGTAAGGTGCATTGTAAAACGCTTCTCATTGGAAAAGAAGACCATGAAGTGTGCTTTAGACACCTTTCCCGAGAGCAGCCCAAATGATAATGATACCTTTTCACATGAAAGAATTTGTGCGGCATAGGGAAATTGCTACTTTCTAATCACTGAGAAAAGACTTTGGACATTTGTCAAGAGCAAGACTACAGCTACTTTGAGAGTCGGGGGACATAATGTTGCATTTATTCCAGTAGAAGGGCAAATCTATTGAAGAAATGCTTGGGACAAATTTCAAAGAGAAAGAAAGAAAGAAAGAAAGAAAGAAAGAAAGAAAGAAAGAAAGAAAGAAAGAAAGAAAGAAAGAAAGAAAGAAAGAAAGTATTACTATTGTCATGTGAACACTTACTCTCATTACTGTAATACAATAATATAAAAGTCTGGACACAATCATCAGCATAAATTAAAATGAGTGCAATAAATGCCATTTAACATAAATGCTTAACTTAAAAATAATAATATTTTATTATTATTATTACTGTCAAGATAATATACTTTTTTATAATTGGCAGGGAATATGTGCCTAATTATCATAAAAAAATATGTCATAATGGAAATGTTCGTGTCATTTTGGTGTAAATGCTTTGGGAATTTCATTCAGAACTGTAACTGAACGTCATGAAAATGTATGTTGATTCCAGTTTTTAAATGGCACAGTTTTTAAAAAGACATTTTTTTTCCATTCCTAACCTTCTTGAAAACATAGGAAATGTCCCCTAGACCCACCCGCCATATAGCTCAGTAATAGTAATTCAATTATTTCTGGTTTACAATAATGTGGTGGCCTTGGGTTGCTCTTGAGCAGCTTGTTTTTGTAAAGGCAAACCCAGTCTCTTCTCTCTATCCATGTGTTTTTCTGAATCTCATATCTTAGGGATCCCAGCTGCCCTGTATAACATTATGAGGATGTTCAATCATACAGAAGCATCTGAGAGCAACAAATACTCAGGAATGTGTGAATTCAAAGGATGTGGAACACCTCACTCCAGAGAGAGAAACCGTAACAGCAAAAGAGTGAGTGGGGATGAAGGCTGCATATAAATGTGGCTGGGCCTCTCTGGGAATTTGCCACAGCTCTGTGTGAGGAAATGTAGGGACCACAGAATCGGTGTGTGTGAGAGAGGGAGAGAGATTTTTTTTAAGGGTGTGATTCTTCTAGAATGCTTGCTAAAAGCAAATGAAGAGCCACTTGTGCTAACAAAGACAGGACAGCATTGCCTCACAAAACAGCCATCTGACGTCTGTCTCACATCAGATTTCTCAAATTAGGTCCATTTAAACCCCCTCAGGCCTGTATTTGGCTGACTGCGTTAAACAGGACATTGATTGGTTGAGGTTTCAGGCAGAGGTCATATCAGTGAAATTGCATGTCCAAACACTCCTCCCTGGATAAACTCCAGAATCACAGAGGGTGACTGCATTTATCTCGGAGGAATGTGGGATTACCCATAGCGTGTATCTACCTGTGCTAAGATCAAGAAACCTTTTTAAATACAGGTTGAAAGCATTGGGTTTTATAAATGTATTCTAGAACATCTGCATTTGCCTATGCAGAACTGTATACTAAACTGCTCAGACAGTGTTCACTTCATCGCTAATCAGCAGTAGCGCTACACAAAGAAAGGATGTTTATCTCAACTGTGAAATTGCAGATGTGTTGATAGTGAAAGATGGGGTGCTGTAAAATAAAGATAATACATTTTAGATTGTCTTTCTATTGTGTTTAGCTACTTGCTGGTTAAGCACAGGCGCCTTTGATTTTATTCTGCTCTAAAACACTAGATCAGTGTTTGACTGTATGAAAATTTGGCTGATCAGCAATGTACAGTTGATTCTGTTAATTTGGTCTAATATTTAGTGGCTTTTTTTAACGTTATAGAAGTAGCAAATGAGAATCAATGAAATTACCAAATATTTTTGAGAAAATAACTTAATGATTTTCAGTTTTTCAATAATATGTAAAAGTATGGTATTTGGGGTAAAAAGTGCCCCTGCTGAGGGTAAAATTGTTATGACTATAAATAGCTGAGCGAATTTTCCATTTGTTGATAAGACATTCAGATGGTCAATATAATTTATTATTTGGTTGTCCTTAGAGATAATCACTAACTGCCCTAGGGCTGCACAATATATCGAAATTATCGAAATATCGCAAATGTACATATCGCAATATGCATATCGCAAGGGCACACAATATCTGAATGATTTAGGCTACTTCAACATTGTGAAAAGTCTACGTTTTAGGTTGACACATATAGCAGAGAATAGACTGGGCACACGACTGTTACTTATGTGACTGACTTGACTTTAAAACGAGTTATTAAACATAATAACTTGTGAAAAACAACAAGAAATAGATTTTACACACTTAAAGCAATATCATATCGCATATCGAATATCGCATTATTTAACAAGGATATTGCATATCGCATTTTTCTTCAATATCGCACAGCCCTAAACTGCCCCCCCCCCTCTTTTCGCGCAGACGTGAAAACGTAATCTAAACTTAAATGGTTGTTTTTTTTTAAAGACACTTTTGCTGAATTGACAGCACTTCAAATTTTTTTTATAAAGTTTGCTGTAACGTACTGCTCTAGACTCCAAAATTGCTTAAAAAAGTTGTGATCCAAATTTGAAGTTGATATCACAAAAACTGAGGTTCCTGTGAGATTTTGTTTAGGTGCTATATCAAAAATTGCCACCAGCTGACAGTCCAATCACAAATCAATACATTTCTGTCACAATATCACTTTTATCACAAAACAGTGGAACTGATAAATATGGAACATTACTTGTTATGACCCCTTGCCTGTTTGTTGAGTGTGGATTTCCCTTTAATAAAGCTGCGTTTGGATCTTAAACCTTCTGTCTCAGAGCAGTATGTTACACTTCTAGACCATAGCATTGCTTTATACGGACTGATTTTATGGTAGGTATTGAACTTTAGTGATATTAAACTTCACTGTATGGAAAAGATTTGAAATTGTGTAAAAAAGAAAATTTCTAAATTATTTATGAAGTCATTCATTAATGTTAATGATAATCATTTCAATAAAAAATAGCATTTATATTTCTGTATAAATAACATCTATATTTTAATGTTAGTAAGTGGTGTTTAAAATTGCTTTAATGAGCTGGTGAGTTTATGGTGAGATGTGTTGCGGACCAGTTGTTATGGGCCGCTTTGTGCCAAAAAGTCCAGGGCCACTTTTTTGCCCCAGTCCGCCCCTGGTTGGTCCCCAGCATAAGGTATGTTTTGCAGGCTGGGACCAACATCGGATGCTGACTTCTACTTTGCTTGGGAACAGAATGACTATGCCACCAGCTAGACCAGCAATATACCAGCTCTAACCAGCAGCCTGGAACAAAATGGAGTTCATGCTGGTTTAAAAAAAAATAAACACTACAGTAACACTACTCTAGTCAGATGGTGTAGTTACATCATCCACCAGCAGGGCCAAACAGGGCTATGCTTACCAGCACAACCTTGAACAGCATTGGATTCCAAACATTTTAACATTTATTTCAGATTTATAGTTCTAACAAAGATTACTGAAAGCTCTGCAAGAGGAAAGGAGTGGGTTTGATGCGACACCTCCTTTATTAATAGCTTAAACTTTGAGATCTAGGATGTTCTGTTACTAAGAATCTATTGTTCCCTCTTCACATTGCTTGTTTGTGTGTTCAAAGTCTTAAATTTGAGGAGAAAATGATGATGAATGTCTAACTCAAGGTGCTTTTGTGTTCATGTTAAACTGTGAAAAATGACTTTTTATGTGTATATGTGTGTACATCTGGAGTGTTCGGTCAGACTCCATTAACCAATGCTTGGTTTGCAGGTACAATGACAATGCCATGAATCAAAGCACATAATCCTGGGGACTGTGTGTGTGTGTGTGTGTGTGTGTAAGAGAGATGGCAGTGCTTGTTGAAATATTCCCCCGCTGGCTGGTGTAATTACAGTTCATGCAACCCCCCTTTACAGAGAATAGCTGTGATTTCTCACCATTTAACCTATTATTTTATTTCCATTCAATTGCACACACTTCAAATCATAAAACACTTCCAAAATTCAGTACTTGCAAACCAGCTATTTGGCTCTGCATTAAGGAAGTACTTAGATGGTCAGTTGTTTAATGTTTGACTAGTCTCTTTATGCAATTTTTTTAACAGAAGGGCTTTAAAGTGGATGCATGTAGAGATGCAGATTCTTTGAGAGGGTTCCTAGCAAACATTGGTCTGACGGTAACGTCGTGTCCCTGGTCAAAAGGTAAGACGGCATAAATCTGTAAAAATATGCAACACAGAAAATTTACTAAAAATCAATATTTTCAACCATGGCGGTTGTGTCAGAGGGACGTCTTTTCAACGGGCATTAAACATCCAAATGTTTGCGGGGTTATAGCATGCTTAGAATGTGTATAATCTCAGCCTTTGACCACATTTTTTCAGTCTAACTGCACAAAACAGTGGTTCATACCCAGAATAAGCTGTAGTATGGCTATATGAGACACCTAAATCCATTTACAAAAAGTTGTCTCTAAATTCATTCTCATTAAAGCACTGCCACAAAAACCATCAAAGAACCACTTATGTAATGTTCCCATTATACATAATACTTTTTTATGATAGTTCTGTGCGTTTCAGATTTTTGTAATAAGATGTAGTTATTTAGCTTGTGTATTTGTTAAATATCTGAAGCGTGACAGATTATTCTCTAGTGCACTATGCAATATGATCCAATGTTATAATGTATATAAATATGAAGGGATTCTCCTTATTGATTTTTCACACATGCTTTGTTTCCCCTTTTGGATTGTATGGTGTTGGTTTTTGAAATGGAAATTTCGATAGTCTTTTCTTCGCTCTTGTGATGTATATATCCGAGTTAAGGGAACACGCCGACTTTTTGGGACTTTAGCTTATTCACCGTATCACCCAGAGTTAGATAAATCCATACATGCCATTCTCATCTCCATGCGTTCCACCCACCGCAAACCTAGCTTAGCACAAAGACTGGTGGTGAACGGCTCAAGCTAGTCTAAATAACGCCAACATTTTCCTATTTACATGTTGTGATGTGTATTTTTTAGACCGATAGAGCTAGGAACCAGTGGTGGGCCGTCAGGGCCAGCAAGGCCTTCTCTGCTGGCCTAATCACTATCAGAATCACGGACTTAAATTGTAATATATTTTTTCCATAAATGTGTGTTAAATTATCCCCAATAGTCTATTTTCTTAACTTTATAGCTTTTTCTCTTGGTTGCGCTGCTTCCAGTAGTGTTTGTTTATGTTTGAGCTTTTATCCAATCATATTTCAGCCATCATGTGTTGCCAGGTCAAATAAATCTGCATTGAGGCCTTCAGAATAAATATTGCAGGCGCCGCTAGCTTAAAATTAATGGCAATGAAACTTTGCGCTTTAACCAATCAGATAACCACTCCGATTTAATCAGCCAATCAGATTTCGAGTTGGCGACAGCGGGGCCATCTAGCTGGCGTACAATAACGTCAGCATTTTCACGTCCTTTGATTGGATGGTCAGAGAGCGTACTAGTAGCCTAGTCAGAATAGCAAACTGCACAAGATAAAACATCTGTAGTTTAATAGCGTTTTTTCTATCCCCAATGGCTGACAGAGGAGAAGAAATTAATGTATTAATTAACATACCTACAAAGCCATTTTCAAAATTCCCGCATGCAGTCTTCTCCAGCTTAACGCACAGTCACAGAATGCTATTCGATCTGTCATGGCTAAAAACGAATGGACTGTAATGTAGGCTATACTGTCACTGATTTTGAAGTCCCGCGGATCTCCTTGATTTATTTGAGAGGACGGGTCAGCTGCACACATTGGCATGTTTTTTGTACAAATAATCATTTGGTGAGTATGTTAAGCTATAATGCATTTTATTTACAATTTTATAGCCTACAGTCAACCCTGGGCTGGCTATTCCGTGCCCCGTTTTTTCCATGATGAATGTTTTTTTTTTCCAGGATGAATGTTTTTTTTTTTTCTTGTAAATTTATGATCGATTTTTTTTTGTTATTATTATTTTCGTTAATATATTATTTACAACATTTTCATACTATTAAAATATAGTTTTGTGGGGTTTAAATGTAAACAACTTTGTATTATCTTTGAAAATTTGTCATACTGTTGGTAAGATTTTTCAAGAACCATTTATGCTGTTGCGTTTTCTTTCGTGTAAAATTTGCACAAAAAAAAGAACAATTTGCTTTCCGTGGTCGGAGAACTCAAAAGGTAACGTTAGCCTACTACACAAATGCACGGAAAACCCAGAGCGGATCGATGCTTCTGTTAAGATATGATATATGTGGCGCAGCTGTGGCTGCAGTGAAAGGAGACTTGTTGAATAGTGTCAATTGGGTTTCCTGCGTTAATAATTCTTAAATTATTTAATAATTTAATCATTCTCGCTTCATGAGAGACGCAACGCCCTGTTATACTGCGTTTCTGTATAATATTAATGGTTTCTATAGCCGTGGCTGTCATGATGATTTTATTAAGAGGTGAATTAATTCAGGGAGGATACCACTGAAGGCCTAGGTGTGAAATGCACGGCCCGCCACTGCTAGGAATTATTCTCTCATTCCTGCGTAATAATCAAGGAACTTTGCTGCCGTACCATGGGTGCAGCAGACGCAATGATATTACGCAGCGCCTGAAAATAGCTAACTTCCGTCAACATAACCAATATGCTCAAACTGAACCCTTCCAAGCCAACAAAATATGTTTTATTTTATTCTTCTGTAATAGTTACTCTAATATCAGGAGAGTTTTATATTATCGTGACACTAAAGACCCGAATATGTAATAATGATTGGTGAAACATTCATTTAAGGGTTAAACAGCTCATTGAATGAGAACAAATGGGATCGTATGAAGTTGGGCGTTGCTAACTAAATGAAACAACCACAGAATATGACGGAGCTCGTGTTTTAAAAGTGAAACACCTTGGAATGAATAATCCAAAGAAAACGCAAAGTAAGTCATCTCTGATTGAATTAGCTTGGGCTTCTCAAAAGCATTGTGAACTAAGTTTATCGTAGAGACAATTGGTGGCAATGGTTCTACGATCTACTTAGGCCTACGATGCCTTTGGGAAACGCAGCCCTGGTTTCTTTACTTTAGCACTGTTTTGGACTGATTGTTTGTATGAATTCCCTTACTGTATCATTGGACTGAAAACTTTCCAGGAGTTTAGCAGCTTAAAATGATATGATCACAACAGAGAAACGAAATCTGGTTAAAGGGTTAGAATAGAAATTTCGTCCTATCAGAGATGGTGCTTGTGTGAAGTTTTCAAATTTGGTTAAAAAATCCCTTTAATATATTCTAGTAGTCATTCAGCTTAGTCAATTTTGAAAATATACATATCGCTGGGGTCAGTAAGATTTTTTTTATGTGTTATTTCATTTATTTGATCAAAAATACAGTAATATTGTAAAATATTATTACAATTTAAATGAACTGTTTTCTATAATATATTTTAAAATGTAATTTATTTCTGTGAAGGCATTAATCCAGTCACATGATACTTCAGAAATCATTCTAATATGCTGTTTTAATGCTCTAGAAACATTTCTTATTATTATCAATGTTCAAAATAATATCCCAGACAGCAACATAGTGTCAGCCCACATCTGATACGCGATGAATCCACAGATGTGGCCCGAATCTGGGCCGACACTATGTTGCTGTCTGGGTTGCACATCACTGCTGTGCGCTGAAAGTTTTTGTCATTATTATTATTTTAATTATCTATACACTATGCAAATAGTGTAGTAGACAAGGGAACTTTACCGACTTTGCACTTTAAGACCTTCTTAACAATAACTATACACATTCTTGAATTTACCAGCCCAGACGTGTCTGACCTAAACAGTCAAAACATTGGCCACTACTGAAATTCTAGTGAAGTCTCTCATACGATCTTGGATACCTGATGCTATCAGTGTGTGTGTGTGAGAGAGAGAGCGAATGTGTATGTGGCTGTAGTCTGAGCCAGTGGAGCAGATGTTGGGTGCTCAGCTTACAAATGACTTTGGAGGATTTCCCAAAGAGATGTGGAATGGCTTATTCTCCACCGAGATTTCAAAACAAGGCTCTAAAAATAAAGTCTGTGCTAAGTCTCTCATCAGTAAAGACGATAAAAACATCAGTCGTGCAGCTCTGAATTTCAGCTCACAGGTTCAGCATGTCAGTGTGTGTTGGGGTTCAGTGTTCATTTGCAAAAATATTTGCATTTCAAATCATTTGAATTCAAACCAGCTTTAAAGGTTCTTTTTTTCATTTACTCATCCTGTAAAGAGTGGAGTCGCACCAAGTTTGACATCTCGGCTGTCCCATGATTGCAGATTATATTTTCAATTTACAAGTGTGTTACAGAGTTAGCATTCTTTACTACAAAAAAAAAAAAAAAGAATGAAAACCTTTTCTGTGCAGTAATATTTTATTTCAACTATACATGCCGTGTTAAAAAAAGTCAACAAAAATATTCTTAAACAATGACTGTAATTATTTACACTTTCTCAGTACAGCTTTACAATATCTACACATTAAAATATTCCAGAAAAGAAAAGCTGTATTCCAACTGCCAATGTGTGCACAGTATTAAAAATAAAAGGTAGACCAGTCTGGTTTCTTTGCACATATATTGACTCAACAGTAAAGGCTTGAAGTCAGATTGCAGATTTATATTGCAATATACAAGGCAGCTTAACACAGGACAACTTGAACCAGAGCACAGGATCAACTCTCTCTCCTTTAATAAAACTGATCTTTATCAGGTGATGATGGATCAGCCTCCGCTCTGTTGCTCAAATACAATCAGAACATGTAAACAAACATGGAGCTTTGGGCTTGAAGAGGCAAATTTTTACCTCAATACACTGAAATTCCCAAGTAATTTCAAACAAACTGTGAGTCTCTAATCATAGATGCTCCTCTCTAAAAACGCATCTTGTTTTGACCCCCCGTTAAATGTTGTGAAATATTGTGAGCTGAGAGTCGGGTGATAAACATTTTAGATTCATAATACATTCATTACATGGCATCTTATCATCGCAAATTAGCACCTTCCAGAAACGCATACGAACAAAGTAGCAATAAGAAAATGGCTGTTTGCATTTATTTTCCTTCTGAAACGTTCTTATATAAAAGAAACCTTTCTGAGGGATCGGCCTCGGCCATATCTTAGTATCGACCATACAGGGCTAGGACCACCACAAACATTGAAGGGGGCACACCTACCCCGACTCCAAATATTGCCCCGCACCTGCCCCTACTCCAAATATGAATATATTGTTTGATGATTGTGAAATGTCCAAAACCAAATCAAGCTCTCATGACTTTAATAAGGCACACAAATACACAAATTCAGATCTTGAAAATGTCCACACTTAAATAGTTGTATATTTACAATAACAATATCACTGGCACGACTCTGCAAGACACACTGGTAAGGTATTGCAGTGATTGTACACTTATTGTGAGTATGCAATTGAGGCCTCTATTCTTTAAAACAAGCAGAGTGAAGCTTATCTCACGCATAGGGTCTAGTACAGAGCTGAAGAGTGGTTTAAAGTAAGGAGTGTGCTGTTTGCAGTTTTATGTAATACTTTGCCCAGGAACCAAGAAGCAAGCTCTCTAAAATGGTGTAAACTGGAAGGAATATTCAAGAGTTCAGAGGGAAACAAAAATGATTTGAGAAAGAACTTTATAGACCCAACAACAGTATTTGGCATGTAGGAAAGGAGAGAGGTTGATCAATGATCTGCCTTATGTCATAGTTGAAAATTGACTTTATGGGATTACGGGACTCCCATTGATTTTCTGGAACTAAAAACAGAACATAGTACATTTGACCAGCGTGATCCTGTGCTGAGTCTGTGGGTTTAAAAGCTTGCAGCAGCTTGACACTGCTGCTTGGAACGTCACACTGGAGTTAAACACTGTCATCATCTACACTAGCAGCACAAATGTTGAGGGCACTTTTACCCTGTGAGTTTTAAAATCAGTAGTCCAAGAAGGAGCCCTGGACATTTATTTTGCACGCAGAAATGATCTGATGTTAATGCACCTTAAACGGGATTTAGTTTTGTGACAGCGCTGACTCAAGCTTGTACTCAGTTTGCTGAAAAAACATGGACAATGAATGCACACCGGTTAGCCCCAGAGACTAATCAAACACAGACACGCAACACGTCCCTTTGAATTTGTCTTCTTGAGAGATATCCAAGCAAGAATACCACATTTTCCAAACAGTCTAACAAATACAGTTCACATTTATGGGGAGAACAGTGCAGGGGGGAGCATTCACTGCCCGATCACCACAGCAACTACGCAGCTGCTTTACGCTGCACGTCAGCTGTGACCTATGACCTCAGGCGTCCCTGCCGCCTTAAAGATCAGAATCCATCACCTGTCACTCAAGCGTGACGGGACATGGTCATTGAGAACTAGCACAACTACCCGAAACAGAAGCTCTGGGGATCCGATTCATTTCCCTTCAAAGGAAATGGAGACTGGCACACCATATCTCTGTAGGCAAAGCGCTTTTACTCCCAGTGTCCATTCAAAGAGTAAGATCTTACTAAGCATTTCAGTAGCTATACTTGTTCACTGCCCTCATTTGTGCAGTCTGTGGTGCAAAACCGTTGGGTTTGGGTGGCACATCGGGCCTTAACGATGCTGTCCGTTTGAGGGATGTTCGTGGTAAAGATCCGTGACCACTGTAGCTGCTCTGTCGGGATACAGAAGGTGTCATAGCCATTGGTACCCCATGAGAGTCTAGTCTAGTGGGTGGGGTAGGAGTTGGGGGCATGTACCCACCTCTGTTCATACTAGGCTGCCGGGACACTATGGCCCCACTAGGTGAGTGCAGCCCTTTGGGCGGCGAGGATATGGAGTGTCGCTGAGAAGAGCTACGGTGATACCGCTGCCTCTCGAGAGTTCCCATCTGCCCTGTGGGTGATGTTGGTGTAGTCGGCACATCCAGTCTTTTAGTCGGGCTATTCCTGGGTAAAGATGAAGAGGGAGAGTACAAAGAGGCCTCTCGGCTTGGGACTTTAGGTGGAATCTCTGTTGGGCTTACAATGGGTTCCAGCATAAGGTGCTGTCGGGATTTGGGCATCTCCACCATGAGGGCCTTTGGGTTGCTCTCATTCAGGTGCTTCAAGAGGTCGTTCAGCGTGTTCCTGGCGTCCACAGTGCGCCTCTGGTCTTTACGGCCAGATTTGGAACCATGTTGATCGCTATTCTGGACCTTCCTTTCTGCTTGAGGCCCTTCGGGAGTACTGAAGGATGCCCTGTTCTCATGTGTGGCATTGGGCAGTACCACAGCACTAGGGATGTGGGGGTTGATGATGCCAGAATGGGGAGGTGGACTGGAGGGAAGGTATTGCGGGCTTTTGGGTGGTCCATCTTTGCGGGAGCTACTTATCTTACCATGAGCTCTCTCCCACTGGTTCTTGATAGGCTGAAGGCTCTTCTGTTGCAGCACAGGTGTGGACTCGGGCGTTGGCAGTGCTGCTAGTTCTGGTGGCTGCCCGCTCAGGAGCATCGTCTTAGTGTCTCCGGTGGTTGGAACCTCCCTCCCATTGCTCAACAGGTTGGTGTAGAGTTTGGGAGAATCATTATTGGGTTGGTACTCTTTGACAGGACTGTCAAACAGGCCGTTGAGCTTGGCAAAGCTGCCAGTGGAATCAGTGCAGGACTGTGCTGACTCTGCATCTTTTTGGATCTTGCGTGGAGTGCGAAGGAAAGCGTCTCTATAGCAGTAAACGACCATGCCGGCGATGAATGCACCAAGCAGGAATGCAGCTAACACACAAGAGATAAGGATGTTCATGTGCACCATCTGGTTAGATTCACCTGCTTGTATTTCCCACACACCTGCAATACAGATAGCCAAACAGCATGTTAGCACACTTGCACAGTTGATCACTGAACAACTCTTTCTTAAAGCAAAAAGTCCTTTCCCCCAAAACATGCTCAACCATTTGGTGTGAATCAAAAGTCTACTACTGTCATTTTCAACTTTTTAAATAAATCTACCAAGCAAGAAATTCAGAAAATACAATGAGGTACCCTGTTATTATATTAGTGAAGGAGGCAAATTAGTAAAGAGGTGTGGTGGAACATTTTATTGCACAAGGGTTGAGTATCAGGTGAGTTAGTATGTTCTGGTTTTACATAAGAGTTTTCCCAAAAAGAATTAAGCCCACTGTCTTTGTCTAGAACCCGAGGGTGATTTTTGTTAGCGTCCGCAGATATTCGAAAGAGTTAGTGAGTGAACAATGTTGCTTGAAAGGTGCTTAAAAGTGTTGCTTAGTGGCAAGGCCTTTGGAAGATTTCCTAAAACCCAAAACAAAGGGCAGAGAAAGAAATGGATGAAAGAAGATAAAGATGTAGCCATTTAGGAAAGATTTAACAAAAAAAATCCCATAGAAACTGCATGAAACTAAAATATATATAAAATAAAGTTAAAAGTGGAGAACAAATCATAGGAACATAAAAGTAGGGAAAATAATAATAAAAAGCTTTAAACGCTGATGGAATCTGAGTATAGCTGCTTTTATCATCTCAATACACTTCAAGACAACAAGGCATTTTGCTGATCTAAAAGTTTTCAAGAGCGCATGCATTAGGAGCCTGTATCTCTACTTTGCTAATGTAGTGTGACTGACTGCAGAATTGCTTATCATGCCATTCTGGTAAGAAATGGGCTGCTATCAGAGATGTATGTACTCTCTCATATGACTAGCAGCGCTAATAGCAGCTATTACCCAGAATTCCATGCAGCAGCGCTGAGCGCTCTGGTCAAGGCCTTACCCTCCAGCACACCTGGTATATGCTCAACAGAATGTGAAGTGGCTGGGTCATCGTGGAGCTCAAATTTCCGTGAGCCAAAGAGTTGGGGAATCTGAGTGGGGATGGTTTGGGGTGATTGTATGGGTTCAGAGGTCGCGGGCACTGTGACTGACGAGGATGGCAACTCCATGTCTGTAGCGACAAACAAACTGTTAAGAATCGGAGCCCATGATAGGCGCAACGTAACGATCGGGGTTAGTGCATAGAGACAGGACTGACATATGTCAGTTTATACGATTCATTGAGGTTATTTTTTTAGAGATTGACTCTGATGTTTTGGACCATTACAGGTAAGTAATGGTTGTGCAGAGTCTCAGGTAAGGAAAACTTCAGTCTGAGAGGAGGGAAAGGATGAAGACTATCTCTAATAGAATGAGACGACGACAACATAGTCCAGAGAGATAAGATGGAGGCAGCACATATCCATGCAAGAACAAAAGCATGAGTGGATGAAATAATGGAAAAGCTGGTGATGAGAGATCAGACGCCCTCTTAATGATAGCGATGATGGTGTGATGAAGAGCACAGGATTAAAGGTCGGTGGCAGCAGTAGAGGAAAAAAGAAAGGGAAATTTGTAGAATGATGAACTCAAGGAAGGAAATCAGTGCAGTACAGGAAACTAACCAGAGGTTGGGTCGCCATATGATTTGAAATCTGGCTCTGATGTAGTGGCCAAAAATTCTAAAAGAATTAAAGGAACAGGAAATCAGCATAAAATAACAAAAATAAAAATTTGAAATTATAAAAACGCTAAAACTGTTTTTTTTTTAATCAAATGATCAAAAAAAGTGTTGTTTTCCTCTGGTTTACGCTGTATCGCTCTTTCACTTGCAGGTGTATGTATCTGTAATGTTCAGGCCTACGCAATGTATGTGTATACATGTTTAATTTGTTTAATTATCAGAGGAATTAGTATGATGCTTGTGTGATATGTGTTAATTTCAATCAGCTGAGAGTGTGAGGGGGTTATTGATGTGAGAACTACTAACTAATGCTTCTGAAAGGGGGCACGTGTTGATTAGCTCACCATGACAATCGCCGAGATGAGCTGTGTTGCCGTATTCAACATCTTGCTCATAACCAGTTCTGCAAAACAGGAAAGACAGAGGGATAAGAAATTCTGCACAAACTTTGGACTGATGGGTGAATCTAGTTTAGTTTTGCAGGAAATAAGTCAGTTGTTCCGTTTAGCATAACTGTTTTTTTCCCTGTTGCATTTTCTAGGTAAATCTGAGTATTTTTAATGATTATAGGACTTACTGAATAGCTGCAGGAACACGCTCACAAGCTCCATGTGACATCCACCCACAGTACGGGTCTCTAGAAGCAATACAAGACCTGCAACACAAAAAACAACGTTTTTATCTACACAATACGGAAAATTAACACACCTCACTATGGTTTTTGTGCCGTTCAGACTAATAAAATGAAACGTGAATTAGATATGACATAAGAAATTGATTTTGCTGCCTGTATAAACAAGGGATAAGTGGAGCTGCATTCAGCACTCACTTTTGACAGGAACTGTGTCGTTCGCAGCGACTGAGTGGTATTCTGACCACACAGCTGGAAAAGGCCACATAGAGCGTGTGGGTGTCTTTATCTAGGTGGAAAGACAGAATTCGCCGATCATCCTCATTGCTGGATAAACACCTGGGAGAAAAATAGAACAGAGGGAGGGAGACGGTGAAGAACAGATAAATCACATGTTATCGGATCTATCTGTCAGTCACTACTTTCTTTAGCCACACAGTTTAGAAGAAAGAGAACAAAAAACACACACACTGCAGAGGGAAAGTGAAAACCTTTTGCTTTCACATCAAACATATCTAATCTCATCTTAAACGATCCAAAACTCTTATTCAGGTCACAAAAAGACAATTTCATTTATGGGTAAATAGCCAAGACAGTTTCATAAAATGACTCTTGGGTCTACAAATAAGTTTCTCACAATTTAAAGACAAAAACAATATGTCTAAAGACTGATCATGCAATATAATTATAGGATGAGAACATACTTGGCTTGGTTGAAAACGTCAATCTCCTCCAATAGGACGCTGTCATTTAAAGACAGAGGGGACGTCTTGGCCAGAACTTTTAGCAAGATGCCTGCCTCAGAGCCAATGAAAACCACTGTGTAATTCTTATGGGGTCCTGCGGTGTTATCCACAGCAAGTGCCGTTAGCCTATACCTACAAAGAAGAAGGAAAAACACTTGAGTGCAGGGCTGTTTTTCAGTTACAAGGAGACGCCTGAATTACAAAACCTTAACTTGATCTGGCACAGGACAAAACATGTTGAAACGCGACACATCTATCAAGAACTGAACTAGTTAAATTAGGCGTGCCAGTTGTTTAGAGCGTGAAACTAAAGCTCTTTGCTGGGAGGGTTATAAAATGTTTACCTGATGCTTATTTAACAGCTGACACTGGGTATAGATGGCAAACTGTCAGTGAGTTCTTATGTAAGTATATGTAAAATCTGTGCCAGTATAGGATTTCTTTCTGAGGGGTATCAATTTTTTTTTCTGATTATGAAATGTAAATATCTTTAAATGTATTTAAAAAAAAAGTCAAATAAAAAGGAGCTGGGTTTACATATTGATCAGATGGTGTCTTCCTGTCAAAGTGGGCAGTACTTAGACTACGCTGTTAGTCAATAGTCTTGGTTGCAGCAAATCTTGCGATAGTGTCAGAACAAGGTTTTGAGACTAGCCTGAATGGTGGCATTTTGCCCGTACCTGACTCTTGTTTTGGTGAACCATGGTTCGTCTCCGATGGAGGGGACTGAGGCGTCCATGAGTGGGTGTGACTTGATGAACTGAAGGGTCTCGTCTGGAAACTCGATTGAGGTTTTGAAGGACTCCGCTGAACCGTGTGCCGCACAGCAGCCGGGTCTGAAAAGACAAAATGCGCACACATGCAGTTCCGGTTGAGGGAAAGAGGGCAAAGAGCCATGTGCCACATGCCTGTAAATCTATACCCGCCTCCATATGGCCACTGCACACACAGGTTAAATATGCAGCATGTCCAATTATCGCGTGTTAATTATTAATCTCGCAATGATTAGCCCGTCACGCACTAGTGCCATGCACCAACCTGGGCTTGGGCAGCTTTTCCTCTGGAAATGGTGTCCACACTGAATCTGCCGTCTTCTGCTCTTTGAAACGGCCAAGGAAGGCTTTCTCGATGTCCTCCATGGAGAACGCACACACCGCGGAGCCAGGGATACTGAATAAATCGGAAACAGTGGTGTTAGCGCTATTCAGCCTGTTTTCATGTGGAGATATTATGGAAAGGCTTGTGACAAGCTTTACCTGTTCAACTGGGTGGTGAAAACTCCAACCACAGAAGGCACCCCATTAATGTTGATTATGTCCGTAATAGCCTGGAGGACGTCAAAGTAGAAAAACGATTCTCCAGGAACAGAACAGTTCAGGCGAGCCTTAACAAAAGATGTCCAGTGTTTCTCCAGCACCCGCTGAGACCCTCCCATGTCATTTTTACAGATCCGAGCCACTCTGGAGTAAACCGCCTGTGGTGAGAGAAAAATAGTGGGAGAAACTCAGCATCGCTCTCTAAATAATAGATCTATCTCCCAAGCAGCTCAGTTGAATCTAAATATACGCAAGAAGCCTTTTTCTCTTAGATAGAACAAAACAGCAGTGTGCTAAAGGGCTTGAATTAGCACCATGTTACCATCTTAATAATTCACAACTGTAAAACCTGCTCTCGATGCAGGTGTTGACTGCAAAATTAACTAAACTTAAATATTCATTAGTCTGTAGTACAAAGAATTCATTATACGGGCCAATTTAAAGCAAATCCTAAGGCAACGGATGATATATTGACCCTCAGGGACAAACGTTCATCTCTAAATAAAAGCCTATGAATACTACATTAACATAAAAATCTGAACTGTTTTATCACAGTTTAGATACCATGGTATTACCATCACTGTACCATGGTATCACATGTTTTGCTAACTTTAGCATTGTAGCAACGTTAGCATTGCACATTAGGTTGCAAGTCATACCTTTCCCAAGTTGTTGTGCTCGGCTGCGATTTCTCTGAAAAAGAAGTAGACGAAATCCCCATAATCCACGGCGTGGAGGAAATGGGGTTCTGGGAGAGAAAGAAAGAGAAGCATTAACATCTCCATCGCTGACCCCAAGTTAAATTTTGATGCATTTTTGTTGGCTAAGTGGAATGCCTGAGTGTTGACCTAGATTGTGCCACAGAAAGCTGGATTTTATATCAACACCCGCCATTTTCTGTTCTCCCACAATGACCCACTTCTTTAAGGTATGGTTAGAGGTTATAGATCAAATGTGTACTGGGTTCAACAAATTTTGCAATGTTAGCATTACATAGGCTGACACAGACTAGCAGACAAGCAAGAATGTCTATACCTTTTAGCCACTTGGAGTCATACTTGATGGTCCGAAGGGCAGAACCGTCTCCCATGCTGCGATAAATCACAGCATCGCTGGCCAGGAAGTCCGCCACCGTAGCCGAGTACAGCTTACCATCTGTGACACATAAATATGTGAGCTTAAAACACACTTCAGCTTCATTACACAATTGCATATAACTCACGCAATGTATTTGGAATTCAGCACACATTCACTGAACACTAAAGGCCTATTTACACTGAGAAAGAAACAGAAAAGCAAAAAAGAATCTCCAAGGTAAGGTCTATTTAGACAAAACGAAAAGAAAAAAAAACCCCTTCAAAAGCACTCTGGTCATTTACTGTATATTCTTAAATGCACAATACACAAGTTATTTCATAGCATTTTATGCTTTTTACTTAATTGTTCCTGCTATTTTATGTTACAGGAACTACAAAAATATGTAATGTGGCTTTCTAGGTAATAGTAATAAATACAATGAATACAAATTCTTGTTTTAAGCATAAATCTAGTTAAATTGAGTGAGTTTAATGCTTAAAATTAGCCTGTAAATGAACTGTAAAACAAGCCTAAAATACTGATTAAGAGGGGTTTTTTTTGCAGTGTTTCCTGTACAGACTCATTCAGATAAACATGTGACATCACACTACTAATTTTTGTCAGGTTGTGCCGTTTTTGTCTATATACTAACAGAGCTGGTGAGAAGACAGCACGCTCTCGCGGCATCTGATTTAATGTTTAACATCAGTCTCTGCTCTCATTGGAGCGTTAATTTTATCCAAAACCTTTAAAATTCATAGCAAAGTTATTCATCATCCTCCTCATTATCCTGACAGCTCTCATACCAGCAAACAGGGCGACATTTGTCTGCTTGGCGTCAAATGGGCATCGGGCCAAACCGCTGATCTCTTCCCCATCAAACTCCAGGTTATCCAACTAAACAAGAGATGGAAATAGAAAAAATAAAGAGATGTTGAGTTCTTATCTTCATTGTACTGTAAAACTGCTCTCCTTCACATTAACCAGTCACTTATTAAGAGCAAAACAACAGCCAGACAGTCACATAGACCTACAACGTGACCTACCCTGTAGTAACGGCACATGGGGTTGAAACCATTTGTTCCGCAGATGAACACAAGATCATCATTTCTCGGAACCAGGACTTTAATGAAATTATGGCACTCGTCCTGAGAGGAAGACAAGACAGTGAGATTTATGGTTGCTTCAGTGCTGTAAATACCTCAAGACCAATGACAGCTGATTTATGCTGAAGAGGTGTAGGACTCACTCTATGCTTTCCCTTCATGGCGCACGTCTCCCTGTCCGCCTGCCCAGACCGCCACGTCAGTTTCTGTGACATTACACACCATCACCATTAGACACAGTCTCCCACCCGCACACTTGTAAATATTAACACTGTACTACTCTGCTTTCTAATCAGGCGTGATGCAAAAAGTTTACAGCTGTGATTAATGAATAACCTGCATATTTATTGAAATATACTGTATGTGTGTATATACTGTATATACACACACATATGGGGTGAATTCAATGTTATTGGGACACTTTGTGTAATTGAGATGACTTGGAACAAGTGTATATGTATATTTTTATAGCGCCTTTCAAAGAACCCAAGGTCGCTTCACAAAGTAGTACAATCAATAAACAATTTTATTTTTTTGATGTTTTAATGTCTATAGCTCTGTAATTTTGGACCATTACCATTTTACTGTGGGCGGGGACAGAGAAACAGAAACTTTGTGATTACTGGAACTTAGTTTTTATAGCTTTATTGTGTCACGCCTGGTAAGAACAAGAGTGTTCGGTCATAAAGTGATTTACTGTAAACCCACCCTGTATGGAATGATCTCGTTCCTGTAAGACTCTCTTAGACTCACTAAATACACCTGGTCCCTGTGCGAGAGAGATAGAAAGTTTACATTACACACACTATTGCTATTCACAGTTCTGCTGTTCATCAACCAGCTCATCTGAGCTGTCTGAACAGGTCAAAAGGTCAAAGATCTTGGTTCCGTTTAAGTGCTGACTTACCTGCCCGCGATGAAGAGTGTATCATGTATCTGGGTCATCAGCTGAAAGTCCAGTCTATGCTGAGATTCGTTGCCAGAGGGGCGTCCACGGAAAACCGGGTATTGTCGTGCATCTGCAGAACAAACAGATGCGCTGTTATTCAGTATTAGCGTCAACAGAGATCGATGTTGGTATCGATTGACTGTGGCAACTGCATGTTAAACTGCCCCGTAGAAAGACTTTGCTAAAGTAATGAATATTACACCAGCAGCTCCCGCATTGACGTCCAGCGACTGCACTGTCAGCATGCTAGGGTGTTTTCTCACTGCAGAGCACAGAAGCGCTAATGCAGCGACTATAGACGTGTGTCGTCTTCTTAAGAGGGTAGATGGCTGTATTTTCAAGTAAAGGCACTTTTATGTCCCAGAGGTTGATATTAAAACGAATTATTACATTCAAAATTTTAGCATGCTTTAACATAATTTATTTTTTGCAACCTTTCATATTACTTTGTTTGATTTTATTGGTTTGAATAGGCCTAGTCCCAAACCAATACTTTCAATATTAAACTAGGAAAATCCATTATAAACATATAGATTGTTATTATGTTGCTGTTTTTTTAATCCAATAATGAAACAAACCATTTAAATATTTAAAATATTAGAACAATTTTAGTGTGTGCCTTTTCCAATCGAGCTGTAATGTTGTTAAATTGTGTAAAAAAGGCGACTGTGTAATTTAACTGTGCATATTTACGATACATACATACTAATTATGAAATTTATTTTGGAAAACAAAGGACTCAGACATTTTTTTCTTCTTTTTTTTAAAAGACCACCACAAAATGCTATTAAAAAGTTCATGATTTGAGATGGTAGAAATGTAATTTGTTTTTGATGTTCAGAAAAATGACGACAAAAAATATTTTGTGTTGTATGTATATCCACTGGCTATTTTTAATGGGAAATGTGATGAACTAGTGAGAGTGTAAAAAGTGTGCTTTATGGTAGTTTGTTTTCTAAAAGCCCGCAGGGCCAAAAGTGCACTTAGCTGAAGAAAATAAATGTTTTTTCAAAGAGCTTGATAAAGATCTTATGTAGATGAGGGCAATTCACAAACAGAGTGACATTTGCCTGTTCTTACAGTGTCTGTCCACAACGTCTAAAGGGATGTTGTCCTCAGGAAAGCTCACAGCCTCCAGGTGGGACGCCATCAGTAGCAGTAGTAGCAGCAGGTCAGTCGTCAGTTCTCGCCACCCCATTGCTGGCACAGAGGGCAAACACCTCCTGTACTGCACTTATGTAGATGTTACCTGCAACACACACACAGACATACAGATGTCAACATACATCCCAGGTGCTCTTTGTGCGTTTTTGTGTATGACCTCTGTCAGGATTTGCTGCGTAGATTAGAGCGCCTGTTTTTTATTCGCATACAGGTTCACTCCCAACAGGTCATTCAGTGTGTGTGTATTTGGCAGCCAATGCCCATGATTGAAAATCTGTCCATGAGAGGAAGGTCAAAAAACAGACAGAGAGGGGGTGGATTGTGAGCGCTTGAGACACCACAAAAGCAGAAATGAACACACTTTACAATACACACTTTCACACTATATTTTAGGATATAATTTGTTTACTATTAAGTGTGTGTGCATGTGTGTTTAGATTGAATACTATAGGTGGGAGAGTGTTTGCTGCGCCTGGCACAGAAGTCTTCAAAAGGACATTCAAAAAGGACGATTTTCAAAGGTCTGCATGCTGTGGTTGGGGTCGTGTCCTGGAGAGACAATCATCTGTGCATATTAATGACCAGTGTAAAGTCAAATATTTATAAAGCTACAAATTATTCATGCCAGCAAAGCCCAAACGGATATAAACAATTTACATGGAGACAACAAGCAGCTTGGCAGAACCAGAGAGAGTGAGTGAGTCAGGCCCTAACCACTTCCTGAGAGCGTCTCACCACACATGCTTGCATATAGTATTGACATTTTTGCAATTAGTGCCCCTGCGCACCTGCTCCCTCACTGTAATATGCATATGCTGCCTGTACCACCCTGCTGTTATTGATTAGCTGTTGATTGACCAGTTCTCAATTGATCAGCTGAATGAGACGTGCCCTGAGGAAATTCTCCAACTGAAATACAATCCACAGTCCTGCGAGGAAGGGAGTTTCTCTGCTCATCTGTTGCCATAATGGATCTTCATTTCTACAGGCTGACTGCAAGGGATTCTGGGCTATCGTGTTTTGATCAGATCAATAGAAATGACTCTTTCTCTGGCCATTTTTAGACGAGATGAGAAGAGAGAAAAGGTTTATATGAGAAGACGAAGGGATGAGAAGGGACGGAGAGACACCAGACGAGATGATAAAAAAAGATAAGAGATGAGATGAGACAAGACAGGGTGAGAATTGAAGCAAGGAGAGGAGATGAGACAAGGACAAGATACTAGAGGAGAAAATACTATATGAGAAAAGAAAAGATGAGATAAGGAAAGGGGAAAGATAAGAAACAGTTAGACAAGAGGAGCTGAGACCTGCATAAGAGACAAGAAGAGAAGAGAAGAAAAGAAAAGGAGAGACAAAATGAGAAGAATTTGAGACAAGACGAGACAAGAATTAAAGCCTGGAGAGGACATGAGACAGCTGTGACAGACCATATGAAAACATAAAATTTGAGACAAGAAAAGAAAAGATGAGGTGAGAGGTCAATATGAGAAAAAGGAGGCAGTAAGACAAAAATAGAACAGATAAAAGAAGGAGGACACATCTGAGACCAACATGAGACAATTTGAGACAAGAAAAGCACATGAGATGAGAAGAGATAAAAAGGATGGACAAGATAGGTATAGACAAAACAAGGTAAAATTTGAAGAAAGGAAAGCCACGAAAAAAGGAGATGAGACAAGAATGAGAGGCAAGATGAGAATAGAACATAAGCGAGACCAGAAGAGGAGAGACGAGATAAAAAGAAAAGAGATGAGGCAAAAATTGAAGAAAAGAGAGGTAAGGAGAGAACATGAGACAGGGATGAGACACTAGAAGAAATGAGACAAGATGAGAAAAGGACGACAAGAAACAGATAAGATGAGGACATACCAAGTGACACGAGACAAGCATGAGAGACGAGATGAGACAAGAAGAGATGAAAAAGACAGACGAGATGAGACCAGAAGATAGAGAAAGACAAAGTAAGAAGAAAAGAGACAAGATGAGGTGTAAATTGAAGCAGGAGAGACTAGGACACACCTGATGAGATCAGACAGACGTGATGCGAACTGAAGAGATAAGACGAGAAGGATCAAGACGAGACAAGGTGAGAAGAGGAGAGACCAGAAGATGGACAAAAATAAATATTACCTTTTCTTTGCCCATGTGGTGCTTGAGCGATTAAAAGCTTTAATGCTTGGACACTTAGTTGAAGTCAAAGGTCAAGGGGTCAAAAAATGTGTCTATCATAACGGAGCTCCAAATGAATTTCTTTTCCCAAGTGCATCTTTGATCCGTGCAGAAGTGCACACATCAGCAGAACAGGGCTCTCGGAGGGGCCGGGAAACACCGTATGGATTAAGCGGTGTGTACAAGAGGAGCCCCAGTTTAATACAGCACTGAGAGTCTAATCACAGCTTCACAGCGCCGTATCATTTTCCTTCGCCTGGATATTACTTCACGAACTAAAGAGGGATATTTCCAGCACCCTGGAACATATTCATTGTCAATGACAGAAATTCCTCACAAGCTCTAATCATTATTCATAGAAACACCACGGGGAGTTACAGAGACGTGTTACAATCCCACAACAATTTCAATGTACGAAAAAAAAAAAACAGGCTTGGGCAAAGAGAGCAAGAGAAACCTAATGCAAAACAGAAACAAAGGACATACAAAGGTCAGCCGTCTTAAATTTCTTTTCAATATACTGCAAGCGCAACGTGTTTTCTATTGAGCGTCTTGGTTTGGTTTTCCATTCTTGCCCTCCGGTGTATGAGCCCGGACAGGCCCTGCATAGAGAGAGGCGACTAGTCACGCAACCAGTGAGTGTTTAGCTGCTCCCCGGCTGCTCTCATTACAGCCTCTCTCAGTGCGACGCAATCGCGCACTCGCTGATGTTTTTGGCTGCGTTTCCCGGGATGCTGGCACGCCCCTTGAGTTGGCAGGTCGTTCCAGTAAGATTGCCTGCAGCAGATCCACCCAGCGCCCGCCTGAGAGAGTCCAGCTGCAGGAAATGCGACAGTGAAGGCCAAAGGAACAAAGCCGGTCGGTGACGTTTGGTGGCTTTAGTTAACCTTGCAAACTAAACGCTCCCCAGTGGCTGCTGATGTGCTATCGTTAGTTTCATGTATCTCGATGCAGGAGAGAATTGTTGCTTAACCGAGGAGCATTTCAATCAACTTTACTTTAGTTTAACACAAACCCTGCAGATCTGCCTGAGGCCTGACACTGAGAAAGGAGGTGAAGGAATAAATCAACAGAAGCTGTAAAATAATACGGCTGGGCAGTATGATGGTATACACCACAGAACCGCAGAAATAACCGGTGGAAATATACGAGTGGCTATCAGTGCTCAGAAGTGCATTATGTTATTTACATACAAAAGCAATGAAGAAAAATGAAAAAAACATGACAATACAGAGTGGGATGTGTTCCAAACTTATCCCAAACTTGTTTTAGAACTTGTATTGACTTGTAGAATTTAAAGGTATTTGTTAGGCACAACACACATTAGAGTTTAATCATTAATGATTGCCAAACTACATTGCCACGTTTCTGTGTTAATATAATATAATAACAGATTTGTGGTCACCGGTGTGTTTATATTGATCATTTTACATTACAATGTCAGAATTCTGTGTGTGAGCTGTAATGTAAAATGTTTGTTTTACCATTTTTCATTTTAAAATGTGTTATAAAGGCAGAGTTTTCATTTGTTATGAATAGTCATATAGTTTCTGCATTAATTTATTGAAAACATCCAGTCACTGGTTTGCATATATAAGCTATTTTATATTGAATTGTGGCATTGTGGCTCATCCAATCAGAATTTAGAGTCTGAACTATTAGTTTGATGAAGTATCAGTTTAATAATGTACTAACTTAAAAGTCGGACGTATGATTTGTTTTGAAGCATCATATATTTTGGTTTGTGTCCAGCAAATAATGCATCATTAATAAATAAATAAATAAATAAATAATCATGTCAGGTGACGTATATTTCTTTTTTATTGTATCTAATTAACTAGAATATGCAAAAAAGATATTGGTAACACTTCACAATAAGTGTATTTACTTATTTACTTAGTTACTTTAATAACATTAAGAATGAGCCAGAAACGTTATCTTGGTTAACGTTAGGTAATAAAAATACAATGTTCATTGTTAGTTCATGTTAGCTCAGGTCCAATAAATAATTTGAACATTTACAACTTAATTATAATAGTGTATTAGTACATGTTTAAATTGACATTAACTAAGATTAGCACATGCTTTAGAAGTATTTTTCATTTTCATTCATTGATTTAGTTAACTAATGTTAACAAATGGAGAGCAACATATTTATATATTTTACAAGAATCTTTCATAGAAATCCCTGCAAAAAAACAGCTACATTGTGATATAATATACTTAACTAAATGTATTGTGATTAGATATTGCTCATAACGCCCCCTCAAACTTTAAAATGATCTTGAAAAACGGGCCCTCGGATCAGCTTTCACAACTCAACAGTTGTGATGTGTGTGGTTTCAGAGACACTCACGCTGAGATTAGAGCTCTCCCACAGAAGAGCACTAAAATCATAAAGTTGTTTACAGTGGGATTACAGCTGAGGAGTCACAACTTGTTACTCCACAGCTGTAAGAAAGGTCACCGCCCCACCTGAGCAGCTCCTCTCCTCCCCACCCCCACTCTCCCAAAGCCCTATCCTGCAGGTGTGTGCAAGTGTGTGTATTGAGGGAACAATAGCGAGCTCAGGGTCCGTTCAGTCCGGGCCAGTGAGGAGAACTCCATGCTTTAAAGGTTAAATCAGTTACTCAAGCCTGACCGAGGCTGAACACAAGACAGCAGGACTGGCGTGGGCTTAGTGGACACAATGTGGCCAGCTGTTGTGACTGATTTTATTCACACACCCACATGAAAAGTGCTGAAACTGCTTCACAGTGAAGTTTCAGAAGAGGTAGATGTTATCTGCCGCTCTCTGAAAGAGGGTTGACAGGTTCAGCAGAGATAAGAGCAAACGTGGGGGGCCGCACACTCTTGCAGTGCGTTTTTCAGAGAGATGAAACGCTAAATCTCAATGTCACACTTTCATGAAGCACAAATTAACAAAAGTATGCATTAAGGGAACAGCATATGTCATTAACTTCCATATGGTCGCACAGCAAAAAATGGAGAAGAGCGGAGAGTGTTGTAATAAAGAGCGAGTTAACACCGTTTAACCAATTAAAAATTAGCTACAGGGTGAAATCATTATCATACATGGCCAGCATCCTTCTGAGGTGACAGTAGTTTATTTGATATATAGTACATCCATACAAGCTATTCTGTGTTGTGTGATTAACATGTTTTTGTATCATTGTGGAGACTTTCCAATGACATGTTTTATACTAAGCAAATTATATGTTCTATTCCGACCCCTAAACCTAACCTTCGCAAAACTTTCAGCTTAATTAAGATATTATTTAGTTTGCTTATTAAGCTGTTGGCTGCTTCACATCATGTAGGTAATTTCAGGTTTTACTGCATGTGGTGCTCACAATCTTAACAAAAGCTCAGCACAAACACTTATGCCTTATGTTTTTAGCTTATGTTGTAGCTGTCAGCTTATGTTTAATGTATTTGTTCGACATTTGTTACATGCTGGTTTGAATTAAAATGTTTCCTAGTTGTTTACTGTTGTGAATTACCATGTAGCTATAAAATGAAATAGGTGGGTTGGGACAATGGCATAACAATTGTTTTGACAGATGTGTAGCAGCTGAAGCATTTCAACTTCGTTTTTTCTATTAGTCTTACAACCCACTCAAAGATGGTAGGCTACTTTCAAATTGAGACATTTAATGTGTTACCTCAGTCTTTGAACTCAACATTTTCCCAAGTCCAAAATTACTCAAGTGTTTTGCTACCAGCAATATTCTGCGCGTGCACCGGCGAAAGAAATAATAATTTATTCGTTCGTACAACTCATTCATTCGTTTATTCATCCCGCTGACGGCTGCCACTCACGTAACAAAGTCTCGTTTCGCTTTATTTGCTGCATGTGTGCTTATCGCAGCGCATCTCGGATGTCACTCAGTTCGTTTAAATGACAGATTCAGAGCATGAACAGCATAAAGCATCCCCAAAACCCTCTCCGCTCGGAAACGGACCTGAACTCCGCCTCTGAGTCTGAAGAGAGCATATGAATCAAAGCGTTCAGGCTGGAGCCGAGCCGTGACGAATCTCTTGAGTTGCAGTAAATGCATAAAGACAACAGTGGAGTGTTGGGTCGGTAATGGCTTCTGCTGGGAAATTGATTGTGTTAATGCATGACCGTGGGCTCCAAAACCCACTTTACACAACAACAGCAACACTCACTCTCCCTCCCTCTACCCCGGACCATTCTACCGGCAAGAGCTAGATATTATTATTGTTTTATTGTTTAAAAGATCGTATCAGTTTGTTTGTAACACCCAGGCAAAGGTTAAATGAATTCATATGGCTCTAAACCTTCCATGTTGTACTTCTATGCGAACTTCGATCCCTCATCATTACGGGACAGGAGGGATCTAAAGTGCATTATGGAGACATCTGTCCCATCCAATGTCAGAAATTGACTGGCATTGATTTACAGGATTTTTGACCTTTTTTCCCCTCACATAAAACGAGCGTGCGCCCATTTGTTCCAACCATTTCAAATTAATTAACTAATTGAAATGTACACTAAAGTGGCCATGGCTATACATAGAATAAATATAACCTACATTTATATTATATAGCCTACATTTCAAATTTTAGGTAAAATCGTGGGAATTCATAAGATGAACATGTTGCCCCCATATATTGAATATGGGGCATTTTTGCCCTACATCTGGGTTAATTTCTGACCCTTGTCCCATCTGTTCAGTTTATTATACTATGCAAGGGTAGAAACGATATAATAGACGAATCGAATGCTTGAATCAGCTTCTGTTTCAGCTTTGTGCGTGATTTATATTTTCATTATGATAAAACGCAGACAAAAACATGATGCGCTATAAAACAAATTGTCTATTTAATCGAATAAACGCACTGTATCAACAGGATGTGACAGTATTGCACTGCTTTTCTCTCATTAATAATGCTAAATATAATCAGTTACTTTTACCTAAGCGCTTGCAGCAGTCTCGAATTATCAGTAAATACAGAAAAAAAGTTTCGTACAGCAGCATTACACCATCCTACTCCAACATTTGTGTGACAACAAAGTGTAAAAAGGAGAACAGAAATCCTACCTGAATGTTCTCCAAAGGAGCATGTAGATTACGATACTCTCTCCGCGTTATATTCCAAAGTGTTTACGCTATTAAATCCAATGGAATCAGACAGCATGTGTGTAGCTCGGTCCATAAAGCCAGAAGATCCCCATGTGTTTGTTTTATCCGAACCACGCAAAACAATTCCCAGAGCCCACGGGGCTCGTCCAGCTCGTCTTCTGGGTAAAGCTTTGTGATCTTCAAAAGCTCACCGATCAAATGGCACCAAGACCCTCCCTCTCCTCTAGTACCATCCCCCCGTCATTCACCAAACCAATACAACACAAACCAAATAAAACCAACTAAGTAATTACCTCAAGAGATCTGCTCTTCAGAATGAAGAACTTTAAGCGCGTGCGTCACTCCGCTTATAAACAATCCGAATCGGTGTGAACGGGTAACAGGGAGAACAAAAATAGCTCCAGTTCTATTTTTGCGCTGCACCTAGAGTACTTCTGATGTTTTGGAAATCTTTTTCTTGCAGCTTCTTTTCCTTTTCCCCATTTTTACAGTCTCACACGCTCGCAACGTTGCATTATCCCAATAAAATCAACTCACCTCATCTGAATCCGTGATTCTCTTTACGCGATTTGGATCGCAACAACTCTGAGTCAAGCTTGAAGTGTCTCTCTCCGTTCTGAGCGGGGGAAAACAAACTAATGCACGGCAAATGGTGTAACTCGATCCATCCCGAGTCCATCCATCAGCAGAGCCAACCACAGCCTAGCCTAGAAACTGATCCCTCCCCATTTATCCCTCTCCCTCTCTCCCTCTCTCTTTCTCTCTACTCCCTCTATCCACTCCAGCGCTAGTAGATGTGGTTTTTGGCTGCTTTCCCTTGCTAGGGTGTTTTTTTTCTCTTTCCCCTGCCAGAGTGTGAGACCTTTATTGTCTGTATATGTGTATGTATTTATGTATATAAAGATATTTATAATATTTAATAATGCTTTTGCAATGTAAACACTTTTAACACAGCAATAAAATGCCTTGGATATCTTGTATGTGTATATATGCGAGAGGCCCTCACATCTTGGTGACCCTGAGGGGCCCCCCTCTCTTCTCAATCCCTTCCCCCAGCAGTAAGCTGCTTGTTAAATCTTTTCCACAGAACTGTTTTGGGAAGGGAGGACAGCGAACCACACTCCTTGGAACTGTTCTTTGGAAGGAAATCTTGACTTTCAGCTTGAGGCAAAAAAAGAAAGGAGCGAATAGAATTTATTTCCTATGCATTTTCACCGTCAACCATTTTCAATAACATAAGGCGTGCATAGAAAGCATTCTCTTACATTAAACACAGCTTTGATCAAAGTTTATTGTTTGCGTATATGCACGTCTGCACAAATAGAATCCAATCGTCCGGTATATATTTCAGAATTGTTTGTTGATCAATTAAATATTAACATAAGCTTCTGTGTGAATTGGTTAAAGATTCACTTTTCACTGCATTGTGTACGAGTGTGAACATTAACACGTACGAGCTGATAGTAAAACAAAGAAGTGTTAGAGGATTTGGCAGCTGTGCAGAGACACTGCAGTCAACAGCATTTAGTATTGTGGTTCTTATAAGTGCATAATTGTTGCTGTGAAATGCACACAAGCATCTAAAAGTCAATATTATCTCTGCTCTCAGCAGTTTCTAACGGAGTACATATAACGATTAGGACATTAAATAAATATAACTGTGGAGAAACAACTCAGATTGCCAACACATCCTGCAGGTAACTGGACAGACACACATAAAGGTAATAGTTTTAGAATTTGTTCCACTGACCTAGTTGAGTTTGCTGTTAATAAACTCATCAGCACAGGTGAAGACGTTGCAGGGAAATAGAGCGGGTAGAGTAAATTGAAAAGTGAAAAGTTTGACATCCTAAGACCTCCCAAAGGATTTTTTTTTATTGTTCAGAGGTTGCTCATTCAGAGCTCATAAGACACAACTGAGAAATCCAGGCGCGCTTTATTAAGGTTTTAACTTTATCATAGTTGTTTAAAAAAGGAGTAAAGAAGGAATAAAGGTCAATTAGTTATACAAACTTAAAAAATTAAAGTTGTGTGTCTGTTCAAACTACATTTATACCCTAGTATACCAAACTTTTTAAATTTTAAGTTTAGGTGACAAGAAATATAGAGTTTGCCTAACAGAAATTTAAGTTTACAAAACCTAAAGGTTTAAGGCAACCAGCTTCAGGACATTTTAGAGTTTACTCAACTTATGTTGGTGTGAAACGCAAATATATATATGGGAAAACTGTAATTGGAGGTACATTTAAAAAAGTTAAGGAAAAAAACTGTTCACTAACAGAAATTCCTTCCAGTATCTTATTGAAAATATAGTACATTTTAATAATTCATTGCTTGAAAAACACAAATTACTTCCTTTTTACATTTAATGAAAAAAAATATTTTTTTATAAAACAAAATTATAAACGCAACACTTTTGTTTTTGCCCCCATTTTTCATGAGCTGAACTCAAAAATCTAAGACTTTTTCTATGTACACAAAAGGCCTATTTCTCTCAAATATTGTCCACAAATCTGTCTAAATCTGTGTTTTTAAACGCCACTCTAAAAATGTGCAGTTGCATATGTGGAGCATGTTCCAGTTCCTGCCAATATCCAACAACTTCGCACAGCCATTGAAGAGAAGTGGACCAACATTCCAAAGGCCACAATCAACAACCTGATCAACTCTATGCGAAGGAGATGTGTTGCATTGCGTGAGGTAAATGGTAGTCGCACCAGATATATTGACTATGGACCCCCCCCCCCCGGGACCCCCGCGGCCTGGACCCCTCCCAATACAGTAAAACTGCACATTTTAGAGTGGCCTTTTATTGTGGCCAGCCTAAGGCACACCTGTGCAATAATCGTGCTGCCTAATCAGCATCTTGATATGCCACACCTGTGAGGTGGATGGATTATCTCGGCAAAGGAGAAGTGCTCACTAACACAGATTTAGACAGATTTGCAAACAATATTTGGAGAAATAGGCCTTTTGTGTACATAAAAGTCTTAGATCTTTGAGTTCAGCTCATGAAAAAGGGGGGCAAAAACAAAAGTGCCGCATGTAGTAGTAGCTAGCTATTGTTTGTCAACTCTGTTAAAGACAAATTAGGCAACAGTAGCCACGTTTACATGCGCACTTTTTTGTCATTCCGATTAAAATCATTCCGATTGAAAGATTTGGTGGACTGTTTACATTGGACATTATCTAAACCGATCTGGTGTTTACATGTGCTGGCTTTCAATCGGAATAATTTTGTGACATGCGCACACAGTTTGTCTGTCGCATCAGATTCGTAACGTTGCCAGTTATAGTAACTGCGACATTCGTTGAGCAATAGTTCTGTTTTGGTAATTTTTATATTTAGTTATTTTTCTGTGGGCGGACATGCAGTAGTTTAACCTAATTTATGTCCTATACAATGGCTATTTCAGCAGCTGTGAATGATGAATGCGGACTCAAAATGAATTAAATTCATTTATTTTGAAAAACACAGAATTAATAATAAAATGCACCCAAATTATTAATAAAAACATAGGATATACGGTGAAACATGAATGAAAGCATTCAAGACATTCAAGACAGCATCATTACTAGTACTAAACGCATAGATATTTCAAACGATTAGGAAATATACCATAATCACAGAGGTATAAATATTAACAAAAGTAATTAAAGCAGACTGTGGGTAATGTTACTTAACCAATTTGAAGCAGTTGTTGAACTTTATATACATATATATATATATAACTTATGAGAAACAGAGAGAAATGTTGACACGTCCTCTCCAGCAGCTTGAATGTTACCCGTTGCCATGGCAACTCTAAACGGCCACCAGGACTTATAGAGTTTTATAAAAGCTATTTATTATTTGTTGTAAAGTGTAAGAATCACCTCAGAAAAATGAATTGTACTGTCAGGCGCAGTTGAAGCCTATAGGACAAACACTGTCAAGATGAGATGGTGTAGCCAGGCTATGTCTGTGTCATTATTCCAACATTATGTTCACAACATGTTATGAAATAAAAAGTTTAATACCCCAGAAAAATTAACTTTTCTTTCTTGTCAACATTAGCCTGGTGTGAGCGCGGCGCGCGCTCTTCAGTTGTGGAGGCGCGCATTGTATATCACGTCACAGAAAGACGTACACTCAAAGTAATCGGATCAGGTCGTTTACATGGTGGAGTTTTTCGTTTGATCGGTTCATGAAAAGGTTTATCCCACCCCTCTTAAACCGATTACAATTTCATTCGGTTTGGGAATTTTTATTCCGATCGAGGTGTTTATATGGAGCATTTTCATTCAGATTGGACTTTTAAACCGAATACAGTGCTCTATGTAAACGCACCTATTGTTACTCTACCTTGTTTGACAGTAACATAATTTAACATTGTAAAATTTGTAGCCCAAAACTCTAATGATAAGAACAGATGACACTCATGAAATCATGATTAAACGATTTTCAAACAATCCACTGTGTTATCAATTCTGTTTTCCTTTTGATATTGTGTTAACAATTTTGAAGTTTTGCAAAATAACTCTTGGTTTAAGACTTTTGTAGATTAAAATATTTTCAGAGAGAGAGCACACATACCTATCAGTGAGGGAAAGTTACATAATTTCCTGTATCTTACGTAGTTGTGGGAAATAATTCCACCTATTAAAAGGCAAAATATGGTACAGTAACAGAATTGATGCAAGATTTATGGACTTACATTTTTATTAGATAAAATATATATTTTTAAACAATTTAATGTTGTAGAATTAGGGAAATAACTAAATGAGCTTTTATAAATAAAATAAATGAATTATTACCAAAAGAAAAGTAAAATAAAATATTTTGATAAATTACAAGAAATCATGATTTTCAGTTGTATAAGATACTTTTTAAAGAAAATATTATATTGTTATTATTATATTGTTATGGCCTGTAACATCTTGTGATCCATGACAATGATTAATTAATGGGTAAAATAATTTAAAATATAACCATTTGAAAAAATAATGACTTTGGCCACCAAATGTATCTGCAATTATAGAATCACACACACATACACACACACACGCACACACACACACACACACACACACACACACACACATGAACCTGCACTAATACTGTGAAAGCTAGGCTAGTAAAAATCACAAATTATATATATATATATATATATATATATATATATATATATATATATATATATATATATATATATATAATTTTTTTTTTTTTTTTTTTTTCATTACTAGCCTAGCTTTCACAGTATTAGTGCAGGTTCATGCTATAATCATCTATACATCAAACAAAAACAGCAAATCTTTACTTTCTTAGATAAAATGCATGCATAGATTTAATCTTCCTCGTGTGTCCAGAGGCTGTGGCAGTGACGCCTGACACCATACACTCATTTACATACATGCATAAACACACTCACAAACTTGTGACACACACCTCTCCATTATCGCCCACAGTACTGTTCATTAACATTTGAATGTTTAGCAAGAAGGCAGAACGACTTCTAAACTACTTGCTGCTGGTCTGCCGTTGTCTACTGTATGTTTGAGATTGACGGCAGAGGTGGGCACTCCTAGCCTCTTGAGTGCTCTGCGGGGGGTGTAGGGTGAAGGGTCAGCCTGCAGACCTCTGCAGCCCATCCACTCTCACTGCTCAGCCTGATTTAGTACTGTCCAACCCCCACAGATGGCACGGAGAGACACACACAGAGAGACAAGGCCGTGGAAGTGCAACACTTGTGTGACAAATGGAGCCCAGACCAGCATCATGCCACAGACACGCTCTTAATCGGCCGGTGTGTGTGTGGGAGAAGGTCTGGAGCCTTTGAGTCCGACTGCTTGACACCCAGACTGCATAACTCGCTCTGTCATAATGTCATGCTGAATTTCTGTGTGATACTGTTTAGATAATTCATTTGGACAGTTTCATATTTTCAAGGGAAATTTCCATCAGTACATAAATTAAATACTCCATAAATTCAATTTTGAACGAACGTTGGTATAGTTCTTTGGCAGAAAGGGTCGTTTTGTTTTTTATTTCTAATCATAAAAGCCGCAGTCACCCATGGCATACTCCATGTTCAATTTCATCATGGGAAATGCTTTTTTTGTCAGGACCTGTTGGTGAAATCGCGTGCGCAGAGGGCGTGTCACTTGTTAAGATTATGATTCAGCAATTTAATGTTCATCGTTCTGAGAGAGCGAGAAACTTAACCAAGCTCGGGCAAGCCCGACCCCTCCTGCTACTGAGACCAACTGCTCTGGCATTTAAACCTTCAAAACACTTCACACAGCTGAACACAATAAACGGTCCATATTTACACTCCTTCGCAGACGACATGTCCTGCTTTCTTTCTTTCTTTCGTTGGATAGTCACTTCCTAGAGAGCATTTAGAGAGCAGCTATGATACCTTCATAATTGATAGATAGATAGATAGATAGATAGATAGATAGATAGATAGATAGATAGATAGATAGATAGATAGATAGATAGATAGATAGATAGATAGATAGATAGATAGATAGATAGATAGATAGATAGATAGATAGATAGATAGATAGATAGATAGATAGATGGATGGATGGATGGATGGATGGATGGATGGATGGATGGATGGATGGATAGATAGATAGATAGATAGATAGATAGATAGATAGATAGATAGATAGATAGATAGATAGATAGATAGATAGATAGATAGATAGATAGATAGATAGATAGATAGATAGATAGATAGATAGATAGATAGATAGATAGATAGATAGATAGATAGATAGATAGATAGATAGATAGACAGGATGTTCTAAAGAGTGTTCACTTTTTGATTACACATTGATATAAACCGTCATGATTCTGTGTCAACGATCTGTAACTGCGGTCAACAACCCTCTGAAAGTGCCCTGTCCTTGAAGGCACAGCCCTGTGCATGTCCTCCAAACAGTCATGACCGTCTCGCACATAAAAAAACAAAAACAAAAAAAAAACATTCCAGTTTGTTTCTTCAGTTTCTACTCTTACTACTACTGAAACACAGTTCTCCTCAGACCTTGTGTTTACATCCCAACAGGAAACTGCAGACAGGATGTGTATATGGTTTAAGAATATGCCACAAGAACTGGAGATTTTTGTTGACACTTACATTAATTATGAATGTACTGAGCTATCACCGTGCTCAGATAGACATAATCATATTCATAGTCTCTCCCGTAGGTAATTTCCAGAGGGATATGTCAGCGTCCGTGCGAACCAACAGATTGAAGACAGGAAATGACATTCGAGCTCATTATTTATTGACTCATCGCCATGAAATTTACATGCGCAATAATTTTTTTTTTTTTTTTAGGAATCTAGGATCTCATTCTCCTGGAAAATGTCATATATTCTCTCTCATTCTATCTGTCTTTTAGACTCAGGTGACATCTTTCCGCTCAGCTGCTCTTATCTGTTCCTGAAAACAGCCGTCTGTATTGAGGATATTCAGCTCAGCGCTCATAACCTGTTGTTTGCGGAGGGACGTGTGTCTGTTGTTACTTCAGATCAGAGACTGAAACTAATTAGACATTAAGCTATTAAACCACATCAGTGCTCTGTTCCTGACTGACATTCATAATGTCACTCTTATTCACATCAGTATCAGATATTAACTTCTCTTGTCAAGTCATAAAAGTGTTTTTTTATCTGATGTTGCAGGATCAAGAGGTTATGTTTAAGCTCAGCTTTATAAGAAGGTCTGAATAACACATGTTTCTGATTTACTAAATCTGTGTTTTCCTAAACAGCTAGTCTATTGTGTTAAAATGTATCATGGGGTTATTATAGGGGTACTTCCGCTGGCAAAATGGGCTTTCAATAAAACTTGGCTGCCTATGCAGTAGAAAGGCTACCTGATTGAGAAAAGAGAGAAATAAGGCCACAGTCTTCCCGTTTGCCAAATAGGTAGGAAAACTTCAACACTCATTATGGACTGGGTACGTTGCCATCCAGTCTGCTATGGAGACATTTATAAGGGTCAAATATCGGCTTGCTTTAGGTAGAAATATTTGTAAGACTTACATAAAAGGATATAATCGACCCCTTTGACTTTCATTGAATGGACAAAATGTAGTTAAAAAAACATCTTCCTTCACGTTCCACAGAAGAAAGGATGCATTCATTTTTGGAATGAAGTATACAAGCTAACCGCATGCAATTGACATTCCAATACATTGTCATTCTTTTCAGTTCAAACACGCTTTTCAATACAAATTTGGCTTATTATTGATTTTGCCACATTCACGAAACTCTAGTGTGTCCGTTTGTGACCTTAGTCTATCACAATGTCTAAAGCAGAGGTGGACAAAGTACACAACTCCATTACTTGAGTAAAAGTAAAAGTACTATAGGTTAAATATTACTCCATTACAAGTGAAAGTTTTAAAATTTAAATTTAAATACTTGCTTAAAAGTTACAAAGCTCTTATCAAAGTCAAAATCATACTAGAAAAGAAAGGTTTCTACATTGTGTTTATTTGACAGGATTATGTAAAAACATATTTCTGAAAGGACTTCAGTTAACATTATTAGTCCAACTACATTGTTTTTGCATGCTAACTAACATCATTGTTGAATGTTAATGTCAATGTTAATTTTAAGATTTTAGTAGAATTAGTTTAACTAAAATTCAGTACTTGTGGTCTGGCATCTGAGAGGCAGCTTTCTGTGTGCACTTTCGTGTCTTCACACTTTTTCAGACTTATCCACGTCTGCTCTTCTGGATTTTAACAGTTTATGACTATGGTTGCTCGCACTGCGTCTGGGAACTGCCGCCTTCTATTTTGCCATCAATTGATTAGTGTTCAAAAAATACTTGGAAATCATTGAACTTCATCCTACAAGAGTGATTACTGATGCTGTCTGCAAAAAAAAAAAAAAAAAAAAATTCATCCACTGACTTTCAAAGCGGCTACGACTTTCTACTTGATAGAAGGGCCTTGATAGAAATGTAATGGAGTAAAAAGTACGATATTTGTCTTTCAAATGTAGTGAAGTTAAAGTCATAAGTTTCCAGAAACAATACTACTCAAGGAAAGTACAGATACTCAAAAAGTGTACTTAAGTACAGTACTCAAGTAAATGTACTTAGTTACTGTCCACCTCTGGTCTAAAGACCCTATTTTTAGCAATCTGAGCGCATGGTCTGAAGCGCTTAGGGCATGTCCGAATCCACTTTTGCTAGTTTAATGACGAAAAAAACAGTTATTGCACCAGGCGCATGGTCCAAAAGGGTTGTACCAGTCTCTTAATGAGTAATGGGTGTGTTTTGGGCGTAATGTGCAATAAACCAATCAGAGTCTCTTCTCCCATTCACTTCAAAAGCCAGTTGCGCTGGCACCATGGCGAATTCGCTATTTACATGGCGGAAAGACTCTTAACGCTTCTCCAGAGATGAATTATTTTATTTGGTATGTTTGTGTGCTGCTGCGCATCCCTGTGCCAGGTTTTTGCTGGTCAATGGTCCAGTCGTTTTCATTTGCCTCAAAATAGCAACGCGCCAACAATGCGCCTGGACAAACCTCGTATTCAGACCAGCAAGCCTATGGGCGAACAGTGAAAATGATAACTGCTTCAGGCTGAAATTAACAAAAAATAAACACTGAAAAGTCTCAAAAAAGTAACAAAAAAAGTCTCTATTAAGAGGGAGTGACTTTATTTATTGACTAAAATATGCCATCGCAAAACAACTCAGAAAATTACAATGATATTCATACACTTTTTTTTTCATACACAGTTTATCTAATTCATGTTGTGTCACCATATAGATGTTCCTGTACATCTGTGCTGTGCAAGTGTGTGAGAGGAAGTAAGAGGGGCAGGTGATGGGGGAATGTTTCGTGTATTATGACGTCAAGAGTGTGTCCCTGACTAGATGAGTGGGCATATTTTATTTGCCCTGCCTGAAAGCAAGCTGTAACCAGTCTCACAAGCACACACACACACACACACACACACACACACTTTTGCATTTTCAAAAAAAACATTACCGCTAACTGGTCCCCAAAATGTAGGTCATTTCAGGTTTTACTATTCTTGTGGGGACATTTTGCCCCCACAATGTAATATAAACCTGTACAAACAAACACACACACACACACACACACACACACACACACACACACACACACACACACACACACACACACACACACACACACACACACACACACACACACACACACACACACACACACACACACACACACACACACACACACACACACACACACACACACACACACACACACACACACACACACACAAATGCATGTGTGTTGTTTTGTACACCAGATTCACTCCAATCTGCAACAAGCCTAAACAAGCTTTCTCAACACCAGTTGATGCAGCTAAAGTCTGCTGTTAGGGTGTGTAACAGTGTTTACGCATATGCCTCTTGTGCATGTGTTGTCTGTGCATGTGTGTGAGTGCATTACTGTTGAAATAGACCATAATGTGAGGTGGACTGAATTTGACCCTCACCCATAAAGTGTGTAATGTGAGAGCCACAAAAGTAGATTAAAACAAAAAGTCATTCGTAGGAAATTTTAAAGGAATTCTGTCATAATACTCACCAATAGATGTTTGGCATAATAGCCACATCATATCCACAACAAAAGAAGACATTGACCAAGTGACCCAGCAACTTAGAGGATATATATATATATATATATATATATTACTAATATAAATGTTAAATTACATTTACAAAAATATATCTTCCCTTTTTAAAGTATGTACAAATAGATTTATATTGTACATTATTTACAATATTCTAAATATATTTAGATAAAATACATCACCATAAAAATAATGGTTTACCATTAGGTTTAAATATGTGTTTATATAATATTTGTATTTTATTAATTTGAATTACAAAATTTTTGTTCTTTTCTTCACATAAAGCTATTGTATGACTTCAGAAGATTTAGAATATGGTGTGAGTCCAATGAACTATGTAAACACATTTATAGTGCTTTTTCGAGCTTGACAGCCCTTGGTCAAATACGACTTTTGTTGTATGGGGAAAAAAGCATTTGTATTCCACAGAAGAAACACATTTGGAATGACATGAAGGTTAGTAAATCACACCAGAATTTCATTCAACTGCCCCTTTAAGAGATGGAGACAGCAGCAGGGGTCTTCCTGATAGACTCATCAGAAGGTTTGTACGTCCCCTGGAGGGCCGGAACAGTAACATATGTCACACATTTGCTGTGTGTATGTCTGAGATTAGACTTTTGTTTTAGTAGACTGTTTGGGAGCGATGAGCAATAAACCCTGATTGGAGAGAATTGCCTTTAAATGACTGAATAAATCTGTGTTAAACAGAGGTTTGAGGACAGCTCGGACTTCACTTACCATGTAATAGGATTTTAAAAACAAGTTCCCTGCAAGGTCATAAATCACTTTGCGTATGGGTGCAATATGTGATAAAGAGAGAGGCCGGTTTTTCAAGGTTAATTTTCAGGTGTACACCTTTCTGTTTGCTCTGGCATAATAGTGTGGGCAAATCTGTTGTCTTGAGGTGAAGAAATTATTAACATAATGAAGGAAGCAAAGGAATTACATGGAAACAGAACAGAATCATTAAAGAAACGTTCTCAGAGGTGAAAGAGCTCATAATAGCGCCTCTCTGTCGCCTCAATGGCTGCGTCCTGCATGTTAAAGGCGGCGCTGCTCAGAGACGTGCTCTTTTGTCTTGACTTTGCTTTTGTAAATGAGGTAATGTTGAAGTGGGGATTTGTGAGGGGATTTGGGGCGGTCTGGGCGGTGGGACGCCTGTGAGGGCAGAGCTGAAGGGAAGTGATGAATATTAAACTGCCGAATGAATGAAAGAATGAGACAAGAAGATGTTCCAGGGGTCACTTTCCCTCTCGTAGCATTGTCAGTGTGTCATCTGCCTCTTTTACTCGCATTTCCTTTTGCACAGAAACAAAACGAGGAGAAAGTCACCAACTTGAATTCGCATCAGTGCATTACTGCTGTTGTCTGAGGAAGGTATCACTGTTGTTATTATTGCTCATAATGTTGGATAAAGATGAATACTTAAAGTCAGTAGCAACTCCTGATTGTATATTTAGGTAGGGCTGATTCTGGGTCTTATCACTAGTTTATGATAAACATTTTGTACGGTTTATATTCTAATCGCTGACCACATGCATGCAGACACACTTTGGCAGAGGTCAAACGTCCTTGCATTATTCAGACTGAGAGTGGCACTCTATTGTTGATTGACAGACATGCATAGAATGCTATCATAGTATTGCCTTAATAGTCTAAAAGCCTTAATGTACACTCTAAAAAAAAAGGCTCGTAATCATAGGGGAACCTTTTTTAGTGCTATATAGCACCAATTTTGGTGCTTCAGTGGTTCTTCAGCGGTTCTTCAGAGGTGCTATATAGCACCTTAGTCAAAGAACCGTTGAAGAACCTCTGAAGAACCGCTGAAGAACCTCTGAAGAACCGCTGAAGAACCACTGAAGCACCAAAATTGGTGCTATATAGCACTAAAAAAGGTTCCCCTATGATTACGAGCCAAGAACCATTTTTGGTGCAATATAGAACCTTTTTTTTTTTAGAGTGGGCTATTTATTGCCTCCAAATTTAGTTTTAGAATGTTACAAGTTGTTGAGGAATTCCGTTGAGAAAAATAAAGTCATTTCTATTCTCAGAACAAACATAAAAAAACACAACAGAACTATATAAAGGCTATTTACATTAGCATGTTTAGACTTTCATTAATTTGATACGAAGAACAGACATGCCAACGAGTTACTGACCTGATACAAACTAATATAAACAGCGAATTGATATTGTCTTGGTCTGGAGCGGGGTTTACATAAAGTAACGTGAAAATAAGCGGGACAGCCTGAACTCTGACCCAGTGGCTCTCATTTAGAGCGCGCTGCAGTTCCATCTTGCACCACAGATTTACATTGTAAAATTGTGGGGCGCTGTAGAGCTGGGGGAAACTATTAATACAAGCGTGCTGAAGCCATACATACAATTTTAATATATCCTGCTGACTTTACGGCTTAAAATAGTCTAGAAAATCTGAAAAAATATTTATTACTGAACACATTTACAATGTATTATTTATTCAGTTTATAGAGGTCTATGTTTTGGATGAATAATTAAGTGCGGGCACCTGGCCTTACAGACAAGCCGCGGCAGCTTAAAGTTAAGGGTTTGTTCAGCTCTGTAACTGATCTTTGTGCTATGAACATGAATACAACCTCAAACTGGGTGGCTTGGTAATGAGCTGTGATTACTTTTCACTGTTTCTTTTCTGCAGTCAAATTGATCAAACTTTGCATCTGGTTGACGATAAAAAGAAAAATATCCCATAGATTTATTTTAAAAGACAGGCTAAAGCCATAGAGACTGGAATATCATATAGACTTGGAGGTGAATTCCCAAGCAGTCAACTAGCAACATGCTAGCAACCAGTTAAAACACTTCATAAGCCACACAACAGCCACCCAGACCACCCTAGTAACACTCAAAACAGTCTAGTAACCAACTACCAACATTTTGGCAAAGACCCATAAGGGCCCATGCTACCACCCAGAAAACCCTAGCAACCACCCAGAACACCCAAAAAGCTACCTAGCAATATCCTAGCAGCCACCTAGTAACACCCTAGCAACTACCCTGAAAATTCCAGCGACCACGGCCACCAATAGATAGCACGCAATGTCCCAAATAGCCAGCTAGCAATGTTGTAGTAACCACAAAGACCACTCTAGCCCCACCAAAATCATGCTAGCAACCAACTAACGTCCTAGCAACCACCCAGAACATCCAAGCAGCTACTTAACAATGTCCTTGCAACCAGCCAAAAAACCCTAGCAGCCATCTAGCAATGCCCTAACTTGGGGTGTGCAGCAAGTCAATATTGTAGCAATGGCACAATTATTTGTATCTGTATTCAGATAAAACTGAATGTATGTGTGTGTGTGTGTGTGTGTGTGTGTGTGTGTGTGTGTGTGTGTGTGTGTGTGTGTGTGTGTGTGTGTGTGTGTGTGTGTGTGTGTGTGTGTGTGTGACCAATTTGAAGGGTTTTGTTCGCTACATACCCTTACGAAAACGAACCATGGTTCACTATTAACTACGACTTTTGCCTCAATAAACTCCTAATTTACTGCTTATTAATAGCTAGTAAGGTAATTCTTGTATTGTTTAAGTTTAGGTATTGGGTAGGATTAAGGGATTTAGAATAAGGTCATGCAGAATAAGGCATTAATATGTGCTTTATAAGTACTAATAAACAGGCCCCTATCTTAGTAATATGCATGCAAATTAGCAACTAGTTAAAAGTGAGAACTGAACCCTAAAATAAGTGTTACCAATTACATTAGCTCATTAAACAAGCTAATTTTCATTAATATAGAGTTTAAACTCATTCACTTTACACACCCAATATTGCATTGTAATTTTAGACGTTTATCCGTAATATCCTGGGTCTGTTACACAGCAAGCACAAGAAATGACGGCTTCTAACGAATAATTTATATTGTTAGAATTTGTTATTCATTTTGAAGTCATTATCTGTGCCTTTCCGAATAAGCCCTAACAAACACTAGCAACACCAAAACATCACAGCGACAACCAATGAGAGGGTCAGCTACAACATATTGTCTTTAGACTTTAAAAATCTAGACTTTTCTGGAAACGTACAGCCCCTTCTTCTGACTGACTCTAGAGCATTTTACTACAGGAAATATAGCTTGGATAGGTTGTCTCGTGTCATATACATAGTGTGTATTCCAATGTCTGTAAGTCACTTGCATGTGCTGAATAGTCTGTGAATCCACAAGGCTGTGGTTTCTGCTGCCGTGGAGATGGGGACAGTTTAGATAAATACATGTATTTTCTCCTCTTGTGTCTCAGCAGCCTGACTGACTGGAGCAAGCGGGTCAGAGAGTGTCAGACTCGGAGAGAGAGAATATTATTAAGCCTGTCTTCTCTTTCTGTCAGTGTGTGTGTGTGTGTGTGTGTGTGTATGCTATACTGCTTTAAGCTGATGGGGACACATTCACTGCTCTGACCTCATTAGCCTCTGCGTGATTAACTTTAACATTTCAGCACTGCAAACACACACGCTTCACAGCTGACATGTGTGATCCATATTTTGTAAGCTGTTTGTAAATCAGGCTTATTATTCCAAGCTATTTCTGGGTTGCACACTGAATGTTTGCCAACTGCAGCTTTTATCTGGGTTTTGGGTGGAAATCCAGAGAAAGAGGCCACTTTTACAGAGAAAGAGATGTTATCATGTTATAAGATTGTGAAGATGGCTACGATTGCAACGAGAATGACAGTTAGCAATATTAGCGTTAGCTATTGTATTGCAGTTGACACTTTTTTGCCCCAAAAAAACCTTTTAGCAATAAGCTCAGATTCTGTAACACTATCATTGTGTTTGTGTGTGTGTGTGTGTGTGTGTGTGTGTGTGTGTACATCTGTGTGGGTGTGAGAGAGACAAGTTTACACCTGAGATATAATCAGAGTGGAATGTTAAATTTTAAAGGGGTGATGAATTGAGAAATCAACTTTCCTTTGAGCTTTTGGTATATAAAAGTTCATTGTGATATAAGAATATCCTGTAAGTTTCAGAGCTGAAAACGTCCTTGTTAGTCAAAGAAAAGCTTTTATAGACACCAGGCCCAGAAAACGAGAGATCTCAGAATATGTCGACCATTGACGTAGTAGGACGCAGAAGCACCGTCTCAAGCCCGCTCACCGACTTGTGGAGCTAAACGATGCAGAATCGATTTTAAACAAGATAGAGGTCGAGACTGGATTTGCAGACATATTTAGATTAAAACACAATACTGTTCCTTCTATATTGGATCCGACAGGAACGGTGCAACACACTTATGTTAAGCTAAAAAATTTTGATGTGATCAGTCACTAGAAAATTTTCAATTGGAGACCTGATTTTTTTTTACAGTGAATGTGTTAGTATTGCATTGTTACAGATCATTTGATATCTATTGATCACATACCTTAGCACGCTGTCACACGCTGGATAAGGTGTTATTGGTTCATTTGTGATCAGACTCGGACTTGTAACGCCAGCTCGCAAAGCCCAAAGTCCCGGGGCTATGTGCTTTTCAGACGGGCTATCACCGGCCTGCTGACGCGCGTGTGTGTGTGTGTGTGTGTGTGTGTGTGTGTGTGTGTGTGTGTGTGTGTGTGTGTGTACGGTTAGCAGTTATATTCACTGATGATCGGGCGAAATGATACAGAAATAACATCTACTGAGTTCATGGGAATGTAGAATAAGGTTATGCAGAATAAGGCATTAATATGTGCTTTATAATTATTAATAAACTACCAACATCCTAGTAATATGCATGCTAATAAGCAACTAGTTAATAGTGAGAATTGGACCCTAAACTAAAGTGTTACCAAAAATAAATAACAAAATGTCAATATCCAGGGCACCAAATCAAGACACTGTATATTAAAAGCATCAGTAGATCCTAAATGTTTGAGCTTGTATCGTGAAGACAAGTCGTTTTATTTATGCTATGTTGGCTATACTTGGATGATATATAAATCACAATTTTTTTTGTGCAAGTTTAGAGAAATTTGCTCACATTAGAAAGAAATACCAAAATATGAAAGTACTGAGACTGAATCAGTTTTGGAATTGATGTTTGAGTTTCTGTTATTAACAGAGGTGGAAATCCCGGCGTAAATATGTCTTTCAAACTTTTCAATATAGTTTAGATTCCTTCCTAACTCTGCTATCAGTTTCCGTGATCTGGATCTTCTTATTGATTTAATTAGATTTTTTGGTCTGATGGCAAAAAGGTCTATCCATGATAAAAGTGGAGTGGGCAGTCAGAGAATCCACTTGCCAAACAATACGGAATCCCAGAAACATCCGATTCTGAGAGGATTGCATTTCTTTTAACAAATGGGGGAAAAAAACAGTTTGAAACTCAATTTGTAAGTGAATTGTGAAGTGAATTGGCCTACACTGGTTGCGCTGTGTGCTTTTGATTCAGAAAGAACCGGTTCATTAGAGTCATTCGCCAATGAAGTGGACTACATGGGCGCACTTCAATGTGCAAGCAACCTGCAAGGATGATTAATAGAAAGATACATTTTCTTGCCATTATTTTGCATTATGCTGTATTTTTTCATCACATTGAAATGCAGCTGCTGAAAAATGGTATAGGAAACACTGCTTACATCTTTATTTTATACTGGGATAATTCTGGGCTGGTTTTTTATTAGGGTGGCAATTGCCTCCCCATGCCACCCTGGTTGATCTGCCCCTGGGACAAAATCAGTGCGAACAAACTCAAGGTGCATGTGCAAGCTGAGCGAAGGCTACAGAGTAAGTTTGGTGAGAAAAATCAGGCTAAGCGCATACTATGCTGCCAATATTTAGCTAGCTCAAATTAATTAATTTGTTTGAGTAGAGCCAACTCAAATGAAACAAACTCAAATGAAATTAGTTCAAACATATTAACTTTTATGAGTATTTGGAACTTTCTTTTTCTTTTGAGTTCTCAAAACTGACACATTTTAAGTAATCTGAATTGTTTCATTGTTTTGAGTTTTATGAACTTGTTTCTTTTAATTTAGACTAATTTAAATTTAACCGAAACTTTTCATAGCATGCCGTGACACTCAAAAGGGACAGTAAATGCCAAAATTAAGTCTTATATTATGTTTGTGTGTGTGTGTGTGTGTGTGTGTCAGATTAACGTTAAGTGGGAGATTTAGTAGTGTTTAATGTTTTGATATGCTACTTTAGAAGAGTTTCTGTTATGTTGTTTTTTTTTGTAGCATTACCATCATGGTGACGAGTGGAGCATGAGCATTGTTTGAGAACTGATTTATGTTAAATATATTATATTGCTGTCCTCATTCAGCAAGTTCTATGCTATGAGAATGCTACCAAAGCATTGTCTAACCAATCAGCAAGGTGGCATTTATTGAATTAACTAGTTAAAGCTAGTCAAGTTTCCACTACTAAAAATTGAGATTACATTATATTTTTAAGTTAAATGTATGAATTAGCTTACTCAAGCATTTCAAGTTCAGAGCAATTAAAATGTATGCTTACAAAATAAAAACCTGCAAGTTCTGCTTACTTGAACTTTAAATTTCTTAACAATTTTGAGGCAACTGATTGTAATTCCTGGAAATCAAACCCATGACCATGGTGTTGTTTTTGCTATACGCTCTACTAGGAATGATGTGGGCAGCACCGGTCAGATCATTCAGTAATAAATATTCCTATGACTTTGTGAATTTTGGTTACAGAGTTTGGTATCAGACACATTTTGCAACACTGCTCAGATTTGAACCTCTAGAGGAGGAGATTACTAGGATTTTTTTTCCTCCCCCTGTGAACAATCTGAGAAGCTCAAGACTTCGCAAAAAACGTTGCAAAAAATACTCTCATGGCAATTTGTAACTATTTTATGTATTAGCAAATTGGTGACCATTCATTTGTACATCTTAGTACGATCTGCCTACACCTCATTGAGGTAAGATTTAGGGGTCATGCTTCATGCTTAGTTTGTTTCTTAACAACATGTTTTCAAACGAATCAAATCGTACAACTTGAACTTGCATTCTGACCAACCTTTGAAACTTTGTATTGTTAGCACATCTCATACTATTGCCTCCTTCAATCGCTGTGCTGTATTCCTCATTTGTAAGTTGCTCTGGATAAAATAAATAAATGTGAAATGTAACCTCTATATTCTGACTTTTACCTCTTACAGAGAGTTTAGCATAATCTGAAAGAGCAGCAGGTGTATGTGTTAGTCTGAGAGACATTCTTGACTGAATGCCAAAAGTTTAAAGAGGTCTCTGAAAAGTCCTTCAACAAAAGTTAACAGGCAGACCTTGAATCTAACAACAATAAAAACTCCTTAACCTACAAAGAGAAGAGAGACTGCTGTGTGCCAGCACAATCTGGCAGTTCCTATGCTCACTATTATTATTGTTCCGTCTTTTAGATTAATCTTAATTCATAAAATTTTAGTCATATTTCTTGTTGTTGTTATTCTTTGTTATTTATTTTGCATATTATACGCTATTCCCCATTGTTTGCAGCGTAGCTTGTCTGCTGTGGCAGCACAAACAGCAACATTTAGTTTAAATTAATATGTCAATTAATTAAATATTTAGATTGAATTGCATAAAATGCCGATTAATTCATCAGAATAATCACAATTAATCAAACAAATATTTTGACACACTGTTGCCTTTAGCTTTCTGACGGAGGTTTGTAGGGCTCTATTCTCTATAAAAACTGATTCTGAATAATATTACTGTATATTTCTTTGCAAATTCATAAAAAGAGCATAAAGAGCATAACAAGGCTTATTAAAAAGCATTTTTTTCCAGGTATAATTTTAATAATTTGTTTTGTTTTTAGTAAATTGTGACACCAAAATCTTTTAGTTAAGTATTTAATTTTTGAGTTTAAGTCTTAAAGGGATAGTTCACACAACAATGATAATTCTGTCATTAATTACTCACCCTCATGTCATTCTAAACCTGTAAGAACTCGAAAGGTTGACAACCTAAACTGCGTAGGAGACTGACACAGGCTAGAACGAAATTAGTGAATAAAGTTCTTTTTTGTTTGTTTTTGCGCACAAAAAGTATTTTCATCTGGAGTCACATGGACATGTTTTTACTACCTATCTGGGCTTTAAAAGTGTTAATTGAATAGCTATTTAATAACATGAACGAAGGTCTTATGGGTTTGGAACGACATGAGGGTGAATAATTAATGACATAATTTTTGGGTGAACTATCCGTAGTCCGAAGTAAGTTTTCAAGTAAGTTCTCATGCTTTTATATGTTTTTCTCACGCAATATAAATGGGTTTGTATATAAGAAAATATATAGCTGCCTTTATATTTTAGGAAGTCTGCCCATCACAAGGCAATCATCATATTTTGGGGTTTCAAAATCTATATTTTATTTAATATTTTGGTTAATTTAAGCCTTTATTCAGGTACCAATAAGAGCGCAGCAAACTCAGCTCCATTTTACCACATCTAAAACCATTCTCAACCTTTTTATAACCCGCACAGAAAATGTCAAAAAAGGAGGGGGTCTGCTTTTCAGGACAGCTGATCAATACCGATTTCAGGAAATGTGTGTGTGTGTGAGTGAATTATGATCTCTGTACATCACACTCTGTCAGTGCCTAATGCACCCTGACACCCACACATCCATACTGATCTCTTTATCAGCGCGAGAGAGACAGAGAGAGAGCATTGTGGGTTTTTCTCGAGAGAATTGAGGCTCTATTGTGGGTTTAAATCGACGTTGTTCGGACCCCTGAGAGTTTTTTAACCCCCACACAAAGTGGCTCTCATTAGCATGTGAACGGGAGGGTGGCAGGGTCTCTTTATGGACTGTTTGCAAAGATCCCAGCCCCCCCTCCTCTCCTGTCTCCGAACACTGGCCTGCTGGCACACACATTGCTCTGTATGGGAATGTGCCCCTGTACCATTCACACAACCGCATTTGTTCACTACAGCGTTTCCTCTCCTCAGCAGCAGAACTGTCCTTCTTTCTCTGTGTGTGTGTAGGAGGTGAAGGTTAAATATGTTTTGTTTTGTAAGAGGTCAGAGTGTAACACATAAAGGTCTTCTCTTTGCCAGGGACATCTGGTTGCTAGGTGAATAGACCTGCAGCTAGAAACAGTCTGCTGGTTTAACCTGTAATGACTCCAGAATTAGATGCAAGTTCAAACATTCATGCATCAAAAGACTAGAAATTTATGTTCCCTTTGCAAAAAAACAGTCTCACTCATAGTGATTAAAAGAGGAGAAATGGGAATTCAAGCCCATTACCATATGGCTATATTATGGATCTATTCCAAAACATGGCGAGCTGCTTCCCTAGACAGCATGTTCCAAACAGTTAGAATAGGGTTTTTTCTCTTTGTAATCTTTAAACAAAATGAAACAACTTGACTTTTTCTGTCACTTGCTGATCCTTCCCAACAGGCAGATATCTACAGGAATTATTTTAGCAAACTCTTAGTCAGGTCAAGAATTGATCCAATCTGTATATTAGAAATGTAGGGTTCAATGGGGCTAAAGCACACCTTAAGAAAAAATGTGCTTTTCACTACTCCCAAAGTTTATGATTGCATACATTTCAGACAAATATATATGTTTGTTTTGAACATTGATGGAGCCACAGATTTTGTGTGAAAATAAATCCTAAAAAAGTGGTTCGTATGAGGTGGCGAGGGGGGCCTTTTAAAGGCTAACCAGCACAGGGCAAAAGGCACACAGTATTGATTCAAATACGTTAGTTAAAATAATGTCTAAGTTAATACTTGTTCAAAACGATCACTTTTAGTAAACACAGTTTGTACTATTTTCGGTTTATTTTGATAAAATGGTGTGAATTGGACCTTAAAGGGTACATAATGCACACAGTTTCTGCCAATCTCATGTTAATCTTGAGTACCTATAGAGTATTGTTGCATCCTTCATATTTCCGAAGAGTCTTTAGTTTTATCATATTCATAAAAGACCGATTCTTTGTACCGATTCTTTCCGAAAACAGCCGTACTCGTGGAGGCGTGCAGTGCGCGGAGCTAAGGATTCACGAGCACACTTACGCACGCATGCACACACAAACACAAACAATTTTTGTTCAATAAATAAACTGTCAATCTTTTAAAAATACAGAAACAAAATTATTTTAAAAAGTAAAGATTCTGAAATCATTGAAGGAGATCCCATAATAGCAGTAGTAACAATAAATTATATTTTATTATATGATATGATTAATATCATATATATTTTTAAATACAATTGTTTCATTATAAATAAGGGTATTATCTCTAAGGTGGACACCCAACTTAATAATCTAAACAATCATTTTTACTGATTCTCACTTGGTATTTAAATCTACAAAATTAAAAGAAAAACATAAAATAATAGATCAAATTAGTGCAGAATCATCTTTGCGTTGCTGCTCGCGATCACAACAAAGATCAGACAAATTTCCACGTGCATCTTAAAAAAGCAGATGTTTTGGAAAGTGCTGCGGCAAGTTTTTTGCCATATAGAGGTTTAGAGGAAAATAAAATCAAAGGCGCCTCTCCCCCGCTGTACCCTACATTACAAAAGTTAAAAAGATGTTTAATTTAAATGTTTAAAATATTGTTGCTGAAAAGTGTATTGTAGTGAAAAAATTCAATGTAATGAAAACTATTTTAATAAATATTTGTGTTCTGTGTTTGCTCACCAGAGTATTAGCTTAGCAACATGCTAGCACAAAACTCTACTGGAATTAATTGTAAGTCGTGACTTTGGGTTTGCATGAGAAGCAGTATTTGTGTGGTTTGCTGAACTGTTGCCCAAATCAATTACTTAAGTGGTTACATTTTATGATGCTGCTTTAAAAGTCAGCTCACTTGGTTTCGGAACAGAGCTTGTGAAGAGCAAAAGATATAGGATGTTTTCAGACAAAAGCTATAGGATGTTTGACATGATGTATCATCATTGCTGTACACGACTGTACAATGGCTGGTACATATATTAGTCATTTATCAGACACTTTTTTCCCAATGTGGCTTACAGTACACAGACTTGTACAGTTCTGGTGTAATCATGTGGTGAATGACCCAGTGATGATACAGGAGTACAGTATTTCGCCTGTTCATGAATCACCCGTCTGGGATATGAACTTCATGTTGAACATCATGCTCATTAGCAGTCCAACCTTTACCCGCTCCTGATTGTCAAGAGTCTAATGTCAATACAACCCAAAATGAACCTTTTCTCTTGGCTTTGTTTGTCGTTGGTAAAGTTCATGCCACATATTCTCCTGGATTCCTGTGATATTTTGAGAGTTCTTTTTCTCTTGCCCACTACAATCCCTAATATTCATCACCTGTTCAGATGGAATAGATCCAATCTTATGGCAGGTATTACAGAACGCTTGAACAAATAAGAGAAAGGTTTTAAGGCAACATATCTTCCGGAACAGAACAGGTTCTCTCACGTTATTAAAGTATTGGGAGCATGGGTGTGTTTTTTTGGGAAAGTCCCTGGGATAGTGTTTTACCTCAATTCCTCTTCTAGAGGAAGAGTGACTCATGACACACAGCGTGATGAAGCTGTTTTTGCAATATGAGGTCTCGTTCTGGTTCAGTCTGCCTGCATATGCCTGTGTCAGCCTTAACACTGAACAGATGGAGTCAGCAAAGACACAAACTCCACCCTCTCATCCTACCACACGCCTCCTGCAGACGGGTCTGTACATGTGTGCATTGTCTCTCAGGGTAAAGCTGTCAGCTCCTTGAGGTAAATCATGGGTTATCTGTTATCACAAAGTCAGAGTTCTCCCACAGCGATATCAAAGCTGTGAGTGTGTGTAGTTCCCAGCAATGACCTTCAGCTCTATGTCCAGGATCAACACATGGGACATAATCCAGCCTTTAAAGTAATGTTCCAGGTTCAATACAGGTTAAGCTCTATCGACAACATTTTATGGCATTATGTCGATTACCACAAAAATAATGTTCTTTTTTTTTCTTTAAAATAAAACAGCGGGACGTTTTTAAAACGCTTAACGTGAAAAACACTTAGGGTGGGTTGCACCAATAAGGATTAAATTAAGCAAAGTTTAACGCTAATCAAGGATTGTTGATCCGATTTCAGAAGGTTAAAATCTGAGTTATATTAAAAATATTCTGGCTGATCTAAGCATTATAATAGTAGTAATAGTTGCTCTGTTTTTGAAGTCCATAAAAAATGCATCTGTCCGTCAAATAACGTGCTCCATGCGGCTCCGGGGTGTTAATAAAGGCCTTCTGAAGCGAATCGATGCATTTGTGTAAGAAAAAGATCCATATTTAAAAATATATTTCCTTTTTTTCTATGGCTCTGCATCAGCCGTCCCCTCACCATCACTTCCGGCGAATAAGGTCAAAATACATGCAAAATACCGGCTCGATCATAGATATATACATAGAATCCTCATTAGTGCCTGCGCCGATCGGTCGAATGAGGCACTAATGTACGTATATATATCTTTGTACGTATATATGTCTTTGATCACGCTAGTATTTTGACCTTATTCGCCGGAAGTTATGGCGCTGGGAATACTAGATGACATTCGTCTGATAAGAGGTAAAAAAATACCAAATACTGTTCGTTTCTCGCAGAAACCGATCGTTTTGTGTCTTAAGACATCAATGTGTCGCCAGGAGCTGCATGGTTTAATAAGGATTCATATGTCTATGTGTTTTTACTCTCATTGCTCTCATACTCTAAAATATCCCCATTGACATGCATTATACGACTATCACACTGCAACGGTTGGAGTTAAAAATCTTAATTTGTGTTCTACTGAAGAAACAAAGACACCTACATCTTGGATGCCCTGGGGCTAAGCAGATAAACATAAAATTTCATTTTTGGGTGAACTATCCCTTTAATGGTGTGAATTGGACCTTAAAGGGTACATAATACACACCGTTTCTGCCAATCTCATGATAATCTTGAGTACCTATAGAGTAGTATTGCATCCTTCATATCTCCGAAGAGTCTTTAGTTTTATCATATTCATAAAAGACAGCTGTACCGCTTCTTTCCGAAAACAGCCAAACTCGTGGAGGTGTGCAGTGGGCGGAGCTAAGGATTCACGAGCACACACGCACGCACGCACACACACAAACAATTATTATCCCACATTATCCCTGGATAAGTTTTGAATCACTATACGTTCGTGTTGTTTACATTATATGCTCAACAAAAAAAAAGACATTTGATGTAGTTTCAATCACCGCCTGCGGTTTCGACTCGTGACCCGTTGCTGATCTGGGAAAACAAACTGCATCCACTGTTTCCTTAATGCTGGGTTATTTTGGAAGCTGAATAAGGTTATCTTTCCCTTTCAACCAAAAACAAACATTCTTTAGTGACATTGTTGATTTCGTGGTCTAAAAACAAAATGACAGCGCTGCCGACAGCTTCCGTAACGAAACTTGTTGTTAGACGTGCTTCTTGCTCTCGCTCTGGTTGACGTGCGCACTCAAGTGCCCATACAAGGAATTCAACCCTGTAAGATGCCATACTAGGAAAAAAAAAAAAAACGTTCAGAAACTTATTTGAATCCTGAAGGAGTTTATTTGGCCCAGAAATACTCTGTCATACATACAACTCATTGTTTTTAAATTTTGGCCATGTTAAGCATTTACTCTTTAACAGTGTAAATAAGTCAGAATGCATGAAATAGCATTAGACCAAAAAAAAAAAAAAAAAAATTATATATATATATATAGTAATAAGGAGGAAGTGATGATTGGTTTATTCATGCTCCGTGCTGTCATTTAAACTGAGACATCTACATCGATCTGGCACAGCACTTTTTTATTATTATTTTTTATTTTATAATAGAATTGACATAACTTCACATTCCTCTACAAACATAGCAACTTCTGATTCAAAAAGGTATTGCGTGTTATTTACATTGTGGACTTACAGTATTACTTATTGTATTCAACTTTTTTTTTAAATTCATGGGCGAAGTTAACTTATTTTTAGAGGCAAGTGCCATTAATATTGTTGAACCCGAAACATTTACGTAAGGACATCTCTCTGTCTCTCTATCTCTAAGGCTGAGTTTGAGTCACAGCCAGTATGGCACTGCTCATATCCTTCTTTAAAACCCACAGAGAGTTGTTCTGTACAAATGTACGGGCGGTTTATACTGAGCGCTTCTGTCTGTCCTCTCTGGAGTCCAGTCTAATCCCCTCCGCTCTGTCTACGGTGTGTTGTCAGGCTTGCTAATAAGGAGAGAGCCATGGCTCTACCAGGGCAGTTTGACTGCAGTGACTGAGCCCGATGAGTGACCAGCACCACAGATCCAAGCATTAACATGCGGTTTGAGAGCTGGAGGATAGTGTTTCTACATTAGCTTCAGGCCCTCCAGAGTGTCTGCTCTGTTTGTTTGGAGTAACGGGGCCTGGTAGAGCGCAGGGCCAAAAAGGGGAATAATCCCGCAAACAGAGAAAGGTAATAATCACACACACACGCACGCACGCACGCACGCACGCACGCACGCACGCACACACACACACACACACACACACACACACACACACACACACACACACACACACACACACACACACACACACACACACACACACACACACACAGCAGTAGGTTTTTATACACAATTATTTCCCTGCTTGGCTTTGCTCATGAAGCCCTGACCCAGAGAGGAGGCATTGTTGGTTAAAAATACGCAGTGATGTTGTTTCGATCCTCACCGAGTCAGCGAAAGGGAACTAACGCCCTACTTTAAGGCAACAGTTGAAGAGTTCATTGATTTATGCACACCAAGTAGTTGCATAACTGTTTTAATTTTTGAGCCCCCTGTTATCTTTAGAATTTTCACCGCCCTACTGTATATATGAGGTCAAGCCGAAAGAGCCTTTATTTTTAGTAGTCTGTTGTCCTTATATAACATCACTTATATAATGTTAAGGTTTAATAGCCTGTTTTTTTTATGCGAATGTGTGTGTTGCTTGTATGCATTGGATTTTTGAGCTTTCCATTTGTGATCATAGTGTTTGGTAACTATGTTTTGTTGGTAGTAGCTTAATGGTCAATAATCAATAATAAGTAAAGGTGACCGATGGACAAAAGAGTTATGGAGATCACAGTTATGATGCATTGTCCATCAATAATAATAATACTAACAATAATAATGATAATTAATAGTTAATTATTATATACATTTTAAAATTATTATACATTTATTCCCTTATTTTTCATGGCTATTTTGTGCATTACACACACTTCTTATTCACTGTTGATCAAACTTGATGCTCCACATTTGAAATGAATGATATTTTGATAAAGCTACAGCACAGGGATAAGGGGCAATTTTTTACATTTAGGCCCAATCCCAATTCTATTTTATACCACTTCACCTTCACCTACCCCTACCCCTTGCCCCTTGAAACAGAGTGCCAAGGCGTAGGGGTGAAAATATTCCCCTAAGAAATGGGACACCACTACTATAACATTACACGTCATCATACCCCGTTTATTTTATTAGTGTCCTGTGACATTTAACCAGTATAAACAGCAAAATGAAGTGCGTAGGCTATATCTAACAGAAATCAGGCACGTTTAACAAATTACTCACTCCCAACAGAGTTTTGCGCTGTATTTGGACTTAATACAACGGCGCTCATTTTCAGTTCAAAAACGTATGAGCCAGAGTTTCCTAAGATGATACAGAATGATACAAGCCTGGTCAAGCCGCTTTTTCATCGGGTCAAACTGTTCTCTTTGTTTATTAACCGTTCCATTCCGTGCTGATCCGAGCCAGCCGGTACAGTACAGTAAATATCGGCTGCGTTATGAAGGATGACCAGATATATATTTTTTAAACTATTATTAATATGTGTTCAAATCAATCAAATAGTGCATTTAGCAAGCTACGGAGAAACTGTCAGCCAGGCGACACACAAGTGATCGATCCCGAGTGGCAACATACACACATTCTAGCAGCACGGAATCGGTGGAGGGAAACTCCTCATACCCCTTCGTTTGAAGTGTGGTCCTGAAAAATCTTCATTTGAAGGGCTATCTGGCCCTTCCCCTTACCCCTACCACTCCAGCCAAAAGAGAATCGAGACACCCCTACCCCTTCACGTGAACGCGCAAAACGAAGGGGTAGGGGAAAAAGTAGGGCTAAGGGGTAGAAATGGGATTGGGCCTTAATAATTTAAATTTCAGTCTGTTCCTCACAAAGCTATAGGATGGCTTTAAAAATACTTATACTCATTTGTAGCATTTTTTTTGTTTGCAAGTCCCCATTATGTAAAAGAAAACTAGACAACTAAACATGCATTGCTCCAGTGGGACTGTCTATGAAATGGAATATTGTAGGTCACTTCAGATGAAATGTTAAAGGATAAAAGATTTGCTCCAGACACAATGTCATATTAGTGTTTGACAACAGAAATGCTGCCTTCTTTACAAGTCCCTCAGGACTTTGGGTCTCAAATCCATCATAAAGGTCTGCTGGATGCAAGACATGCAGTGATCTGTTTTAGACTTAATCCTAGCTTGTTAAATCCTCGTAAAGACTAATAGTTTTCCTGGAGACAGGCGTGTTACTTGGTTACTCTCAGAAATGCTTGTCTTAAGCCTTTTATTATAGTGAAGCTTCACTGAACATTAGCCATGAGATATATCTGTCACTCATTCATTCACTTCCTTGACTGCAGTTATTCAAAGCTGTTATTACTGTGAGTGATGTTATGAATTGATACGTTAGATAGAGTGTGTATGTGTTTAGTGGATGTACTTTGATAGTACTTATTATGTCGCCTCAGATAAGTGCTAGGTCTTGCAGAGTGTATTAAGTGTAGATTGGAGATACATATCTGTAAATCTAAAAAAAAAGGTATCTTACCCCAGAATCAAATAATTATATATATGTATATATTTTTGTAAATGTATGATCATTTAATTAATAAAAGTAAATTTTCACTTACAATTCTGTAATATAATGAAAATAAATTCTGTAACGTACACAAAAATATACTTTTCTTTTTTTGTAAAATAGTTATGAAAATCAACAATAAACTGAACCCTTCCAAGCTCCAAAAGGCTCCAAATATGAAAATTAAAATTAACCCATGATTTACTCACCCACATGTCATCCTATGTGTATATCACTTTCTTCTATCTGATGAACACAATCAGAGTTACATTAATACATATCCTGATGTTTCCAAGCATTTAAATGGCAGTGAATGACTGTTCCCTTTCAGTCGGTCACGTTCGACGTACGTCGGAACTGACCGACGAATTGGGATCTGATCTCAGAGACCAATCTACTTCGAGTGTATTAAAAACGAGCCAATGGAGATTGGCATGCGATCCACGCATTCCACGCACCGCCCCGCAGCGCGGGTACAAATAAGGAAGTGGAATGCTTGATCATTGCCTTTTTTTTCGGAGCCGAACAGCGTCATTGCTGTGTCTACGAAGAGTGTTATTCGAGTCTCGTGAGAAGGATTGCTGTTCCAGTGCGGGTGTGACGGCGCTTTTCAGCGGGTGGCCGCTTCAGAGGAGATAAAGAGCTGGTTTTGTTGGTTGGCTGGGCGTTTCCATTTCTGAGTGCTCACGCAGGCTTGCACTATCTGAACTGCGTGAGCCGCGGTCATCTCCCTGAGTGCTTCAGCACTGAAAGAGCGGTTTTCCTTTTCTAAAAGAGCAACACGGTTTGACCCTGCGTCTTTTTCAAGATGTCATTCAAACCGTGTGTTTCTGGATGCGGTTGTTTCCTGTCCTCATTTGACGGCCACGATCTCTCTCACATATAAACATGTGTGATTGCGTTCGTGGGTGATCCATGCTCTCTCAGGAGAGCATGGTCACGTCGGCGCGTTGTTCGTCTCACCTTTCTCGTAAGGGCTCGAGCGTTCAGCGCGCCGTGTGCCGTTGAGCGCCGGCTGACAGCGGGGGTTGCCACGGCAACCCAGCGCGTCACTCGGCACTCTCTAGATGCGCGGTCCAGACTATGAAACCTCAAATGGGGTTGAGTCCCTTTCCTTATTCCCTGATCTAGTTTCTTTTCTGGTGCATCAGAAAAGGACTACTTTAGCTAATAAGCTTTGGTGGACCTGAGGATTACAGTGGGGCATCCCCGCCGGGTACATCTCTTCGGGCCCCCATTAGCAGTATGGAACTATTTGGTGTCAAAATATGGAACACCAAAAGGGCCGAAATCTGTATACATTTTTCCCTCTCTCACTACCCTCTGTCCTGCATGTACGAGGGTAGTCCCGACCCAGGGGTTATGCAGGAACTGCGTGCGGTGGTGGACCTCGCTCTCTGGGCGACGGAAGTCACTGCACGCTCCCTGGGTCAGGCGATGTCCACACTAGTGGTCCAGGAACCTGGGGCTAAACCTGGCAGATATGCGTGAGTCCGACTAAGTTCGGTTCCTTAACGCCCCTGTCTGTCAGGCTGGCCTCTTCGGCGACGCCGTCGAGTACTTTGCCCAGCAGTTCTCGATGGCCTAGAAGCAGACAGAGGTGGTTTAAAAAAAAAAAAAAAAATCCTAATTCGCAGCACCTCTGCCTGCTTGTCGCCGAGGGCGCCCCCCCTGCGTCCGCCTCCGCCCCTGCGAAACCCAGGCAGCAGCCTCCATCTGGGAAGCAGGGTGCCGGACGTAAGGGAGGCGCCCAACCCACTCAGGGCTTGCTAGTCTACAAGCAAGCGTAAGGGCAAGCGGCCCTGAGATGGGCAGCCCAGGGAGAACAGGAGCTGCTCCGAGGGAGTTGGTGTCCGCACCCCTCCCTCACCCCCCCCGGAGGAGGACCGGGGGCCCTGACTGGTGTCAATACTCTGCCGCTGGCTCTCCGGAGTCCAGCGGTACCCACATTTTCAGAGCAGTTTCCTCTCTCCCTGGGCCCCAAGAGGGCCAGGTTGGCAGTGTGCGACGCCCCCGGGCCTTGTCACTTCTTTCCTCCCCTCCCTTCGCCAGGGGGCAGCAGTGTGGGCACCGAGAATGCCCCCGGGTCTTCTCACCCACACTCTGCCCCACCCTGGAATACTCAGACAACACTCCGGGCCGCCTCCGGGCCTCCCGAGTCGGGTCTGTCTATTCCGCCTCGCTGCCCCACCCCGGGTACGTCTGTGGTGCCGTTGGTCCCGCTTGTGCGGTCTCTGGGCTTCGGCCCCCAGGCCGTCTCGCTGGCTCATCCGTACCATCAGACTCGGCTACGCGATTCAGTTCGCTCACCGGCCTCACAAGTACAAGGGCATCCTCTTCACCTCCGTGCGAAGCAGCGATGCTCAGGTCTTGCGGTCAGAGATCGATGTCCTACTGGCGAAGGACGCGGTCGAGCCGGTTCCTCCAGCCGATATGAAGGCGGGGTTCTACAGCCCCTACTTCATTGTACCCAAGAAAGGGGGTGGGTTACGGCCAATCTTGGACCTGCGTATCCTGAATCGGGCCCTGCACAAGCTCCCGTTCCGGATGCTAACGCAGAAACGCATCTTCGAATGCATCCGTCCCCAAGATTGGTTCGCAGCGATCGACCTGAAGGATGCATACTTTCATGTCTATCCTTCCTCGACACAGACCGTTCCTACGTTTTGCGTTCGAGGGGAAGGCATATCAGTACAAAGTCCTGCCCTTCGGGCTGTCCCTGTCGCCTCGCATCTTCACGAAAGTCGCAGAGGCAGCCATTGTTCCGCTCAGAGAACGCGGCGTTCGTATCCTCAACTATCTCGACGACTGGCTCATACTCGCCCAGTCTCGGGAGCAGTTGTGCGAACACATGGTGCATGGTGCTCAGTCACCTCAGCCTGTTGGGCCTTCGGGTCAACCGAGAGAAGAGCAAACTCTGTCCCACACAGAGGATCTCTTATCTCATTATGGAGCTGGATTCGGTCAGCCAGACTGTGCGCCTCACGGAAGAGCTGGTCCGGTCGGTGTTGAACTGCTTGAATTCGTTCAAGAGCAGGACAGCGGTCCCACTGAAATTTTTTCAGAGGCTCCTGGGGCATATGGCATCTGCAGCCGTGGTAACGCAGCTCGGATTGCTTCATATGAGACCGCTTCGACACTGGCTCCATGGCCGAGTCCCGAGGTGGGCGTGGCAGAGCGGCCAGTACCGGGTCCCAGTGACTCCTTACTGCCGCCAAACTTTTGGCCCATGGTCCGACGCTTCGTTTCTCCGGGCCGGGGTGCCCTTAGAACAAGTGTCCAGGCATGCTGTGCTCTTCACGGATGCCTCCTCCACGGGCTGGGGGGCCACGTACAACGGGCATGCAGTTTCAGGTCTGTGGACAGGACCTCAATTGCATTGGCATATCAATTGCCTCGAGTTGTTAGCGGTACACTTGGCACTGCGCCGCCTCAAGGGGCCGCTACGTGGCAAGCATGTACTGGTCCGTACGGACAGCACTGCGGCCGTTGCATACATCAACCGTCAGGGTGATCTACGCTCCCATTGCATGTTCCTCGCCCGCCACCTCCTCCTTTGGAGTCAGAAGCATCTGAGGTCGCTTCGTGCCATTCACTTCCCAGGTGCGCTGAACCAGACAGCCGACGAGCTCTCTCGCCAGTCGGAACCTCCGGGGGAGTGGCGACTCCATCCCCAGGCGGTCCAGCTGATATGGGACCTCTTCGGAGCCGCACAGGTAGACCTGTTTGCCTCTCCGGACTCGACCCATTGCCAGTGGTACTATTCCCTGACCGGGGGCACCCTCGGCACGGATGCACTGGCGCACAGCTGGCCCCGGGACCTGCGCAAATATGCGTTTCCCCCAGTGAGCCTTCTTGCACAGACCCTGTGCAAGGTCAGGGAGGACGAGGAGCAGGTCTTGTTAGTTGCGCCCTACTGGCCCAACCGGACCTGGTTCCCAGAACTAACTCTCCTCGCGACAGCCCCTCCTTGGCCGATTCCCCTGAGGAGGGACCTTCTTTCTCAGGGACGGGGCACTCTATGGCACCCGCGTCCAGACCTCTGGAAACTCCATGTCTGGTCCCTGGACGGGACGCGGAGGTTCTAGGTGGTCTACCACAGGCAGTGGTGGACACCATCTCTTCTGCTAGAGCCCCCTCTACGAGGCGCCTCTACGCTTTGAAGTGGAACCTGTTCGTTGAATGGTGCTCTTCCCACCAGGAAAAACCCCCGAAGGTGTTGGGTTAGTGTCGTGCTTTCTTTCCTGCAAGATGGGCTGGAGCGAAGGCTGTCTCCCTACACCCTCAAAGTGTACGTCGCAGCAATAGCGGCGTATCACGACGCAGTCGAAGGTAAGTCCTTGGGAAAGCACGACCTAATCGTCAGGTTCCTCAGAGGTGCGAGGAGGCTAAATCCTCCTCGTCCAAACTCGTTACCCTCTTGGGACTTGGCTCTAGTGCTCACAGCACTTCAGAGCCCTCCCTTTGAGCCTTTGCAGTCTGTGGAGCTTAAAATCCTGTCAATGAAGACAGTGCTTCTGACGGCATTGGCCTCCATCAAGAGGGTAGGGGACCTGCATGCACTTTCGGTCAACGAATCGTGCCTAGAATTCGGGCCGGCCAACTCTCACGTTGTCCTGAGACCCCGGCCTGGATACGTGCCCAAGGTTCCTACCACTCCCTTCCGGGACCAGGTAGTGAACCTGCATGCGCTGCCTTCGGAGGAGGCAGACCCAGCCCAGGCTTTGCTATGTCCCGTCTGCGCTCTTCGCGCTTACGTCGACCGAACTCAAAGCTTTCGGACCTCAGAGCAACTCTTCGTCTGTTACGGAGGCCAGCTGAAGGGAAAGGCTGTCTCCAAGCAGAGGTTAGCCCACTGGATAGTGGATGCTATCGTCTTGGCTTACCAGTCCCAAGACGTGCCTTGCCCGTTCGGGTTGCGAGCACACTCAACAAGGAGTGTTGCTTCTTCCTGGGCGCTGGCTCAAGGCACCTCGCTGACAGATATATGTAGAGTTGCGGGCTGGGCGACACCTAACACGTTCGCTAGATTCGATAGCCTCCGTGTAGAGCCGGTATCTTCCCGCATCCTTGCCCCCAGTGGCCAGTAGCGCTAAGTGCCCGTTCTAAGTGTCGGCTTGCAACGCCACTCCCGCCCTCTGGGCTGGATACGTGCGTCTATTTTCTCCAGTTGTGTTCCCCGGAAACGGCTAACCCTGTCGAGCTCCTCCGTCACCCCTGCGGTGCCAGACGTTGCGGCCGTCTGACGCCAGGCCTGCACCTGTATGCTTGTGAAACGTGTGTGTAGGCTGGGTTCCATATGTAGTGGTCCCCTCACGGCTACCCCATATGTGTATTCTTCCACGGTACCAGCTACCCTATTCGGCTAGCCCCGTGTCTTTCCCTTGACAGAGCCCGCTCTGTCGTCTCTGGGCGTGTTCTTTCCCCCCTGGAACCAGGTTGGAACCACCCCAGAGACTGCCATATGTTGCACTACCCTGCCAGGTTAGTCCTTATGCGTATTCTGCCACCAATCCTTCCACTGAAGGACGTGGCTCCGCAGCGTACCATCTCCCGAGACGGGCACGCTTTCCCAGCGTTATCCAATAGTCACACTGGGTGGGTCTTGCAGAAACAGCAGTGACTGACCTCCCTGCTTGGAGCCCTGACTTCCGTACCATCTAAGATGGTCCAGTGCGCTCAAGCAGGACGCTGGAAGGGCCAGCGCCCTGGCGTTTTGGTAGGGATCCCAATTCATCGGTCAGTTCCGACGTACGTCGAACGTGACCGACTGAAAGGGAACGTCTCGGTTACGTATGTAACCCTCGTTCCCTGAAGGAGGGAACGGAGACGTACGTCCCGTCGCCAGGTGCTGTGCTTCCGCTAGGGGGCCGAGTCACTAGTTCGGCTCCTCAGCAGAAAAAAGCAATGATCAAGCATTCCACTTCCTTATTTATACCCGCGCTGCAGGGCGGTGCGTGGAATGCGTGGATCGCATGCCAATCTCCATTGGCTCGTTCTTAATACACTCGAAGTAGATTGGTCTCTGAGATCAGATCCCAATTCGTCGGTCAGTTTCGACGTACGTCTCCGTTCCCTCCTTCAGGGAACGAGGGTTACATAAGTAACCGAGACGTTTTTGTTTTGAAGTACATTAAAATCAAGCATTCTGCGTTAGTTCAGGCAGGCCACGTAGTCAAGCTCAGCTATCAGCTGATTGGAAAAATTCCAACCCCGCCCATATCAGCTGATCCGATTCCTATGCACTAAATTGGCAACTCTCAAACAGGGCACCTTACTTAAGCGCAGCTTCAGTTCAGTCTGCCTGCTTGGCTGCTTTGCAACCCACCTCCACCCCAGCTCCTCCTTAAACTGTGTTTAACTTAATCAATGTCATTCTGTTGTAATTGATGCATACTCTGTTCTAAATGGAGGATTTCGCTGCCCTCCCAGTTTAAAAAATGGGACATTGTCCCCAAAATGTGCTGCTGTTCCCTCTCTTGGCTTTTCATGGAGCTCATGCGGATGGGGAATTTAGTACAGAGCCATATCGCCAAATGTCAATTTAGCAAAATATGCCAATAAAAAGTTGACTAAAAGTTTGTCTATGGTGTTTTTGACTTAAGGGGACCTGACTGAAGTGCATCTCCATCATAAAAGTGGTCCACACAGCTCTGGGAGGTTAATAAAGGCCTTCAGAAGGGAAGCCATGCGTTTGTGTAAGAAAAATATCCATATTTAAAACTTTACAAACTGTAATCTCTAACTTCCGCTAACTGTCGTATGCACGTTCATGAGAGACTGGCGTTCCAGCTAGTTCTCACGAGAACCAAGTTTTGCACTTCAAAACAGAGATAGCCATTCACTGCCATTATAAAGCTGGTAAGAACCAGGACATTTTTTATATATTTTGATTGTATTCGTCTTAAAGAAGATTAACACATGTACACATATGATGGCTTGAGGGTGAGTAAATCGTGGGCTAATTTAAATTTTTTGGTGAACTATCCCTTTAAGGGTACTAACTACTATATTTTAACATCTAAATTAGTCAATGAATGAATGAATATTAAGTACCATGTAATTGTGTTCATATTGCATGGCAAAACACTTTTGAGGCTACTGATGTGGGAGGGTAATTGTTATTCATATATTTGAGCACATGTATTGTACACATTAATATGTGTGTGGAGATCAGTAGCTTTGCCTCATGTGGAGTTTTGTTCTTGAATTGATTTATTAGTTTTTCAACAAACATTTATTATATGCCATGAGAAAAAATGCCTTCAGTGAAAATGCTTGTATAATTTTATGAAAGCTTTACAGGTAGATAGAAAAAAAAATATCTTCGTTATATGATTTTTTGTTTCAACAGTTGAAATTGGATTTCAAAAGAAATTGAATAGATCTTTTCATCTGTTCCCATTTGAACAACTGGTTTATTTGATGAAGAATCTCTGTCTGGTTACTCCTATCAGAATGAGCATTACAGCAGTCAAGAGACTTTAGCAAGCAGACATGTGCTCCTGTCTGAACAAAGAAGGTCCTTTATTTCTCCCTCTCTCTCTCTCTCTCTCTCTCTCTCTCTCTCTCTCTCTCTCTCTCTCTCTCTCTCTCTCTCTCTCTCGCTCTCTTTTTCTGTAGTAAATAAGATCTGGCACCTGTGTCAGTATTGATCATTCAGTCGTAACTCAATTTGATAGATGAATGATGATTAATGTTGGGCTGGGGGGCACTGGCCAGACTGTCTAATATATAATAGCAAATATTTACAGTGAGTGCTGTATTATTTTGTCTCACATATCTCAGAATGTTCACCCTGGAGCGTTCAGAGAGAGAGAGCGCGAGGCTGCAGATCTTGGCTGCACTGTAAAACCCAATGCTCATAATAATTAATTGGTTTGAGTAGGGTAAACTTAAATTAAGCAAATTAGTTCAATCAAATGAATTTATGACAAAACTTTCTTTTTCTTTTGAGTTCACAAAACTGACACATTTTAAGTAATCTGAATTGGTTAATTGTTAACTTGTTTCTTTTCATTTAGACAAAGTTACCATCATGGTGACAACTGGAGCATGAGCTTAGTTTGAGTACAGATATATGTTAAATGTTCTATTCTGTCGTACTCTTTCAGCGATTGCTATATGGCTATCAAAGCATTCTGTTACCAATTAGCAAGTAAGCATTTACTGAATTAGGTACTTAAAGCTAAAGACAAGTTTCCACTACTAAAAGTATTTAAATTTAGATTACATGATGATTTTAAATTAAATGTATTAATTAGCTTACTCAATTATTTCAAGTTAAGAGCAATTAAAATGCAATTAAAATGAGTACACAATAAAAATCTGCTAGTTCTGCTTACTAAAAAATTGAATTTCTTAAACACGAAGTTCAGCCATGAAACTCTAAATGGTGCAGGCTAATAGGTCCTTTAACTACTTGTTCATAATCACATCGTCATCTTTAGGGCAAAGCTGATTGGTTCCTGCTGTATCAGTAGCCAATTAGCTTGCATGTTCAACCTTCAAATACTCGGGTAGCATTTGCCTTAGCAGTGCAGCGCGCTTTCAGAAACCCTCCACCTTCCCCAGCTCCACCTGTATAGATCTGCTACGGGTAATTAATGTACACTCTATTGTACTGCAGGAGCAGTTCTTACTTGCTCACAGCAGCGTGTCGTGTATGTATTGGCAGTAGCAAGTCCCGTACTTGCCCTGCAGCAGCAATAACCTACAGCATCAGCTATTCTGCCAAGACCAAACATATCAACATGGTCATAACCATTACCATGATAAACACTCCAAGAGTTATGACAGAACTTAACATTTTTGATGTAACTGATTACCTCAAATATTTTGAGTTTTGCCAACTTATTTGGGTGTGCAGGAACGATCTGAAAAAATGCTTTAACATTTTCCAGTGCTAACATTCTTCGCCAACTGTTTTGCAGAAAGGCTATGGCCGCAAGTGTGCTTGATCAGTCAAAGTCGCATTAAAGCCAATCAGTCAATTTGGTCGCCATCTTGGAAATGTACCTGGGCAGCTATTTTGTAAGTAAGCTATAGAATGCATGCAGGGATGACATATTTTTGTAGGCCAAAACCCAGATATGAGTTAGCATTTTAGCACTTCTGTTTTTTTTTAATGGGTTTTTGGGTAAATGTCTGAAATAAGGACTTAACACAAGCATGATATTTTCACATTTTATTCTACAACATAAAATAAATCAGTCAAATCACCTTTATGATCCTCAATGATTTTTTTTCTTTTACTTGTTTTTAAATATGTGTTTGCTAATAAGTGGCTAAAAGGGACTAAAGAGGTTGTCGGGAACATTAAATGTCATCACACCAAACACCAAACTCATCTACTGTTTATAATCATGCTCTTGCAAATTTTTCTAATTCAAATTCTAACTGAGTGTATTCAGGCTTCAAAATTCACAAAATAATTGCTAATTTGTGAATATGTTCATGATGAAAAAAATGTGTTAGAATCATACACTTTTGTTGGTCACATTCCAAAAACCAATGGGAAAAATCCTATTGTATCTCTGTAGAGCTCTACATCAATAAAATATTTTTAAATTAACATATTTGGACAAAATATGACAAAAAATGTATCATAGATTTTGCATCTTCAGTTAAAATCATGCTTAGAAAAATGCCATCTCTTGAATGCGTGTGCATGATCCAGACCCAAGTGAAAAACAAAATCAATGTTTTGAAATCGGCTCGAAATATCAAGCATGTTTTATATCCTCAGACTGAATGGAATCATAGTCTGAAGCTAAACATTCTGTTCCCATCATACAATATAAAATTTTCTGTGAAATTTGGCAGATTGTTCTGACTTCCAACAGCTAGCGTCTTGTCCAGACAAATCTCGGCATTCCTTTATGAAAATGTCCAAAATATAAAGTAGCAAATCGTGGCTGTGATGTGTAATATGCTCAAAACTTCCTGTTTCAATAGAAAATCCACACAGAAAACTAATTCATGAGGTCTTAAAAGTCATTGTTGCTATGCCCCTGCTGCAGATAATATGAAAGAATGTGTGTTTGAGCCATTGGCAGTACAATGAGTGTGTATGTGTGTGTTGGTAATTGAGAGCAATGGTTGTTAATTAGAGTAGAGGACATGACGGGTTTTGCCTTGTCTGACCCAGCAGTGCTGTTTCACTGTCAGTCGTTTAGCCGTTTAGCCTGGCCAGGGCGGCACAGCAAGAGGGACACATTACGAGGTGTTAGGGGAGATAGCAGGAGCCGACAGAAGTATAAATCATGCTAGCTGTTAGTATGAGGCGAGGCTCTCCTCCCGAGGGGGGGACGGAGAGAGGAGCAGGGCAGAGGAATCATGTGGTTTGTCTTCACGTCCCAATAGCTTTCAGGCTAATAAACGGATTAGAGTCCACTTTGAGCGAAAGACAAAAAGGGATTTCTGCTGTTCGGGGAGAGAGAGGAAGTGGGAGCGGACTTGAATGAGGATGGTTTGGCTCTGAAAGCAGGCCAGCACTACAGGGAGAAACTGTGTGGGCTCCTGTCGGGTTTTGAAGCGATTGGAACGCTTAGCGCGTTTGATGAGACGTTAGAGGCATATTGTGGCACTTATGAAACGGCACAGAAAAAAGATCTATGGATCAGTACTTACCGAAACTGCAGGAAAAACGCTCTCAGAGTACCTGTAAACGAATGAACAAACATCAGTCTCAGTGTAGCACAAGTTTTGCCATTAGCATTTGTACAGTTTAGGCTGCAAGTTTCTGCCTAAGAATATTCCATTTGAAAGTAACCTAGAGACTTTATGTATATCCCGTAAATGACAAGACACTTTTAAAGACCATGAATCAGATTTCAGCTTACTTCATAGCCGTGATGTCAGAGGCAGGTGGTATTTATAATTTATGGGCAATGGATGTTTCCACTATTATATTGGTGAAAAATTATATTCTCCAGCAGACAAGATGAATCAGCAATATTTTTGTCCGATTTTCCATGAAGAAAATAACTTTTAAAGTTTTAAATGCAAGCAACCATCATATAGACTAGCACAGATGGAATGCCTCAAAACATACATTTTTATTTCCTTTGGTCTTGAAAAGTCAAATCTAAAAAGATAAAAAAAAGTTTGTCAAGGCAAACTTTGATGTTGGCTCGAAAAAGCCTGCCATGAATGTTTGAAGTAGTTTTAAAAGCTTGAAGTTTTAAAAGCCATGCAGTCTATCAGACAAACAGGTTGCCAGGCAGTTGCTAGGGTGTTCTGAGTGGTTGCTATGAGGTTGCTAGGGTGAGAGAGAGGGAGGTTGTTTGTGTTTAGATTTTAATTTATGACAAACAGTTTGAACAGTTTTTGCTCATTTTGGGTTAAACCAGATGAGCAAATTTTTAGGTTCCGTTTTAGGAGAACCATAATCATATAGAAAATATAGCAGCCTGAAGGTCGGATCCAGGTAGCTTTGAAGCTCTATGAGTAGTTAGACTCAGAAATGTTATCTTAGAAGAATAATAATAATTTCGAGTTTAAATTCAATGTTGGCTTTTTCAAGGCAACAGCTTTCGCAATGTGCCTTTCTATCCTAATCACAACCAAGATGTAGGAAGTCCGTAGGAGTGGTTCGGTATTGTCTGTCCCAGCTTTTGTGTAACTTGTTTAGCGCTACGTCTAGCGTGGCGAGGAGAGGGGGCAGTTCTGCTCCTGACCCTGTCAGACTGATCCTGAGATGGCCGCTCAGGGCCCCTCACCCACTCAATGCGTTCTTTCAGCCCTGCTCTGGGATCAGCTTCGGGGTCACAAGCAGAAAGACGAGCCCTGGGTGCCGAATTTAGAGGGGAAAAACGTTGTTTTGTGAAGATTCTGAAGGAGCTTTACAACTTCCGAAAGTTTCTCTGACCGCCCCAATAACCCCTTCCCATGATTTTGAGTTTTATATGTTAATACGCATCAAATGCCGCTCAAACACAATGAGGAGGCCCTGGTTCGTAAACAACAAGAGAGTGGGCGGGAAACCGACCCAGCATTTGCTTGTCTTTGACCTGAATCTAATTCTCTGGTTAGGAGCATCAGCTTTGATACTTTCATTTAACTTAACCAGAAAGACTTGACTTGCTAACTTGCCAAAACAATCTCAAGCCAAATAAATCCACAAGCATTTTCTTTAACCTTTTTGTCTTGTTTGTTTTTCATTTTCAAATGCTACAAATGTAATATGGATCTAGTAATAACTATACACCATCAAAGACATGCTTGGGCCTCTTTGAGAGCAGTTAATCAAAGGAAATACAAATATATTTTGACTTTATCAGATGTCTTTGCTACAATAAAAGCTTGTAATTCCTCAGGGCTATAACTTCACAGTAAAGATAAAGGTTTATAAATTGATACTGCAGTAAATTGTCATTCCCATGACTGTTTGTCCACACACAGCTCCACCTCTATCATCAAGTTTGCTGATGATACTGTTGTCCTGGGTCTCATCTCCAACAACAATGAGACGGCATACTTGGACGAAGTGGAGCAACTGACATCATGGTGCCAGGACAACTGTCTCTCTCTGAATGTTAACAAGACCAAAGAACTGATTGTGGACTTCAGGAAGAGACAGCATCGGTCATACTCCCCTCTCATGATCAGCGGGACACCGGTAGAGAGAGTGAGCAGCTTCAAATACCTGGGTGTGAACATCTCCGAGGATCTGACCTGGACTACACACATCCAGACACAGGTGAAAAAAGCCAGGCAAAGACTGTACCACCTGCGCCAGCTGAGGAAATTCAGGGTTTCACCAGCCATCCTGAAAACTTTCTATCGAGGGGCGATAGAAAGTGTCCTGACTCAGTGCATCACAGCGTGGTACGGGAACAGCACCAGTCACGATTCCAAAGCCCTGCAAAGAGTGGTGCGCTTATCCGAGCGCATCTCAGGCTCAGCTCTCCCGTCTCTGCAGGACATCTACACCAAACGCTGCAGAGGTAGAGCTACTAAAATCATCAGAGACATTAATCACCCTGCAAACTCTCACTTCACCCTGCTGCCATCTGGTAAGCGCTTCCGTAGCCTGATGGCAAAGACTGAAAGACTCAGGAGGAGTTTCTTCCCCCAGGCCATCAGACTCCTGAACTCAGTCACGTGACTTCACTTCACCCCCGCACACACATAAACATCCAGTTTAAACATTAACATCCACATACTGCCATTGCACTGCACTTTACTTTCCTATTGTTACTGCGTAACAACCTGTAATAACCCTTGCACATTATACTTCTTTATATATACATATATATATATTTATGTTAACCACTTATTTCTAAGTCTACAGTTGCTCACTTATCATATCCACTTATTTTTTTATATTTTTATATTTTAATTTTTATATTTTTATTTTTATCTTATTTCCTATTTTTATCTTTTACTTGATTTATTTATAATTCTACTTATGTTAATACTTTTTATTCTAATTTTATTCTATTTCTATTTTAATTTCTTGTAACTGTTATTTGCACTGTCCATGGAGCGGACCTGTTTACATTTCACTGCCAGTTGTATATTGTGTATATAACTGTGTATGTGACAAATAAAACTCTTGAATTCCCAGAGGAAAATTGTATTGCTCAGAGACCCTTTTATAGCTAAAGAAAATGAATTGAGTTTGCTTTTAAAGGTAAATGCTACCGGAAAGGATTGTCCACCCAAAAATAATGTCCTCACCCTCATGTTGTTCCAAACCTGTATTATATTCTTTAGCTAAACATTTGTCCATACAATGCAAGTCAATGGTCACCAAAACTGTTTGGTTACCAACATTCTTCAAAATATTTTATTTTTTATTTTCTAAAGAAGAAAGAAGATCATACAGGTTTGGAACGACATGAGAGTTAGTGAACTTTTTGGATGGACTACCCCTTTAAGTATCATGTCTCAGATGTTCCTCCTAAAATTCTTTTGGAGACTTAAAAAACACATAGAATATAGAGCAAAAATGTGGTATTTTGGTGACTTCTGATTGCAAACGCTGGTGTCTTGGCAAATCAAAGTACTGTTTGTTCTCTTTTGGTAATTTAGAGGAGACACTAGATTACTAGGGTCTTTTTCTCTATAGATAAATCTGAAAAATAGGGGACCTAAGCAAATGTCTCAATGTGCTCTAAGTTTACGCTCTGCTTTCTAGGAGAAAAACTGGGAGACTAAAGTCAACATCAAACCAAAATGGACCATATTTACTGTTTATCATTTTAATGCATGTTGATGATTCTATGATTCAATCTTGGATGCAAAAAACAAAAAAACCTTCTACACTGACACTACATTCCTTCTTGGCTGACATTGGGAATTCCGGCCCCACTTTATATTAGGTGGCCTTAAGTACTATGTACTTACATAAAAAAATAAGTACAATGTACTTACTGTGTTCAAATTGTATTGCAAAACACTTTTACTGATATTGAGGTGGGATACGGGTAGAATTAGGGACAGGTGTGGTATGGGCAAGTTTAAGGGTAGGGTTAGGTGTAAGGAATACTATGTGTTCGAACTTAGTACTCTATTGTCATACTGTTCACATACTATAAAGTAGGGAACAATTTGATTTTGGACATTAGTCTTGTTCTAGGTCTTTGCTTATGTATCCTGGCTCCAATTCAGGTGACTAAAACAATTGTTATTGTGCTTAATTATATTAAAGGTCTGTAATTCCTCAGTACAGTTAAGGGTTTGGCAAATTATTCAAAGTAATAAAAAAAATTTTGATAGAAAGTGTGTACAAACCATCTGTCACTACAGTACACTCATTTACCTCATTCTCACTCTCTCTCTCTGTGTGTGTCTGTCTCTCTTGTCCATCTGTGTCTGGCTGGTGTACTGTATAATATGAGGGTTGACCTGCTGGCGTCCACTGCCTCTGGTACAAACACGGCCATATAAAGGACGTCCCAACCTTCCCTCTCTCTCCTGCAAGGTGCCAAACTCTGCTTTTTAATTATTCATTACACAGCCCTGCCCTGAGAACGCCATCGTGCTGTGTTTCGGTCCAGACGTGGATGGCTGCCATTGCGCAGAGAACGCTTGTTCGATCCCACTGAATGTTTGCAACCATCTGCCGAGGTTCAGCGCAGCAGCATGTGAGGGGATGTTTGATTTTTTTAACACTCTGTTTAGTGTGTGTCCTGGCGTGTCACTCCCATATTTCCTTCTGTTTGGACTCTAATGGCTGTAGCGCGTGCATACGGGCGCCTGCGGGCTGAACCTGCTCGGCTAATATTCCTCTCACACAGGTCGTAGCGCGCTCGCTGCATTGATTGCGTGCGTGTGTGTCTGTCCTCTTGCATCTCATCAGTTTCTCCTTGCTAGGGCGAGGAAAACCGATATTCGCTAGCTGTATGGTACCCTATGCCCTCTTTCTCTCTCTCTGAACATTCTGTCCTATCGCTCTCCATGTTGACTTTGTTTGAGACAATCCATTATTTTTGATAAGCTCATTTTCGCTCCGTCTTATCGAACCGCAGGCAGAAGCGGGAGAGAGATGTGGCCGGGGTTCCCGAGGGCCAATGAGGGCCGGTGCTGTAGGGCCAGTGCAAACACTAATCAGCTTAATTTCAGCATCTCATCACGAGGGGCTCTGTGTGTGTGATCTGTATTAACCGCTCAGTAATGGGTCTTACGGCAATGCAGTTGTTGAACAATAATCTCGGACCGTTCACAGAATGTCAGATACGCATTGCATACAAAAACGGTTAAATTCGCCAGCTCCAATCAATTTCTGGGCATCGGGGTACATGTTTGCACCAGTTCCCAGGCTGCTGCAATGATCGCTTCCACAACTAGTCACTGGATTTGAGGTTTGAGGTTGTGAGATTGAATCTTTTAATGAATACTACATTGCCATATTTTCCGGAAAATAAGTTGCACCAGGTCAAAATTGCATTGTTGATAGAAAACCTCCCACATATATATATATATATTGCTTCTATGTATACAGAAAAAAAATATTATTAAATTTATAAATATTATATGTTTACATACATATTACACATTAACATTATAAACACTATAACTGAAATTACCACTGTGTGGGAAATGTGCTATACAAACCAACTTGGGATCGTACCTCTCTCATTCGGCACAAATCTAAACGTGTGCGCTTTGCTCATGTTTTGCGTGTGTGCCGTTATTCTGTTATATAATTAACTTTGGAATAAAAGTTTATGTACTTGTAATTCACGAGTTCACACTTACATCAAATTAAATAGAGTAAAGATTATTGGTATTTGGCATGCTGTCCGGGGGAAGGCTCCGACTCGGAATTTTGGGCCAAGCCCAGAGTATGGTGTCAGTATCTGCGAACGTAGTAATGGGTGGGAACAGAACTTATATACTACAGAAGACGAGAAATGATTGGCTAGCTAGATGAATGACGTGACATTGGAGTCTTCCAGGTAGAGCTACGCTAGAGCTCCCATTTCTAGGAACTCCTTTTGGGGGAACTAATTTAGCTCCTAAGGATTTAACCCAGCACAATAGGAACTACCAGTGAAATAAGTGTACGCTGATTGGCTGAAACGCATGCGAAACACCAGCACCCGCAAAAAAAAAAAAAAAAACGTCTACACACACAGATTATAGTCTATGTCAGGGGTCTGCAAGTAAATTTGGCATCAGGCCAAAAAAAAAAGTACCACTAGATGGCGGCCCAGAACATAGTCAAGGGATAATTTAAGAAATTAATTGATGAAAAATGCCACCAGAATTGCCTGTTGCCATACTGTTACAGTGTCTATTGTAACTGGTAGTGAGTTCTTACTCTGTTAAAATTTTTTTATAAATTAATAAAGCAGTAGTGACACGTAACCTAAGTATCTTCATTCACCAACACACACACCGCCTTGCTAAAACACACATATGTGAGAGATGCGGAATGGATAAAAATAACTCAAAAAATAAAAGAGGACTTGAATAAGCCCATTAATAGAATGTTAAATAATAAATGTGTATTTTAATTTGCTTGTTACACAATGGAGCATAACTTATTATAATAATTATTTGACATAGCCTACTTTTACACATAATTATTCCTCGTCATCCTCACGTAGTAAACTGCATTTTTTTAATTGTTTGCCTGCTGGAGGTACGTGATTACGTCGCGTGCAGTGATGTTAACATTTAAGCCAGTGAGAGAAAATGGCATTATCAAAGAGTCTAAAGAGAAAAGTCGACAGCGAAAATAGGGCATACAAAGAAGAATGGAAAGACAACTGCGTTCATCCTACCTGGTTTTGTGAATGCAAAGCCGGTCTTATCTGCAACGAAGTTGTCGCTGTTTGTAAAGAATATAATATCAGAAGCCACCACGAGACGAAGCATGGCACCTTTTTTTTGTTGGTTGTCTTGTCAATATTTTTGATAAAAAGGAAGCTGAATTTGATTTGTTATTGTTTACGTGTTGGTCCCCACGTTATAAGCAAACGTTTCAATTCACTATTTTAGAGGCGTGTATAGCGATCCATTCCACAGACTCTTTTAAATATCTTTCAGCACTTTTAAAATTAAAAGCTCTCAATTCATCCAAAAATAATCACATTGCTGCAAAAAAGTTTTCGTTTTTTTTTTAAGGCAAAGTCACTAAAGAGCAATTGATTATACACAACTGTTGATGTTGTAATCTCTCCGGTTCGCAGCACCCGCTCCAAGCGGTGCACGAACCCGAGTCTTTCTGCATGAGAGTCGGACACTCTAACAAGGAGGCTAAAGGCTGTGACCTCTAGCATCTGTCACTGTTACAGTCACAGCAGTAAGATTTACCTGCACAGCTGTCGCTAGCTGGCCTTCGTTACACTATCATGACAGATCTATTTCAGTACCAGCCGCTATCAAAATAATCTGTCTGTGGGTGCAGGCCAGATATTATTGCTGGCGGGCCACTTTTAGACCACTGGTCTATATATTAACTCTACGAACATGAAAAAACTGCGATTGATGGACCTCTCAACCTTTACCCTAAAGAGAAAACCCAACGCAACTTTGAGGGGGACAAGTGAAACATGATTATGTATTTCTGCTCAGCTAGCAACATTGGACATCAACCACACGGCGAATGCTAATACTTTTTCATACACTGTCTACTTTCTTTGTATAACAGTTCTATCTAATAACGTATTAGACAGGACTGTAAAACAGATCGTAAACAGATGAAGACGGAGAATGTGAGCGCTGTGCGCTCAGGCTCTGCGTTGTCAAAATAAAGGTCCAACGCATAATCAAAATAAAAGTCACAACAGCAGTAGTTCCTCGCGGTGTGAATGCAACCAGGAAAATTGCCCTAGGGAAACTTTTAGTTCTCAGGGAACCACCCTGGTGTTTAGTTCCTATAACTAAGTTAATATAACTGCCCGTTGTGAAAGCCCCTATAGTGATCACCATAAATGTTTTGCTGTAAACAAGAAACATGAATGCTAAGAGTTTAGCCTGTTTGGTGTTAGCTATTTTTTACTAAAGTAACATTAGTGACCATAGCAATTTTTTCTTTAATGATTTAGCTGCAGTATATGAACCAAAACTTAGAAGACTTGCAATGCAACTCTATCTGTGCCCTTCTGTCCTCCTGTAGACTATTTGTTTTCTTGTGTGGAACTGTGTGTGTGTATGTGTAGGTGTGGATGGGGATGATTTCTGACTCTGTGTTGCCGCTCTGTTCCCCTGACACCTGTGTGCTAATTAGGGTCGTATTGGTGCATTCCACGCTAATGACTTCAGGCTGCATACAGTGGCTGTAAACATTTACTCTCATCGTCTGCTGAATGCTATTATCTCATTGATGGCATGTGTGTGTGAGAGTTTTCTCACTGTGCTTATTAATGCTTGCAATAGATTTTATCAGCTGTTTAATAGATCAGAGATCTGTATGTAGCCACACTAACACACATATTAAAATCAACCCGGAGTCCAAACTGACCTTTTTACTTTCCTAATAAATGTCCCTGCTTATTGTGCACGATTCATCAGTGTGTATTATTCCGAAAGAAAAAGTTTTTAATAATCTTCCATTGAAACATTGTAACTTTCTCTGCCTCTGAAATGACTTTTTTTTTTGTGTTGATGTCAGCAGTGCTGTCTTCGAGTCATATCGGAATAATCACATTTCTGAGACATGAACGCCACCACAATGACATAATTACCATGGGATTTTCTTTGAGCGCTGTCTTTCCGAGGTCAAGGCAAGAAGCAAATTGGCACTGGACAAGTTTTAATTGTCAATGTTGTTTTTATATGCATTTTGTGTAGCATTGACAAAAATAGCAACAAAGCCTGCAATAAAGTAAGGTTTATGAGGCGACAGGCTTGTGTGACTAAACATAAAGCATACAGTGTAACATCTAAGACACATTGTTTGCACTTCATTTTCTTGCACCATTGCTAAAAAAGCTTTTAAGTGGCAAACAAATACATGTGAAATTGCCCTCTAGGTCAGTTTTTTTCCCTACTAAAACTACACAAATGCACATTACGACAGTTATGATTCCAAATTCGCAAGTAGGATCTTCTCAGGTGGACTTGCATGTAGCACAAGAAGGTAAGGGAAAAACAAAATAATATTAACCTATAATATCACAACCTAACATACCTGATCGAATCAAATTCTGTTTTTGTTCCATATCCTACATGACTGGAATCACTGAATATCTGTTTCACTCAGAAACACATGAGATTACAGAAGTTAAACAGGTTGTGCATGTCGTTTCATGCTGTTTTCAGACATTGGGAGGGAGTATTTCAGTATCCTGGCACTAATGTTGATCCAAATGTTTGTGTTTTGCAGCTGCCAGCGCTCTGGATGAAAGATAAACGGCACAAGCACAAGCACTTCATTTCACTGTGATGAGGCAGGGTGACGTGTTCTGCTCTAGTCGTCAATCATATGCTCAGAGCACACAGAAAAGGATACAAAAGAGTTGTTTAATTATTAACTTCTACTTTTTAACAGAAGAGATCAGATTAATCAGAAAAGTGACATTCCAATAATATTCTTTTTTTTGCAGTTTAATTAGGTAAGATTAATTGGCAAGATTAGCTTTGGGCTTCTCAAGTTATGAAAATGTAATAAATAAAGAAATGTTGCTTGTTGATGTTTGAAGTAACACATGTAATTATCTTTTCCCAAAGAGATAAAAAAAATCTAACAGCTGCCTTTTTATATATATATAAATTCTTTGGCTACATCTAGAATGGATCTCAATAATATACATCCCCAACTAGGGGATTCACTTCAAATAGTAAAATAGTTTTGTTAGTTTTTTCTATAGTACCGTATAGAGAACCGTGATTTTTTTTTGGGATATTGGTGGTACCGACTACTGAAATGTCGAGACAACACTGGATATCACATCAATTATATAGCACTATACACTCTGTGTGATGTTCTTCCAGTAACAATAGTAAAACATTAATTCAATAACAATAAAAGTTATCAATAATGTTCTCAAAAGTTGGATTTTTTTATTTTACTACTGTTCCGAGAACATTCAAATGTACATTCCCATTAAGTTCGCAAAATGTTAAAATGGAATGTTCTCTTAACGTGAACATATAAGCAAGAAAAAAAGTTTTAATTTTTTTTGAAAAACTGCATGTTTTGAAAGTGGACATTCAGAGATCTGTATAATTTAACGGGAACATAAGCAAAATGTTCTTAGAGCTAGGTATCCGTGTTTCCAGGTTTTGTCTAGTCTCTGAAGACATTTGGGATGTAAGGATACAAACAAAAGTTTGTACCTTTTGCTTTCTCATTTCTGTGCATCTGCCTGTGTTTCTGGATGCGTTTCAGAGGTTGCATGTGTGTGAGTGCATGTGCGTGTTTGTAAATGTGTGTGACGTGAGAGTGTGTATGTGACTCATCATGTCATGCTTAATGCAGTTCAACACAGAATCACGCTATTGTTTTCTTCCAGAGCTCCGCTGAAGAAACACACGATGCTCTATTCATTCAGACAAATCCCACAGCTCTACTGATGCACTCTTAATTTAACGCGGCTGTGGTCGCTCTCATAGACAGCCATCAGATTACACAGGCGCTGTATATACAGCCTAATCCACAGGAAGCACTACAATCGCCACTCTGACTCACTGTGAGTGAAGTGAGGGTGTCAGATGGTGACTTTCAGAAGAGAGGCATAGTGCTATTTCTTGTGTATTTGCATGATGATTATGTTAAAGGAATAGTCGCTCATATTTTTTATATAGTTTTCATTTTTAAAAAATAGATTTTTCAGACTATTATTTCAAGCCATGCTCTCTTGCTCTGATGAAGTATTTGGTGATGTTTGGGACCCCCGCTCATCTGCAGCAGAGCATTGTGGTATTTCCCGCGGATGGCCTCTTGCTGGCTCAGCGTTTTACAAGGGTGAATCTCATCCCTGAGTGAATCTCATTTGAGTAGTGAGTGTAGGTGGAGCCTTTACTATGTGCTGGTCCACTAGAGACTTGTAGTGTGAGGTGAGAGAGAGAGTGAGAGAGATCTGTTGTATGACTCAGTAGGAGTTTTGAACAGGCACTTACATGCCATATGTTCACACAGGAAATACACCATTCTGTTACACACACAGATAAACACGCAAAACACCATCAAATACTCTGCCTGTGATGACCTCAAATGCACATCATTTATGAAAAATTAACAGCATTCCTGCCAGCATAAGTGTAACTTGTGTATTTCATGACATCAATTAAAGGACAACTCCAGTGAAAAATGAACCTGGGGGTAATAAAAGGGTTAGTTCACCCAAAAATGAAAATTCTGTCATTAATTACTCACCCTCATGTCGTTCGACACCTGTAAGACCTCCGTTCATCTTCGGAACACAAATTAAGATATTTTTGTTGAAAGCTGATGGCTGAGAAAGGCTTCAGATAGGCCTCCATTGGCATTCAGTACATTTACACTCCCAAGACCCATAAAAGGCACTTAAAACATCGTTACAGAGTCCATTTCACCACAGTGACTCTACAATAATTTTACGAAGCGACGACAATAGTTTTTGTGTGCAAAAAAAAAATCAAAATAACGACTTCATTCAACCTCTTCTTGTCTTCCGTGTGTGCCTCCACGACGCATGCGCGAGAATATGACGTAGCGCCTGGGTTCGGGAATCCATGAAATGCACACTTTAGTCCGATTTTGAGAACTACGCCGAGACCTAAAGCACAATCAATGTAGAATTCAACAGCTTAGATACGCGCGTCTTCCTCTGCTTGTAAACAAATCGCTTCTGGGTCATGTGTCTGAATGCCGGATCTGCGTCATATTCTCGCGCATGTGTCGTGGAGGCCTACACGGAAGACAAGAACAAGTTGGATAAAGGTGTTATTTCGATTTTTTTTTGCGCACAAAAACTATTGTCGTCGCATCTTAAAATTATTGTAGAGTCACTGTGGTGAGATGGACTTTGTAACAACGTTTTAAGTGCCTTTTATGGGTCTTGGGAGTGTAAATGTACTGAATGCCAATGGAGGCCTATCTGAAGCCTTTCTCAGCCATCAGCTTTCAACAAAAATATCTTCATTTGTGTTCCGAAGATGAACGGAGGTCTTACGGGTGTCGAACGACATGAGGGTGAGTAATTAATGACAGAATTTGCATTTTTGGGTGAACTAACCCTTTAACACATGGTGACCGAGTAGATCGTTCTCTGGGATGCGTTTTCATGAAAATCGAATGTAAAGAGTTTTATCTCTAAAAACAGATTAGCTTATAACACTTGTATATGGGGCACAGAATAAGTAAAATTAAATTGCTAGTTAATACCACTAACAAGGCTCAAAATAGCCTCACACTAACACGGTAGCATAATGAGGGTCCCTACTTGCAAACCGAAGCATTGAGAACTTTGTAAGTGTTCAAACAGTTTAATAAGAAGAGACTTTATAAAGACAGTACATTACGCGTATACAGACAGGAGCCATCTTGGAAAACAGTCTCGACAAGTCGAGCCACGAACGCTGTGCTAGGTGATGAACTGTGAATTGGAATCTCATATGGTCCGTTGTTTCCGGAAGAAAGCACTGAACCCAGAGAACGATCTACTCGGTAACCATGTGTTAATTACCCCTAAGTTCATTTTTCACCGGAGTTGTCCTTTAATTCCTATCGACCAGCTCACTTATCACAGCGTTCGTGGCTCGACTAGTCGAGACTGTTTTCCAAGATGGCTCCTGTCTGTATGCGTAATGTACTGTCTTTATAAAGTATCTTCTTATTAAACTGTTTGTACACTTACAAAGTTCTCAATTTTGATATGAATCCACCAGATCAAGAGGTCTTTACAGGTGTTAAACGCCCTAACTTAAAGTCCAAACTGTCCCAAACTAAGCTGTGATGTGAAATTGTAAGTTTGTGTGTGTATGTTTGTTTTGTTTTAGCAGTTTAGTTTCGTTATAGACTCTTTTAGGACAGAAAAGTAGGTTTTGACTTCCAAAAGTTACGTTTTCATTGTACATCAATCTCATATACACCGATCAGGCATAACATTATGACCGGTGAAGTGAATAACACTGATTATCTCTTCATCACGGCACCTGTTCGTAGGTGGGAAATACTAGGCAGCGAGTGAACATTTTGTCCTCAAAGTTGATGTGTTAGAAGCAGGAAAAATTGGCAAGTGTAACAATTTTAGCGAGTTTGACAAGGGCCAAATTGTGATGGCTAGACGACTGGGTCAGAGCATCTTCAAAACTGCAGCTCTTGTGGGGTGTTCCTGGTGGTCAGTATCTATCAAAAGTGATCCAAGGAAGGAACAGTGGTGAATCGGCGACAGGGTCATGGGTGGCCAAGGCTCATTGATGCACATGGGGAGCGAAGGCTGGGCCATGTGGTCCGAGCGAACAGACGAGCTATTGTAGCTCAAATTGCGCAAGAATTTAATGCTGGTTCTGATAGAAAGGTGTCAGAATACACAGTGTATTGCCGTTTGTTGCGTATGGGACTGCATACAGTGGGCACATGAGCATCAGAAACTGGATCACGGAGCAATGGAAGAAGGTGGACTGGTCTGATGAATCACGTTTTATTTTACATCAAGTGGATGGCCAGGTGCGTGTGTATAACTTACGCACTATGGGAAGAAGGCAAGCTGGCGGAGGCAGTGTGATGCTTTAGGCAATGTTCTGCTTGGTAACCTTGGATCCTTCCATCCATGTGGATGTTACTTTGACACGTACCACCTACCTAAGTATTGTTGCAGACCATGTACATCCTTTCATGGAAACAGTATTCCCTGGTGGTTGTGGCCTCTTTCAGCAGGATAATACCCCCTGCCACAAAGCAGAAATGGTTCAGGAATGGTTTGAGGAGCACAATGAGTTTGAGGTGTTGACTTGTCCTCTAAATTCCCCAGATCTCAATCTAATCAAGCATCTGTGGGATGTGCTGAACAAACAAGTCTGATCCATGGAGGCCCCACCTTGCAACTTACAGGACTTAAAGAATCTGCTGCTAACATCTTGGTGCCAGATACCACAGCACACCTTCAGGGGTCTAGTGGAGTCCATGCCTTGACGGGTCAGGGGGACCAACACAATATTAGGAAGGTGGTCATAATATTATGCCTGTATATCAAAATATACAATTTAATTAATTATGATTGCAAAATCCAAATTTAAATCTATTACTATTTTGTTATTTTCTCTCCACAATAGCTAGACAAGGGACAGAGCATTCCTTTTCGATGCGTGGGTGCAATTGAGAAAGTTCCAGAATCAATACAAACTTTGCTGCAAGGTGGAAATGGATTGCAAATGGACTGAAATTGTTTCTGACATATTTATTTATTTAGTTAGAGTTAGACCTAGACACACATTTTTCGGGCTGTGACTCAAGTTTTACTGGTGTCAAAACCAGTCAAATTAAAAACAAAATTATATGTTATTATTATTACAAAATTATATATTCCTTTAAATACATATTCTTCTCACTAATCCTAATCCTGGCTCATGTTTAAATTGTAAATGAAAGAAAAGAGAAACTATTATTATAAAAACCAACAATTTTTCTTGAAATACTGGTCCAAATGTGGACAGTTTGTCACATTAGGAAGCAGACATCTAATCTGATCTGATCTGGAGGATTGGATCTGTGGGTTCGTCTGAGACTGATGATTCAGGATCTGTTATTGTTCACTGTCAGCCAGATAACCTTAACTAAACCCGGGTAATGAAATCTAGTTCGTTCAAAAGAGGCTGTCATTAAGGGATGAGGTGAGATATCTTTACCCTGACACCCAGGCTGTTGGTCTGTACACAGTAAATAATACAAGTAAGAATAATTGTTGTTATAGTAGTAATAATAATATGTATTCTACTTGACATTGTTGTCATAAGCAAACTCCTCAGCCAGTTTTTTTGCTGATGAGTGGATGCTGATGATGGCCAGACCACTCAAGCATTAAGCCATTGAAGTGCAACAGTGCAGTGAGTTTTTTCCCCATTGCCCTATCTTTTCTATTTAACCAAATGTAGCCTGTAAGTGGTACAAAGCTCCAGACAAACTCAAAATATTTGAGTTGTCTCCTGACCACATACCTTGAGTTGTCTCCTGACCACAGGTATGTTTTAATGAGTTTCGTTTAAAATATTTGAGTTTGTATTACAAAGCAATATAAAAATAAATAACTAAAAATAAGAAAGGGTTATGTTTTAGATGCATTACCAGACAATATTTACTTTGTGGAAATATGTCTTCCATAGATTTTCATAAATTTTGTCTGAGAAAAACATGAAAATATACAGTGATGGTTTACTTTACAGTATGTTCATTTAAATTAGTTGAGTTAGTTTGGCATCATATGCATATAGGTGATTTTCAGTAATCCATATTTTAGCGACTTCTTATGCTCTTCTAGCACATGAAATGTCCCATATGCCAAACAACCAATGAGAACACAAAAATTTTTGACGATCCATAGCAATAGAGCATAGGCTCCAAAGCTGTAATCGGTCCACTTGCCTGAATCCCTCCGTAACTGTGAACATATTGCAAAAGAAAAAAAAAACTATAGTTTGGCAATTGAATAATTTGTGGACTGCGACATGCATAACTTTTTATAATGTAAATAAGCTTACACCTCACAAACCCCCATACATTCACTCGAAAGGCTTGGGGACAGAGATGACTTGAACAGAGAGTGGGCCCAAAAGGATGTGATTGCGACAGGGGCCACAGGCCAATAAATGGTCCAGGGGGCCCAGAAACCATAGTAGCACTCCTGACCACAGGTATGTTTTAATGAGTTTCGTTTTTGAAAAATCTTGTAAAACCTTTTGCAGGTGAATGTCATGAAGAAATTAAAGCATCTCTACATTTTTTTGTTAGATTTTAGAGAGGATGTCATGTAATTGTCCTCCTTATTTAAAGCAATTAATGTATTTAAAGGGTATAAACAATAAATAATAATTTTAAAAGAACAACACTTAATTGTAAATAATCCATTTGAACTATATGCAAATAATATTTTTCTTTTTCTGAAAGGCTTCAAGGCAAGTTAGGTAACCATGTTCATAAAATTAATTTAAAACATGCACACATTCATTCTTCTCATGCCTAATATGCTGAAAAGGGCTCTATTCATGTTTCTTATTTCTACACATTCAATTACGAATTGCAAGTTGACCATATCTGATTATTGGTTTGACCGTTTAAAAAAAAAAAAATGAAAAAAAAAATTTTTTCCAGGCATGGCATCGTAATAATGGATAAACTTTTTTTTTTTTTTACTTTTGCCTACTCCCACCCCAACCTCCCCTAAAATGTAATGAACATTATTGTGTTTTTTAAAATCATATTCCGTTCTCAGTTTGATTACATATTGTCCTACTTTACATTAATGTTGAGCAGCAGTCATTTTCTGCAGTAGGTTAATCTTAAACCTGCATTCCTCTCAAACATGTTCTGATTATCTCCAATCAGTTCTGAGCAGATTGACCAGCTTTTAATCCACCAGAGGTCATTGACAGACTCAGGTGTGAAGCAGTATGTCTGTATAAAGACACTTTTAGGCAGGTTGCACTCCAGCAGGAAGGCCATATGGCTGTTAACCCACAATCCTCAGCCCACAGATACACAACAAGTGTGTCATGTTGTGGGGCTCATACACTATATTGCCAAAAGTTTTGGGACATCTGCCTTTACATGCATGAACTTTAATGACATCCCATTCTTAATCCGTAGGGTTTAATATGGAGTTGGCCCACCTTTTGCAGCTATAACAGCTTCAACTCTAATGGTAAGGCTTTCCACAAAGTTTAGGAGTGTGTTTATTAGGTTTGGGTATCGTTTGGGTTTTTTTCGATTCCGGTGCCAAACCGATACTTTTAAAACGGTTCCGGTGCCTAAACGGTGCCTGAACCGATGCTTTTTTTTAAAAAAAAGGCCACAAAACGAGGTGGATGACATTAAATGGCTTTTTATTTATTTATTTTTTATTTAAATTGAACCATTTATTAAAAGTTTAATGTATACTTAAATGTATGAATATAAATAAAAACAAAACACAATTTACTTATTTACAAATTATAATTTACTTATTTACAAATTCACAGTAAAACCTAAGCCACCTAACCCAACTACAACAAGCCTAATATAACTCTTAATTACAATAATAACAGCAGTAGTCTGTATTCTTGGTATGCTACTAACCAGCTTCGAGCTTCAGCTCTTTTTTGAAATATGATCATATTCTCTGGCTAAATATTTTAGAACGCATCGTCTTAATGTTTCCATGGCGACGCGTCATGTTTCTCACATGATGACACAGCAGCCGCAATAGCGCTGACAGCTCAGCTGTATCGGGTTTATTTCGTTTTTTCTTTTTATTCAAAATATTCACAAACTTCTTAACTGTGTCACGAACTATCTGATGTTCAAATGTGTGAGTCAATGTGTGTTAGTTGATCTATAAAGCGCAATGGGCGGCGCCATGTTAGTTTGCGCCTCAGAATCGGATCTGTCGGATTTACAACACTTGAGAGCATTCTCGTCTCACGAAATACATGAAAGTAAGTGACCAGTGAACTGGAAGAAGAACAGAGTAAACGCTATAGTTACTATATAATGTGCATGTATCTGATGTGAATAAAACATGTAACGTTAGTCAAATTATAATCGTCTGAAAGGATTGTCATAGCCGCTTTCATAGACATCAGGGTGTGTTTTTTGCTAGTAGCCTACTTATGAGCATTTAAATGTCTGATACCTGAAATAAACATGATGTCGTTGAAAACACTGAATAGTTGTCATGAGTTGTGAGGTGACCAGCGCTGAGCGTCTGTCTCTGGCTCAGCCAAAGCGCGAAAGCACGTTTGAATTTTGGCACCGAAATGAGGAACCGAAATCTGCGTTCTGATTCGGTCCGGTACATACCGGTTATATAAGTACCGGTGCCATATTGGAACCGGATTTCGGTACCCAACCCTAGTGTTTATGGGAATTTTTGACCATTCTTCTAGAAGAGCATGTGTGAGGTCAGGCACAGATGTTGGACGAGAAGGAGAAAGTCTCCGCTCTAATTCATCCCAAAGGTGTTCTGTCGGGTCGAGGTCAGGACTCTATGCAAGCCAGTCAAGTTCCTCCACACCAAATTCACTCATCCATGTCTTTATGGACCTTGCTTTGTACACTGGTGCGCAGTCATGTTGGAGCAGGAAGGGGCCATCCCCAAACTGTTCCCACAAAGTTGGGAGCATGAAATTGTCCAAAATATCTTGGTATGCTGAAGCATTAAGTGTTCCTTTCACTGGACCATAATCCCCCTTCCATCAAATGCAGTCAGGCAAGTACCATTCTCCTGGCAATCGCCAAACCCAGACTCGCCCATAGGATTGCCAGACAGAGAAGCATGATTCGTCACTTCAGAGAGCACGTCTCCACTGCTCTAGTGTCCAGTGACGGCGTGCTTTACACTAGTGGTTCTCAAACCTGTCCTGGGGACCCCTCACCACTGCACATTCCCTCATCAGACACACCCAATTCAAGTGTTGCAGTCTCTACTGCATGAGCTGATGAGTTGAGTCAGGTGTGTTAGATGAGGAAGACATGCTAAATTTGCACAGGTTTGAGAACCACTGCTTTACACCCCTGCATCCGACGCTTTGCATTGCACTTGGTGATGTAAGGCTTGGATGCAGCTGCTCTGCTATTGAAACCCATTCCATGAAGCTCTCTACGCACTGTTCTTGAGCTAATCTGATGGCCACTTGAAGTTTGGAGGTATGTTGTAGGCTTGCTGCGATAGTGTTGCCGGTGTTCAGATGAAACACCGGTTACATCACTTGCCCACCGTGGCACCGCCCCCACCGTCATTTAGATTTTTATAGTAATACTTATTTAGTTCAGTTAGAGAACAGACACTACAATTAAAAACTGTATATGTCTGCTTAATACAGAGTGAGCTGAATGAGAGTCGCAGCACAAATGCAGAAGGAGTTCATTCATCACGAGAGTGTGGAGCTGAATGACAAGATTATCACGGTTCACGGAAGATTTGGTTTCAAAGTGAAATGTAAAAGCGCCTTTTTAAGGAAGTTTGATATTGTACTGTTTTGTTGTTGTGTTTTTCATTAATAATAGGCTACTGAACCCACAATCCAAGCAGCCTGCCCCCGAATTGGCTCTAATTCTAATTCTAAATGAGCACGGCCGCACTGTCATTCATTCACGGCTGCACAGTCATTCACGTTGCGTGTCCAGTCTGGCGCATTTTCAGTTCATGCCCACGGAAGCTTAACTTTCATAGGAATTCATTGACAACACTTGTTTTGCGTCGCATCGCTCCGTTATGAATGCCCGAGCGGCCGTGTTCAATTTACTTTTGGTTTAAAATTAGCAATTTGAAAAGCCCCCACCATCACATTGCACCAGAAATTTTCCTCAGTGCCACATTCCGAGTATATTGCTATTGACTCAGAAAGTTGCCGATTTCTGAGCACTGTGCTCCTCTGCATTCGCTGACCCCGCTCTGTGATTTTATTTGGCTTACCACTTCGTGGTTGAGTTGCTGTTGTTCTCAATTGCTTCCACTTAGTTATAATACCACTAACAGTTGACCGTGGAATATTTAGTATTGAGGAAATTTCACAAATGGACTTATTGCACAGGTGGCAACCTCACGGTACCACGCTTCACTGAGCTCATGAGAGTGACCCATTCTTTCACGAATGTTTGTAGAAGCAGTCTGCATGCCTAGGTGCTTGATTTTATACAGCTGTGGCCATGGAAGTGATTGGAACACCTGAATTCAATGATTTGGAGGGGTGTCTCAATACTTTTGTCAATATAGTGTGTGTGTGTGTGCGCGTGCGTGTGTGTGTGTGTGTGTTACTGTTTGATAACTGGGAGAGTCTTGTTTTTCTAGATAAGGTAGAATTGACTGCTGTTTAAACATTTCTTTCAGTTCTTTTTGAGTAACACATGAACATTTGACTAAAACTGGTCACATGCTCCTCATTTGCTAGTGTGTTTTTTGTCTATTTGAGTGTGTTTTGTTGATCTCAGCTCTCTATTATTAGTTGTGTTGTGCTGAGTTGCAGGTGCAACAGATTTCACCTGACTCATTGACCTCTGACCTTGACCTGACTCAGTGACCCTGTGAAATGGGGCTCCAATTACAATGATGTTATTGTGTGAGTGTGGCTGAATCAGTGGACTGTTAACACAATGGTTTGTCCTGGTGAAGTTGTGGCTCTGTCAACAGTGACTGTCGACTGCCTTCCAAAGCCCAAAATATACTTTATTTTCTTATACTTTTTGTATGTTAGTGTATGCATACAACCAAACGGGTAGCCTTTTAAAGCATAAACACAGGAGGTTGACACATGCACACTAATATAAATAAAAAATAAATAATTTCATTTATTTTAACAAATTTACCATTAATTCAAGCTGCATCCTTTGTGCCTGGCATGTTTTCTCACTAACATGCTCCAAACTCAGAATCTTGGGGCTTAAAGTAATTTTCCCACCCGCAAGTATGACGTTGTGGTTAGGGTGACCATATTTTGATTACCGAAAACCAGGACACTTGGCCCGGCAATGAGATACTCAAATGATACTCGAAGTTTACTCAACGATTCCTTATTAATTTCAATACATTTAAAGTATGCCCCCTCTGTATGGATAGAACATTTTTATATTAGGGCCAGGACAGGACTTGAAAATAGGACATGTCCTGGGAAAACGTCTCAGGTTACGTATATAACCATGGTTCCCTTTCAGTCGGTCACGTTCGACGTACGTCGGACGTACCGACGAATTGGGATCACTTCAGGGAGCCCCTATCAGCTTCGAGATATAGAGAACAGGCCAATGGGCCATTGGCGTGCGAGATTTGCATCTCGTGCTCCGCCCCGCGCCGCGGGTATAAACAGGAAGTGAGAGCGAATGCACGCTGTCATTCACTTCGGAGCCGAACGGCGTTGATGAAGCAAGACTGCTTTTCTAAAAGAGAGCCTATCTGCAAGAGAGATGCTCCAGAGAACGAGAAGGACGCTCTGTGTTGGCGAAAAGGCACAATCAGCACGACCGCGTGCTCACCGCTGCATCAGCATAACAAACTGCTGTTCTCACAGCAACTGTCGGTTTTGGTGAGGGCGTTTGTTCAGTGAGTGCAAACACAGGACTGCACTTACCACCTGTGTGTTGCCGCGGTCTTCCCCTGGGTGCTTCAGCACTGTTGAAAGAGCGTTTCCTCATAAAAGAGCAACACGGGTGTGACACTGCGTCTTTTTCAAGACGTCATTCCACTCGTGCGTTTCTGGATGCGGTTGTTTCCTGTCCTGACGGCCACGATCCCTCTCGCATAAACATGTTGAGACCGTGTTCGTGTGTGATCCGTGTTCTCTCAGGGGAACGGGATCACGTCGACGCGCTGGTCATCTCACCTTCCGCGTGAGGGTTTGAGTGTTCAGCGCGCCGTGTGCCGTCTGGCTGCCGGGTGACAGCGCGGGTTGCCACGGCAACTCAGCGCGGGTTGCCACGGCAACTCAGCGCGCGTCACTCGGCGCCTCCGATGCACGGTCGAGACTATGATGCCTCAAACGGGGTTGAGTCCCTTCGCTTATACCCCGATCTAGTCTCTTTTCTGGTGCACCAGAGGGGGGACTATTTTGGCTGATAAGCCTGGGTGACCTGAGGATTACAGTGAGGCTTCCCCACCGCGTACATCTCTGTGGGCCCCTCACTCCTCTATCGCATCGCAAGCATGTTGAGACTGTGTTTGTGGGTGGTCTATGCTCTCTCATGAGAGCATAGCCACGTCGGCGCGTTGTTCGTCTTGCCTTTTTCATAAGGGCTTAAGTGTTCAGCGCGCCGTGTGTCGTCTCACGGCCACACTCACTATCTCACATGTCTGCTGGTAGCTTACAGATGGGATTGCTGGTCCTTAAAAGGGGACCTAGTGTTTCATTTGGGGCTCTAGCAGAGGACAGATGTAAATCGCTGCATCGGAGAGAGGGCTGTTATGTGTTGAAAATGAAGATGATGCTGAGATTCCCACCATAATAGTGGGCGCTCGTGCTGAATCAGATTCATACTTCACAGCCATGCTTTCCTGGGTGGCTGAGCCATAGTGCAACACATAAATCGCCTTGCCTGCCCCTTGCCTTTTCTCGGATGTGCATTGGAAGGCTTTGGCATTGTGGAACTATTGCTGCCAAAATATGGAACACCAATAGGGCCATAATCTGTATAAAGGTTTCTTCTCTCTCACTACCCTCATCGGTGGGGTGGCAGTGCCACTGGCAGGCCACCTCCGCCCTGCTTAGTGCACGAGGGTAGTTCTGAGCCGAGGTTGAGCTGCGCACAGCGCTGGCCCTTGGCTAGACGATGTCCACCTTGGTCCAGAAACACCATTGACCCGGATTCGGTCTGGAACTGTTCTTTCCCGGCGGAGGGCCGGGTGGAAAACCATTAGTAATTCTGTTCCGCCACTGATGTTAAAAACAGCCAGTGGTACCCAAATAAAAAAATAAGAGCAGTTCCAATACCTCTTGGTCTCGCGAGTTCAGGAATGGCAGCGTGTGACGCTACAAAGCCTCGCCGCTTTCATTCCCCTCCCCACAAGAGGGCGAGAATGGCAGTGTGTGACGCTACAAAGCCTCGCCACTCTCATTCCCCTCTTCTCAGCGGTGCGTGGACAACAGTGCGCGACGCTATGCCTCGCCACTCTTGTTCCCCGCTGAGGAAGGAGGTGAGGCAGACCGTGCGCAACGCCACAAAGCCTTGCCACGCTCAGCCCCTCCTTCATTTGGGGAGCGCGCTTGGCGGTGGGAACTCACTCAAGCGGCCTCCCCACACTCGCTCGCCCCCTCCGCGGACGCAGGTAAGTGTTGCACAGCACACTCAGATCCCACTTCGGGCCGCTCCCATGCCATCCGAGTCGAATCCCTGCATTCTGCGTCGATGCCCTGCTGCGGGTACGTCTGTGGTTAATCCCCTTGCTCGGTGTCTGGAAGCCTGGCTAGCGCTTCCCAGCCCGTCTCGGGGCCGTACCATCAGACGCGGCTATGCGATTCAGTTCGCCCGGCGTCCCCCTAAGTTTGGGGGTGTTCACTTCCCAGTAGCGAAGGAGAACGCCCCCGTGCTCCGGGCGGAGATCGCAGTCCTACTGGCGAAGGATGCGATGGAGCCGGTCCCTCCAGCCGATATGAGGTCCGGGTTCTACAGCCCGTACTTCATTGTACCCAAGAAAGGCGGCGGGTTACGGCCGATCTTGGACCTGCGATTCCTGAACCGGTCCCTTCACAGGCTGCCGTTCAGAATGCTAACGCAGAAGCGCATCTTCAAGTGCGTCCGTCCCCAAGATTGGTTTGCAGCGATCGACCTGAAGGACGCGTACTTTCATGTCTCGATTCCCCTCGACTCCGTCCCTTTCTGCGCTTTGCGTTTGAGGGACGGGCATGTCAGTACCGCATCTTGCCCTTCGGCCTGTCCCTGTCGACCCCGCGTCTTTACGAAGGTTGCGGAGACGGCCATTGCTCCCATGAGAGAGCATGGTGTTTGCATTCTCAACTACCTCGACGACTGGCTTATCCTTGCCCAGTCGCGAGAGCAGTTGTGCGAACACAGGGACAAGGTGCTCAGTCACCTCAGCCAGTTGGGACTTCGGGTCAACTGGGAGAAGAGCAAACTCTGTCCCACACAGCGGATTACTTTTCTCGGTATGGAGATAGACTCGGTCGCCATGACAGCGCGACCTCACAGAGGAGCGCGTCCAGTCAGTGTTGAACTGCCTGAATTCGTTCAGAGGCAGGACAGCGGAGACCGCTTCAACGCTGGCTATACGAGTCCTGAGATGGGCGTGGCGCAGCGGTCCCTCCGCGTCCAAGTGACTCCGAGGTGCCGCCAACCTTCAGCCCGTGGTCGGATCCTTCGTTTCTACGGGCGGGAATTCCCCTAGAACAAGTGTCCAGGCGTTCTGTTGTGTCCACGGATGCCTCATCCACCGGCTGGGGTGCCACATACAACGTGCTTGCAGTTTCGGGTCTGTGGACGGGGCCTCAACTGCAATGGCATATCAATTGCCTCGAGTTGTTAGCAGTTCGTCTTGCACTCAGCCACTTCAAAGTTCCGCTCAGAGGCAAGCACGTTCTGGTCCGTACGGACAACACTGCGACCGTTGCATACGTCAACAAACAGGGTGGTCTACGCTCCCGTCGCATGTCACAACTCGCCCGCCATCTCCCCTTATGGAGTCTGAAGCATCTGAGGTCGCTTCGTGCCATTCACATTCCGGGCCTGCTCAATCGTGCTGCCGACGAGCTCCCACGACAGCCAGTGCTCCCGGGAGAGTGGTGACTCCATCCCCAGGTGGTGCAGCTGATATGGAGTCGCCTCGGGTCCGCACAGATAGACCTGTTTGCCGCCCCGGACACGACCCATTGCCAGTGGTTTTATTCCCTGACCGAGGGGACCTTCGGCTCGGATGCTCTGGCACACAGCTGGCCCCGGGGCCTACGCAAATATGCGTCCCCCCAGTGAGCCTTCTTGCAAAGACACTGTGCAAGGTCAGGGAGGACGAGGAGCAAGTCCTGTTGGTCGCTCTATATTGGCCCAACCGGACATGGTTCCCGGAACTATTGCTCCTCGCGACAGCACCTCCTTGGCCCATTCCTCTGAGGAAGGACCTCCTGACTCAGAGACGGGGCACCCTATGGCACCCGCGTCCAGACCTCTGGAAACTCCATGTCTGCGGGGGAACGCCTCTGCGTGATTGCATCATGAAGCACTCATAAAATCAGTCTAATGGCATGACGGGACGTCATTGACCAGGAAACTATAAAGCACCCCTGAACCAAACAGTGTCAGCTTCTGAAAAAGTCGAACAAGTCGGTCACAGGCGTGCCGGGAGTATGGCAAAGCGACGCAGCGTCTCCTTCCCTCTCAGGGAACCATGGTTATATACGTAACCTGAGACGTTCCCTTTCAAGTCAAAGCAATGCGGAAACTCAATAACCATGCCGCCATAACTCTCAAATGCCTGTATATGTGAAGTCGTAACGCACATTAAACTACAAGCACCGACAACCTGGAGTAGAGGCCACGTCTAGGTTATAAAACCTTACAAAGGTATGCGGAGAGGACCACCCTGCCGCATCACACACCTCCTGAAGGGAGACTCCTGACAAAAGAGCCATGGAGGCAGCCATACTCCTAGTAGATTGGGCTCGGACCTTTAGCGGTGAAGGTTGGCCAGCCGACTCATATGCGAGTGAAATAGCCTCGACTATCCACTTACTTCCCTTTACTCGGGGACCCGAAACAGACAAACAGTTAATCAGACTTGCGCCACAGGGCAGCTCTGTGGACGTAAGCAACTAGTGCCCTCACTGGGCAGAGCAGATTAAACTTCTCCTGGTCTTCATGACGCAATCACGCAGAGGAATTCCCGCAGCGCAAGTTCCCTTGAAAGGAAACAGGACGTAACCCTAGTTGTGGTGACATTCATACGTGTTTAACTAGTAAGTACGATTTTTTGGCTTGATAGTATTTACTCTTTTAAACTAAAGCTGCCCATTCAAGCACTTATAAATGTGGACATCTTGATGTTCTGGTCTCTGATATTTTTTCCAGTCTTCATCCATCTCTTCCATTCATTTTTTTTCAGATTGTGAAACAACAGCCCGGGCCAGTGTTGGACAAACTAATTTGTGCAAAAAAAAAAAAACATTTACCTGAGCAACCTGTGCATACAGAGTACAAACAGTTATAAAAAATGGGACAGTAGGCTAGTATATCTGGTATGTGTAAAAATGACATATACTTTGGGTTAAAGACAGCGTACTAACTGAAACGAAAGCCCTAGACAGATTTATATAGATCTACAACTCCGAACACCACACAAATAGCACTTCTCACCTGAAGTTGCACAGGAGATTTGAATCACAAATAAGTTTTATTTTAGCATGTTGCTAAGCTAACAATGCAGTTCTCTAATCACAAAAAAATACATGGTGAAATAGCCAAATTTATCAATATTTTTAGCATTCTCCTAGAAAGAAAATTTAGTTTTAACTCTTGAGTAGATTTGTCCACCATCTTGGATGAATTTGTACACTGAGCTCATTACAATTAATTCTGTGATTTGGCCAAAATGAGGTATCATTGAAGGCAACATAATAGGGCTGCATAACATTTGAAACAACCGTTGTATCAGGAGCGGATAGAATGATGCCTTACAGGTCTTTCTAGGTAGGCAGTACACTAGGTTTTGGAACAGATCTTGGGCTACGTCTACATTAATCCGGAGACATTTGAAAAGGGGGCGTTTTCATTTCAAAACGCTCCCTGTCCACATTAGCATTTTCAAGCTTTTTCCAAAAGTTGATCATGAAACATCTGCTTAAATCAAACCATACTGTGCATGCATAAAACATACAAAAAGTTCACAAGATGACACTTAGAGAGCAGACATAATAAAGTTATCACGCTATTCTTCTGGCACTATCATTTTATTAGCTAAATATCCCACCAATTGTGTCCAGGTTGCACTCTAAATCCTATGGTCTAATTGAAAGTGGGGGGAAAATCTCATGAAATGTTTTTCTCTAGTTAATGTTGGCCACAATTATTGTTACCCAATTATTGCAACGTCCTTTTCCAAAGATAACAGTCTTCTTCTATAATGCCTGATGAGTTTGGAGAATCAGAGACCATTCCTTCATAGAGAATCCTTTCCAGATCTTTCAGATTTCCAGCTCCAAGTTCACTCTAAAAAAAAAGGCTCGTAATCATAGGGGAACCTTTTTTAGTGCTATATAGCACCAATTTTGGTGCTTCAGTGGTTCTTCAACGGTTCTTCAGAGGTGCTATATAGCACCTTAGTCAAAGAACCGGTGAAGAACCTCTGAAGAACCACTGAAGAACCTCTGAAGAACCGCTGAAGAACCACTGAAGCACCAAAATTGGTGCTATATAGCACTAAAAAAGGTTCCCCTATGATTACGAGCCAAGAACCATTTTTGGTGCAATATAGAACCTTTTTTTTTTTAGAGTGTTGGTGCGTATACACTTCAGTTCACCCCACTCATTTTCTATAGGGGTCAGTTCAGGGAACTGGGACGGCCATGGCAGAAGCTTCATTCTGTGCTCAGTGACACATTTTTTGTGTTGATTTTGATGTTTGTTTTGGATCATTGTCCTGATGGAAGATCCAACCACGGCCCATTATAAGATGTCTAGGATGTCCAGGACCTCCAGCAGAAAATAGGCCCACAACAATAAAGATCCAAATCATCTGGTGTGTTTGCTGCCAAACAGTTTAATCTAGTTTAGTTTCATATGACTACAGAACCAGCTCCCAGTTTGTTTTTGGATGAGCGAGGAGGATTTTTCTTAAAACCCTCCCAAACTACTTGTGGTAATGTAGGTGCTGTTTGATCAATTCATTAGGTTTTGGGACCCCAAGACTCAACTAATCTCTGCAATTCTCCAGCTTTGATCCTTGGAGTCTTTGGCCACTTGAACTGTCCTCCTCACTGTGCATTAGGATGATATAAACTCATGTCCTTTTCCAGGCAGATTTGTAACATCTTTAGTTGATTGGAATTTCTTAATTATTGCCTTAATGGTGGATATGGAGATTGAAAAAAAACAACAACAAAAAAACCCTTATATGAATGGGAATATACTTCAGAGATATTTTACTCATAGGAATCTCTAGGGGTGCCAATATTTGTGGCCAACATGCATTGCAGAAAAACATAATGACTTCAGAATGGGAGTTTCCCCCCACTTTTTCATACACTTTTTGTATGAAAGATCAAAAGGATAAACAATGTAGATTTATTTTCACAGCCACCTTTGCTCATATATACCAAGGGTGCCAATATTAATGGAGGGCACTGTATAAAGCAGGCACTTTTTAAAGCAACGTTTTCAAATTCATTCACTTGGGAGAGCATTTTCATAAAGCTCCATCTTTGTTGAGAAAAATGCCATCTCAATGTGGACGGAAGGCCAAAACAGAAAAAGATGCATTTTCAAACGAAAATGTGTTAGTGTGGACAAAGCCTTAGAACTATTAGTTAAAGTCCACCTGCTTTAAGTCTATTTAACTCTCCTTATATGTGTGTGTATGTGCATAATAGTGTGTTTCCTTTGACAAGCAGAACGACAGGATAATGGCCTCTGTGATCATGTGTGTGTGTGTCCACAGATGGACAAAGAGTGTATGTTTGGCACGAACAATGCGTAACTGTGTGTCTCACTTCTGAATGAACAGAAAAACAAGCTCCAAAGTTATCTTTACAAAATAATTACAAAATTGACGCTCGTTGGAACAGATTCCGATAGACTTGATTTAATTGCTAACTATTGATGTTTCTGTCTAGAGGTGACTGGAGCTCAAGACAAAATTAATTTCATCCTTCATAACAGGTGTGTTTTCCATGATAGTCTTGGAAATCTTTCCATACCTGTCTCTATCTGTGATCAGGCTTGTGAAACATTAATTAAATCAGCGTCGTTGTCTGTTTCATACTCTCCAGATCTGGCTCCAGACATCGGCGTAATTGAAAATTTGTACTTGTCACACATTTTAGCAATCAGGGTCACTCATCCGAAATTAATAAACACCTTTTTTTAGAATCAGAATTCTAACAAGGCATTTAAACGCGATGTTCCTAGGCGGATATGAATCATTTAACTGTGGGAGTGTATGAATAGACTGAGAAGTTGTTAATAAACACAGATCTGATGGGTTAAGTTGATATAATTGCACAGATTTCAATTCAGCAATAGAGAAAAACATGAAGCTTTAATTCAGCAGATTTATTCAGCCCTGCGTCTCTAAATGAATCTGCTGTGAAAATGACACCAGTTCAGGCCGGAGTACGTTAACTTCTCTATAACAAATAAAGCTGTCATTACTGTTACCCGCATCTCTGCATCCGTGCGTGCGTGTATGTGTATATGAAATGAGAGTGCTCTTTAATTCTGATTACTGTGCCAGCCGTTAGTGTTTATGGTAATATCTGAGAGACGAACGGCAATAAAGCCATCTGCTTATATGGCTTCCATTAAGCTGATTGTTTGGATAAAATTATGAAACGCACACACACAGACCTTTATTAGCTGCTAGATAAATAGATAGGCATTAGCTGGTGTAGAGGGCAATTGTTGGTCATGGCGTGAGGTTGCAGGGGTAAGACTCGTACTGTCTCGCAGGAAGTATGTCTATAATTTCCAGATTTATCACAGAGCAGATAATGATGATGGCTGGAAATAGTGTTTGTCGCTCCAGGCGTGCGTGACTCTATCTAAATAGACCATGCAGTGTGGGCTGACAGGTAACTGAGGGTGCTTTCACACCGGAGCTCCTGGTGTGGACTTGAGTATGTTTGACATTAGAGTTCAGTTTGTGTAATAGCGGTTTTCCAAACAAGTCCTCCTGAGCCTGGTTTCTTCCAAAGTTTTTTTTCTCCATTTCTGTCACCTGATGGATGGAGTTTGGGTTCCTTGCCACTGTCGCCTTTGGCTTGCCTAGTTGGAATTTAAGTAAGCAACAATAAGTACCTTGTTGCTTTTATAAAATGGTTACCACACAATACAAATATTAAAGCCAAAAGCCTTCCTTCCTTCATAAAAAATAGCAGCTGACCGTGAACAGCAACTAGTGATCTATATAAATGTAGATCAGTGACAGCAACAAAAGTTACTCTTTTACGCCATTAGATGGACTGTCTTTATGAGTGAGTCACTCAATAACGAAAACTTTTATATTCAAAGGACTGAAACTTGTTGTATGAACACGGGAAAGACGCAACTGAAAAATGCTTTGACTAGCGTCAGTGTCAGGACATGGGGAAAAACCCTTTACAGGACTGACCTGAAGGAATATGCTAAATCTGAATGCAGGTAATGCAATTGGTCACTCAATCTCTCTCTCACAATAATGCAGTAAACTTCAATAAACAATATAAATTTAGAATAAACATATATTTACATTGCTAAGATTGGTTGCTAAGGGTGTTGTGCAGTGATACACAGAACTGTTGGTTGAAGCGATCATAGCCAGTGTTGGGATTAACGCGCTACAAAGTAAAGCACTACTGTAATTCCACTACTTTTAGCTGTAACGTGCAAGTAACTAAATATTTTTTTAATCAAGTAACGCAATTACATTTACTGAAATCTAAATGAGTTGGTTACTCGCGTTACTCTCTTTTGTGAAAAATGAATGCTTGCAGACAAGAAGCTTAGATGCCCTAGCCTGGCCCGTGTTTTTTTTTTTCTTTCTTTTTTTATCCTCCCTATTACACATTGTTGCAACCATTAAAATAGTTCAGTAAATTAGTTTTGTTTTTAATGTCAAACTAGTTATATTTAGTTTCATTTCTTTATTAAGTTAATTTAGAAAAAATGTTTGGGGCATTTTTTTGTTTGTTAAATTAAAGTTTTTGTTTTTTAAAGTGACGACTAAGTGGTCAGCGGCTGAGAGCGAGTTAACCTAATTCTTTAGCCTCTCAAATCAACACTTGACTTGTCTTGCCTATAATAAAATCAATACATAGATATCAAAGACTTCAAGCATCACAATGTTAGTTTAAAATTCCATCCCCACCACCACCAACACCACAGTAAAAAGGCCTTTTTTTATAAATTGAGGTTAGACGTAGACGCTCGCAAACGAAATGGGCTACACAAAACAAAACAAAACAAAAAAACATGCAGGTTGTCTTACCAAACACCTCTCCGCAAAACGAATATAAATCCGATCTTCAATTCCCACGCTATATGCACATTTAACGGAGTTCACGTCAATGAAAGCAAAATATATGAGCTGCATTTTATTTATCAGTTAAAAGATCAAAGACTGCAATATGAGAGAGCAAACTAAGACCTGCTAAGATAATTTAGTCTCATTAGTTTTAATGAAGATGATTGTGTTTTTGAGCATCTAAGACTTACTTTCAGTTTCACTTGCGGCAATTTGCATGTTGGCTTGCTTTACTCATTTGCGGCGACGCGTGTTGCACCTTCTGAGTTGGTTTGTTTGAGTGATCGGATTTTAATCCGTCTCGAAAGAATCTTGGAAGTTTACTTCTGGTCTTTTAACAATCGGATAGATATTTGGTCAGAGAAAACGAATGAAGTGAACAGGTGTAAAAAGGCCATAACTCTCCCAGTATACTCTCCTAGCTGCGCCGAAGGAACGCTCGCTGCATGTACTACTTGATTTGAAGGCCTTTTGCCCTGTTGGTTACAATAAATAGGTCTAACAAGTATGTTTATTGTTCTTGACTGGTCAGTACTGTTCATATTTACATTTAAAAAGCAGACATAAAAGTAACTTAAAAGTTACCCTGCTACCCTAGTAACTAAATACTTTTGATATACAGTACTTGGTAAAGTAATTCAATTATGTAAAAGAAGTAACAAGTAACTGTAACTAATTACTAATTTTCAGTAACTTGCCCAACACTGGTCATAGCTGTGTTTTATTCACGAAAAAACACAGCTATTGACCAATCAGAATCAAGGACTGGAACTACCTGTTTTATAAAAGACACTTAATATTCAGTAATATTATTGATTTAACTACATTGACACTACCAGATGATAACTTGCATTTGAAACTGAATTAAGCTGAAAATGTCTTTTTTAGAGTCACATTTGTTTCATAATTGACTAATTTTGCAGCTGTTACTGTACAGACTTGGATCAACATTGAACTGACATGAGCTGACACTATTGTCTTCTTTAGAGCTCCTGAATTTTACACAGTTATTGAACTGAACTGAATCAACACTGAACTGACTTGAGCTGAAAGACACTGGTCTCATTAGACCTCTTTTACATAGAATTTGAATTTGTCTCATATTTTATTGTTTGCATAATGTTTCCCATAATGTTTATTACACTGTAAAACAATTTAGGTCTCCAATTAAAAATTTTCTAGTGACTGATCACATCTACATTTTCTAGTTGGCCAAATTGAATTTCTGTGAATAAAATTGTATCAATTCACAGAAATTCAATTTGGCCAACTGAAAAATTTAGATGTGATCAGTCACTAGAAATTACTGATTTGTATACTAAATACAATTTTTTTTACAGTGTACTGTGAGGCTACTTTGAAACAATCTGTATTGTATAACGTGCTATAAAGTTGACTTGACTTGAAAATGTGGCTTAGGAGTAAATTTTGTAGATTAAGGGTGTGTTCACACTTGTAGTTGTGTTCTCTTGGTTCTTTTGACCTGGACCCAAAAAGAAAATGGTGCATTTAGTCTGGGTTCTCTTAGCTTTGTTCTCTTGGTTCTAATTGCCATTTTTAAGACTTTTTTTTACCCCCTTTTAAGCGGTCTAAGTCTGCTTGTTGAATCAAACCTGCCAAGTGTGAACACACCCTAAGAATCTAAAGAGTTTAAGGCCCTGTTTATGCCTGGTATTAAGATGTTTTTTGGTCAAATGACATCAAAATCAAAAGTGGAGGATGCTAAATACAGGTGTAAACAGGGTCTAAAACACTTTGAGCTTCTCCACTTTCAACCCTTGCAAAGGTAGCCAAAAACGCATTCGAACAGTCACAAAAGACCGCCTACTGACCTAAAACATTATGGTAAGCACGTTAGCCAGATGGAATTTAAACTTTATCGGCTGAAGACCCAAGTTTGGTTTGAAGACAAAAACGTACCAAACACAATGTTCTCTCACCATTCCTGATTTCTAACATGCACTCACAGCACTTGGCGTTGTCTTACAGCTATCAGAGCAGAAACAAAAGCTGCTGATCTCTGTATGTTTTTCTGTCGTCTCTGGTTGCGTTCATATGTAAAATACGTGAGCTCATTTTGTCCATTAGATCGAAAGATCTGAAAAGGCCTATATATATTTTTAGCCACCCATAGACCGTCCTCTTGAAGAAATCAGGACAGAAGTGGTTGAAAGTGGACAAAAGAGACACCAGGTGTAAATGGGAATGTAAAAGTATGCAATTTTTTCTTCTCCACAGGATAATCACTATTAGACATCATTATCCTGCAGCTCCTGATTAATTAGACACATGACAGCTGCCACTGAGATGGGATTGGGAATAATTTGAGCTTATAATAGATAGGCATAATGGACATCCTTGGTTCAGACCAAACAATCAGACTAAGTGTGAAAGAAAAAACTGAACAAAAACACTTTCTCTCCATTCCTGAGCTCACTGTCACAAGACACTTTTATTGTTTGAGGTTCATATTGTGCTTTGGTCCACTCATGTTTCTTCTGGCATCCATCTCCAAATCCTTCTAGAGTTTGTTTTTAGTCTTTCTGGCCACTTTTCACCTTTGTAAGTTGTAGGTCAGAGTCTGAAACAGATCTGTAAAACTCTGTGACTGCAGTCTCATAAGCCCAGCAGGAGCCAAGAGTTTAGCCGAGCTCTCTCACCAATCTGCACCGTCCAAAGCATCTTAAAGGAGATATTTAATACCCTAGCCAACCCCCTCTGCTCGGACTCTCTCTTTTTCTGTCCTTTGCTTTGGATTTTAAACTCTTGAAAAAGTGTAGGGTAGACTTTACACCAAAGCAAGTTGAATATATTCAAAGAGTTTGAGTAAAAGCATCACCTCAAAGTACTTATGTATTGATTAAAAAAAAATGTTTTACAGTTTAATAAAAAAAAAAAATCTTGTCTTTTGACAAAAAAATCTCTTTTGAATTTAGTCAATATTTTGTCATGCCACTCTTTTTTTACTCTGACCAAAATAGCATCTAATTTAAGCTAACGAAAATACATTTAGGAAATAGTCAAATGAAACCAAATATTTAAGAATTTTAATGTTAATTTAAACATGAATCACTATTTAACCGAAACAGGATTTTATCTTTTTCTTCTTTTTGTCATATTTTCATTAACAGTATGTTTTAATTAAAATTAAAAAGTTTTTCCTCTTCGTCTCTGTTATTGTTGACTAAATAAAAGAAAAAAAGCCTTCATTAATGAACAAATTAGTCATTTCATTGATGAGTGCCCACATTTATGACTTGTTTGTGGTCCTGTAAAAAGTTTTTATGGAAAGAGAATGAGGAAGGAAACAAGGAAAAGGAGAGAGAGGTTGTGCAATTGAATCCTGATTGATGTGTTAATGTTAGTGTAGGGCTGCTGATAGCGCTGTCCTCCAGTGGGCTGTGTAATGTTTCCTGACAGACTGATTCATGTGAGCTCTGCTTATGTTTATCTGTGTCTGATCAACTATACAAGCCTCTGCCGTCCACCACAGTTACAAACACTGACACTCAAACTCAAATAGAAGCCAGAAACATTCATGTAAGGGAAACTCTCTCTCCATTTTCCGACCACAGCACTCATAAAAGCAATGAGCTGCTCTGTAATTAAACAGCCTGAGATGATTCAGCATTGGATAAAAGCGTTTTGTTGTTTATAGCGGGAGGTCACAGCACTGATAGATGAGAGTAGAGAGAGAGAGTGTGATGGAGGGCAGGAGGGAGGGATGAGCGTTTGTTTCTGCTTGTGTCTCACAGGGGCTCATGGAAAGGGGCTCAGCATCCGTCATCGTAGCCAAAACACGCTCTGCTCTGTGTCCTGCTCTAACAGAAACACTGATACAATTAGCCTTGCCATAATGCCCCTCAATGACATACGATACAGGATGTTTGTAATTACAGATGGTGGGTTTGGGGCAGGTGTTGCAGAGGTTGGTGTTCGGGGGGATTGGGAAGTGAGAGAGAGATTTGTATTGATGTTTTGAAATAAAAGAGTTCATTGTACCAGGTAGACAAAGTATAACTAGCGAAATTTTGAAGAAAAAGACCATACATTGAAACAAAAGAAATTGCACTGACGGCAGAAAGATTACATTTGAACGCATGCACACATGACTAGCCAAAATTACGCATCAACAAACCCTATTCGGTGTTCAGAAACACAGCCCACCCAGTCATAGTGAGCTATTACAGTTTTTCTCAATTGCTTTGGCTCAATTCTTGAATGAAACTTTTTTTTTCCTCAAAACAATAAGGTCAGATCTCTGAACAATTCATTTCTTGTTCACATCAGGGTATCATTTTTTTATTGATTTAAGCAAATTGCATTTGTTTTGGCACATGTGAGCAAAAGAGTTAGTACAATTGTCTACAATTTGCACAATGACTAAATGCACATAGCTTGTTGATTCTCAGTGAAACTGTCAAACAAACTGTAAGATGGTGGTCAAGTGGGTTAAACCATGGAACTGATATGCAGAAGGTTGCTGGTTCGATCCCAGTGGTCACCACCAGTGTTTTCTTGAGCAAGGCACTTTACTTCATGTTGCTCCAGGGGGATTGTCCCTGTAATAAGTCGCTTTGGATAAAAGCGTCTGCCAAATGCATAAATGTAAATGTAAACTCTTCACAACTTATAAACATTCTTTCATTGTGTGAGCCATCACACGCAAAATGATTAATTCAGTGATCAAAATCTGTCAGACATGACATGAAATGTTTTTTTAAATTGCAACACACACTTTCGGTGTTGGACAGGGGTCAGCATGGGCAGCCTGACTGGTCTGCGGCTATGTAGCCCCATACGCAACAAACTGAGATGCACTGTTTATTCTGACACTTTTCTATCAGAACCAGCATTAACTTCTTGAGCAATTTGAGATACAGTAGCTTGTCTGTTTGATTGGACCACACGGGCCAAACTTCGCTCCCCACGTGCATTAATGAGCCTTGGACCGCCCATGACTCTGTCACTGGTTCACCACTGTTCCTTCCATGGAGCACTTTTGATAGATACTGACCACTGCAGACCGGGAACACCCCACAAGAGCCACAGTTTTGGAGATGCTCTGACCCAGTCATCTAGCCATCACAATTTGCCCCCTGTTAAACTCGCTCAAATCCTTACGCTTGCTCATTTTTCTGCTTCCAAAACATCAACTTTGAGGACAAAATGTTCACTTGTTAATATATCCACCCACTACTGTAACAAGTGCCGTGATGAAGATAAATCACGTTTTCTTTTACATCACGTGGATGGCCGGGTGCGTGTGCATCGCTTACCTGTGGAACATGTGGCACCAGGATGCACCAGGATGATCTGCTACTAACATCTTGGTGACAGATACCACAGCACACCTTCCGGGGTCTATTGACGAGTCCATGCCTCAACGGTTCAGGGCTGTTTTGCAAACAGCAAAAGGGGGACCAACACAATATTAGGTCATAATGTTATGCCTGATCGGTGTTGCAATGGAGTTTGCTGACAGCACAATCACCACCATTTTTGAACGTGAAGGAACATCACAACCCTGAACAGCATCAGTACTTATTTCTGTCAGGCCCAATATAACCAATATAATGTATTTCAGAGATCATTAATGTCAATATTTAATGTGCAAAATAATCTGGAATTTAGTCTGATTCAAGGGGAATCAGAATACCAAATCCTGACTGGACGAGAGGAGGAGCTGAGGATGGAGGAGGATAAATGAGCTCTGGAGAAACGTGGTAGCTGCTGATAGTACTGAAGAAGCCTATGTATGCTGTAGTAGACATCGTATCCCTATAGGAAGACGTGATCAGCTGACAGTCAGCTGATGCGAACTTGACTAAAATGACCTGCCAGAATGTGCTTGATTTGTACATATTTGTACTTACTCATTTATATTTATATAGTACATTTATTTTTGTAGAAATGTGTTACATGTAAACTGAAAATTATTGTCATGGCAATTGGAAGATGAGTAAGAAGATACAGTATTTATGTGTTAGAGAAAGACATAATAAAGTGTGTAAAAATGAATAAACAACAGTGAATTTTAAACTTACATGTGACAAGTTTCTTAAAAAAAGAAACTGTACTGTATATTATAAAAAAATGTTTTCTTTTTGTGTACTACATTATTGACTTTTCCCAGTCAATTTTTACCTACTATCTGAATCTGTATTTACAGTAAATAGCTCATTCAGAGCATTCATCTAGACAAAACTGACATTATATAGAATAGAAAGCAGTTAGTGTCAATAAAAAAAGTATAACATGAAATATTTGTGGAAAAAAACATCTAAACATTTTGACCAGTATGCCTCACATGATGACAAAATTTACTGACACAATAACTAGGTTTTGAAGCATGAATTAAATTTTGTGGGTGAGTAACTACATTTTGCAGATATGCTATACAGTTCTGATCTTCCAGCAAACAGTTGTGACAATTGAGCTTACAGTTTAAAGAATGTTAAGACAGTTTTGAAAAAATGTGCCAAAGTGATTGAGAAAAACTGTAAAGAGAAAGTATAGACACAATTATTCCTAAATACCAGAAGAACTAATAGTAAGAGTAAAGTTTGGTAAACTGTGTCAAATCCTGTGCTGTTCCTGGCTGTGTGTAGCACAGTATTGCAGATCCTTAAAGGAATCCAAATGTAGAGAAATTCACCATCATTATTTTTTTTCTTTCACAAGAAAAGCAGTTTGTGAAGTCAAACTTTGAATGCTGGCTTGACAAAAGCCATAAAGGTTGAATGTTTACAGACATTAAGGACAGATGGAATAAATGAACGAACGGACAAATGAACAAATTATGGAAAGAGTGAAAGAATGAACGGACAATTGAGAGATCGCTAGATAGAATGAATGACATATAGATCGATAGATAGAATGAATGATAGATAGAATGAATTGTGGAATGAAAAATAGATAGATGAATAGACAGCAGTGATGCGCGGGTCAATGTATAAACAACCCGCACCCGACCGACGTTTTCAACTAACCCGCCCGCAACTCGGACCGCAAAAAAAAAAGAAGAAAATATTGTACCCGACCCGCTTCCTGACCCGCATTTTTTAAAAGTAGTAAATGCTCATCGTAGCTCATTGGGCCATTGAGAAAATGTTTCAGGCCCTGGCGTGGTGCGCTCAGAGGTGCAGCAGCGAGAGCAGGAAGTTCTTGAGGCGGCCCATCATTTTCCATTTCAGCTCCAGATGCATATTATTGATGAATGCGATGTTTATGTTTCGACCCGGCTTGAAGAATTCATCAGCCCACATTTGGAAAACATTTGGAAAAGTGTGAAAGCCCTTAGGAGCGCAAACTGTTATTTTTCTGAATGCTGTATGATATAGCCTAGTGTTATGTAATACAGGCTTGATTTATTCATTTATTTCGTTTAATTTTCTTAACAATTAAGATGCTGCATGTGTTTATCCAGTCTAATCGAAGTGTGCGTCTCTCCCCCGACTTTCCCAACAAAAATCCCGCCCCCTCTCAGAAAATAGGCCTACATAAAACTGACTTTAAATGCGTTTAAAAGTAGCCTATTAAAATGGTACAATGGCATTGCTCAGTTCAACGTTTTGGGAAATCGGGCATTTTGTCCCGCGTCAGCATTTATTCAAAAGTTAATAACGCTCAACATTCAAAAGGTAAATAAGGATTTATTGACGATCCGACCGACCGTGACCCGAATATCATTAAAAATATTTTTGGATGACTCGTAACCGCGGGTAACCGCGGGTGGCCGCGGGCACCCGCTCATTTTGGATCAACCCGCGCATCTCTGATAGACAGATAGATTGATAGATAGATCAATAGATGGATAGAACGATCGATAGAACGAAACAAACAATATAACAAACAAACAATAGATCGATTGATAGAACGATAGATAGATAGAAAGATAGAACGAACAATAGATAGATAGAACAAACAAATGAATGGATGAATGAACGATCGATCAATAGATATTGTAGATGGATGGATAGTTTTATTGTTAGATAGAACAAACGATAGATAGAATGATCAATAGATAGAATGATAGATAGAACGAACAAACAATAGAACGATAGAATGATAGATAGACAGAACAATAGATAAATAGATAGAACAATAGATAGAATGATAGAACGATAGAACGATAGAACGATAGATAGATAGATAGATAGATAGATAGATAGATAGATAGATAGATAGATAGATAGATAGATAGATAGATAGATAGATAGATAGATAGATAGATAGATAGATAGATAGATAGATAGATAGATAGATAGATAGATAGATAGATAGATAGATAGAACAAATGAATGGATGAATGAACGATCGATCGATAGATATTGTAGATGGATGGATAGTTTTATTGTTCGATAGAACAAACGATAGATAGAATGATCAATAGATAGAATGATAGATAGAACGAACAAACAATAGAACGATAGAATGATAGATAGACAGAACAATAGATAAATAGATAGAACAATAGATAGAATGATAGAACGATAGAATGATAGATAGATAGATAGATAGATAGATAGATAGATAGATAGATAGATAGATAGATAGATAGATAGATAGATAGATAGATAGATGATAGATAGATAGATAGATAGATAGATAGATAGATAGATAGATAGATAGATAGATAGATAGATAGATAGATAGATAGATAGATAGATAGATAGATAGATAGATAGATAGATAGATAGATAGATAGATAGAATGAACAAACAATAGAACGATAGATGGATAGATGGATAGATAGATAGATAGATAGATAGATAGATAGATAGATAGATAGATAGATAGATAGATAGATAGATAGATAGATAGATAGATAGATAGATAGATAGATAGATAGATAGATAGATAGATAGATAGATAGATAGATAGATAGATAGATAGATAGATAGATAGATAGATAGATAGATAGATAGATAGATAGATAGAGTAGAATGAAAAATGGATAGATGGATGGAGTGTTATAGAACTAGCGATAGATAGAATGATCAATAGACAGGTAGATCGATAGATAGATAGAACGATCAATAGAACGAACAAACAATAGATTAAAAGATAGATAGAATGATAGATAGATAGAAAGATAGAACAAACAAACGAACGGATGGATGAACGATAGATAAAATGATCAATAGACAGATAGATTTATGGATAGATAGATAGATAGATAGATAGATAGATAGATAGATAGATAGATAGATAGATAGATAGATAGATAGATAGATAGATAGATAGATAGATAGATAGATAGATAGATAGATAGATAGATAGATAGATAGATAGATAGATAGATAGATAGATAGATAGATAGATAGATAGTTAGATAGACTTGACTTTGCACAAATGCTGTAGTGCAAAAACACTGCAAAAACTAAATGTGTGTGGTGTGTGTATGTGTGTGGTGTGTGTTTGTTTGTGGTGTAGTGATTAGTGGTGAGGTATGTGTGAGGTTTAGTTCAAAGGCTGAAGTTCATCTCATTTATCTGTGCTGTCAGTATGATCTGATCAAAGACGCACAGGATCAGTGTTTGTGTCATTATCCATTCACCCATGTTTGATCAGTTTAGACACACCTCTTCACGTGGACGTTTAAATCGCTTTAAAAACATCTCAACATATGTCAAACAACAGAAGGCGTGTCAGTCCACTTGTGTCCTTTGTCATGCCCTTCGTTTCATAATTCAAATGAAGGTATGACATAACTCGACCTCAGCACAAACACACATGGCGTCAGCAGAGTAAGGTACCACTTTAGATTATTCACGTCGGCAGATGACTCATTCACTGCACGCACATACACCACATGGTACGTACTGTGCTGGTACAATTGACAGGTTTATTAAATCAGATGTAGACTCTGCTCTCTGCCCTATGAAACAAACCTGACCACACTGAGCCATCCATTACACTTTTATAGCGGTTCATTTCCAAGATACCATTACACCAGGAGGCATTGTTAAAATAAAACTTCAATGACGACAACACATCAGATTCATTAGGACAGTGTGGGAGGTGGAATGGTCACTGGTCCAATATACAGTATCTTAAAGCTGTTGATCATGTAGAAATATTTTAAGTCGTCAACTTAACAATTTGAGTTCTGCAATGTTGAACATTGTGGTAACAAAATCTGCTGATTTTAATGTCACTAAGCTACGTAGAGTTAAAAATGCATCATAAGCAAGTATGGCGCACACATCCTGAAAACTGAAGCCAAAACATGTGTGGCTGGATGCAGTATATGTCATAAACCCCGCCCTCTCCATGTAATTGAATGGGACGTGACCCAAACTAAGAAAAAAAACAGTTACACTTCAAATATTTCACAATTTTAGGTAGTTCGTATCACACCAAGGTATGTTCAAGTGTTTTTTTTTCTTCTAATAAGTTTGGTTTCAGTTATTTGATGCTATAAAAACAGGGTGTAATGTCATGATTGACAGCTGTGTCTTCGGGAATATGGGCGGGACCTTGATACCACAGCTCCACCTCACGAACACAACTGCACATTTTTGTTTTGGAGACATAATTTTTTGATCTATGATCACAAACCATTGTATTCTATACATGTCAATTAATTAAATTATTGCTTTTTTTGTGTTTAATGAAAAATATAAATTTGTTATTTGTAAAAGTATTCTTTTTCTTTTTATTATTATTTATACTATTATATATAATCAATAATATATATTATATATATATATTATTACTATTAATAACATAATCCATTATTTAAAATTATCCATCATATTTTTGTTGGAGCTAATAAAAATGTTGGCAGGGCAAGTAGAAATTGCTATAAAGAAACGATATAAGAAAATAAAGTTCTGCATTCTTTTATTTTTGTTTTGTTTTAAAGAACCCTAGAAATTTAAATTGGATCCCTTTGTGCAGGCATGTTAGCTTGGAGGTCATATTTATGTAAAAATGTCCAAGTTTGTTTCTCCACTTGTAAATAATTGTATAAATTAACGACTTCTAAACAAAGCGATTGTGCAAATGAAGGCCTGGACAAACAGACACGCAGTAATCCATCCATGGCTAACGCCTTGTTCCCAATGTCTTTGAGCAAATCAGTTAGGATTACTGGGTGAATGTCACCTCATATAATTAATATTCATGAGCCAAGCTCTCCTCATCAATTCAAAGAGTCACTTTGTCTTCTATTTTACACTCTATTGCCGCTCACATTTTTAGCACAATCATCGAATTAACTTCACACCGCACATAGCGCTGTTGGTAGGTGAGGTGTTCTTCCACAAAAACACATGATTTTCCAACAGTGTAAAGATATAGTAGAAAGAGCACAAGTAGCATATATGTTAGGCTACGTAAATTCACAAAGCGGGGTCAGAAGTCGCCAACTTTCTGCAGAGTCAATAGCTACAGACCTCCAAACTTTGTGTAGCCTACAGATTACCTCAAGAGCAGTGCGTAGAGAGCTTCATGGAATGGGTTTCCATGGCCGAGCAGCTGCATCCAAGCCTTACTTCACCAAGTGCAATGCAAAGTGTTGGATGCAGTGGTGTAAAGAACACCGCCATCGGACTCTAGAGCAGTGGAGACGTGTTCTCTGGAGTGACGAATCACGCTTCTCTGTCTGGTAATCCGATGGATGAGTTTGGTATTGGCAGTTGCCAGGAGAACGGTACTTGCCTGACTGCATTGTGCCAAGTGTAAAGTTTGGTGGAGGGGGGATTATGGTGTAGGGGTTGTTTTTCAGGGGTTGGGCTTGGCCCCTTAGTTCCAGTGAAAGGAACTCTTAATGCTTCAGCATACCAATACAATTTCATGCTCCCAACTTTGTGGGAACAGTTTGGGGATGGCCCATTCCTGTTCCAACATGACTGCGCACCAGTGCACAAAGAAAGGTCCATAAAGACATGGATAAGTGAGTTTGGTGTGGAGGAACTTGACTGGCCTGCACAGAGTCCTGACCTCAACCCGATAGAACACCTTTGGGATGAATTAGAGGGGAGACTGTGAGCCAGGCCTTCTCGACCAACATCAGTGCCTGACAAATGCGCTTCTAGAAGAATGTTCAAAAATTCCCATAAACACACTCCTAAACCTTGTGGAAAGAAGCTGTTATAGATGCAAAGGGTGGGCCAACTCCATATTAAACCCTACGGATTAAGAATAGGATGTCATTAAAGTTCATGTGCATGTGCATGTACATGTGTATATATATATATATATAATTACCCTCCTCTGAGGGTTCTAATAGATCTCCTGCTGCTGAAATGACGCCAGTGACTAACCCTAAACATCCTTCTTAGGGTTGTTTGGTGCTCGGAACAGCAATGAGGGAATGAATTTCCCCTGACCCTGATCACCCCAACACACTCATTGTTCACACACCCACAGGGCTCTCTGCGGGGTTGCAGTCACGCTAAACTAAATAAATTTTAATGGGTAAGTGGCATTACGTGAGTTCACTAAAGGCCTTAGACAGTGGGGCGGAATATAGGGTCATAAAAGTTTACAAATGTCTCCTAGACAACCTTGGACTCAGTTTATGGAGTTTAATTGAGTACAGAGTAGGTAAATGATAACATCTCTTCCTGGTTTACTGTTTTTTGTTTAAACATAAATTGGATGTGTAAGGTTATTGTCCTTTTGTCTTCAAGTTTAATATGGCTGTCTGGTTTGAACGCTTCCCAAAGAGCAGAACTGTAAATCTGGGTCTGAGGTGGAGCTGATTCTAATCTCTGAGTGTCTCTGGATACGAAATCTCTGTAAAACAAAGCTTTATCTCCTCCACCGTTTCCGCAAATCAAATATTTGCCACACTATTGTTTATTAACACCATAAAATGAAGGCAGTTAGGAAGTAGTTTATGTATTCTGTCATAGTTTATTCATAAAAAAAGACTATCATGCTCCAAAAAGGACAAAAAACATAAACATTGTCAGATTCTTCATCTACTCTTTTAACCCACAGTTCCTTGAATTGATCAGCCATATGAGAGTTCTTCTTTGAGGTTCACCACACCAAATAGCACTTTTGACCCTGGTGGCCCTCACGGCGCATGGCTTCCTACTCATGCTCTAAGAATTTTACATGGTACTCAACCAAATGGAGAATGTGCCAAGAGGGAAAGCCACCCACCCGTTAAGACCCATCCAAATGTCAAGCTAAAGCCAACCGCTTAGAAACCAAGTATCATTGCAGTTCATAACCACTGTTCCGTTTTGAACCCTGTAATCTGCTCTGGACTGCCATTTTTGATTAGACCTCGCAGAACTGATGGAAGTATTGCTGCCTTCAAGTCATATTGGAATGATCATATTTGCGAGATGAGCGCACATACAGAGTTATAATTTCCAGTTTCAAAGAGAGAGAAAAAAACACTAAGCCCTAGCTTTCAGAGTTGGTTACGTGTCAACTAACGTATGATGGTGGAAGCTTATAAGAGAGAGAGAGAGAGAGAGAGAGAGAGAGAGAGAGCTTGTGCATTTAAAAGATGTAAAAAATAAAACACGATTTTGCGGTCAATAAATTTGACATATTAATAAGCAGTGAAGCTTTGTTATAATATTAAACATAAATAAATAAATAAAAATACAAGAGTATGCTCAAGGTTTTAATTTCTTTTGACTGATAAAATATACAAAATATTTTAATATATTTATATAAAGGTATATTCAAGCCATTTTATGTATGGATTGCATTTTTAAAGTTGTTTTAATAAATTAAAAGCTCGGAATAGATATGTTGAATAAATTAATATCTACATTCTTTATTATTGTTGTTGTTATTATTATTATTGCACCAAAATAACTTTAACTTTTTAACTTCTGGGGACTTGAAGGCAGCATATCAGATAAATTCACAGCCCACAAAATTTCATCATCAGAGACTTTGAGCCAAAAGAGGGCATACAGCCCAGTCCTTTGTGGCTGCAGAGGCAGTAAAGGTTTAAATTAGCTTTTCTGGTCACCATCTGCACTGCTTCAGTGAACTTCAGGACCTTCAAGTGCTGTCCGGTTTCACTGCCGAGTAGGTTTATGGCAGGCAGGTTTGTGCTAACTCTATTTGGTTCTGCTCAGAAAAACGATAATTTGCCACATTTGGGTTAATGCTCCACTGTTACTGGCTGCAATGATGGCATCATTAATGCAGCTAGAAATGGAATATCAAATCTAAAATTTGTTCTAGTGGGTGGGAAGTGGACAGCTGTATTCAGCAGGGCCGACTGAATATAAAACCCATCCAAGCGTCAGTCCAGCACTCTCACTTTCAAACTCAGCAGATTACAGAGGCTGCACAAGAGGTTTGCCGATAGCCAATAAATGTTTTCCATAATTGCTCATTCTTGATGAGTATCAACACCCTGTGAAGTGTCTCAAATGTGTCTGTGATTGCGACGTGCGTTCTGGAGCAGATGTGTTATTAAATGCGAAGCTGCAGCTGTCTGACCGCTAGCCGCTGATCTGCATTTGACAGTTCTGATCAGGGTTTGCACACATACCCCTTTTCCACCAAGGCAGTGCTAGAGCTAATTCAGAGCCAGAGCTAGTCCCAGTTCATAGTTGGTTCGACTGAGGAGCCTTCTAAGAACCGGTTTGCTTTTCCACGGGCTGAGAGCCACAACAGAACCATGTCTTACGTCACTGTATACGTCTCATCTCTCTCAGCAACGCTAGCGAGGCAGCGGCAATGTTGCCAAGTATGTGGTTTTGCCGCGGGCTGTTTTTTCATGTCCGCGGGATGAAGCGACCCCAATTATGTGATATTTAGCCCCGGGAATGCGAATTTTAGTGCCAAAAAACACATATTTTACCCCCAAATGTGATTTTTACTGGGGAATCCCCCCCTGGAACGCGATTGGGCTTCTTTTGAGTAGCAATTGGGCGGGTTTGTTGTGAAAACCTGGCAACCCTGGGCAGCGGGAAACACAAACACACCAGGCTTGTTCGAGATGCATCGTCACTGCGCAGACCGATCCACGTATGATATAAAAAAAAACGCATGAGTGAATCAAAAGCATAAGGAGTCATGTGCCCTCGCTGGACTCGTTATCATACGGCGATCGGTCTCTGCACAGCACCGCTGCGAACAAGCCTTCCATCAACAATGCAAACGTTGCGTTAGGCCTACTATTCATTCACATGGCTTTATGATCCTACATCGGCATCAAAACACAACGCAAACACAGCGAATCCAACGCATTCATGTAGTTCACCGTAATTTGTATAGACGGAGATTACAAACGAACAGCAGCTGTTAGCTCCATTAGCTGCTATTTCAAAAATGGTGGATCTAAAGTTTGTGTTCGTCTTGTTGACCCCGCCCCCAGCGCCTGACGTAATCGGTTCTTACTTCTAGCCCTGTTCTAGCCCAGCAATGTTTTGGTGCTACTTAAGAACCACTTTTCCTGGCTCGGAGCTGGGGCTTTGTGTGTGGAAACACAAAGAACCGATTTGAAACTAGGCTCTGGCTCCGATCTAGCTCTGGCTCTGCTTTGGTGGAAAAGGGGTAACAGTTGACTTTTGACCGCTCTCACTGCTGTACGACTATTTGAGGGTACGTTTACATGACAATGATGTACTAAAAATGTACATGTTTTTTGCAGACAGACCACAACGTTGTCAAAACGATCCCTGTTGACATGCATCAGCGAAAATGCTGTATTATGAGTGCCACGCCAGTAGTTGGCGAGGTCACTTTTTAAGGAAGCACACCTATAGACTGAACACGTAATACACATGCGCATGACGTCACTGTTTTCACAAATTCTCATTTTTGTATTTTACACAGAGACAATAATGGTATCGTCCTCAAAAACGTACACTTTGAAAACTGTTTTCAAAAGTTTGCTTTTTTTGGCCCCAAGAAAATGAATGTATATTAATGAAAAAGTTTTGGTTTCACTTTATTTAGATGGTCCCTTTAACACATTCTGTTTACTATGAGTTACATTGCACCTAAATGTCTACTAACTCTCATTAGAGTGTTAGTAGAGTATTAGTAGACTGGTAGGGTTAGGGTTAGGCTAAGTTGACGTATACTTGCACAGTTACTTATAGTCCGTAGAATGTCTGTCGGGGGACCATCACATTAAAGAGTTTGCAGATATTAAAGGATTAGTTCACTTTTAGATAAACTTTTGCTGATAATTTACTCACCCCCATGTCATCCAATATGTCCATGTCTTTCTTTCTGCAGTCGAAAATAAATTAAGTTGCCATAACTTCCGCTAAGTGAGGTCAAAATACGAGCCTGGTCATAGATAGCGGAAGTTATGGCGGAGCTCAGAGATGATCACCTTCGTCTGATAAGAGGTAAAATAATAGCATAAATACTGCTCAGTTTCTCGCAGAAACAGATTGTTTCGCTAGATAACACCTTTTATTCATTGTTTGGTATCGCTTAAAGCCCTTTGAAACTGTACTGAAACCGTTTGGAGCCCATTGAAGTCCATTAAATGGAGAACAATCCTGGAATGTTTTCATCAAAAAACTTAATTTCTTTTCGACTTTAGAAAGAAAGACATGGACATCTTGGATGACTTGGGGGTGAGTAAATTATCAGCAAAAGTTTTTTTTAAAGTGAACTAATCCTTTAAGCAGAAAGTTTATTGATTCGCTAATGAGAGTTATTGACATGTACTGTTGCAAAGTTACTTATAGTTAACAGAATGTTCAAAAGGCATCATCAAAATAAAGTGTTATCAAAGTTTTCGGTTCTTAGTTGAAAACGGTGTCATGTAGACTTAGATTCCTAAAACAACTAATTTCAATGAAGACCAACATGTCAAAGGTGCCTATACTTACAGAACTTTTCACACTACTGCTTTTGTTTTTTTGACATTAGTTTGGTTTGTTTGTTACTCAGGTATGGGCCAAAGAACCACAACAGAATATGTCTGTTAGTAAGTCTGCTAGAATATGGTTCATATGTACTCTGGAACAGTTCCCAATATTCAATGTTTGCCATGAGGTGTAAAGAGTACCTAAAAACTAGCCTGACGTCGTCATACTCAATTCTCGTCAGAATATGAGTCTGATACTGCTCCACTGGGCTGTGATTATGGGGGCGTTTTTCAACCGAACCAGGAAAGAAAATGCCTCTGACCTCAGAGCAATGGAGCGACGCATAGTTGTCAACAGAACTCAACTGCACGCACGCTGGAAGAAGTAGAATAAGAAGATGAGTGTAAATGATCTTTGCCAGTGTTGTAAAAATGAATTTAAGGATACACTGAGTACTTACCAACACGATCTTCATTTTTTGAGAGAAATAGTAAAGGTGAATGCATATACGAACAAGCTCTCCGTTTAGGATTAGTACGAATTCAACCAAAGCGCTTTTTGGTGACGTGCATAATTATGTTACTGTTGAGCATCTGTCCATCATCGTGTAAAGCCCGCCCTGACAATTTGATTGGTCCGAACAGCTCTTGTTCGAGCATAGTTGCTCCACAACGGATCAAGTCTAGACCGAACATCCCGACCTCAAATGTTGTGGGCGGGGCTAAGTTCGGCTGGCATCCAGGCTACCTAAAAATCATACTTGAGTAAAAGTACAGATACCTTGCAGTGAAAAGGACTCTATTACAAGTTACAAGTCACCAATTCCAATATGACTTAAAGTATCTAATTTTAACAGTATAAGTATTTTACTCATTCTAACTGTTGGCTCAAAGATGCACTAGTGCTCAACACCTAAGAGACACGCCAGTGAAAATAAGAAACAGTTGATTTGAAAGATAAGAAATCATGTTTATCTCTAAAATCTATATAAAACTTAACACCTCGAAAAATCAATAACACAACACAACAGCCTCTTAAACATCTACAAACTCACAAGTCTCAGTTAAGCTCAAGTGCACAATAAATAAACCAGTATCCTTCTAAAAGGTCTCTTCAATATAGCGGATAAATAAAATAGTGTTAAGTAAAATTAATAGTCAAAGTCTACTTGCACTGGATGTGCTGGTTTTGGCCTCATCACCAGCTGCAGTCATGACCTCATCTCATAAATTAAACACCTGTGATTCATCAACTAAATGCTAATGCACTCGCATTCACGTAAAGTAGCCTTGTTGACAAGTTTGGGTGAGTAAAGGCAAAACACACAAGAAAAAGTAGGCTACCTTCAATGCCCTTAGATGGCGATTTCGCTTCTTTAGCTATAGCAGAAACAAACTGCTGCAGACAAAGTTAGGTGGCATGCAATATGTAATGTGTAACTGCATTGCTCATCACAAATGTATTAGAGTAAAAAGTACATTTACTTGCTCAAAAATATGGTCAAGTAGAGAGTAAAAATGAGTAAAGGCATCAATATCTTTGATACTCAGTACAATTACAAAGTAGCCAAAAAGATACTTAAGTACTGTAACTAATTACATTTACTCAAATACTTTGCACCACTGATGTTTGCATTGCTTGTCTCCATAGAAATGTAAAAAAGACCTTCGGGTGCAAGGCGAGGAACAAAGCAATAGAACCAAAATGAAGACCAATAGATATATGTTTGTTTTATAATTTTTTTTTGTATGCCAAACTGTACAATATAGATTTAAAGACTTTAGATTATTTCTCTGCAGAATCCCACACAGACACAAATAACAATAACTCATTTTTGAAAATGTGCTCATTGTGAGTCAGTTTGCCAGAATGGATATATATATATATATATATATAGGCCAACACACTATATATTTATTACTGTTTCAATATGGGACTTGATAGGTTCACCTGTAGTTTTACTTTGTATATGTATACAGTAGTAATTATTGGACTATATGCTTGATTGACCATTCCCTGGACAACTTTTAAGGGAGATAGACAGACAGACAAAGGGGGATTGATGAGATTTTGATGAATCATACATCTTTAATAAGTCTATCATTATGGTCGAAAGAACAGGTGACCCATCTGGTGTAGAACTGCTCCTCATTAAAAATACAGAAAATTGCAAGATGAATCCATGAGGCTCTGAACCAGAGGAGATAATGGTGTGAGCCTAAGTATGATTTAGCTCATACTGGTACTGGTGACGCAACTTTGAATCACTAGCTTCTTCAAGTTAAAATCCTATAATGTAAAATCGTTCAACTAGCCTTTTGAGTGCTTGAAATTTCAGTAACTAACTACACAGAAAATGAAAAAAAAAAAAAAATGAAATGAAATGCGATGATATTATTTCTGAAACCAGAGCAGTAATGAGGGGGGGAAACAAGGTAACAGTGATTAAACATATGAAAATGTATATTTACACTAAATATAACTAATACATTTAGAGAATAATCACTAAATCAGATATAAATGAACAGTAGTATGTTCCTAAATGTTTTGCTACAAAAACATGCAGCATAGACATCTTCACAGGGAAACAAATCAATAAAACTTTTCTTTTGATCTCAAATAAAAAAACTGAATCCGACTTTGCTGTTCTACATATGAAAGCAGAAAAAGAAAATTATAGGCGAGTGAAAGCAAGAGACCATCAAATTGTTTTTGTCGCTTGTCCTGGTGACAGTGCAACTTCATGCCAACAATTTGTCTTATTTGCGTCTGTTTTTACTTGTGCTTTGGAATTGTAGGGTAAATATCTGAGACAAAGTCTCATTTAATACCTCAGTGACATAAATGAGAACTCTATTTAGTCTCATGGGCTATGACAGACCAACTTCTGAGCGATACCATTTTCTTCTGGGTGTATTTGTTCTGGAGAATGTTTCATTATTGTGTCTTCTTTCCACGTTTGGGAGAATTTACTGCTGTCTTACCTTTAGGAACAGCAACAGATGCGATTTCATCTCATTCAGTGAGGCTTGAAGGAGGACATGGCTGTTGAGTGTCAGTTTTTCACAGTCCTGTCCAGAAAAGAGACAAGAGCTGTCAAACAGTCCATCTGAAGAAAAACAGGGCTATAACTACAGTAGATACTGTGGTAATAATTGTGATTTCACAGCAGAGAAATGGCAGCATCCTCTACCTCAGCCTGTAGCTCTAACAGATAACAGAAAAGTGTGTCAGTCAGGGTTTTTTTTTTTTTTCTTCAAGTAAGCTCAAAGGTTCCAGACTCTCAGGACAGTCTTCATCCTATCCAAGAAAATTTCCAACAGACTAATCTTTTCGAGCATGTGATTCATTTAATCTGCAGGCATGGATGAAGAGGTTCTGTAGAGTTGCTGTACTATTAAAGATTAATGAACCCAATTTGCAAAACTGACCTTTTGCGGTCAGACTGTGTGGAGCGTAAAGCTTCTTAATGCCTTTAGCTCAAGAACAGCCCAGCAGATAAGACCCGCAGAGAGAAAAAACACGAGGTGAACTAACTTTAAGTGTTCCGTTCCTCTGATCAGTTCAAAGACATTTCAGTGGAAGGGAAAGAGTGGATTGATGAGTTTAAACTGTACCACACAAACACACACGCTGGCATTCAGAAATGTAGCTAACATTCTCTGAACCTTGAACGCTGCCCACATTCACACTAAAAATAAGTTTTGACCACAGTGTATGTGTTCCTAAATATGAACAGTTTAGTCTCATAACTCTCTCTGTCACTCTCGCTCTTTCTGTCAAAAGAACAGAAAAAAAAACCCATAATGATCAGATACAGGTTTGCACACATCACAAAATAAAAACGTTCAAAATAAAAGCCTTTAAAAGTCAAAACAAGAACATTTTTGCAACCATAGTGCCTCCGTAATCTCAAATATTTCTATATCTTTTTCTGCCTTATTGTTTAAAAATTGGTGGTCACAATCTCAAATTTTAAAGTATCTCTCTTATTGTTTTTCGGATATTCCCTTTCATGCAGTGTGTAATATAGCTGTTTGTGAATGTAAACATTCTGCAAAGTTATAAAGTCAAAAGAGCGCAAGATAAATAATGTTACGATCTCCCAAAAGAAAGAATCGACTCTGAAACCTGAACCATCCATACGAGTCATTTGTAGGGGTGTGACGAGACACTTATCTCATGAGACGAGACTAGACACGAGATTGGGTTCACGAGAACGAGATGAGATTTTTAAGTATGATGAAACACATGACTAGAAAATATTTTGCAGGTGCATTTGAAATGTTTTAACACATCATCTTGTAATGAATGTCATTTCAGTTCTACTTTCTGAGTATGAATTATCATATGCAGTAAAAGACAACAAGCACTGTAAAGGTTTTGCCAAAAACTCAACTGACTGACTTCTTTCCTGTATGATTGTCTCTTCAGACCTTGGAACTGCACATGAGCTTCTTTTGACCTCCTAACTGAACTCCTCTCCTTCCCACAAATTGATCAGATATTAAGTGCAAACAATAACCATAATCAAAGTACTCAATATACTCAACAACACGTTCAATGTCTTCTCGTCATGTGATCAGTGGCAGTGCTGCGCACTAGGTAAACTCGTGTTGGATGAGCTGATGGAATTGAAGCGACTGTTATCCACTTGAAGTAAATTGTTTTTATTTCTATAAAAAGCAAAATTACAGTGGGGGCGTAATGTAGCCTAATCGTAGCATTGGCATATTCTATCCTAACTTCACCCTCACACTCTGTCATGACCAGGTCAAGACGTTAGGCTTGTTCGACTTCATACAGCGATGCGCAGATCGATCGGCGGCTGACTTGAAGCAGGGCATGCTGGTTAGAAAATTTGTCCTACTTGAGACAGTGCCGACGCCACGTGACAGTGACATCAAAGTGCCCTTGAGAGCAATTCGAGAGCAGCCGGCTAATACAGTCGGTGCAGTTTCACAAGAGAGGCTGCATGAGGCTGCACGGACTCTGACACGACACAGCTGATCCGCGATTGGCCAGATTCACCGCATGACGGCGCTCACGTGTGTTTCGTGTTTATTCTAAAACCTTCAGTTCCACTAATGCCCACAAATTAGTTTTTTATAACAGTAAAACCTCCTTTCATGTAGTCGCGATGTTATATTGTCATGTTTATCAAAATAAAACTGATAAAAAACGTAGACCCCACTTCATTGATAGTGTAGGCTTATATGTTGAACTTTATTCTTGTACAAACATACGCTGAGTAAAGTATTACATGACAATAATGTCTCTGAAACATCCGTGTATTGCCAAATATTGCATTTATTTAATTTCAGCTGTGATAAAGTATGCAAACACAGCGCGAGCGTTACTGCGGGAAGCAGAAAGTGTCCGACTTCACGTCTCTGTTTGCAGATCCTCCCCGCCTGCACGCGGCTTCTCTCGCCGATCAGTTGCATCTCACCGCAGCCAATGTCGAACACACCTAATATGACACGAGAGATCTCGTCACAGTTTAGTCTCGCGAGATCTCGTGGCACACCCCTAGTCGTTTGTATTCCGAATTTGGTTCTACGTCACTATAAAATACATTTGCATAATGTTGTACGTCCTTCGGATGAGACGTTAAACCGAGGTCCTGACTCTCTGTGGTCATTAAAAATCCCAAATTTGCCCATTGGCCCTCTCCATCATGGCCTCCTAATCATCCCCATATACAGATTGGCTTCATCACTCTGTCTCCTCTCCACCAATCAGCTGGTGTGTGGTGGGCGTTCTGGCGCAATATGGCTGCCGTCGCATCATCCAGGTGGATGCTGCACATTGGTGGTGGTTGAGATTTCCCCTTCTATATGTAAAGCACTTTGAGTGCCTAGAAAAGCGCTATATAAATGTAACAAATTATTATTATTATTATTATTATTATTACGTTGTCCGTCCACGAACAACTCGTCCCGCCCTCAAATGTAATTTTACTGAAGACTGCTTCTTAAATTTCGGAGTTCAACTCAGGATTCGCAAAATGCTGAATATGGGTCAGTACCCAAAATCACAACCTGTAAGTATGATTAATTATTGATGTATAGATTTTCTACCAGGTTCAAAATACTTAGTTTTGTGTTTTATATTGTGTACGTTTCTGGCTAACAGGCTAACTCATGTTATTACTGTCTTACTGAAATACTTCTGCCAAGCAGCTGTGGGCCACTACTACCTAAAACTGTGTCTTAATGTAGTTTTTACAAACGTTTATGTTATATCATTCATGTTAGTGCTGGGCTAACGTATGCACCATTATTGATACAATTCCCACATGTGCTCTGCAATAAATTAGAAATATACACATCGGTTTGTTGATGGACATACACTTGTTAATGCCGATGGTGATGAGGAATTGCAGTTGCAACATCTCATAATGTACCTCAAAATGAGTAGAGTATTACTGAGAAACATCCTGCTTTAGCCGTGGAAGTTCGGGTTGAATAACTAGTTCTTCCAATGTTTCATCATCGGACTCGCGCTCGGATTGATATGGTAAAATCAACATCATCGTTACTGTCTTAACAGTGTGTACAATCGCTGAGTTTTCGGAAGACTCTGGACAGAGCTTAAGTTCAGTTATGGTAATGACCGTTTAGCTTCTGAAATTTTGCTGTACACGGTAGACCAATTACAACAGACCGGGCCATCTGGCCAATCAGAGCAGAGTAGGCTCGCGGAAAGGTGGGATTTAGAGAGATTGATTCATCTGTGAGTCGTTGGAGAATCATTGAAAAATGTGGTGTGAAAACTGTTTTTTGACCTTTAATGCATGTAAACAAAATTAGGATCATGTAAAATAGTAGAATAGGGGCACTTTAATTTATGTATTTATTAACTAATTCATTTAAAAAACAGCCATTTAAATATTTTATGGGTGAAACAGGAAAATATTAGGCTAAAAATGGAAGTTACATAAAATAAAAGAGCCAGGTGGTTGTAGGGTAGGGGGTTATACAAAATAATAGTAATAAATAAAACATACAATTAAGAAATAATTTTGATGTCAGTTGAAAAGAAAAGTATTTTCAGAAGCAGGTTTTTGGCTTAACGTCCACAGATGAACCATGAACAAAAACTCAAGGAATGTGTATTAAGAAAGTAAAAAGGCTCCATTTTGTTTTCATGTTGACTTGAAATAAAGCACAAAGGCTGGTTTGCATTGATCGTGGTTATTATTGTGGTGTTTATCTCATCAGACAGCATGAGAGTGAGTTTTAGAGAGAAGGCTTCGTGCTGGGCTGTGAAGTCAAAGCCATAATTTAGAGTTAGCAGCGTAGCAGAAGAGCTGATCTGAGAAAGACGTCTGCTCTCACACTGGCAGCAGGATTGATTACCGCTCCGTGTGTATGACATTAGAGTGTGTATGTGTGGTGCAGCACATGGAGAAAGCATCAGTTTAGTTTACTTCAGTGAAGTGTTGAGTTGGGGCTCTTTTAAGGAAACTGTTGGCTAGATAATCTGTTTGCCTGAAGCCTTTTGGTATATGTTACTGAACTGCTGCTGTTTGCTGCTTTTATATTTCTGAATGTGTCATCTTTGACTGTCGGCTACATTATGTCAAACTTATTGTTCATTCTGACAGCCTGTAACTTAATATTCTATCCTTTCCACATTTTGTAGTGGTGCTTGCTAGCAAGTATCACTTTTACTGTTGTGAGGATTATGAATTTGAACAAACCTCAATTGTTAGAAACTTTTGACACATAACTGGTTTTGCACCATTTGTGCTACAGAAATGAATGATACCTGAAAATTTGCTGCTTGTAGAGGAGAGATGCTATTACTTAAATTCTCGCCTGACTGACCATAAAACAGATGAAAAAATCCTGTAAACTTACACTCTAAAAAATGCTGGGTTGTTTCAGCCCATGTTTGTGTCAAGTATGGATAAACCCAACCGTTGGTTTACATTTCTTATTTGAAATTTTAAACCCAACAGTTGAGTTTATCCATATTTGACGCAAACATGGGTTTGATGCAACACCAGAATATCATATAGACTTGGGGGGTACCTTTGACTTTGGGCAGTAAGCAGTTGCCTAACAACCTTAACCTATTATTCTTAATGAAAAACACAACAACAATGACAAACTCCCTTAAATAGGCGCTTTTACATTTTGCTTTGAAACCAAATCTTACGCGATCATCTTGTCATTCAGCTTCTCACTCTCGTGATGAAAGAAATCTCACTCCTGCTGCTGGTCTGTGCTGCGACTCTCATTCGGCTTACGCTGTATTGGGCAGACATATTCAGTTTTTATTTGTTTTCTAAATTAACTAAATTATTTTATTTCTATAATCCGGCATAAACAAGTGCATTACATAATGACATGCTGTCATGTAGTAAGCAGGGATGAGGAGAGATGAGAATACAAAATTTCCTAAAAGCAATTTAGCATTTACAAGATGTCTAATAGCCATCCAAACACAGCCCTGACGTCTAGGCTAAAACAAGGCAAAATTTGGACTGGCAGTGAAAATAGATAGACGTCTAACAGTAGCCCAATTATTGACTAGTCATCTAGAACATGAACATGTCAAAGAAATGAGCCTACCAAGTAAGACAAAGCAGACACACACCTTTTTGAGGTGCAAGTTGAGGAGCTCAAAACTCTAGGCTACTAGCCGAAATGTTGGTAAATAAATGCCATTCTATGCTTAAGAGAGTGTGCAGTTGTTCTCTTTTAATTAAAGAAATGAAACCGAACACCTTGTAATCACTGTTGACTTTGCTTACATGATGAAATATCATACATCTCGCACACTATTTTGTCAAAAATGACATATAACCAAATTCAAAGTTATTTTGGCTAGAAGTGGGTTACTCATAGCCAAACTACATTGGGTCTGTAGTTAACCAAGATGGTGAAATGATGGCTATTGCCTGCTGGGGAGGCTTAACTATGCTGAAAAGGTTATAATTTAATTAACTAACATGCTATCAGATAAAAATAAACATGTTTGCCATTAAACATTTGTTTTTGATTTATCTATTTTTAGATTTTAAAGCGAAAAATAGCTAAGAGAAGTCACTGAGAATTGGCACTATAAGAGAAGTCACTGACAATTGGCATTGGCGGCAGGTAGGCTTCTGTTTACGCCACTTCTCATTCATTTCTATGGTATCTGCAAACAGTGACAGTTGCCCAACTCTGACAGACATTCAATGACATCAAAGCTGTAATGTTGGTTTTTCAAGGCATGTGTTCCAAGATGACCTTTGCACTTTCGCCAATTGTAGAGCCGTGGAGGTTGGTGTCTCCCTTACGAAAATTAACAATGGTTTTATTATATTAAAAGTGTAGCAACCATGTTTTTTTTGGCTAATACAATGTACCATGTACCAAATGTACCAAATACCATGGTTAAACTATGGTTAGAGTAGCTAAGTCATTGTTAATTTGTGGTTACCATGGTTTAACTATAATAACCATGTTTTTTTGGTTTTATTTGTAATGGTTCCATGGTTCATTTTCGTAAGGGTATAAGATCTCTTATGTACTTCAATAAACCATTTAAGGGTTAATGGGACAAATGGTCTCTTTAAGGGAACTGCCCAAGTGTTGTACCCCTAAAGGGAGAAATTTGCGCAAATTTTTTTTTTCTGAAAGTGTACATTTTGCAAGGACAAACATCTTCCATGGTATTCTCTGAAGTACTGTACCTTGGTGTATATATATGCTATATAATTATCAATCATGTCTGTCTGATGCCATCCCTGTTTGATACATCTCTTAACTGTTAAAGTTAGGCAGTGTTGAATGACAAACAAAAAGTACCATGGACATGTTATTATTTGAAGTACCTTGGGTTACCATGTAAAAACCATTGTGCATGAATATGGCAGTAATTGATGGAAAATCCATATTTATCCTCGCTAATGGCACCTACTGTAAATGCTGTTGCATGGCAACCAAAACAGGGAATTAATTCTTCAGAGGAGTTCTTCAGGCTGCTCATGAGGATATGCAAAATAACTTTGAAACTTATTTGGAGCAGGATGAGGACTAGAGGAAACCAGCGGATTAGGGAGGCCTGGTCTAAATTCAGCGTGTACATTCAGGGCTTGATGTTGTGAGCATTTTTTTTTTGCGTCTTTGTGTTGGCTGTTTGGGACAGTGATGTCATTCTCCACTGCAACGAGTTCTGAAAAGCCTCCAACAAGTTGGGTCAAGTCGGGTTGGGTTTGTCTCCTCTGCTCTTCTGTTTGTCCTCCGCTGCAGTTCAGAGCCGATTTCACAGTTTTTCTTTTGAGTGCCACTGAAAAAGGGCAGATTCCTTCCTGCCCACAAACTCTCACACCGAACCGCACAGCAATCCTGGGAAAATCCAAACCTTTTGGCATCCCAACAACCGCACCGGGCTGGACTCGCACACACAAAGAACTGGATGAGGGATGGTTTGTAAGTGTGTCCGCTGCCCGGCACGGTCTATGTTTGCTTTCTGTGGTTGAATGTATGCGGTCATTGTTCCCTCTATGAGGCCTGACCCTGCCAGATGATGGAGAAGATAGAGAACCTTCTTTTCTGTTAAAAGACAAGTGGCCTCACTAGCACAGGCTGGCGTCCTGCCGGGTATGGCCTGCGAGAGAAAGAAGAGGGCAGCCGTGCCAGGCTGTTTCACCCTCTGTGCCAGCTAAAGCGAGTACCAGCCGCAAACAGCCCTAAGAGCTCTGTTGTGTGCAGGACGCTGGACTCCAAACTTTTTACAATCACATACAGGCTCAAAATGAACTTGATAAAAGCATGGTTTATGAAAGACAAGATCGAGTTTAACCAAACACAGAACACACACTCCTCTGAGCTGTTCGTTGGCTCCCATCGGAGGAGTCTTTTCTCTTGTTTAGAGGGTAATCTGATGAAAGGACACAGCTGTGACCCTCTACTGGACGCTGGCATCATTTCTGAGCTGTGGGCATGATATTTTGAAAGTAAAGGACAAAAGAATGAGAGTATGAGTGTTGAGAGATCATGCATTCATGTCATAGGCATATTACACATCAGTCATTTTATCCATCACACAACGTGTATGTCCAACTTTTTTCATTTTTTTTGGGTTTTATCATAATATGTGTTAAGCCTTATTACACACTTCTGAATTACACAAATCTTCCTTCATATTTTATTATGGAGTAACGCCCCGGGAATACTTCAATTTCCGTGTCCAGACACATCTCGCGATTTCAAGTATACTCAACCGCGGATGAGCACAAATGGCCGAGTTTGACACATGCACAGTACAATTGTTGTGACTCTTCTGACTTTCTGGCACATGCGCTGTTGTACGCGGATAATGAAAATTATGCCACGCGGACGGTGCACGAACACGGACGGCCGAAGTATACTTTGGCCTTTATGATGGAGTCCCTCACAAGGGAATCATTGTATTTGGGGGTCCTTTTTTAAAGTGATTCACAAGTTCACACTTACAAATAATCAGATAATAAATAATCAGAGTAAAGTAGTGTGCGTATTTGGCTTGCAAGGAGATTTCGGTATTTTGGAGTTCTGTATTTTGGCCCGAACCCAGAGTACTCCTCCCTTATCTCTGGTTAGGATAGTAATGCTGAGTTCACACTGCCCGATTTTAGCCCCGATTTTGACTCGCCGACAGGTTTTGCGAAATCGCAGACATATGCCCAAAATAATAGGCAAATCGGTGCTCGTGCACATGAGTGACAATCATACACTGTGAATGATCCAAGAGGCGATCTGAGAGAATCGCCGATAAGTCGCCAACGCCCGTTAGTACGGTGGCCCAGTAGTGCACAACACAACGAAATTTAAAAAGCATACATAAGTTCACAACACAACGAAATAAATTCACAACACAACGGAATGAAACCACAACACAACGAAATCAAGACACAACACAACGAAAAATCCACAACACAAAGAAAAATCCACAACTCAACGAAAAATCCACAACACAACGAAATCAAGGCACAACACAACGAAAAATCCACAACACAACGAAAAGTCCACAACACAACGAAATAGCCACAACACAACGGAAATGCTCCCAACCACTAGGGGACTCTCGGAGTGCGCTAAAGTTAGTTTTCCTTGCATTGTTCTATATAGATTCGCCAATCTTACAAATATTTAAACACTACGATCAGTTTTAAGTGTGCAGTTGTATATCGACATGAAATATCAATTAAAAATCACTTACGTGCATAATAGCTGCATATGTATACTCGAGAACGCTTTGACCCGCTGCCTCGGCGCTAAGGGAGCGTCTGCCAATTCCACCAAGTTGAAATAATTTGTATGAATTAAATTAACTTTTTTTTTTTAATTTTCAAATTCTAATGTTGTGTTGTGCATTATTAAGTCAATTTTATCAAGCTGTGGAATTTTAACATATCTGTTTTTAAATGTTAAAAAGTAATTTTAATTCATACAAATTATACATTTCAACCAATTGGTGGAATTGGCAGACGTTCCCTTAGTGCCGTGGTATCGGGTCAAAACATTCTCGAGCATAAATATGCAGCTATAATGCATGTAGGTGATGTGATTTAAAATTAATATTTCATATAGATAAACAATGGTTAGCCTACATACTGTTGAAACTAATTGTGGTATTGATTTCTTTGTAAGATTGCCAACTCTATAGAACAGTGGCAACTTTACAGCGCTCCGAGTGCCCCCGAGTGGTTGGGAGCATTTCCGTTGTGTTGTGGCTATTTCGTTGTGTTGTGGATTTTTCGTTGTGTTGTGGCTTGATTTCGTTGTGTTGTGGTTTCATTCCGTTGTGTTGTGGATTTATTTTGTTGTGTTGTGAACTTATGTATGCTTTTTAAATTTCGTTGTGTTGTGCACTACTGGGCCACCGTACGTTAGATATTTGGCATGCTAAATATCTAGACCTGTCGGCGATTCAAAATCCTACTGTGTGAAATGTGTTTTGACTGAAAATGACATCAGCTGACCTACAGCCAATGAGAGAGCAAGATACAGGCAGCGGGACGTTCGGGGAGGAATTTTAGACCAGAATATCCGTTTTAATATATATATTTACAAGTATATCAAACAGAAACAAAGCACAGACATTTGCGTGACCAGCCACAACAGCAGAACATTACCAAATTATTTTACCTCCAACTCTCTTTGCCCAACACAATCCTTGCTCCCTGTGTCTCCCCATCCATTTCCTCTGCCATACTCTTTTTTTATTTTGCTTCTTTTTGCTGCAAATCAGCACATAGACAATTTGGATCGCAAACTTTCTGCAGTCTATCATTTTTAATAACAATTCCAGGCTCACGCGAGAACTCCGGTCTGACCCCCGTGTGATCTTGCATTGTTTCCTTTTCACTTCTCACGTGTGTTTGCTTGTGAAATGTAGTTTGTGCACCGGACTGAGTTGTCAGCGATTCTTCCTCTTGCAGTGTGAAACCTCCTGTCGCTGATCCATCGGTCAGTGTGAACACAGCAGCAACTGCATACTACCCCAGATAGTCATGCAGTGTGAAAAGAGCAGTGATCTGACGAGTTTGAAAATCGTGCAGTCTGAACTCAGCATAACCAGGCGAGTGTGAGGAGATGGGATGGGATGCTGGAAACTGTCGAGGAGCACAGGTGAGTGGGCTACGCATATATAGGCCTCCTCTCATGCTGATTGGATAGATCATTTGAACGTGTAACTCTCGAACTTCTTTGATAAAACATAATTTTTGATTTGCAATGCCTTGCCTTACAATTAAAGGTCTAAAATTGGCAAGGATTCTAATTGGCTAAATTAATAAGATTGTAAAATGTGTTACGTAGCCTAATATAATGATATAATAGTATAATACAAACACATTTTCTGATAGGTTGCCGTTTCATATCACACTTCAAATCATACATTTTCTCAGGTTTGTTTCAATCAAGTATCTACTTTTCTCAGAAGTTCCTCCTAAAATTACTTTTTTATTAAATGATTTATGTAAGAGTACAGAATATGGCTATAAAATTAATGTGGATAGCACATTAAATGAATATGGATAGCAGAGTTTTGGCCTTGGAGCTCAGGTAGATGAAATTGATCTCTTCTGAATCTCCAGAAGGATTGCTTGGCTCTTAATCTCAGGAAAAGTTATCAGGAAACTTAAGCAAAACTCTCAATTTGCTCTTAGATTAGATCTAGGAGAAAAAAAAGAGATATTAAAGTGGTGATTGGTTTTTCCTCTTAGCTCTAATGTGCCTGGAGACTCCACACTTTACTGTTTCACATGCCAGTCATCAGACCAGCGATTCTCTCTCTTTCTCTATATTCACTCTCTCTGTGTTTGATTGGGTTCCAGCTCTGTTCTGAATAAAGGCTTAGAGAACTCTGTTTCCCACAAGTGAACAAAAGCAGTGACAGACAGAATGGAGCGGCTCAGAGAGGGAGGAGAACAGAGCGATGAAGAAACGCTCTCAGTCTGTAGGAACTAATCAGACTCTCGTTTAGCAAACGGAGGCATTCCTGTTGATGAAAGGAGAGGAGATGTAAGGCGGGACGGGGTCGGACTGGGCTCTTACAACTGCAGAACAACAGCAGACCGACTCCATTATCCACCATACGGCCTCATTAACCAGCGCTACACACACACTCAACACACGTAACAAACAACAACTAACATGGACTCAACCCTCAAACACATACAATTCACTATTGTGACTCTGCTTAGTCCACTACTCTCTGGAATACTTGATTCTGATTGGTCAATCACGGCAGAGTGCACTCAAATATTTTGTATAAAGAGTGCTTAACTGTGTAATTGACTTTTGTCCCAGTCAGCTGGTCATTATCGCAAAATAAACCCTGCCAGGGTGATCAGCAGCCCAATGAGAAGCAGTTGAACTCTTTTCAATCTATGTATAAATGTTTACTTTTTTTTTTTTTTTTTACTTAAACAGTTTTAGATTGTTATAATATAAAAGCAAATTACTATTAAAGCTGCACTTTTTTTACCCCTCCCGCACTGTCCAGACAAACAAATAGTCCTGCCATTGGTTGAGCAAGAAATTGACACTCAAGCATGAGAAACTGGGAAAATGGAACATTACATTTTAAAACTATATACATCATCTTGAAACACAAATAGATACAGACACAGATATGTCAACAAGTCTTTGGTGAAAAATAGGATTTTTGAAAATATATACTGTGTAAATCTTAATCTTTTTATAGCACCACACAAAATTCCCAAACATCAGCTAATGAATGCATTATTTAAAGCCAGGCTGTTAGTGTGTAAGGTGCAATGAGCTCTTGGGGAATGGATTGAAGTTGTTGACTGTAATTGGTAATTTAGCTGCACTGAGGTACTATGTGCCAAGAAAGTGATTATTCAGGCATGTCCCTTGTTGTTCTCACACTGCTCACCAAAAGAGCAGAACCTGGTCCCATTACAAACGTACATAAGCAGGTCCATAGCACCTATTATAAGTGAAACTCATTACTCATCATTTCGGAATATCCACATTTCTACCCGGAAAACTGCAAATGAACACTATTTGTCTAATTTTCAATGTGGAAACTTGGAATCAACTTGAATCAAAATGCTATTGACGTCGTATGAACTTGGTGGCACCTAGGTAGATGTACACAGTTACCAATAAACATTCACTTTTGAGTAAATAAAATGCACAAATGTGGAAAAGTTAATGAATAATGTGATATTAAAGCATACATTGTTTAGAGAAACAAATGAATGATTCTATTTATTTCCACTCATACACTCACAAAGAACAAACATTGAAGGTAGGGTAGGCAATTTGTTTTATAAACACTTTTTGTTTTACTGGTTGAAACTCTCTTCACATCCTGATAGCAATCAATAATAGAAGTGGTCTTAATATTAAAACATGTACATATATCTTCTGTTGAAGTCTCAGGACCAAAACGTTTTCGTTCAATCATTGCATACGGTCTGAATGCAATGATAGGATGTCCTAGCTGCCAGTCATATGCATTTCCATACCTCCGCGTACCCTGCTCGCGCAGACATCACACATCACAGCGCATTCTGTAAGGCTTCCGTGGTTATCGCATACTTCCCTACTATATAATTGGCAAAAAACAGTATGTGACAAAAGTAGCATGTCTGAATTCACAGTACTCATAAAAGTGAGGCAAAAAGTACCGCAGACAGCCTTCTTCTTCCGGTGAGATTCTGAAGTGTGCATACGATGGACACGTTACCATCCCATGAGGCCACGGCAGAGAATTTGTGAATGGCAGTCAAGCAACGCAACTGACACTGGTAGGTCAAATGATAATGTCAACATGGCAAATCTACGTCTGGATTACACACTACACGCTTAATACTACATGGAACATACTTTTTTAGCGGTTGTGAAGTAATTACTTATTCAAAATAAGTACCTACTCAAGAGAGTATGCGATTTCGGACACAGCCACTGAGTGCCGCAAACAAACAACAGCCACATTTTACAGTTCCTCCAGAACCAAGACAACGAGGTTATGCTGTGTTCACGTCATGTCATAACCGTAATTACAAGATGGCAAGCAGTGATGTTCTACCCGGAGCCTTTCATGTCCTCAGACTCAAGCAGTTTCTGTCAACTCTATCAACACCGGAATTAATCTGCTCCAGTAAGGTGGTACAAGTAAGAGCACTGTAAGTTGTTCACGTTCGTTATGTGCTTTGAGACCTGAGGTAATTTACCGGCATGTCTTGTGACGCTTTGCAGACTCTGCTGCCCTGGCAGTGCGCGTTCATGTGTTTTGAAGGAGGCGTGGCTTTGGAGAGCGCTCTGAAGGGACGGTGGGATCTCATGCTTTCATAAATTGCATTTATCCATGCCAATTTGGTTGATAAACCTTACTTGTTGACAAATTAACCTGCAAAGCTAATGGTAGCATTAACATTTTGTTTCCTTATGTCATTTTTTTGTAAATGTCATTTTACTAACTTCTGCTTCACTAAGTTTTACTGCTGAAGAGCATAGTTTTCCTGATCCACTAGATATATCAGCACCAAACCAGTACTAACCAAAATTAACCAGCTGGCTAATAAGCCAGCAGAGAAATCCATATGTGTCCAAGCTGCATGAGACATTTCTGCAGTCTAAACTTATACCTGAAGTATAGTTTTTTCTTTGTAATTCTTTGTTTTCTTATTTTTGAAGATTTAAAGTGCATTCTGTTATTTAATATTGATTTAAAGGTTTGTTCTAATAATATAAAAAGTCCTTTCATAGGTCGCAAATTTCTACATCATTTGGTGCCATTTAAAAATAATGTCAACATTTTGTTGGCCTTAACTGGATGTAGAGATCGCCTCGGGCTGTTTTTTTCCACTTTGTGCAAATCATTTCTGAAATGTTGTTTGAAATAAAAGCTGCACTACACTGATTTCCTCACACACACACGTACCCACATCAGTAAAACTTACCGAACCTCACAGACATTTTGTCTCAGAGATTAAATATGTCAAATAAATGTGCCTCAGTTCATTTATTTAGCAATTAAAATGTCATTATTTTGATATTTATCCTTTGCAAACCTGCAGTTTCAGATCGTTTCATCATGGTACAACTCTTGATTCTCAGTATAGGCTAAGAAAGGAAGTCATGCTAGTTGGGGACAGTCTGCATTTGGATGTTCCTTTGATTTGAATGATGAAATATGCAAACATACTAAATGCTTCAGAGTGTTTTAGAAGCCAGATGCAAAGCACTGCAGTCAGAAAACATTAGCCAACAAAAAAGATACAGGGTTACTTAGTAGAAGCTGACACAAAAATACATCAAAATCTGACGTGGAGATTGACGCAGAACCTAAAAAATGATGCTTCAGGAGATGAGGTGAACTGAGGAAAGTGCTCTGTAACATGTAACATAGCATGTATTCTATGTTCTGTTCCCCCCCCCCCCCCCTTTTTTTCCATTCTTCTTCATCAAATGACTAGCCAGATTTGGGTTTGTCATACCATAGAGCACAAGAGATTCTAGCATGTGTGTTAACCAGTAGGTTAGTTGTGGTTGTGTCTTATATGGTTTATTTCACAAGTTCACACTTACAAATACGTCAGATAAAAAAAATTATATGCGTATTTGGCATGCTGTCCGAGGAGAGGGCTCCGAGCTCTGTATTTGGCCCGAGCCCAGAGTACTCCCCCTGTATTCCTGGTTGTGGTGGGAACAAGCCAAGCATGAGGAGTTGGGGTGGTGAAGGCATGCTGAAAACTGTCGAGGAATGTAGGTGAGTCAACTGTGTATATATATATATATATATATATATATATATATATATATATATATATATATATATATATACACTGATCAGGCAAAACATTATGACTACCTTCCTAATATTATGTTGGTCCCTTTTTGCTGCCAAAACAGCCCTGACCTGTTGAGGCATGGACTCAGCTAGACCCCTGAAGGTGTGCTGTGGTATCTGGCACCAAGATGTTAGCAGCAAATCCTTTAAGTCCTGTAAGTTGCGAGGTGGTGCCTCCATGGATCGGACTTGTTTGTTCAGCACATCTCACAGATGCTCGATTGGATTGAGATCTGGGGAATTTGGAGGCCAAGTCAACACCTCAAACTCGTGCACCTCAAACCATTCCTGAACCAGTTTTTCCCTGTGGCAGGGCGCATTATCCTGCTGAAAGAGGCCACGGCCACCAGGGAATACCGTTTCCATTAAAGGGTTACATGGTCTGCAACAATGCTTAGGTAGGTGGTATGTGTCAAAGTTACAGCCACATGGATGGCAGGACCAAAGGTTTCCAACAGAACATTGCCCAAAACATTACACTGCCTCTGCCGGCTTGACTTCTTCACATAGTGCATCCTGGTGCCATGTGTCCCACAGGTAAGCGATGCACAAGCACCCGACCATCCACGTGATGTAAAAGAAAACGTGATCCATCAGATTAGGCCACCTTCTTCCATTGTTCCGTTGTCCAGATCTGATGCTCACATGCCCACTGTTGGCGTTTTCGGAGGTGGACAGGGCTCAACATGGGCACCCTGACTGGTCTGCGGCTATTCAGGCCCATACGCAACAAACTGCGATGCACTGTGTATTCTGACACCTTTCTATAAGAACTAGCATGTGCATCAATGAGCCTTGGCCACCCATGACATGATAGACACTGACCACTGCAGACCGAGAACACCCCATAAGAGCTGCAGTTTGGGAGATGCTCTGACCCAGTCGTCTAGCTATCACAATTTGGCCCTTGTCAAACTCGCTGAAATCACAAAATGAGGAAAAAATGCTCACTTGGTGCCTAATATACCCCACCCAATAACAGGTGGCGTGATGAAGAGATAATCAGTGTTATTCACTTCAATTAAACATTTAATGATGGGTTTTTGCATTTGTAGTGAGAAAATCACAGAATTTCAATTTTTGGTTGTACAATTCCTTTAAGTACACAATCTTGTACATTTGTCTTTTTATATTTTAAAATATTTTTTCTTAGTATCAAACTTCATATAGTTGTGATTAATCTCATTGCTCTATATTGAAGAATTATTCGAAAACCCAATGGAGAAAACAAATCAGTCAGAACCACGGTCACTGAAAAGGTGTGAAGTAACTTTTGAGCTCTATTTTCTGGTGTCTTTGGTTTGGTCTTGTATGATTCTTTCAGTGATGGATGTTTTGCATTTGTAAGCTCGGCTCTCGATTAGGACGCTTGTGGGAGAGCTTTGCACATCTGTAGTTGGTATTGCTGTGAGCTGTGCTTTCATTGTTCCTGAGAGGAATTTGTCGTTAATGTCTCCCGCTGTTCTGGGGATCCACCGTCTCATTATGGCCATATGCTACCAGCACATCCAGACACTGTGACATGCATTATACATGTGGATTAATGCAGCCCGGATCCACCCTGCTAGCTGGCTTTGATCTCCACTCTGGATTTCCAGAAATAGACAATAATGACTCATTCATACACTTGCTTTTAGGCATCTTAACTTCATTAGATGTGTGTATATGTACAGTGTTCACATGTACAGTCCAAAAAAATGCTTTACAATTGTGAATTTACGATTGATATCAGGTGCAGGAATATCATCTTAAGCAGAGGTCTTCAACCCTGTTCCTGAAGACCCACTTCAAAGATTATTTCCAAACTGCTTCAGCATGCCTGCCTGTGATTTTCAAGCAATCCCAAAGAGCTTAATTAGCTGGTTCAGTTGTGTTTGATTAGGGTTGGAGCTAAACTCTACAGGACAGTGGCTCCAGGGTTGAAGACCTCTGGTCTTAAGTTCTGGTGAGGTTGAATATGGGTATGTCATCCTTTTATGCGTGTGTTGCTGATGGTCTTGTGCTCATGTGCATGCTGATAGCAGATAGCGTTGCTCTCATTAGCTGAATCTGATCACTAATCTGTAAGGAAGATTAGCAGCTAACAGGCTAATCAGTGTAAAATCAGTTCATAGGAGGAAGGAGGAAAATGACCAGCTGTGTTTTTGTTTATTTGGGCATGCCTACGGAATAACAATGATGATGAAGATGATTAAAGTCAATGTAAACTGTCCATGTTAACATACTTATGCATATAAAGACCTATTCGCACGGAGACAAATGTTTGGTGTGATAAACGTGATCTTTGGTGGTATTTGATAAACATCACAGTGAATATAAAAATCTGAATGGCTGCTTGAAATGTGAGATGTGTACAAGGCTTCCTTTGTTATCTTTGTCAGAAATGGAAAGTTGCGTAGTGCTGCTTAGTTTAAGAGAGTAACCCATGTATTTCTGCTTTTCTATAAGCACCAACTACTGTCATAGAGTGAATTTGCATTTTCACTCAACCCTGTCTGTAATTTTCTCACACTGGTCTGAATAGACAAATTGAATGCAAACACTGGACTGAATTTTCATTACAAATATGTGTGATGATGTGAACAAGCCTTAAGACTACATTTTATTAGGATTTGACAGGAAGTTGCCACTAAATACACTTTGCAATTTGCCTAAAAACACACATGTATGCCTTTGTCATAAATCAAAATCATTAAAAACACATGAAACATTACACCTAAAATCGTCAAAAAAGTATGCCTGTACTCTCTTCTCTGAGGATAAAATCTCTGTTGTGTTCCACTTGTCAATCACAATGACAGTCCTCTTCTGAATGCCCTAGTTCATTCACGTAAGACCTGTCAACTGAAAGTGTAACAGAGATATTCAATATCAAAATACTGACTTTTGGGTGAACTATCCCTTTAGATATGAAACTTTGGTGTAATGATAGCTTACATCAGGAATGGGCAACTTCGGTCCAGGAGGCGGCCACTGTCCTGCTGAGTTTAACTCCAACCCTAATCAAACACACCTGAACAAGCTAATCGAGGTCTTCAGGATTATTTGTTCCAAACCTGTATGCATTTCTTTCTTCTGCTGAACACAAAATAAGATATTTTGAAGAATATCGGTAACCAAACAGTTGATGAACCCTAACCCTAACCCATACAGGTTTGGAGCAACATGACGGTGAGTAAATCTTTGGGTGAACTGTCCCTTTAAGTGTTTAAAAAACACACCTGCAATCATTCACGCTGACTGGATTCAAACCTGTTTCCCACATAAGCACCATGCTAGTTTTGGCTTGGATGCAAGTTTTTCAAGACGTGAACATATAGCATAGACTGATAGAAGACATCAGTTAAAAAAAAAAAAAAATCACATTCAGATAATAAAATCTGACAAAAGAGTGCAGAGAAGCCCAAACTGCTGCCACATAAATGTCCTCCAAATACACAATAATAGATAACACCATCTTTTGTTTCTTAGCAGCAGCTGTTGTGCCCACCAAAACAAGCAAACAGCTGATCAGATTCATACCACTGGTTTGTGTGGTCAAAACCTCTAACACCATATGCAGTCTCTCAACCTCTTGCGACTCAAAGAGCAGAGAATAAAACAACTGTAACATCACAACCTAAGAGAGAAATGAAGTAGAAGCAACCTTAAGTAGGTAACCTAGTGTTGAACTCTAGAAAACCATCACCAGAATTGGAACAAAATCCATATCGAATGTCACCAACAATCCCTGTAAATCCTTTCAAGGGATGTCAAGCCCAACAACAAGACATCTTAAACATCCGAATTCTATCCAAAGCTGACTCAAGCAGTTCGAAAGAAGGCCCTGTGAAACCTTCTAAGACTATCGCCGCCACATACACCTTAAGTCTATCTATTTACCTAATATCTGTGAGGTTTAACCACAGTTGTCTCTCCGTTGCCAACGACCAAGCCATAGAGCAGCCAATCACATGTTTGGTGGAAGAAAATCAGTGCCAAATCAGTTGCTGGACTCCTGCCAGTCCAGCTTTAACAGTCCATTGTACATGAAACCATATCCAACATTTCTGTAGAAATCAGAGAGGGACGTGCTTCCTTATTGCATGTGGGAAGAGCCGTCCTCCTGCCCTAAACTGAACTCCTCAGAGTCTGAAACTCCGGCAGTCTAGGGAACATCACCATCATGCTTGAAAGAAATTGCATTGCAAGCTACCTTAATCGGGCATAACTCGTCATGTGTAAATTTCACTGGAAAAACACACTGCCGGACAGAGAGTAACGGGGGAATACATCGGCTCACTCTTCATAGCCTCAAGCTTAAAGTGGTCATGAACTGGATTTTTAAAATGATTTTATAATGTTTCCTGAGGTGCAGTTATAATGTTAATATGGTTTTTACATCAACAAATTGTCATAATTTAGAAATAAATGACACCACAAATGACAATAAATGAAATAAATGACACCACAAAAACAAATTTCCCACTCTGAATTTGGCCTTCTGGTTTGAAGGCTCTGTTTTAAGGGGGGCGTGTCTGCTGTGAGACTTCAGAGTAAACGCCCACTGCTGTGATTGGATGACATTGCATGGCAAGTGTCCAGATAAACTCCACAGATTCTGCCATTATAAAGATAGATTTCTTTTGAATAAAAATACTAGGATTGTTCATTATGAATTTAACTGTCATTACCGGTTTACAAACGAAATACATTGCTTACCTTGCTGGTTCCAGAAAAGTAGGCACAGGCTGATATTTGTGCAAAAGTTTTTGGGCAAAGCCAGTATCGAATTGCGACTCTCAAAAAAGTGGCTGGTAAAATGTATGGTACAGACACACAAGTCAGCACTGACGTTAGTAGCATGTTCGTTAAAAATAAACTGAATCCCTTTTTCTCTGACATCAGGATCCTTCAGAAATGTATGCCAAGATCATTTTTTGTGTCTATTCACACCAAGTGCAAATAGCGTGCCTTGTTGGCCAGTGCTATTCACACTAGCTCCGCCTAACAATACCTGGTTGGGCCAAACAACATAACAAAAATGCTCAAATTTCAATGTCTTCAGTGGTGCAATCAGTATTGTACGGCTTTAGGATCTTGGTTTTGGCGCGATCGACCCGGGTTTGAATCCACCTTTTGCAGAGCTCGCTCTTATCCCTTTTATCATCACAAATCATATCGGAAAGGCATTTACGTGGAAATAAATGTGGATTAATGTGGAAATAAAGTGCCTAACGAAATGTTTAATAATAATAAAAGCATTTATTGGGTAGGGTTAGGGGTAGGTGTAGGGAGGGCCTTTATTGTCCCATAAAGGCTGCATTTATTTAATAATTTTAATAAATATAATCATTTACACTCTATGTTATAATTGCATCCTGTTAATGTACAACAATACTGAGGTGCAAATAGTATGTATCTGTCAAAATAAAGAATACATTGCCTGTAATTACTATTTACACTTAGTATGCTATTTCACTTAGTAAATAGCATCTACAGCTATTTGCACTTAGTGTAAATATCATCTATCACTAAGAAAATATGTTATTTTCACTAAGTGTAAATAGAATCTAGTCGCTATTAACACTTAGTGCAAATAGCCGTTGCCTTATTTTTTTCCACAGCCAAGCATGCTGTGTCTGCATGGCATCGCAATCTTTTTGTAAACAACTACTGTAGATTTACTCGCTGCGCATTTACTGAACACCAGTGAGCGGGGATAATAATGTGATGATGTAAAAGTTGCCATTGTTGTCTTGCTCCAGAGGCAGTCGTATGCAAATGATTGTAACCCTGTGACGCCACATGCCACCTCGCATCCAAACAAAGCCTTTTTACAGCTTGATTATATAAATACTTTTTTATTGATGAAGAGGACGTTTTAAGTTATGGAACTTGCAGGATGTATTAATGATACAAATACGTCTTAAAGGGATAGTTCACCCCAAAATGAAAATTAGCCCATAATTTACTCACCATCAAGTCATCCTAGGTGTATGTGACATTCTTCTTTCAGACGAATAAAATCTGAGTTATATTACAAAAGTTCAGGCTAATCCAAGCATTAGAATTGGATTCATAGTTGCTCTGTTTTTGAAGTCCATAAAAAGTGCATCTGCCCATCAAATAACATGCTCCACGCGGCTCTGGGGTGTTAATAAAGGCCTTCTGAAGCGAATCGATGTGTTTGTGTAAGAAAAATATCCATATTTAAAACTTTATCAAGTAAACTTTCGACCGACCGCCTTCCCTGTTCAATTTATGGAAAAATTGCTGAAAGTTAACCTGCCGATCGAAAGACTAACGCGACCAGGTACGCTCGTCATGACGTCACGTACGCATCTTGAGTTTCACTTTCAACATTTTTCCATGGAATGCGGTCGGTCGAAAGTTTACTTGATAAAGTTATAAATATGAATATTTTTCTTACACAAACACGTCGATTTGCTTCAGAAGGCCTTTATTAACACCCCGGAGCCGCGTGGAGCACGTTATTTGACGGACAGATGCACTTTTTATGGACTTCAAAAACAGAGCAACTATGAATCAAATTCTAATGCTTGGATTAGCCTGGACTTTTGTAATATAACTCTGATTTTATTCGTCTGAAAGAAGAATGTCTTATACACCTAGGATGACTTGGGGAGTGAGTAAATTATGGGCTAATTTTAATTTTTGGGTGAACTATCCCTTTAAATACCAAAAGTCATGTATGACATTCTCATGTCATGACCACTTTAACATCAGATGCCCAGAACCCTTGCTCATGCGGCACCTCAGCAACTGCAGAACTACAGAAGTGTGAGATTGTCCTCCTTTTTGCGAAAAGTAGGAGATGCTTGAGTGAAGAACTCTAATCTTGAAATTATCACAGTGTGAGCAGATCGATAACCCTTTAAACACCACTTGTGCATGCAGAAAGCCCAAGCACTTAACACACTTATCGGTGTTGCAGGCACGTCCTTTTTAAGGCACTGTTGATATAGTGCATCAGAGAAGGTGTTCACCTGGATGGTGTCACACTTGGATGATGTTCCCATTGCACCAGCTACTGCCACAGCGTCAAGTGAACCTATGAAGGGGACCTTTTTTGACAGTTTTGATTTAGCCAATCTAAATGGTTTTCTTCAGTGTTAGAGTGTAACTTTGAAAAAGACTTTAATATTGACCTGTTGAAGGTGCTTTAGAAAGACTGAATTGGATAAGTTAGCCTCCAGGAACAGAGACAGCCCAGAGGAGAAGGGCCTTTCTGTTTAATAAAAGCATATTACAGGCTCCGAAAAAGAAAGAAAGAAGAAAAAAAGAGATTCCTCACTGTGCTGCAGTCCTTGTTGATATTAGAGTCTTGATCAATCTCATCTCTCTCTTTTTGCTCCTCCAGGAGGATTTTATAGAGATATTAATAATTGATGTTTATATTAACCTCCATATTTGGGCTTTGTATCATGTCAAAAAGAAGAAAGCCAGCAGCGTATGAAGCATTGTTTATCATAAGATCCGCTGTCGCAGAGAGACAGAGAGCCACCACAAGCCCTCTTGATCAATGCAAATCTTGTTGGAGAAAATTTGTGTGATTTCCTCTGTTTGTTTATTGAATATTTCATTGGTTCTGTTCCGTTAGATGGTAATCCAGAATCAGGTAATTTAATCTCCGTCTCTATCATAGCAATCCATCAAAATCAGAGATTCATTAAACATGGATTTCACAGAAGATTAAAAGGCTGCTCAGTGTGCTCTATTGATCAGTTTAGATTCCTTTGTGAATCTGATGAGAAGCACCATTGCACTGCTGAAGGTCAATGAATCTGAGGTCCAAATTGAAGCCACATGATGAATATCAACTTTACACATCCGCTCTCATCACAAATACAATGCCAGATGTGTGCGTCCAGCACACAAGTCATCATATTATCCGTAATGGGGCTATATGGCTTCAACGTACTTGAATACATTTGGACAATTAAGGGCAGTACACTACAGGACTGTAAGGGTTTTTCACACCTGAGCGTTTATTTCGTAACCTGGCCCTTATGAAAAAGAAGTTTATTCAAGTGTGCTATTAATATACTTCTTTTAAACTAAAAATAAGAAAGTATACTTTCAGTCTACTTATGTAGTTCTAAGAAATATAAAAATTGCATTTAAGTATACTTTACTAGTACAGAAAAGTGTTGTATATTTGGCTTATACTTGAACTCAAACTTTTGATCAAGATGTACTTAAAAGTATAATTAAGTATTCTAAGTATACTTGCCTTTTAGTTGTGTTTACTCTTTTGATTGAGTAGCCTATTCAAAAAAAATGTTGTACATAAAAAAATAGTCTTACATAGTTTTACATAGTCTTATAAACTTACATTGCTTGAAAATATTGATCCTAATTAGTATCTGAATTTTTGCGTTGGCTAATCCACTGGTAGTGTACATTGGAATTTACTTCAAATCTCTTACTATTTCCCTGCCACTGACTGAATTTTCTGGCTATTCATGCTTTCACTGTTATACGGTATGGCGCTATTACGGTTCTTCTAGTACATAATCTCCGGATCAAAACACAGGTGAAGAAGAAGCAAAAACAAATGATAGAAGATTGCTAATGCAAATGTAAAATAACGTGTTCATCAAACATTAAACAGCATACAGAAGTTCAAAACAGCCTAATGTTACTGAATGAAATGTTGAATGAAACCCATGAAGAGGCAACGACTGTCAAGCTTTGGTGGTGCTGATGGACTCGATATACTCCCGTCTATGTTTTGATCATCATTCTGAATTCAATCCGGACAAAGTCTTTGACTAAAATGTGATTTTCTTAGCCTTTTGTTTAAAATGTTGCTTTTTTTATGAAACTTACCCACATTCAAGTGTTGATAAAAAAGTATGCAGGAAGCTACAATAAAATGTTTTTAAAATGGAAAGAATTAATTATGGCCCAATTGCAAAATAAATCTGGGGCGGCTCGCTTGAGGTGTGAAAGCAATCTGACCCAACGGACCAATGATGTGCTATATAAAAAGCAATAGTCTGATTCTGTGAGTGAGCACATTAGTATCACAGTTGAAAACCAAAAGAGCACCTGTTTATTTTAAAATGTTGTGTAATTGCGCTTCTCTGTGCAAGAATGCTGTCCCGATGAAGCCTTGATTCCTGCTGTAGATGTATTATAACATTTGTATATTTGCGTTTGTCTTGACAAAGTTAACCTCTAGACAGCGCTGGGAGATCCAGAAAGAACGTTTTTGAATTTTCTGCAGTATTAATATGAATTTAGTATAGAATTTAACAGGGGGAATGACGGCTACATTCATACAGGGGCGTAAATCACGGGGGGGACGGGGGGGACAGGACCCCCCCAATCTGAGGGTTGTCCCCCCCTAAAAACCATGCTGAGTATTGTAAATAATATAATAATATATACTTAAAATAAATGTGTAAGTAGTAAAACAATACAAAAGCAAACGGGACAAAAAATGCGTTTAAGTTTAGAAACATTTTGAGTCCCCCCCTCCCCTCTTGCCCCACAGTGGTTTGGTCCACCGCGCACCCAAAGTAACGTTAACCATAGAACGTAAAAAATCTACCACACAAGTTTGGGGAGAGAACAAGGCTAGATCACAGCTGACAGACAAGATGATCGCGGAAGATTTGGTTTCAAAACGAAATGTAAAAGTGCCTATTTAAGGGAATGTGTCATTGCTACTGTTTTCTTGCTGTGTTTTTCATTAAGAATAATGGACTAATGAACCCATAATTCAAGCAACCCGCCCTCGAATTGGCGCTAATTCTAAACCTAAAGTATATGCAGACGGCCGCTCCGCCAGATCTGTGTTGGGTTTTGCTCACTAGGCCTATGATAATAAGTGGCAGATCAGAGGGCTTGCTGCACTTGAATATCTAAAGATCTGAATATAGTATAAAATACTATGTGGAGGGTGCAAAATAATTTAATAATTATAATATGACTGTGTGGTGAACCTTACTCATATTTAATCAAATATCGCTGTGTTGTTGGTCAGATAATATGACAGAGAAAAGAAAAACGGACATAATATAATTTTTCAGTGCACCAAAACACCAAATAAGCACAAAAGGTTTTTTTTTTTTTTTTTTTTTTTTGGTACACATATCCTTACAAGTACGATTTTGGCTGTGTTATTTGTGTCCCCTTCAAAAATTGCTCTTGAGAAATTTCATGTTTATCGTCCCCCCCCAACTTTTAGATGAAATTTACGCCCCTGCATTCATATAGTGTTTGTGTGTGTCTCGACAGTTACAAATACAGCCACAATAAGCTCATGGAGCAAACTTATCAATCATCTTGATGGATGACGCAGAGGAATCTCTGATCAATAAAAGGACAGCTGTACTTGCATGTGACTTGCATGAACACATTTTGGTATGCTTTGAAAGGTGGACTTGTGAAAGCAAACCGAACCAAGAAGAAAATGCAACATTGTAACAAACTAAGTCCCAAATGTGTTTTTTTTTTTTAAATAAAATGATGAAAAATTCACGCAAGAGTTTACAAGATTTTTCTGTTTATACCATCTGCGCTGTGATTGGTTGGATTAGTTCCACCTTGTTGCATTGTACACACTACAAGTTTACGTAGCGATATAATCCAAAAGGTTTGAAAATTACGCAGTGTCTGTGACTGCTCAAGACTGGCTCAGATCACGTTGCTGACCTGCTCATACTTAGCGAACATCAGCGACCACAATGAGTACCGATTTGGCCCAATCCGGGGGTTTTGTTGCAGACCTTGGAAATCAGTCATGCAGTGTAAACATACCTTAAGTCACACATAAAATTGTACCTTTCATTGTATTGCATTAGATACAACGCATGAAGCCAACTGTCCTAGCAATCCAAAGAACATAGACAAATTCAAACATTTTCAAGCTTTGGTAACATGATTTGTAAAGACCCATAGTATCATTTTGCTTTCACATAATTTTTGCATTTTGTCTTGATGCATAAGACTAATTGATCTGTACTTTCAACAATATTAAGGGTTAGGGTTAAGACCTCAAAAAAAAAATCACATATTCAAAATGTCGAATGTTCGGTCTGCAGTGATATTAAATGCTTAGCTGTGCAGTCATATGGCCCTGGGGAATCATGATGAGAAGGGAATAAATAGTTTCTTGTATTTCTAAAAGGTCTTCTAACAGATTACGTTAGTCATCTGTTAATTTTGGCAATGCAGTACCTGCACAGAAGTTTCTTCATAAGAAAATCTTCACAAATGTTTCATTAATACCCTTTAAGTCTTCAAAAAATGTCTTATTTGTATTCTCAGTGCCAGCATTTTCCCTTTTTTTGCAGAAGGTTAGATTAGTCCAGGGTAAACTCAGTTTGAGGAAATATAATTTTTCATGTAAACGGATTAGGTCAGTGTCCGTTTACCAGCAGAAACCAACAGGACAATGACAAGCCATGAGTCAGAATAGTTTATTTAAAGCTGAAGTGTAATTTTTTGCAAACACTTTTTTAAAACACTTTCTTCTATTGTGGTTGAATGTGCAGAGACAACTGTTGGTGCTTTTCTATGCTTTCACACTGGCTGTTTAGTTTCAAAACAGTTTAGTGGAGAGGTTTAGATCAAGGGGTTTGAGAGATTAATAAGCAGTATCTAACCTGACAAAAAGAGATGTATTCAATGTTATCCATATTATATTTCATCTGCAACAGCATTGTGAACTTTTATAAAAATAAGTTTGGTCATTAACCTTTAAATGCATCATGCAAACACATGAGGAGAGTTCTCCGCATGAAAGACCCACGATTGGCAGATCAACGCTCTACTACATTTCTCTCCGATATGGTAGGAAATTCAATTAAATTGAATGTGGAGGACTTTAACGGTGACAAGATGATTGACAGGGCAGTTTAAACAGTGACAGGATGCACAAAACTAAGTGACAGAGCAGTCCGTTAAAAACGCAATCATGACGAAGTAGTATGTCCCAAGGTTTGCCTACTATTCTGCTACACACTCAAAACTATGTATTTTTCTTCACAAAAACAGTGCATACTTTTAGGGCATAGTATAGGGGAGAGTGGGGTCCAACCTAACGCTTTTTTACTTTCTCAGTTTGTGTAAATCCACTTGGGGTTCAGAGTATTTATTTTTTCCCAGATTAATTTCACACGTCTAGTACAATTATGTGGTTTTGTTTCATTGATACAGTGTATACTTTTTTCTTGATTTACCCCGAAAGAATGTAAGTGATATGTGACAACATGCCCCATAGGTGGGGTACATTATAACATGTGAGGGGCATATTGTAACATGACCAAATGACAGCTTAAAATGTTATCTGAAATAATCAAATAATAAGCCAAAAAAAACAAAACAAGACAAACTAAAATATTATGTCAATAAAATACAATTATTAACTTTTTAAAATAAAATAATGCCATTTTTTAATCATTAAAAATATACACATTTTTGAGTTTGACTACGAACACACCTCAAAACACAGCTATACAGCATAGTTCAAAACATAATAATAATTAATCATTTCTCAACACTGACTTTCAGTCATTATTCACATTTTTCTCATGGTTTCTCAAAAGAATTCATAAAAGTATAGAATATAATAGCGTTGTTTTAATAGGGGCTCATTGTAACGCAGTGTTACAACGCACCCCACCTACGCAACTAGGATTTAAACCTGGCTTGTGTCTTCTGCTGGATAGATCCGCATTAAAGAACTATATAAACTGTTAAATAACAGATATAAGATTAAAATAATATCAGATTTGTTTAACTTTAAAAAAAAAAAAAAAACTGAGATGAAAAATTTACTTTTGCTATGGTTAAATAAATGTTCAGTGATATCTTCCAAATATTTTTTTAATTTTGGCGCAATTTTTTCTCTAAATAATGTTGACATGGCAACTAGTAAATACACTAAGTTTCGTTATCCTGGCATGTGTGGAAAGTTTTAAACCATGTGTGTTACAACTAGCCCCGCGTTAGGTTGTGCCCCGCTCTCCCCTAAGTAGGCAGATTGGGATGCAGCATACCTGTAGGAGGTGGTCTGAGTTCGGTTGCACTGGAACTGTGGTCCGATTCGCGTGAATTTGAAAGCAACTCAGACGCTTAGGAAGTAAAGTAACCTGCGCATGCATTTTTGCACAGATAAAATAACTGGAGATGCCTGAAATCGAAAGCCTTAAAATAGCAGCGTCTGCTCTTATGGTAAAAATAAGGTGGAAAGATAAAAAAAGTTATCATTTCCATCGGTCTAGTCTTTGCATCTGTTTTAGGTTTAATTCAGGTCTCCTTTGTTGGAGTACATTTGGCAAAGTGGCACTATTACTATTATATATATAAACTAGGGTCCCAGAACTGCGGTCCTGAAACTGCAGCCTTCGGTATTGCAGTAATATAGTATTGTCATGGTTCGATAGAATCAAGTTGAGACAAACCAGGCCAGTGCTGTGAGGGGCGCTGGAAACAATCATGTTCAGACTAGACTGCAGCAAATGTGCCTAGTGTTAAAGCCCCCTATAACTAACCCATTTGTAGGATGATATCCTCAAGATTATAAACACTGTGGCTATGTATAAATAGCTTGACACATCAACTCGAAAGTGGAATGAGTTTGGGGTGAAACTTTCTGTTTGACAGACCAGTGGCAGATGGTGAGATGAACTGCCAGTATGTTTGAACTTCAATATGGCATCATTGACGTCCATCAGCCCTTACATTTCTGTTGTTTTCTCATATAAAGCTATTGTATTGTGTTTGATTGTATTAAATGTCATATAGATTCATGATACTTTTTAGTACTTTTATGCTTTTGTCCTTTTTCTTTTAAAAGAAAGAAAATCATACAGTGGAACATCATGAGGGTAAGTAAATGATGATTAAACCTTTAAATACTCTGAATTTTGAGATATATACTCAGTATCGGTATGAAATGGTTAATGACTTTTCTGGGAGGTTTTAACCATCTGTGTGGGTGTCTGTATTTATGTGAGTTTACCTGTACATATGGTCCTGCAGTCAAGTATGTGGTCAGTCAGCCTTAATGGTTTGTGACAGGCAGTTAGGGAGAACATAACTGTGAGAGTGAGGCTCACACATACCCAGCCTGGCCGCTGCATCCTCCAGGCAGCTTGAGTACTATGGAGGCGATTAGATGTACTTACTGCTCTAATGTAATTATAGCCGCTGTCATCTCCTCTGGATAACAGGGCACACTGCAGCCCGTGTGTGGGAGTGTGTGTGGGTCAGTTGAGCATCAATGTTAGTCCAGGTCAGGAGGATTTGCAGTAAACACGGTAATTACCTAGAATTAAAGTCTAGGGTCACACACATTTGTAACACACCTGACAGACCTAATATGTGAGTGCTGACATCTGTCCCTCATCCCTTGAAAAACTGACACAGAGGCTATCGCTGTATCACTGTGTCATATTTTCAAGATGTTTAAGGTTCTATCTGTCAATGAAAATCAACTATGACTGAAAAGGTACTGTACTTCTGCTAATATGAAAGGAGGTATATAATTATGAATGATATAACAATTAAATAATGGCATGTTAATGTTTAATTAAAAAATGCAACTGTTTATTTAATTATTATTATTTATATATAATTATATAATTTATCATTATATTAATTGTGGCAAGCATGACGGGGCCGAGAGCCGTAAGAACATGGCTTTCGACCTCACCCTGCTTGCCACAATAATATCATATTTTTCATTATTATTTAATTCTGAATGAGAATAAGTGATTAAACATTTATATATCAGCTGTAGATTTAGTAGATTATTGTGTGTGAAGTCTGACCCTGAGGATATGCTTCATCATGTTGATATGATTTGACCTGATCTGGCCTCTCAGTTTTCTGACCGGCTCCTCTCAGGAACCAAAATGACACTTGTAAAGCATAACTCAAACTCATGAGACATAGAAACAAACTAAACTTCATATTAGTTCAATATTGCACTTTCCAAATATATCCTCAGTGGCAGAATGTTCCTGCAGAAGAATGGTGTAACCTTTGCTTAAGCAAGCTGCTTGTGTCCCCTGAAGAAATGTGGGTAAATACTCTCTGAATTTATTTATTTGCTTTTTCATATCGGCTTGTCTGATGAGAGTGCTAGAGCGAATAACTAGCTGTTTGTTCAGGTTAGTCCTCTTGGGTGTGGATTTGTGTGCCTATTTTTGTCTTTGGCTTCGAGATGCAAAACTGGCTGTGCCACGCAACCACATCCCGACCCGGCACCCTCCTTCCGGACACGCCCCAAAACACTTACGCCCGCCAGTCTATAAATAGACCAGAGCTGCAAACATTCATTCATTTTCTCAAAATCTTAAATATACTAACATAGTTATTGGGTCATTGTAAATGGGTCAAACAATTGTTCTGATTGAAATATGGCTATAAAAAGACAATGATCCCTGTGTGAGGTGAGTAATCTAGAGTAGGTGAATATTAAAGTAAGGCTTAATTTTATTGTTGGTGTTTTGGCAGCTTTGGTAGTTCAGATATCTTGACCTGAAAAAAGTATGACATCAGAGGCCGGTTACATGGAGCTTGTTGAACACACTCTGTTGACAGATTCATATCAATCCAACCTGGCTTAGATCATGTTTAACGGGCTCACAACGCGCGGTATAAATGTCCTCTATCAACTCAGATTTAATCCAGAGTTTGATATTTAACTCTGAAATGCGTGCACCTGAAAGTCTGACACGTGTGGCAAACAGCCAATCACACAATTCACTTCTCTGATGAAGATTAAGAGATCATTACGAAAAGTAGGCCTTATAATTTATATAGTTTCACAAAGAGCTCAAAATGTGAACTTAATCTGTTGAACCCTTTCTCACGTATGATCACACCGGTGTGATTAGAAGGGTCAGTGCATCACGTGATCAACTTCTAAATTCAAATATACTTTCGCTTTTTGGCTGACGCAGAGCCAGAGACAGACGCGCTCAGCGTTTGTCAACTATTCAGTGTTTTCAACCGCATAATGTTTATTTTAGGTTTCAGACATTTAAATACACACAAGTACCAGCAAAACAATACATTTAGAGTTTTTAAAATGCATACTAATGTATATGGAAGCATCAATAATAATACTTCCCATGATAATTATCATCATCGATCAAAAACATTGGCTTTCCTAGTCCTTCCGGGTGAACGCTGGTGCTATTAGCTGGCGCTGCTCAGGGAGGGAATTTTAAAACTTTTTAGTACTTCTTAGTCCTCCTGCAGTTATGAATGCATTTATGAACTGTTTTAAACTGTGGTACCTCTGGCACGGGGATCAACTATGAAGATCAATGAGCTACTGGTGGGGATGAACTACATTTGGGTCGTCCTTTCTGCTGTAACCCATTCAGTGGTATGGATGATGCTCCAGTATTTAGTGGCGGAACTTATTCAGCTCCGTTTGCATTTTTTAATCTTCTGTCAGCTGTACATCTTCCCTCGGATATTGTGTACATACCACGTCGGAAATATATACATTGCGGGTCTTGGCGGAGTTATAACATTGATGGCTCATGTCAAATATGGTCCTTTTGGTCATCTAAACCCTGCTCGCAGAGGAGGCTCACACGGATCACAGTGTATTAGCCAACCTGGCCAGATTGGTTGGCAACGATTCTGGTAAAAACTATCTCTCCTTTGGATTACTTAATAAACAATCACTTTCCACTAAAGGACCTCTGGTGTATGATCTGCTGTCTGACCGTAAGTTTGAGTTTCTTTAAATGAGACCAGATTACTTTTTTCATCTAAACCAGTCTGTTCCCCCAGGAAATGGTTATGTTTGTAAATCCTGTGATACGGGGCGGGGAGGGAGGCTAGCAATACTTCATAAAGAGAAATTGAAAGTATATCAGTTAACTTTGCCAACATATTCATCTTTTGAGTCAGTTGCCTCAAAAATTAATGGGACGATTCCTACCATCCTCACAACTATTTACCGTCCTCCCTAAAGCAATAATGCCTTTTTAACTGAACTTTCAGAACTCTTGATTTATCTATGTTCCATGTCTCTAAATGTTATTATGCTGGGTGATTTTAACATTCACATAGATAATGTCAGTAATGCATTTACAAGTTAATTTTTATCGTGTTTGGATTGCTTTGGTATGCAGCAATTTAACACACTGCCCACTCATACTAAGGGGCATATTCTTGATCTGCTGTTCTGGTATAACACCTTATAATTGTTCATTTGTATATTCATCTCCTTTACACCTGAACACCTACATCTCTTGTTTACCAGCCCTGTCACCATTGATTACCAAAATTGTCCACGCTTCACTTGTTTCTGGTTCTGTATCTCCATCTCTTAAATCTGCTGTTATTACTCCCATACTTAAGAAACCAGGGTCCGATCCATTTAATTTTGATCATTTTCTTCCTATTTCAAATTTACCATTTATCTATAAGGTAGTGGAAAAGTGTATTTCAATTCAAATTCAAGAACATCTTTCTAATAATAATTTGTATGTACAATTTCAATCTGGTTTTCGTCCCCACCATAGCACTGAGACTGCTCTTGTCAGAATAACCAATGATCTGCTGCTGGCAGCTGACTCTGGGCTTTTTGCTTACTTCCACTTGCATAATATTAACCATCTCCGTCCCTTTCTCTCAACCAATAATACCGCAGTTCAATAATACACTTTTAAATACTTTTTTCCATTGTTGGTCAGGGTTGCCACTTGGCCAAATATTGTGTAGTTTGTGCACCTTATATGAATTGTGTTGTGTAGTATGAGCGCTATTAAGAGAAGATGACGACAAACAAAAAGAAAAATCCTTGTGTAGTGTGAGAACCATGGCAATTCATGTCTCATAGTTCTGTAGTGTGAGCTTGCCCATAGCCAAATAGTGTACCATGTCGATGAAACCCACTAAACGATTTGGTTAAAGTTTGCTCAAACTAATCTCAAACCTCCCTGGGTAACTGAAAACCGCTTCATGCAACTGGTCTAGCTAGTAGACGAGAAAATATGGATCAGAGTGTCTGGAACGGCCGATACAGGGCTGAAGATATTGAGAGAACAACCACTTTGATACCTTGGTGACTAAATCTTTCCCATTTTACCCTGTGTCATGGGTGATCTGGTCTTGTGTTTGTTTTGGGTGGGTTTTGCACGTGTTTTAGTTTTGTTTCCTGTGTTTGGGTTAGTTTCTATGGATTCTCATGGATTTGCACCTGTTGTTCATTTTGTTGATTAGTCAGCTTGTGTATTTAAACCCTGTTTGTTCAGTTCTTTGTCCGTTCTTGTCTTTATATTGTTGGTTGTTCTGTTGCAGTGTTTAGCTAGTATTTTGTTTCAAGTTTGTTAATAAATCAACTTACTGCTGCGATTAAATCCAACTCTTTATCATCCCTGCTGCAACCTATGCTGACACCCTGATCATGGCAGCATTTAGGGTTTCGATGGCTACACCGATGACTGGTTGATATACCAAGGGTTTTCTTAACACTCTAACTGCTGAAAGTGAAATACTCAATGGTGATTGGATACAATATGTGGCTATGAATTTGTCTCCCCCTCTCTTTTCTCTATCCCCTCAGACTGCCTTAGCACGGTTTTCCAAAAGGCAGATTTGGGACGTTCGGGGAAGAGCACCTGTGGTTCTGACTTCAGTATATTTGATGTGTTACAATTGTGAAATTACAAACAAGAAATTCACATTCTGAGGCATGAAATGAATGAAATGAACTGGGAATTTTATTTTGGGTAGGCTGTGCCTCCCTTGCCTCCCCTGACAATTTCTTGTCAACAAGAAATGTGTGTGGCAAGTGTGAAGTGGTAGGTTTTGGGATAAACCACTTCAGGGGGGAGCCCACATATTGCATCAGTGGCAGCCAACCTTGCTCATGGAGGGATACCATCCTGCAGAGTTTAGCTTCAGGATTACTTGGGCAGGTAAGTTGGAGCAAAGATGGAACTGCAGAAAAGCAGTCATCCGTGAGCAGGTTTGGCTATTATGAAATATCTTATCATCAAGTCTTCATTGTATTTTACTTGACCAAAGTGGCCATTTAAATCCCAAAATATGGAAAAAAGTCTGGGTTTCTGCTAGGCCTCTTATTGATGTTCTTTAGAATCGTCTTAAGATGGTCTTGGAGTATTAGAATCTGCCCTATTAACTTAGATTCTCACCTAAGTGAGCTACACAGTCTGCCATGTTTATCTCAACGCTACAGCAGCTAGTGGAAACACAAGCATGTCTCAGCTACATGATAAACAATCTAAATGGTCTGTTGTTGACTTTATCAATGAGCACAGAACACGTTTTTCCATTCCACTGCCCTACTTTTCCAATGCTTTTCTATGTAAATGCATTAGACCGACTTGTTTTGACCTCTGTGCTCAAACCGTTCCGCGTCTTTAGAGCATCTCAAGCAGGAAACGGCATTCTAAAAATGCAGGGGCAGGGAGCAGCAGCTCATTTACATTTAAAAATACATAGGCCTACAAGAAAACAGTGTGGTTTTGCTTGCACCCAAAAAGAGGCATTTAAGGCATAGTATAATAATTGATCTGTGGGGTATTTTGAGCTGAAACTTCAAAGACACATTCTGGAGACACCGGACTTATATTACATCTTATAAAAAGGGACATAATAGGTCCCCTTCAAGACTAGTGGTTGCACAATTTTTAATGAGAAACTAGAGTATTTGCTCATCAGCTCATTTGCTCAAGTCTGGCAGAAGAGCGGGCGACAAGAACCTTGTTAGCAGAACAGTGGGAGATGGGACTAGGTGATGGACACTGTCAGAGGTGTTGGAGTTGAAATTGAAGGCCACTTTGTTTTCAGAATGGTCCATGAAGTCCTTAAGCACAGAGTGTGGATGGCAGAGGAGGAGTTGTAAGGACAAAAAACGTTTACGTAAATTGGAGATGGAGGTGTTGAACCTCTAATGGAAAAAGGATGTCTACACTGACATCATGTCAAAGAAAGTACAAACTTGCATTAGAAATGTGTTGAATTAAAGGGGCCAGACGGGTGCTGCACTGTGCCAGTGGGCAGTTTACTGTCTCTCTGATGGAGCTGCTTAAAAAACAAGGTTGGACAAAAAATACCAACTGAAGGTCAACACAATTACTAACCCCACATAATCCTGGTTTTTTTACGACTTTTCCCATAATTTTTCTCTCTGCTCTCTTGTTGAGGTGTGCATATGTATACTGTATGTCTACTTACGCCACACACACACACACGGCTCGAAAACATACTCCACATAAGTACGTGAACACAGGAGCATCTAGCTATTCAAGCTCAATTTCACGCATTGCCGCTTTTTGAAATATGACAATTTGCAATTCATAACACAACCCGAATACACGTTATACACCAATAATGGCAAACATATATAACATACAAAACATATATTGTGTTGGTCCCACGTTTGCTGCCAAAACAGCCCTGACCCGTCGAGGCATAGACTCCACTAGACCCCTGAAGATGTGCTGTGGAATCTGGCACCAAGATGTTAGCAGCAGATCCTTTAAGTCCTGCAAGTTGCGAAGTGGGGCCTCCATGGATCGAACTTGTTTGTTCAGCACATCCCACAGGTGCTCGATTGGATTGAGATCTGGGGAATTTGGAGGCCAAGTCAACAGCTCAAACTCCTTGTTTTGGTCCTCAAACCAATTCCTGAACCATTTTTGCTTTGTGTTATCCTGCTGAAAGAGGCCACAGCCACCATTTGCATGAAAGGGTGTACATGGTCTGCAACAATGCTTATGTAGGTGGTACGTGTCAAAGTAACATCCACGTGTGGCGGGACCCAAGGTTTCCCAGCAGAACATTGCCCAAAGCATCACACTGCCTCCGCAGAGGCGTAAAGTAACAAATTACATTTACTTACGTTACTGTAATTTATTCGTTTTTCTGTGTACTTCTACTTTTTTAAGTAGTTTTAAAAATCTGTAATTTTACTTTTACTTAAGTATGTTTTGTTTGAAGTAATGTACTTCACTACATTTTAAACCTCATCCGTTACTGAGTAAAAAATAAATAAATAATACGAAAGGGAGGAAAATTACGCTCCGGTAACTACTGCATTGAATTGAAGCGAGGGAGAACAAATGGCCAAAAATCACAAAAAAGATGGAGACGGACAAGACAGGGATTCAGACCCAGCTGAAAGTGAAACACTGTTGTGAACCCCTGGCTAGTATGGAAATACTTTGGATAAAGAAAAAAATAGCGTGGTGTTGTCCTGAGGGATATCAAATTTGCAAAACCCTACACAGGAGAGTCCCCCACCCCCGCTGTTAAAAAAGTAACTTTTTAAATGAGTACATTTTAAATGAACTACTTTTTCTTGAGTAGAATATTTTGTTACTCTTTCCACCTCTGTGCCTCCGCCGGCTTGCCTTCTTCCCATAGTGCATCCTGGTGCATGTGTTCAACAGGTAAGTGACGCACACACACCCGACCATCTACGTGATGTAAAAGAAAACGTAATTAATCAGACCAGGCCAACTTCTTCCATTGCTCCGTGGTCCAGTTCTGATGCTCAAATGCCCGTTGTTGGCGCTTTTGTCAGTGGACCGGGGTCAGTATGGGCACCCTGACTGGTCTGCGGCTATGCAGCCCCATACACAATAAACTGCAATGCACTTTGTATTCTCACTCCTTTCTATCAGAATCAGCATTAACTTCTTGAGCAATTTGAGCTACAGTAGCTCGTCTGTTTGATCGGACCACACGGTCCAGCCTTCGCTCCCCGCGTGCATCAATGAGCCTTGGCCCAGTCGCCAGTTCACCACTGTTCCTTTGTTTGGACCACTGCAGACCGGGAACACCCCACAAGAGCTGCAGTTTTGAAGATGCTCTGACCCAGTCGTCTAGCCATCACAATTTGGCCCTTGTCAAACTCGCTCAAATCCTTACGCTTACCCATTTTTCCTGCTTCTAACACATCAACTTTGGAGGACAAAATGTTCTCTTGCTGCCTAATATATCCTATCCACTAAAATGTGCCGTGATGAAGAGATAATCAGTGTTATTCACTTCACCTCATAATGTTATGCCTGATATGTGTATTTTCAGCATTGCCGGGAGGAGGTCTAAAATACCAATCTGTTAGCAATGGAAGTACATGATTTGAAATCTGCCATGTGACTAATCACTCTGGAGATGCAGAAAAATGATGTCATGTTAAAGCTGATTGGCTAATGGCTCAAACAAGGGCATGCACAGTCCCAAAACCTTCACTACTAACTATCCTGATCTGTAACCGCATAGACAGCAGACATAAATTTAACTACAAAAATGTGATTTTGTGAAAACGGTGACGTCTTGCGCATGCGTATTACGTGTTCAGTCTATAGGCGTGTAGTTTTTTTTTACAAAGTGACCGCCAACTACTGGCCTGCCATGCATTGCATAATACAGCGTTTTTAATCGTGGATCATTGTGAACAGGGATTGTTTTGACAACGTTGTCATCTGTACACGAAGAATGCAAAGGAAGTAAGCCCTAAGTATGCACACTTGCAGTGCACTGCTTGTCCATTCGTATGTGTACTTGCATAAATGATGTTTCTGTCCTAAGGCTTTACGCTTGTGACGTCTGAAATGGAATCCGCTTCCGTAAAGGACACATTTATACTTCAAAAAATGGGTTGTGTAATAGCACTTACTGTATAGCTAATAGAAGAGTACAGGGTATTTTGGGAAGCCAAAGCATTCTGGTTTTAGATGCTTCACCCCCTCACCCCTTAAAGGAGATGTTTGTAAAGCAGAAAGCTAGAGAATACTGAAGACACACACACTTGCCTCTTGCAGACTGCGGTCGATGCCCCTAAGGGTTCAGATCTTGTTAGCAGGGTAAACAGGCTCCATCTTAGACAGGTTTGGACTCCACCCCATTTGGGAATCACAGGGAGAAACCGAATGGGATTGGCTGAATATAGGAGGTGGAATCTAATTGCCTGGGTTGTTAGCAATTTGCTTAGTATACTTGGTAGCTTGCCACACAGGTTTTTTACCTTTTATTTATTAAAAATCTCTCTCTTTTTCAGGCCGCTGGTCATGCTGGTCTCTGGAATTTAATCGGTCTCTCTGAGCTCAGTGTGTTCTCTCTGGAGATTAATTAGCTGATAATCAGACTGAACAAGTGTTCCACCACACCGACACTAATTAACATTATGCTTAATTAAAGCTTTGCTTTTTGTGTTGTTGAAACCTGCTTTGTTCTTTATGTTCTGTAAAATGGTTTGTCATGCTGTTTTTGCTACGGGTGAGAGCCATTTCTCTCGCGCTCTCATTTTTCCTTGAAATTTACGTGAAATTCTGACTGTAGTGTATGCCTGTATATGGTTATACATGCAGTATATTAAGTTATACTGTCTAAACCGGCCATGGTAAATTGTATGTGCATGTTTGTCAGTGGGTGGGGTAATGTAACTACTCCATATTGGGGAAAGCTTGCCTGTCTCCAGATGGTACTATGTGGCTCAGTAAATCAAATCCCCCACTGAGTTTCTTTTGAAGATTTTTTTTTCCTTTCCTGGAAGCATTTGCCCATATCCAATATTTTTGTTTACAGCTAATAAAATATCATGCAAGAGCAATGTTCAGTGACATAAATGACAAACTGCACAGCGCATGTTGAAATGATTTAATAAATGCCTTGTCCTGCAGCTACAAACCATTGCTTGTTGAATAGTATACAGCTATAATGTTATTTTGTTTGACAAAGAGATAAAGCCTGCTCTATGCCAGTTCCTATGTCACTCCTACATTTGGCTCAACCAATGGCATGACTGTGTCAGACAGACAGTTTTTAGATCTATGACTGCAGAAACTAAACACTTCACCTTGACATGTAGATTTACACCTTTTATTTTTTGTTGTTAAAATGCTTTTCAGTGATTATATATATACCACATGCACATTATAAGGATGAGTCACACCATAACATAATGAACATAATGATGTCCCAGATCTTTTTTTTTTAAATAAAAAATGACAAGAGCCAGTCAGGGGCATCATTTGGTATTTTTGCTGTTATCTATAGGATGTAAGTGTGTTATCTTGACCAAGAAAAATATGTTTTGAACCTTTAATTTAAGCTAAAGAAATTGATATAACCCTTGGTGTTGGTGAAATGTTATTAAAACATAAGTTTGGCAAACACTGTAGAATTCTGTGCCCTAATTTAAGTAGATACGCTGTACTATCATGACTGGAAAAAAATGCTGCCTGGGGTGTTTCCAAGATGGCCGCAGAGTGAGCTGAGTTGATTAAAAGTGACTTTGGCTCTTCCTCTTTTGCTGCATATCTTTTATGGGGGGGTTTCTGTTTCTACAATGTGATTTTATCTGTCAAAATACAGCATATTAAAATACAAGTTGTAAAAAATGTTCTGTTGTAAAGTAAACTATACGTTTCATGTCCGGCAGAATTATCTGACACAATTGACAAATGTTTCCCTTTAGCATGTTGAGGTGATACACCATTTTTCATTGAACTTAAAATGTTATTTAGCTAAAAATATTCAGTTTTATTGTGGGTTAATTCCATTGTGTTGTGGGTTAATTCTCTTGTGTTTTGAGGTAATTCCGATGAGCAGTGGGCTAATGCCGTTGAAAAGCATTGTAGGCTAATTCTGTTTTGCTGTCAACATTTGTTTGTCTCACAAATGCAGTTAAGGCTGAGAATTCACACACGCACACTAGCACTCAGACCCACTTTGTGGTCGTAAATAAGGTGAATTTTATTTTGGCCCTGAGGAGTATAATGGTAAAGTTACCTCTTAGACTGGCCGTTCATCTAGCTGTTGAAATGACCATCCTGCCTACTCTGTTCCACACCATCAGGTTTTCATGGCCTGTGAACTACGTGTGGTCCATTATGATCCAGCACATTTGAGCAGTCTCAAAGTCATTTCTGAAACTCTGACGGAACATCCTAGCATTTAGACCTCATAGAAACACAACAGAACAGCAGATGTATTTGTTTCTCTTTCATGTTTTGTTAAACATCAAGGATGATGAACTCGTATCAGCTGAGCAAGAATCAGAACTGACAGAAACAGAGGAAAACTCTGTATCTGTGGTTTTTCTGTAAACTCTACATCATGACTGAATTATTTAAAATATTTTGGTGTCAAAATGCATTTGTCTGTTCTATTCCCATCTCTGCCTAAAGCGTGTTATACACCTGCACTAACAAAGCTAATCTCATCTAATCACACCCACTGATGCCTAAATAGAGAATAGGAAGTGAGGGGAAACAGTGAGCAAAAGTAAAATTGATTATTATTATGATCGTGTACTGATTAAAACATCTTGCCTTTTGTAATTCTTCTATGAGAACAAGACCTCTGATGTGAGCGAATGTACCTATTAAACTGACATATCCTGCCAGGTTAGATGAAATAGTTTCACAGATCTAGAATTTTGGCTGTTGGTCTGATCCACTTACCATTTATTATGAACAAGAACTGGCCACTTAGACGAGACTGATTGACATGTAAAGGGACCAGATTTTTTTGTGCCATTTAGGGATAGATTTATCTGAAATAGTGAATGCCACACTGGGAAAGCATAGGAGCTGTACAAAAAATGTGTATTTAGTAAGAACTTTAATGAGAACTTTTTGTTGAAACGTAATAATTCATCAGTCATTATTTTTTTAAGTAAAAAGTGTATTTTTACACATCACAAATTAATCATTTATAAATATAATTACGTTTTTGAGACATAACATGACATTTTAACTAACATTGTCTAGCCGTAAAGTCAAATTATCGGATATTTTAAAGGGGTGGTTGATAATGATTTTACTTTTTAATGTTAGTTAATGTGTAATGTTGCTGTTTGAGCATAAACAACATCTGCAAAGTTACAACGCTCAAAATTCAAAGCAAAGGGATATATTTTCTTTTAAATAAATCACTTTTTAAGGACTACAACAAATGGCTGGTAGAGACTAGGGTGGTAATGATATACCACAAGTGCAATAGCATGTCATAAAATCAAGATGAGAATATCTGTGATTAAGCTAAACTATACCTGTTCTATCACCATGCAGCAGCATATATTCTCTGGCTCTGAAGGCATCTAACAACAGTTCCCACGCAAGCGATTTATAGATTATCATGACAGAATATGCCAATCAATGACTTGAAGATAGTTAAGTCCACATCAGCTACATAAATTCATCAACTAATCATTCAGAAATATCCTGTTGCATTCTACATGTTGTCACTTCTTAGAGAGTCTCTCCATCATTGTCCGACTCCGTTTGAGCATAAAAGGCTGAACAGTTTCTGACATTTTCAGTGCGTGTCTGTGTGATGTAATTCACCCTTCGCTGGGAGTTTGATTGACAGGCGATCTGACTAATCATAATCCGCCATCTGCCATTTTCTCAAGAGAGTTCGTAGATTAACGTTGGTGGACTTGAACTTGAAAAACGGTGTGTACCGACGTCTTTCCGCAGTTGAAACAACATTCCTTCTGAAGTTCATTCATGTTTATTTTATTATTAACTAGAAGAGATGATCGGTTCACGAGCAGCTTCAACTGAGGCGCTACAGCGACCTGTCACCACACATTAAAGAGCCACAAAACGGTATTTATTGTTTACTTTTCTTTAAAAAATGACTATTTTAGAGATGACACTTTCATATAAAGTAACATGCTCTGTCCTGTCTGTCAGTGCGTTGTCAGTATCCTCTTTGCTCTGCAATGTGTTTTTCACTGCATGAGAACATCGTGGCTTGTCGGACATAGCAACACTAACTTAAGGGGGGCGGGTCTTTGCGAACGGTGCTGCTAACACAAGCTCTTGAAGCTCCGCCCTCTTATAGAAAGGCGACAGCGGCAGCTCATTTGAATTTAAAGTGACAAAAAGTGACAATTTTAAAATGCTATAAAAAAAAATATTTTGGTATTTTGAGCTACAACTCTAGGGACTTCAGATACTTATTTTACATCTAGTAAAAAGGGGCATTATAGAACCCCTTTAAGAGATTTATTAACCTTGACACGGTCCGATTTTGGCGCTGTATGGATCCAACAAACATCATGTCAGATTTGGTGCAATGTTCCTTTTACCTTATTATTGAAACTTTCTTGTATGTCTCTTGCTAAAACCATGTAAATCAGTTGCATCCACTGAGAGCTTCAGTCACATGCAGGACCTGTTATCAGCTCTGCTCTAGAGGTACATAGAAAACAGCCACAGTGTCTGAACACTGGCCCATGAGAGGCAGAACAAACGGTCCAATCATGGTACTGGCAGGATGAAAAGAGGTTCTGATTGATGTAGTGCCATAACATTGAGTAGCTAATTACTGCAGCCTCCACGAGAGAGACGGTTCTCCGCATCAGCCCCATCCAGAGAACCATGGCTTATAACCACTTCAGACTCCAGCCATAGAACATAGCCGACCTAGATCGATCGATCATTAATGAGATTGGGTTAGTGGCAGAGATGGATTGAGAGAGAAACAGAAAGAGAGAGAGACATAAAGCTGCCCCTAAAAATAGGTGCTTAGGTAAACAGTGTGATTAAGAGGTTGGTTAATCAGAGGCAATTCACGTGTACTAATAGCTTTTCAGTAAAAAGATAAATAAATCATGTTGGGTATAGCATGAGGACTACCATCTACTTTATTTTACACAACACTATATGGTACATAAGAATATAATACAATTGTGGTCAGTCTCTTTACATGGTCAGTCAGATTGTCTCTTCCTGTCCGACTGGATGGTTATTGGCCTAAAATATGCAAAGTGGACTGGACTTTATGCTGATAAAGACCCCCTGCATTTGCTAATAGTTCTGCAGTAAAAAGCAGAATGAATCATGGTGTGCTTGAGATGTAGACAAGCTATTTTTTTCAAATATTTTAGATTTACACACCCCTAAACAGCACAAATAAACAAAAATATATATTTTGTTGGTTATTTCTAACTTTCCTGTCTAACTGGGTGATTTTAAGCCAGAGTCAATGGGCCAGGGTATGGCTGATTAGCACAGGTCTGTTAGACTCTGGTAGATGCCATAGCTACACCTTCTGGTTCGAAAAGCCATCCTTCTTCAAAATATCACAAATATTTTGTAATATTATTGTAGCTTTCCCAGAGCCCGGGTTTAGACTTCAGACATTTCTGCTGTCACACCTCAGAACAGCAAAGGTTCTTTCAGTGATTAGTCCCCCCACTTAAAAATAAGTGTACTTTCAATCTACTTTTTATATACTTCTCAGAAGTATACTTTATGTACACTTAAGTATACTTGACTTATACTGGCAGAAAAGTCTACATTTATTTGGCCAGTACTTGTACTCAATCTTTTGATCGAGATATAGGCTACTATATATAGTATAATTAAGTATTCTAAGTATACTTGGTTTTTAGTTGTTTACTCTTGATTGAGTATCCTATTACACATAGGCTGCATTTACACCGAAATTACCCACAACTATTTATTACAGGAACTTTTTTCCCCCAGACCTGTTGCTGTCTGTGTTTCCATCGCGGTCTAAAGTACCGTGCATATTAGTCTGGTGACCTAGGACTGTGCGTGACTGTTCGGTTCCCACTCGATTTCATCCTCCGCATATCAACTTAATAAAGCCTGAATATTGTCGTCGGTCCATCAGTCGTATTTTTTAAACTCCATTGTTGATTTGAATAGCAAACAACTCTTACTGCACACACCGCAAACGACTAAAAATGGTGGTTGAAATAAAATGAGGCATAACTGAAAATTTTCCGGCTATCCAAGTTTTCACTGTTATACGGTTGGAGGCAATGTTACACATCTTCTGAAATAGTACAGAATCTCTGGATCAAAACACAGGAAAGAAGAAGAAGCAGAAACGTGATGGAAGATTGCTTATGCAAATGTAAAATAACGTGATCATCAAACATTAAACAGCATATTAAGTTCAAAAACAGGCTAAAGGCCTGTACACACCGGGATGAATATCGCGCACGCTTATCACCAGCGTTTTTCGTGATGTTTTTCGGCGCGTCTTGAGTGTTCACACCCAAACGATTTTCACTGGCGATGCGCCAAGTGAGCGTGCACATTCAGTAGATAGCGCTCCCGGTACACAAGATGGTGCTGCGGCACTTTACGCTTCTGACACTCGCTTGTCACACAGAAGAAGAAGAGAGGCAGTATTTACGTGCTTGCCAAAACCACAGATATATTATGTCTATGGCCAAAACCATTCACACACTTGTTGCTAACTGGCAGGCAGCATTATCAGCTCATTTTCTTCTTTGTCTACTTACTACTTCTTCTTCGTATCAATGTGTGCTCGGCAAAACCGTTCTGTCCTTGAGCGCGACCAAGTCGTGTTTTAATGTCACTTCAGCAGCTCCAGGCATGTGAACAAAAGCATTGATCTCATTGTTTGGCCAGTTTTTAATGCGCCGCGTCAAAACAAAAAAACGAACCCGAGGTGTTTTTTTAAAATGACGCTTTTACGCCTGCCGTTTTATGCGTCGGTGTGCACACTCACATTGGCGCCCGTTGTTTAGTCACGAGGCGTTAACCGTCGCGATAAACACGCGCGAAAATCGTCCCGGTGTGAACAGGCCTTAACGTTAGCAAATAAAATGTTGACTCAGGAAGGGTTAATGACTGTGAAACTTTGGCGGTGTTGATGGACTCAATTTACTCCAACTATGTTTCAATCAAAAGACAAAAATGCGATTTTCTTAGCTTTTTGTTACGAAATGTGCTTTTTTTAATGAAACGTACCCAAATTCAAGTGTTGAAAAAAAAGAATGCATGACGCTAGAATACATTTTTATTTTATTTTTTTTAAATGGAAAGAGTTAAAAGTACAGTTAAAGGTATATTTCAAGTATAAAAAAAATTATACCTAAATAAAAGGTACAAAATAATATGAATAATAATAAGTATGATGTTATGTTCACTTAAAGGGATAGTTCACCCAAAAATGAAAATTAGCCCATGATTTACTCACCCTCAAGTCATCCTAGGTGTCCTACACAATTGAAGTTATAATAAAAAATGTCCTGTCTCTTCCAAGCTTTTTAATGGCAGTGAATTTTGCTTTGTTTTTGAAGTCCATAAAAGTGCATGTATATATCCATCATAACTGCTCCACACTCATGACGTCAGACGTAGCATAAGCATTTTGAACTGTGAATTCAAAGTTGAATTGAAGTTGAATATGTAAGGCGATCGGCCGGAAGCTAGATAATTTAGTTAATAAAGTTTTAAATATGAATATTTTTCTTATGCAAATGCATCGATTCGCTTCATAAGGCCTTAATTACCACAAGTTGACTAGTATTAGTTATACCCACACTGAATTTGCGCGCGCAGAATTCTGCAGAAAACTCCACAAATTTCGGCAGATTAGTGCCCGTCATTGAGAAGCATACACAACCTGAACAGAACCACTTGTCTGTAAAAATTACTTATTTATAGCTATTAAAAGTAGTTAATTTATTTACTTACTTAGGTAGGGATTTATTTATTTTGATCTATTGTTGAATGATATGAAATATATGAAATATGATTTGAAGTATACAAGTATATTTCAAGTACATTGATATTAGTATACTTACTACATAAAAATAAATATATACTTGAACTTTACTTAAGTATAGTTAATAAAATTAACTTGAAGCATACGTTGTAAGGGTCTGGAGACCACTGTCCTGTAGAGGTTATCTCCAGCCCTAAACAAATCAAGCTTCAGCGTTAGTTCAGGCAGGCCACGTAGTCAAGCTCCGCTATCAGCCGAACGTCAAAACATTACGTAATCAAGCTTCGCTATCAGCTGATTGTCAGAATACTACGTAATCAAGCTCCGCCAACAGCTGACCGTTAAATTCAAAGCCCTCCCATATCAGCTGATTAGATTCTATGCACCCAATGGGCATTCTCAAATAAGGGCGCCTATTTAAACCCAGCGTCAATCTGCTTGCTTGTCACTTCCCCTGCAAGCTGCTTTGCAACCCACCTCCTCCCCAGCTCCTCCTAAACGGGTGTTCAACTTAATCAATGTCATACTGTTGTCATTTGATGCACGTTCTGTTCTCAATAGGGGGATTTGAGACGCTCTCCCAGTAAGAAGCGAGGATCATCCCCAGAAGTGCTGCTGTTCCCTGTCTTAGCTTTTCATGGAGCTCATGAAAGGACAGGGAATTTAGAACAGAACCATACCGCCAAATGTTATTTTACTAAACATTCAAATAAAAATGTTTTTAATTAACTCTGTATTTGGTATTTTTGACTTGAGTGGTCCTGTCTGAAATACTCTTGAACCAGCTAATCAAGTTCATAATAGTAAATAGTCACCGGAAAATCACAAACAGGTGTGTTGACACAGTCTGGAAGTAAACTTTGGAGGGTAGTGGGTCTCCAGGAGCATAGTCTAAGACTTCTGGATTAATCTCATGACATTTATGGCTCAGCTGATCGGCTAAAATTTTCTATGATTCCCATGCGCAAAGATGGCAGATTTCAAATTTCTTACTTCCAGGCAAGCAACTGCCATTGAGATGAACAGGAATGCTAAAGGATTCCTTTCTTCAGGTATTATAGTCTAAGCTGCAAAGTGGGACAGATTTATGCCGATTTTCAAAACCCTGGTTCCGCAAGATGGTATGATGCAATGGTTTCTCTTTTCCTTATTTATTAAAACAGCCTCATACCTCAGGGAGGGTTTTAGAAGGAAGTGAGGGGTTGGTATAGGCTCGGTTTGGGGGTGGGCAAGGAGATGTTTGGCATTCAAAAAGAGAAAGGGCACTTGCCTAGGGTGGAGAGGTGAATCAACCCACCTCTACCAAGAGAAATCATACATAAGGGGGCAAACGAAACATTAGAAAGTGTGAATCTGGAAGACATACATGCAAGTCCCCGCAGACAAATAAAACAAGCTGTGAAAGAGAGAGATGAAGAGGATACGGCAGGGTGAAAAAGGCAGGAAGCTTCCTTTCTGTTCAGAGAAAGCGAGTAGGCATTCAAACCTACAGAAACACACATACACGGCCGCGAGCGATCGCGTATGCTAATCTCTCAGAACCGATAACAGCCAAACTTTGAGTGGGTCAGGATCTTTACCTTCCACACACACAACAGTCATCTTTTTATCTTTGCTCTGAATTTGCATTGTAAATAAATTGTGATTTCTGCATAAATAAAACTCCTTCGAGAGAGCTCAAATATGACTATTTTGTTCCTCAGTTTGCGGCTTAAAAGTCACACAGGGAAGAACAGGAAAAAGATGTATATGTTCCACAAATCCGCACATGCTCTCAACAATGGCGGGAGGTAAAGAAATAGAGCGAGTGAGAAAAAGAGAGAGATACCGAGGGAATAAACATTGACTTCCTTTGAACGTGTTCCTGCTTTATATTTCCCTCAGCTGGGGGAGTCTAGGGACCCAAGCTGGATCATTCTGGACTTGCTGATTCACTCAGCCTCTGTAGACACTGACGTGCCTTTTTTATATGGGCTTAAAGTGACCCAAAATTAGTCCGAACCTGTCGGTGGCTCTCTGAGATGGGTCAACAGAACTGCCCGGCTGCACTCAGCCCAGGAACAATCTCAATGTCATGTTTTATTCATCACATGTGAATGTGGTTGGGTGGGGTCTCTGCTCATGGGCAATATGGATGCTGTCTGCTTCAGCCAAGCCCTGGCAACAAAACAAAGACACACAAACAACACGCACATACACACACACAGAAAGGATCTCATATGGCACTGAATAAAGGAAACGAGAAAAGAACTCAACAAGCCAAGGAACAGAACAACAATAGAGACAGAGCACCTGTGAAAGAGTTGGGAGACTTGCTAATGCTAACCGCTTTGATAGATAGATAGATAGATAGATAGATAGATAGATAGATAGATAGATAGATAGATAGATAGATAGATAGATAGATAGATAGATAGATAGATAGATAGATGATAGATAGATAGATAGATAGATAGATAGATAGATAGATAGATAGATAGATAGATAGATAGATAGATAGATAGATAGATAGATAGATTTTTTATATGTATTAGCCTTACAGTCTCTCGCTCTGCACTTCAGCTTGTCATCAGATTTTATGTCCAATCAAAGTCTCTCTAGAATCTAAAGCACCCCCCACCCACCACCACCGCCACCACATTATAAGATGCTGAAGCTAAAATTGGTCACTTGTTCACATGATTACTATTTTCTACATGGTGAATGGCACATAGTGCACTATATAGGGGATAGGGAACAATTCAGACAGTGTAAATATGGTTTCTATTGGGATGAATGAAATCTGGTTTCACGTTAGTGTCGTGTGAACTGCCGCTGCACACACACAGCTCTGCTCCGGTCCAGAGACACGATAGCACAGAGCGGATCATATGCGCAATTCAGCGAATACCAATTTTGCACAGAATGATATATTTTAAAGAGATATGGGGGAGAAACGGTTAAGAAATGGTGGCTTTACTGAGCTCAACGCCTCTGGTCGAGATGTGAAATAAACAAAACGCTGTTGGCTATTTTTTTTTAAAGGGGAGGAGCTGATCATATGTCCCGCCCTGTCTTCCTGTTTCAATGGAAATTACATCAACACATTGAATAATGCTGCGTGTTTAAAGGCATTTCAGTAGGGCTTTAATCACTGAAAATGTTCTCTTCTGTGGAAGCTCTCAAATCTCATTTGTATTCAAAAGATTATTCAAAAAATGGCCCACCAATGTTTGAACACTGAATCAACTTGAGCAAAGTTTTTTCATCACAAAGTTATTGTATGACTTCAGTAGATTTCAAAATAAAATAGCATGCGGGCATTTAAACAATCAACATGAATCAATATGATCATCCATTTGTTCTCCACAAAACACTAACAGCTTACAGAACAAGAAGAAGAGTAAATAATTACAGAATTTGTATGAACTTTTCCTTCGTTTCTGCCTTGTTCTACTTTTTCCATCATAGATCATTCTCTTGCTCTTGCTATGTTATTTGTTTGCCAACACAAAACATAATTTGGTCAATCCAATTAAGCACATTAAATTAAATTAAGAGAGATGGAAGATACATCAGCCTCCCCACATAGATTTACTAATGAGCAGAAATTATTTGACAGTGGAATATTTCCCACTACATTTCACCTTTAATTCAGTAATTGCTGCTGAGATGAGGGCATGGTTGGCGTGCTGTGTCCAGTTTGGAGTGCTAAAGTGCATCCCTGCAGCTAGAGTCTCAAACACATGCTGGGGCTTTATGAGTCTTATTAATTATTCAGCATTTAGCATTATTCAGCATTGAATATTACACAGACATTACCATGAAGGGGCTAAACCTCATACAAATATAGCTATATGCACCCACAAGTTACAAGCTAATTACTTCCTGTCCCATTTTCCCCCACTGTTATTTTTTCCTTGTTTAATGAAGTTTACACTTTAAACAAGTAAAGTTTCCAATGGGGTAAGACAAATAAAACGTATTGAAGATATATTCTCTGAAAAAAAGATGTGTCATATAATTTTGCTCATCAAGTAAATATTAAGTAAAAAAATAAAAAATAAAAAATAAATAAAAAGATTAATTAAGAAAGGATTTAGTGCAGTGTGGTCTATAAACAGGCAGATTGTTACTCATACAGTATTTGCAGATTCATTAAATTATCAGGTGTGCGATCAGCCAGTCTTGTAAACACGTGCTTACATCACACCAGAACAAAGCGCCCATGAATACAAACCTTTAGCCGATCTTGTAGTTTCTCTGGATGTGACATGCAGGGAGTCGTGGATAACCGTCACCCCCCATAGTGTCCCATTAATATCAGCCCCCCAAATCAAAACCTGACCCAATCACCTTAAACATCTGCCATTGTACACCAAACACACATCTAGACAGACTTTCAAACAGCAGAAGGAAGAACTGCAAGGGAACGGGGACGTCTGAAGTGTCTCACACACATGCACAGCTGAAACAAAAGCATCGAAAGACACCAGGGACTTACGTTCTGTCGGGTTTCTGCAGGACACACGCGCAAGAAGAGATGGAGAGAGCGAGCTCCTCCACAAGCTGGACTGTCACAGGCTTAGACTGAGAGACAGTGGTCCACATGCACGCTGCTCTCTCTGTCATACACGCAGCTGCGAGGCGGAGTGTGTGTGTGCGAGCTGCGAGCGCAGAGAGAGTCAATGCCACACACACACACACACACACCCTTGTCTGTTAAACTCTTGGGAGTTGAGCTCAGAGCACACACTCACACATGCACCCTGCAAAGCCAGACTGCAGCAGTGGTTCTGATAAAGCCAGGTTCTGGAAGCAGGTTCGGGATGACAGCCAGAGGGGAAGTTGTGTGGTTGTGGTTGATAAGACCACTCAGCTGTGGCAGACAAAAGGAATAATGTGAGGCTAATTGATCACTTGCTCCCTCTGCGCTTTATTTGTTCCTCAGAATAACAGCCGCGCGTGGCAGGATATGAATCAATACAGTGTGGCGATATATCGAAGAGATTAGCCAACATAGAGAATTTGATTTCTTTCCTCCTTTCCCCTGAGCACCACATTATAGCAAGTTCTTTTATTTGGGTCCAGTGGCAAAGCACAATAAGGTGTGATGAACGTTTCTGAAAGGAGTTTGTGGTGGCATAATTGGCGTTGTTGCGCTGTTCTGAATTTGGCACTTTTAATAATCAGAGATTTTTAACAGGAACGTAATGAGCCCAGGTGTGAAATTAGCATTCAGACTTTGCCACGTGGAGAGATCTGAGAGAATGAAAGCACAGTTCCGGAGTTTTTCTCATTGTCTTCAGGCTGTTCTTGAGCTGTGAAACACAATAAGCCCACGCTGACAGTTTGAAGACAATCAGACACTCAGTCAATACTTGCGGCACAGGCAGGCGACCAGACCGAGATCGCAGACGGCCCTGAGGGTGCTGTCTCGGCTAAATGCGCACACACACTCCCGCACAGGCGCTGTAACCATCCCCCTTTTTCCCCTGTTGGTTTTTGAGAGCACATGCGCACTCCTCTGCACAGTAAGATAAGCTGTCCTGATAGGTCACTAAAGGTCAGCATGTGGCAGAAATCATTTGAGCAGTACGGTATGGGTCATTTGGAGACGTTAAGCCTGGGGTGTCCAATATTGCTCCTGTTTCTGTTCATATGAGATGATGCTCCTTAAAAATCTAATGCAGGGAGGGGCAACTCCGGTCCTGGAGGGCTACTGTCCTGCAGAGTTTAGATCCAGCCATAATCAAATACACCTGAAAAATCTCACCTAAGTCTTCAGGATTACATGTAAATCACAGGAAAGTGTGTTTGATTTGGGATGGAAGTAAACGTAGCAGGACAGTGGCCCTCCAGGACCAAAGGCTGCATTTACACTGCAAGTCTTGATGCACAGATACGATCTGTTGACCATATCCGATCCGCTGTTTACATTCCCTTTAGACACGACTGGTATCCGATATCGGTGTTTACATTAATTCCCACCCCAAATGATTGTCGGTGATTGCTTTACTATGCATATGGTAGACCCTCTGGTTTTGAATGGCTGTGCTATTAACATTATTTATATAATTCATGTCAGGTGGTCATGATTATTTGCCAGCATGGACAAGGTAACAGCTGTCATGAATGTTTTGCATTTCGAAATCCAGAAAATAACGTTAATTTCCGTATGTAATTTTATCTACAGCTCATTAGATCTAGAATTATGAAGTGAAATAAAATAGCGCTGTGAGATTATATATATATATATATATATATTATTATTATTATTTTTTTTTATGAATTTGAATGAATTAAGGAGAGAGAGAGTCTTCTCTTTCAGGTCAACTACTGTCATGGCAGGACAACAGTTTATGGAGAATCTTGCTGAGAAAGTTATTCCATGCGAGTTCAACTGCCATGTTTATTAGCTTTAAGGCCTGTTCACACCGGGACGATTTTCGCGCGCGTTATCGCTGACGTTTAACGCCTCATGACTAAACAATGGGCGCCAATGTGAGTGTGCACACCGACGCGTAAAACGCCAGGCATAAAAGCGTCATTTAAAAAAAAACGCCTCGGGTTCGTTTTTTTATTTTGACGCGGCGCGTAAAAAACTGGCCGACCAATGAGATCCGCGCTTTTGTTCACGTGCCTGGAGCTGCTGAAGTGACAGTAAAACACGACTTGGTGGCGCTCAAGCACAAAATCGGTCTTGCCGAGCACACACTGATACGACGAAGAAGTAGTAAGTAGACAAAGAAGAAGATAGGCTGCTAATGCTGCTTGCCAGTTAGCAAAAAGTGTGTGAATGGTTTTGCCATAGACATAATATATCTATGGTTTTGGCAAGCACGTAAATACTGTCTCTCCTCTTCTTCTGTGTGACAAGCGAGTGTCAGAAGCGTAAAGTGCCGCAGCACCACCTTGTGTACCGGGAGCGCATCTACTGAATATGCACGTTCACTCGGCGCAACGCCAGTGGAAATCGCTTGGGTGTGAACACTCAAGACGCGCCAAAAAACATCACGAAAAACGCTGGCGATAAGCGCACGCGATATTCGTCCCGGTGTGTACAGGCCTTCATATCTATGAAAGCTGTTGTTAGAGTTATACCATATGCAGAGGTGGCTAGTCACGCGCTACATTTATTTAGTTACATTTACTTGAGTAACGAAAAAAAATAAAAGTTATTTTATGAGTAGGTTTCACTTGCCGTACTTATACTCACGTTCATTTTTCATTAAAGAAATATACGTTTACTTTGCTACATTTGTTGACATTCCTCCCCTTACCATTAAATAATAATGAATGTATAGTTTTATTCGTTTTTATTACGTAGGCTAAATACGTACAGGCTACGCTCCATGTGTGCCTGTGTGCACCAAAACAGGTTGTTATCTCTGTGTTCAAGAATTCCAGCTCCAACTTAAGAAAGCATGTCACGGTAAGTGTCACAATGATGCCTATTACAGGATAATTTTGTAGCTATGGGCACTTTGACCTTATCTTAATAAAAAAATCGAATATATAAAATACATAACATTAGGTATTTCGTCTATACCTCAGCACATTTTATATTCATTTAAATGATCTAAATCATGCAAATTGAGCAGCATATATGAAATCTTGCATTCATACACAGAACCATGGGACTCCCTCCGGTTATGTGCCACAAGAAAATACACTCAGAGTATGAAATCAGAGGAAAGATTACTATGACGACTACAGATAGTGGCCTTTCGAGTATATGGGGAGGAGAAAGAAGATGACGCACAGGATGCACAGGAGGAAGAAGACTCGGATGAAAGTGACTTGGAGATGGAGTACCAAGATGTGTTCACAAACATCAGAAGTGTGCATGCCATCTTCTCAATCTTATTAGCACTGCTGATGCCACAGCAGTAGACGCTTGGAATGATACATACAAGACACTGTCACAGTCAGCATTTGCAAAATGCAGTGCACTTTGGAATAAAACAAGCAGTTCAGGCTTGGCTATTGAAACTGTGGAACGTGAGAGTAAATTGCAGTTCCTGCGACCCAATCAGACCTGCTGGAACTCACTGTTCCTTGCTGTAGAAAGGATGGTGTGCAACCAGAAGGAACAATGAGAACAAGCAATCCAAAATGTATGCACAGCATTAACCCTCTGGGGGTCTTCATTTATGGGTCACACTCAGGGTCTTCGGGTCAAAAATGACCCGGAGGGCGGGATTAAGATAAAAAAAGATTTGAGTAAAATCATTGAAATATATTTTTGTTCAATAATATTTTTTCTTTTCTTTTTTGGTGTTTTGAGATAATTTTATGATTAATAATTAATATTTATGCAATAATTATGACCTATTTTTTCCCATTTACTATAATAAAAAAAAAATATATATATCATTTTTTACAATTTTTTTTATTAAAGCTGTATTTCATTTTAGAGTCAAGCCTAGGCCTCATGAAAGCAATTTTTTTAATGAGATCGGTGCCATCCGGTGATCGGAACAGTCCGAAACTTGGTGACTTTATTGGTACTTGGTATATAAACACCCAAAAAAAATGGGGACTGGATTTGAAAAGTCTAAGTGGTCGTAAAAAAAAAATAGTCACATTCAGGACCTTCGGCCCAAAAATGACCCCAATAGGAAATTAATGGGAAATTCGTTTTTTTCTGCATACAATCTACAAATCAGCCAGGATGCAGAAAAAAAGGACTCAACAGTGAAGGGGTGAATCTCTAAAACATCAAGAGTGCAAAACAGACAAAAAAACTCACACACACTTATACACACAAAAACACACGCACACACAAATTAAAGGTCCCGTTTTTCGTGTTTTTTTGAAGCTTTGATTGTGTTTACAGTGTGCAATATAACATGTGTTCATGTTTCGCGTGTAAAAAAACACAGTATTTTTCACACAATTTACTTATCTGTATACCGCTGTTTTCACTGTCCTCAAAACGGCTTGAAAGATTTCGCTGTTCTATGAAGTCCCTCCTTCAGAAACACGTAACTAGGTCTGATTGTGCCAGCGGTTCCCGTGTTGTGATTCGACAGCAGCTTAGCGCATGCAGAGTGCACGTTACCGGAAAGGTCGCGCCTCTCACCATAACGGGGATGCATGCGCTCAATGATCTCTAAGTACAGCGTCCCTGGGAAAGCCAAACAAAGGTGACTTGACTCCGGGATGAAAATAACAGCGTCTCGACGACATGGCGACAAACAAACTATACAAACGCAACCGAACGCAACACTTCCTCTTATCCACGCGGGAACAACAAGACCACGCCCCCTTTTTCGCGTACTCTTGTGGGCGGAGGTTAGTCGACAAACTGCTCTACTGACGTGATTAAAGCAGGATGTACAGAGATGTAGTCCCAACCGGCCGTTCGTTGTAGGCTTTGAAAGGGAACTTCTGTTAAATAAAATATCTCGCTTGGCATTGAACTTTGAGCTTTATAATTTTACAGGTATTATATATGCTCTAACAGCAACATTACACACTAACTAAAGTTTGAAAAATGGGATCACGAAGAACAGGACCTTTAATGCGTACCATTCCAAAAGCTAATTGTGTTTTTGTGTGTGTGTGTGTGAGTATTTTTGTCTGTTTTGCACTCTTGATGTTTTAGAGATTCACCCCCTCACTGTTGAGTACTTTTTTTCTGCATCCTGGCTGATTTGTAGATTGTATGTACAAAAAAACTTTGTATTTTCATATTTTTGCCAATTTCCCATTAATTTCCTATGCGGGTCATTTTTGACCCAAAGACCCTAAGTGTGACTATTTTTTTTACGACTACTTAAACTTTTCAAATCCTGTCCCCAATTTTTTTGTGTGTTCATATACCAAGTACCAATAAAGTCACCAAGTTTCAGACCATTCCGATAAAGCTACGATTTGTAACATAAAAAAAAGAAAAAAAGAATTCGGGTCAGAAATGACCGAAGACCCCCAGAGGGTTAAAGATAAAAAATGAAGTAGCAGGACATGTTAGCATTTAACAGATATACAAATTTGTATGGTGTGTGTGTGTGTGTGTGTGTGTGTGTGTGTGTGTGTGTGTGTGTGTGTGTGTGTGTGTGTGTGTGTGTGTACTATCACACAGCTAAACTAGAATATTATTATTTTTATTGTTATTATTATTCACTATTTCAGTTTTTTTGGTGAAAGTTGACTTCAGCTGAAATGGGTACACTGAGTACACTGCTGTAATGAAGCCTGTTGCAATGGCCCTCAACATACTCCAAGGGGAATCATCTGTCCATATGGGTTTCCTGCTGCTAACTCTTTACCAATTACTGGACAAACTGAAAAGGCTGGAGTCAACATGTAATGTCTGTAAGCCCATCCTTAAGGCCCTAAAAGAAGGGATCCTGAAATGTTTTGGAGAGGTCATGGAGGAATCAGAGCTGATTGCTGAAGCTAGACTGCTTCCAAATTTCAGAACCTCCTGGACAACAGAGAAGAGCATCTTGACAGCTGGTAATACTTCTTTGTGGGTTCATTCAAAAGTTATTTTTTTTGACCTTGGGATAAGATTTGTTTTCTATTTATATCTGTGTTTTATTAGTAGTGAGTTACAGTTTTAAAATCTGAAAAAAAAAAAAGCTGGAAAACACATTGTCCAATTTATTTTAGATTACACTGGGTTACTATTGTGGAGAAGATTGGAGCGTTTGCTGTGGACTGATACAGCACGTTATTACTGCTTTGCAGAGCATTTCAAGCTTAGCATTTAACATGCTAATATGAGCTATAGCTATAGTTTGGAAGCTATCTACAGTCTCATAATTTAGTCATGAGAATAAATGTGCAAAAAAATATTAATAACTCTAACTTATAATAACTTATAGGCTACTTAATTGGGATACTTAAAAAAAAAACTTCATTCAATGATTTTGAAATTATGTGAACAAATTATGTTTGTTTAACTTAAATGATTTATGTGGAACCGAGGAACAAGATTAAATCATGTAAATCCAACACACTTTTTATAAAGTTAAAAATATATGAATATGCAAGTTTAAATTATTGAATAAAGTAATTAAATCTGTCTTGACACAGGACTCGACTACATTAAAATTCAATTGGAGACCTACATGGATAATGATGCCCTCTCCAAGCAGCCAGTGGGATTAAGATGCCTTCTTTGCCTCTCACAAGCAGTAGAGAGCATTCTCCTCTCAAAGTCTCTCTCTCTCTCTCTCTCTCTCTCTCTCTCTCTCACACGCACACGCACACACACACACACACACACACACACACACACACACACACACACACACACACACACACACACAAACATTAGCACTTTTTCCTTTACATGGCTGCATTGTAAGTTTGCGTGTGTGAATTGAATGGCTCAGCTAACCGCATCACTGTACTGAACCACAAACATATTCCCACTGGATGCAGCAATCCAGGTCAGATGCTCTCTGCACACACACACACACACACACACACACACACACACACACACACACACACACACACACACACACACACACACACACACACACACACACACACACACACTACCTGTAAGAGATCAGTAATGTCAGGCTCTAGCTTCCTGTCACACATGACCTGAAAACACTGATAGGACGCACGCTGCAGGTTACATGTGAGTGTGTGTTGACAGATGAGTATGTTGTGGATTATGAGCTGTATCAATTGATCTTTACAAATCTACAGAATCTGATCAACAGTTGTTTCACTGACGTTACATATACATGATAGTTGACGTGAAATGATTGAAGGCCAGTTTTCCTCAAAACAACACTTTACACAGCAAATTAAAAATGGTAAAACAGAAACACAACTATAGGAATGATAATCAGAGATTGTTTTGTTATCAAAACATTAGGTTTTATTCACTTAACGGACATACAAATCATGGTTCACCACTAACTTTCATAATAAAAGATATTCTATTCTGATATCTGGGTCTGTATAAAAGGAGTTTATTGCGTTTGAACTGGTGTTGAGACTGCGTCTTTCGATATGTTTGCTGAGCTAATTGATTTCCAAGGTTGTACGGAAAGCCCTTTTATGAAAATAGTTTTACGCCATCAACCAACTTCGGGTAAACGGTCACTCATTTAGAAAACTCCAAATTCATTAACATTAGAACGAGGTTAAGAACAAATTCCTGCACGTACACACGTGAACATTCTGTGTTCATAGTGATATTGGCTCAACCATTGGTGTGAGTTTGGGTGGGGTTATCTGTGTGCGACCAATAGAGTGGTCCAGGTATGACGTCATTTTGTAGACATATCAGTAGTTATATAGTTATATCACACTGGTTCCCTCTGAAAAAAATCGATAGGATTTTTTCATAGGCTTTTGCATTATCGCAAAAAACAAGCTCTGTGATCAACAAGTTAAAGGATATTTTACTCACCCTCATCTCATTCAAGATGTTCATTTCTTTCTTTCTTCAGTCGAAAAGAAAATAAGTTTTTTGAGGAAAACATTCCTGGATTTTTCTCTCCACCATTGACTTCAATTTCTCTCCACCATTGACATCATATGTTGTGTAATCGCTCCATCGGTGTTTCAACCGCGGAAAGACAATAAAACAGCTTGTAAATAAACAATGTCATGTAGAATCACATTTACCTCAGAAGTCATTCAGTGTCCACAGCTGTGAGTTCACTAGAGAGATTAACTCTTTCACTTAATACATGCACTATATTAGCCTATATATTCTTTATATTAGCCTATATATATTCATTATATACCACTTAGCCTGTTATGTATGTTTAAATAAACCTGTCATGAAAATTACAGCCACTAAATGATTATATTTCAACAAAATAAATCAAAAAATAATAATAATTAGATTTAGATATTAATGCAAAAACTGCCTTATGTGAAGCTTATGAGTGTTGATTATTATATCTAAAAATAAATAGCAAATTAATTTAGGCTAATAGTTTGGGCTCTGTTGTTAATCTTTAAAAGCAATATGTAAGGGCTCCCTATATAGTTTACAGCATTATCTTTAAGAAACTTTTAGTTATAATTGAATTAATTTAAGGACAGACACAATTTTTTTTATTAAACCACTGTTGAATAAAAATTAATAAAACGCAATTTTGTAAAACTGCTGTACCGAATCCGTACCGAACCGTGACTTCAAAACCGAGGTAGCCTACTTACACCCCTAATATATATATATTTACATATTGCCCCTTTTTTACATTTGAGCCCCTGCCTCTGAAGAACTCTCTGCACGGCCCTGCATACCGGCATCACTCTATGGCAGATAGGAAGATTTTGGGAACTTGCTTGAATACCGTCACTGTTTTTGTGGCTCTAATTGCACAAAAATTAGACATAAATGTATTTATTTACATTATATTTCAGAATAAAGAAAATTAGGTCTTAAGTTAAGATTTTGGCCATGTTTGAGTGATGCAGATTTTATGCAAACTGAACTAACAGCTCATTATTTTGATGAAATGATGTTTACAAAATGTGTTCAAATAAAGAGGGTGCAGAAAGTTTCCAGGATTTTCGAAAAACACCATTCATCAGTGTTTAGGAGATGGGTAGCATCTAGCATCTACCGCTGGGATGTTTAATCATCCATGAGAATTAAGCACATATCACACACTGAGACTTTCAATAGCCTCACACTCTACACATTTATATTATTTAATACATGCTCATCAAACTTTAAGAACTTGAGAATGGTTTAATTAATGGTTGCTCCCAGGCACTGTTCATGCAGCATGTTTAAAAGTGTGTAAATGAGGGCACTGGGTGAAATGGCATAATGGTTAAAGATCTAGACAGTTCATTAAAAATGCCAGGAATGGGTGATCTAAGCTAAAATAATAAAAAAATAAATAAATGAAAGTATATATATATATATATATATATATATATATATATATATATATATATATATATATATATATATATATATATATATATATATATATATATATATATATATATATATATATATATATATAATACTTATAATATATAAAACTTATAAAACACTTATAATACTTTTTTTGTGAAAAGTCACAATGCAAAAAAACTTAACTAGTTCATTATTCTATCATTACAAAAACAAAAAAATGATATGTATATATATTTTTGTTTTGTGTAATGAAAGAATAATGAACTAGATAAGGTTTTTTTGCATTGTGACTTTTCATGATGGTTATGCATACTTATTTCTTATTATTGAAATGAAAATTAGTGCTGGGCGGTATGACCAAAAATTTATATTGTGGTGACCCACAAGTAAAACTGAGAGAGACATTCACCCAGAGACTGTACCTTTAAGGGAGCGGGGTTTCGAGAAGCGCTTCCAGGTTAACGTTGTGTGACTGTTGTTTACATCTCGCTGTACAGTAATGTTAATTATTGAAGTGTATAGTAAAGCTGACTCGGCGCATCTCTGTCTCCCGTCTCCTCACTTATAACACTCCACATTGGTGACCCAGACACGAGTTGAATTATGTCACACAACGGCGGTGGTGAAAATGATGCGCAGTTAGCGGCGCGGTTAATGTCGGCGCGATCTACGCTGCCACCATCAAGTTGCCGGACTTTTGGCAGAACAATCCACGGCCTTGGTTTCAGCACATCGAGGCTCAGTTTCAGTTGAGAGGGATAACACAGGCCAGTTCCCCCCTCCTTTCCTCCAGAGACTACCGGGCGATGGCTGTGGAGGCAGACAGGATTTTCCTCGCCAACCGGCAGCAGTTTGTCCATGCACTGTTGCCTCCCCAACACCAGTCTGCCCCATTTCCACCCCCGGTGGACGACCCGGACACCGCAGCTGCTGTGACAGCCCGCCGACAGTGCAAGGACGGGTGGTGTTACTACCACTCCAGGTATGGGGCCAAGGCCAAGCAGTGTCACCAGCCTTGCAGTTTTGGAGCCCAGGGAAAAGCCAGGGCCGGCGCTCATTAGCAGCTATGGGCGTTGGCTGTGACTGCAAGCTGTTATTCATCACTGACGCCTTGTCTGGCCGGCGGCTGCTGGTTGATTCTGGGGCTCAGCGCAGCATCCTGCCAGCGAAGCCTGTGGACACCATGGCTGGCGGGTATGGCCCCCCGATGGATGCCGCTAACAGCACACCCATTCGTACTTATGGCACGAGGTATGTGGAAGTGTGTTTCGGCGGGCGGCGTTTTGGCTGGGATTTCGCCATGGCCGCTGTGTCTACGTCTCTCCTGGGGGCGGATTTCCTCTGCGCGTACAGACTGTTGGTGGATGTAACGAACTGCCGCCTGATCGATGCCCTTTCTTTTGCTTCATACTCCTGCACGCTTGGAGGGGCGGGGGCGCTTTGTCTGACAAACACGCTTGCCACTGGAGACCGGTATCAACGCCTACTGGCTGAGTTCCCTGACATCACCACGCCCACGTTCTCATCGGCGGTGGCTAAGCATGGCGTGGAGCATTACATTACCACAGTGGGCCCCCCGATCTATGCACGTGCGCGGCGCCTCGACTCTGCCAAGCTCACGATCGCCAGGGAGGAGTTCGCCACCATGGAGCACCTCGCCATCGTGCGACGCTCCAACAGCCCGTTGGCTTCCCCCCTACACATGGTGACCAAAGCTGATGGCGGTTGGCATCCCTGTGGTGATTTCCGTCGCCTGAACAATGCCAACACCCCCAATCGGTACCCAGTGCCGCATGTACAGGATTTCTCCGCCCACCTAGCCGGCGCCACCATCGTTTCAAAGGTGGACCTGGTTCGCGGTTACCACCAGGTGCCTGTCCACCCGCAGGATGTCCCCAAGACAGCAGTCATCACACCCTTTGGACTTTTCGAGTTTCTACGGACGCCTTTTGGCCTCAAGGGGGCAGCGCAGACGTTTCAGCGCCTCATGGACTCTGTGCTGTGGGACATGCCTTTCCTCTTTGTTTATTTGGACGACATTCGCATTTCCGGCAGTTGTTTGGCCGGCTCAGTGATCATGGTCTCATCATTAACCCGGCCAAGTGTGAGTTTGGCCGGTCGTCCATCACCTTCCTTGACCACCACATCACCCCACAGGGGGCTGTCCCCCTCCCTGCCATGGTGGACGCCGTAGCCAGTTTTCCACGCCCACGCACCGTGAAGTCCCTGCAGGAGTTTCTGGGCATGGTAAACTTCTACAACCGTTTCCTCCCTCATGCGGCCCAACTCATGGGACCCTTGTACGACGCCTTGCGGGGTGGAAAACCGGCAGACGTGTTGGATTGGTCCCCGGAGATGAATGGGGCCCTGGAGGCTGCCAAAACCGCGCTGGCCAACGCTGCTCTGCTGGCGCACCCGTCTCCGACCGCCCCAGTTGCTCTTACCACGGACGCCTCTGATTATGCCGTGGGAGCTGTGTGTGAACAGTGGGTAGGAGGTGCCTGGCAGCTGCTGGCCTTTTTCAGTAGGAAGCTCCGTGACAATGAGAGGAAATACAGCACCTTCGACAGGGAGCTCCTGGGTCTTTTCCTCGCTACCCGTCATTTCCATTTTCTGTTGGAGGGCCAGCGGTTCACGGCTTTCGTTGACCACAAGCCGCTGACGTTCGCCATGGCCAAGTTTTCAGAGACATGGTCTGGTCGACAGCAGCGCCAGCTCTCTGCCATCTCCGAGTACACCACTGACATTCAGCATGTGGCCGGCAAAGATAATTTAGTCGCCGACTGCCTCTCCCGCGCAAAGGTGACTCGTCATACCAAGGCACCTTTGGCACCCTTCAAAGTGCCAGAGAGACGTTTTGATCATGTGAATGTGGACCTGGTGGGCCCACTTCCCCCCTCCTGTTATCCTTACCTCCTCACTATGGTGGACAGGACAACTAGGTGGCCAGAGGTGGTTCCCCTGTCCTCCATTACATCAGCTGAAGTAGCCCGGGCGTTCATTATGGCTTGGGTGGCCCGTTTTGGAACACCGTCCGACCTCTCTTCGGACCGGGATCCGCAGTTCACATCAGAGCTTTGGACGGCGGTCGCCGAGGTTCTGGGGGTGAAGCACCACCGTACGACAGCCTACAACCCACAGAGCAACGGACTTTGCGAGCAGCTTCATCGGGACATGAAGGCTGCGCTCAGGGCTAGCCTTACGGACAACAACTGGGTTGACCGCCTCCCATGGGTTATGCTGGGCCTTCGCTCCGCCCCCAAGCAAGATCTTCAAGCCTCATCAGCCGAGCTGGTGTACGGCCAGCCCCTGCGTGTTCCGGGGGAGTTTCTTCCAGGTGCCATGGCCCCTTGGTCGGTTGCCGCCCATCGTGCTGTGTCCAGGAACATTGCAGACGCTTTTGTTCCCATTCCAACGTCTCACCATGGCCTCCCCCAGTCTTACTGCCCAAGGATTTACCGTCAGCCAAGTACGTTTTTATCCACCACGATGGCCATTGTACCCCGCTGCAGCCCCCCTACGATGGGCCCTTCCGTGTCCTGGCTGGAGGGTCTAAGAACTTTGTTGTGGATATGGGGGGCAGGCCTGAGTGGGTGGCTATAGACTGCCTCAAGCCTGCTCATGTGGATATTGGCGAACCGCTTCAGCTGGCCCAGCCCCCACGGAGAGGGCGACCTCCGGCAGCAGCCTCGGCCCCTGCCCTCTCCCCTGGCACGGTCCCTGCCCCGCCCCTTGCCCCTCTCCTATTAAGCGCAGCCAGTATGGCCGCCTGGTCCGCCCCCCAATACGTTGACTCTTAGGGACTGTTATGAGCTGGACTGTTCTGTTTCGCACTAGTGAATAGGGTTCTTGTTCTATTTGGATTAACCGTTCGGTATGGGTCTGTTATGATGGGTGAATTCTGGGGGGGCCTGTGTGGTGACCCACAAGTAAAACTGAGAGAGACATTCACCCAGAGACTGTACCTTTAAGGGAGCGGGGTTTTGAGAAGCGCTTCCGGGTTAACGTTGTGTGACTGTTGTTTACATCTCGCTGTACAGTAATGTGAATTATTGAAGTGGATAGTAAAGCTGACTCGACGCATCTCTGTCTCCCGTCTCCTCACTTATAACACTCCACAATATCACTGTATTTGTTAACCACATTTTCTATTGATTGAGAGAGGAAATACTGCAGTAGATTGACTAGAATGCCCTATTTTACTGTCATAATGAGTGATTATTGTAGAAAGATTCCACACTAGAATTAATACAGGTTTGCAAACCCCCACAAAATGATGCTGTGGGGAGGCAACAACCAATAAAACACAGACCTGCAACACTCATTACAGACACATGAATAATAAAATATGACCAAGGAGAGAAAAAGTTGAGGGCCTCCTAAGCATTTTAAAAATCTAACCCTATATAACAACAAACTGCCAAAACTTGGGAGAAACGCGGAAGAACATTTAAAAGGTCTAAGGATATTTTCAGTACATTTAAGAGCACTAGTCTCTGAACAAATGACACACGTAAGTTTATCCAGAAAGAATAAAGCAGTTACTTTTTTGCCCATTCTTCTTTGAATTGTCAGTCTATTTATTAACTGACATCATTGTCTTCGGTATAGCAGAATAATCCATCGTGGCATCGCGGTCATGATCAGACGTACGGCTGTAGTATCAGTGTCCTTGTTTGCATACATTTCATTTGAAGAAGACGGGATGAAATATGTGCGCATACACGCTGCTGGTTCGTGTTTAGAGCACTAGAGTATATGAAATATGTCCATAAAAACTTAAACGCGCTCTCTCCGGTCTATATCTGTGCTATATGATCCATGTGGTGAGCGTTGTTAATCTCATCACGGCGCTCCGCGCAGAAACCGCTCTCTTGCGCGCGCCACGTGTTGTTTGAATTATCCGCTATATTCAAGGGCTGAATACGAAATCGCCCCCTATACCCTCAAATATGGCATTATTTGATGGGACAGCCATTTGTAGTGGTGTCCGAAACCATATGAACGTTATTGAGTGGACTTATTCAATCCCACATTGCACCGCAACAACGAGTGTACAGCCGATGTACACACAATGGCTGTCTGAATTCACTCACTCGTTTTCATTCACTCCTTCAAGTGAACTACATTAGTGGATAATTTAGGGAATAGTGAATGAGGGTTTAGGGTTTAGCCATAGGCTGTAATGCAATCTCAGCTGTGTCCTCACTACAGTGCAACAGTGAAACGGGGCCCCTCTCAAACAGTGTCGCGCTGCACCGTGTTCCGAACATTGTTTAAGCGACATATACCGGTATTGCGGTATAATCAAAATTCACATCATAACAAAAATAAACACCGGTATTCAGTATGAACCGGTATAGCGGCCAGCACTAAAGAAAATTATTATTATTTGTATTATTATTATTGCATCTGTTTTGAAAAGTCAGTTGATCTCTAATTTTCATACTTTTACTATGCACTAAGAGTATGTACTATACTGATTGTACAATGTGTATGAGTAGTAAGCTTGTAGGGAAATATAGAAACATGCTACCATATTGCAAAACTGCACTTTGATACTACCGAGCCTCTTTGTCTCATAACCACATGCATTCACATCAAAGGACTGTCATAAACCCCTCCTCTTTCATTGTGCAAGGGGTTGTCTGAATATTATTACAAAAACACACAATCTGTCATACTATTGTATGTAATTAGGATAGGAGAGAATTTCAGTTTTGTGTAAGAAATATGAAACAGTATAAACACTTAGTGTGCATCAGTCATCAGACTATTTGGCAGTTTGGAATTATCTTTACGCTATAAGCTCATGAATTTGTATTTTCATATGGCAGCGAATATACAGATGCTTATAAATGATCTATTTCTGCAGGCTTTATATTCACTGATGAAGTTTTATCCTCTGAATGGCAAATTCGCTGCTTTGCTGCTGTTGATGGCCCATAAAAGTAAACCATTTGCTTGTTTTCCTTCTACCGCCAGTGAAACAACAAAACAATAAAATAGGAAAATATTTTCCAGTGTAGCAGAGAAACAAGAGGCTTTGCTGTCTATCATCTAGCAAGACCCCATACTGAGCTTCCGAGTGTATGTGTGTGTGTGTGTTTGTTTGTCAGAATGTTCAGCTTTATTCAGATGTCTTCATGAATATGCAAATTAGCCAGGTCAAGTAGACATCAATGAATCTCCTCCCCCTTTTAGGTACCCTACACCACACTGGGAGGTGCTCTTCCTACTAATTCAGCCATCAAAGGTGTGAGTGTGTGTGTTAAATAAATGATTGTTCTCTCATGACAGAGACAGTGTTTAGCATATGTGATTAATCCATTTTGGCGCTCTGGCCATGGTTCTGTGTTTTTTTGGCTGTCTGTAAAAGACGGGAGCTGAATAAATCTGAAAACAATAGATTCTATGACATTTCAAATGCATGCATAATCACATTGTCTTTATCAGTATGCGCGCACACACTAAAATCTTCATGGTCTTAGAGCTAACACCCAATGGCACTGTACCAAACCCCGGTGAGCTTACTTGCTGTCTAGTGCCTACATAGTCAGCTGCCATCTTGAGTGTTCTACAAAGAAAGCAACTTTCTGTGTCATACAAATAGTTCTCTTATATGAAGACCAATGGAGACTATGGTCTAAAATGGAAAACTGCTGACATTTCCTAGTTCAGTGGTCAAATATTATTCTTGGTATTATTTTACATTTCTGTATGTTTTAGTTTTTTAAATTGTTGTGGGTTCCATATTTAACGAGTTCATTCTTTTCTGCAATGCACAGGTGACTAATTCAATTTCACAAACTGTGAATATACTGTATAATTAAAACTGGAACTATACCTAATTAGGCTTATTATTTTGCATTTAGGCTCATTTTGAGCACAAGTTATGTTTCTTATTTTGTTGATTTAAAAAACAAAAATGGATTCTCAGTTGTACTTTCACCTATGTGGTGTAGTTAAGATGTGTGGGTTTGGGGTTTGGGGGGACAGAACTTTTAGGAACATTTAAAATTGTGTGTGAAACAATCCCGCACACTGTTAAAGCTACACTGTGTAATATTTTCCCCCATCTAGCAGTGAAAAGGTATATGACCATCCTGTGAATATTAGTTTCTGTTCCTCTCAATTCCGATTTCGTTTTAACTCCTACGGTGGCCAATTTAGTCCAAGATTAACATGGCTTCCAGTTCGACCTTGTCCACATTCGACATGGTGCCATCGAGTGTTAAAACGCGAAAGGCGAAGCTTGAATTTTACGGGTATGTCCCTCTTTGGCTAATGTACTTTCAAGATGGAGGGGCAACATGGCGACCTGCATTCGAACCCTTCACCCGTATGTATTTTCAATGGCATATTATAAACTTACGAGAATACTTTATTACTTGAAAGAAGTAAATATACATTAATGAGCACATATATTTTTGAAAGAACTAAGTGTTTTTGCTAAGAATAAACAAAAAAAGTTACACAGTGTAGCTTTAATGCCCTGTTGTATAGTTTAATATAATTTAACATACAATTAATAGTTAGTGTATGACTAACTTGAATGGTAACAGTGTTGTATAGGTTAAGTTAAATTTATCAAATGAATCAGTGTATTTTGCAGCCCCTTCTGTTGGTGGAAAAAAATCACTAGATGATTGCTGTGTTAACCAGCAGGCTATTTGACTTTTTTTCAGGTGTATTTTTGGAGTGTTTCGAACATGCTGTAAAACGGAGACATTTCCAGGAACAGCTCCAGTCAGGGACAAAACACCAAAATTAAGAATGTTCCCGGAAAACGGGTACACCCTACAGGAGACTCGACTCACAGTTCAGTTCATTAGAGTTTGATATTAGCATGTTGCTAAGCTAATAACACAGTCTTCTAACAACCACAACATAGAGCACACACATTTATATGTAAGGGATAATCCACAACTAGCTGTGCATTAAACAATAGAGTGTATGCACGTGTGATGTCACAGTCATCCGTAGTGCGGTTATGCCCACTGAGGGGCAAAAAAGACAGAGGCAGCATTGGTTTTCAGTCTGAATGCCACGAAAAACACACAAAACACAGCTAAAAAGGAAAGAGCTTTGAGATTGACTGGACAAATAGATTAACAAGAAATCCGAGGTATATTTAGACCTACCTATATTGTATTTATATAAAGCCTTCAAAAGGCAAATTTGCTTTGTGTATTTCGACGGCGTCGAAATCTGGCTCATATACATGTCAGGAAACATTATTCCTGGCTGCATGTCAATATCCCCAATACCGTCCTTCGGATGAGACGTTAAACTGAGGTCCTCACTCTCTGTGGTCATTAAAAATCCCAGGATGTCCTTCGATAAAGAGTAGGGGTGTAACCCCGGCATCCCGGCCAAATTTGCCCATTGGCCCCTGTCCATCATGGCCTCCTAATCGTCCCCATATATACATATATATATACGATTGGCTTCATCACTGTGTCTCCTCTCCACCAATCAGCTGGTGTGTGGTGGGCGTTCTGGCGCAATATGGCTGCCGTCGCATCATCCAGGTGGCTGCACATTGGTGGTGGATGAGGAGATTCCCCCCTTCTATGTAAAGCACTTTGAGTGCCTAGAAAAGCGCTATATAAATGTAACAAATTATTATTATTATCCACGGATCACTGGATCTTTGGTGAATTGTGAGGAACTCTATATGCTTTAATTTAAACTGATAACTGTTTGTTTTACTAGCATTTTCGCAGTTTCCCCTATTAAATCCAGTAGTGCAGCAGCTCTTTTGCCACTCAGTCCAACTGAGGGGGCGTGTTCTGGCGGTAAAGTGACGTCAATGCATACCCTCTATTTTATTGCACGACGTGAAGCCAAAGAACCAAGGTGGAGGGTGGTTGCCTCCACGGAGTGTATTCAAACCTTTTAATGCACAGCTAGCCATGGATTATCCCTTAACTGTGTGTGCTATATTTTGCGCTTATACCAGGGTCATTTGCAGGCATTGACAAGTTAAAGTTGTCATTGGTCTTTTCATTAGCTAATACTCGTGAGATCTAGCATTCTGTCCGCTTTAAATCAGACACAGAGATAAAGTAGTGCAGTAAGGTTACATTTATTTAATTGAATTAGAACATCTAATTGAATGAGTTAGCCTATCTAGAGAGATGACTAGGCTTAACATCAAGAAGACTGAGTATATGGAATGCGGGCCTCAGACAAGTCATCAGCATTGATGGCGAAGATCTGAAGGCAGCGACCAATTTCAAGTGCCTCGGATCTGTTATCAGCAGTGACGGCAATACCCTCCCGGACCGAGTCAATGCCGCCTGGATGAAATGGCGCCAAGTCACCGGCATCCTGTGCGATCAACGAATGCCCATTCGAATGAAGGCCAAAATGTATAAGACCGTGGTACTCCCAGTGGCCGTTTATGGATTGGAGAGCTGGCTGGCAACATCCAAGCATGAGCAGGCCCTCCACGGGATGTGCAATGATTCTCATTATCGATTAGTCGGGTCTGCCCTTTGTGCACGGTAAGCTTCCACCATTCGTGCCAAATTACAGCACTGAATAACACATTTCTATGGACAAAATGCATTTAGTAATAGTGGAGTGGAAACAGTAGTTATATCCTCATCTGTAAATGTTACTAATTCACGCGAGTATTTCCATTTTGCATGAAAGAGCGTCCTGACATTCTGTGTTAAACTTCACTGAACGAGCATCAGTGTGGCGGGCGCGTGCATGCACGTCAAACAGACAGAACGCAGTCGAGAGGGAGACAATTAATATTCAGCACAAAAACATTAATTTAGCTGAAATATCTGCTTTAGGATGGTAAACTCAGGTTTAAACGTCAACATGTATTTTATGAGAGCTGTAAAGAGATAACAGCATGAGTTTAATTGCTACCTGTGCATTAGTTTTATCGCACAACTCCCAGCTAATCAGAATCGAGCATTCAGACAGATCATGATAAAATATTTAACATATTCTACCCTAACCAATTATTTTTCACTATGAAATGCATTGTATTTACTGTATAATTGACGTTTTTTCTGGTTTGTCAGCCACAGAGTTTGCAGAAAATGCTAACATGTAATGCTGATTTGGAATCTGGCCAGAAAATACAAAGTATCTTTGAAGGTGCCTGGCAACAGGCTTTGTATTGGGAGCACATCTACGATGCAACAAAATGTTGCCTATTTAGGATGCTTACTAGGCTCACTAGTAACACACATAATATCTCCATCCAGAAAGTCATGTCAGCAGTAGCTGTGATTGATTGATATTCCTCTGTGTATGTGTCTCATTTTATAAGCTCATCTGTCAGAGGCAGGGAAGGGCGTGTCTCTAGTGTACTGTTGCATGAAGAAAGAATGCCATTTGGATTCAGCTATTCCCCTTCATTCATTCTGAAGTTAATATTGCTGTTTTGGGTCCGTCTCTGTGGTGATTGTATATTAGGGCTACACGATTAATCGATATCGAACCACAATCACAATTTGGCTTATGTGCGATTATGAAAGCGTGAAGGCTGCAATTTTAATTAAACAAATGTATAGTGTGAAGAGCGGCTCTGTGATCAGCAGTAAACACTGCTCCGTCTGAAAGCACTGCGAGTTTGAGTCGCTTATAATGTGCGTTTGAAAAAACAAAAAAAGACAACGTTTATTAACATGATTTAAGTGTTTGAATTTCCTTTTTGTGAGCTGACGTGGTTTCTTATAACAGGATGAGGCAGACGATTAATGATTGTACTGTATTCTATACAGTGATGAAGTGTATGTCGATTAGCACTGCATTATAATATACTTTATTATTATGAAAATACCCGAGACGGCTTGAAGAACTCAAATAAACCATATATCGTGTGTTTATTGTCTTCATGTTTAATCAAAGCGTTTCTATCTTTTTTTATTCAGCACAGCTCTAGCTTCACTTTAGGGATTTCCTGATATACTGTATGCTGCGTCTGAAACCTGGAAAAATGCTGTCTTCGGAGGACACATTTCAAGGCACCAAGGCACGTCCGAATCTAATGTTAGCTTCACTTCCTGTCTCCTGAGAGACCTTCATCTGATCGATTTTTGAAGGCAGCATATTTGTATCCTTCGCTGCCTTTGATATCCCACAATCCTGTGCTTTCCATTCTGTGACAGTTGAGCTGGGAAAAAAAAGATGGTGTCCGAAAGTTGCGTTTGCTGGTCAGTTTGTGTGTAAATGTAAGTTTTTTTTTAACCAAATTTTTCTACTTCTGATGTCATTTCTAGCGAGAAATTACTAATGTAGAAATTAAATATTTGTTTAGTTTTCACCAAAGCTCTCTCTTTTTTGCTGTAGATCATTAAATTGTTGCACTGCCTAAGAAGTATATCCGAAATTAATTTTGTGAGATGCCTTCATGCACAAATGCTACCTTACAAGCCATTGTCGGATAAGGCAGCGGGACAACGAGTCAGCTGCCTATAGGTTTTAGGACGCACCCATTGTCATTATATTACTTCTCTCTGAGGCAAATGTGGCGTTTCTGCGCGAGGGCGCCCTCTTGCTTCCAGTATGAATGAAACATGAGTGCGTTTAGTGCCCAGCAGTGCTCATGCCATCCTATTTTGGATAAAAAATAGGAAAAATAATACCTCTCTAAATAAATCTATATGACAATCCATATGTGTATATATGTATATATATATATATATATATATATATATATATATATATATATATATATATATATATATATATATATATATATATATATATATTAGCAATAATAATACTCATAATTATTATTATTAGTCATAATATATAGGCACAAAATGTTATATATATACACACAAATTTCATTTGTAAAAAAAAAATCGCATTTTAAATCGCAATTTTAACCAGAATAATCACAATGAGATATTTTCCTCAAATCGTGCAGCCCTATTGTATAGTATATGCATTTGTGTCTCATTCTTAAAAAGGCCCAGGTGATCAATGAAGGGGCTTGAGGGTAGAATCAGATAAAGATAAATGACCTGGTGTCCTCTGACAGAACCAATAATGTTTGATTATGTTGGGTCTGATTAGTGTTTTAATAATAAATACAGATCAGGGAGATCATGCAGCATAATTAGGTTTTTGAAGGCCATCATAACGAAGGCAACAGTATTTGTATTGATTGATGTTCATCTGTTGTAGGGAAGGTTGATTTATTGATAAACAATAAAGCAGTTCATAGACTGACCTGAGTTTGCTTGTGTCCTTCCCATCTCTCCCATAAAACAGAGGTCAGGGTAAGGGCATGCTTCAGCTGTCTTTTCACACACTGGCATACACTTACTAATGGACACATATATACAGGACATCTTCATTTCCCACTGGACACACAGAGTCACAGGTTTTAAAATATGGCATTCAGTCTTTTTATTACCCTTGCGCTTCTTCACCCTTTATTGAGATCAAACTGAATTAAGAATGTGTTTTAAAGGTAGGGTAGGCATTTAAAAAATAAAAAAAAATACTTTGTTATACTGGTTGAAACTCTTTTCACATCCTGATAGCAATCAGTAATAGAAGTGGTCTCAATATTAAAACATGAACATATATCTTCTGTGGAAGTCTCAGGACCAAAAAAAAAATGTTTGTTCAATCATTGCATTCAGACAAAAAGTGCAATATTACAAGATGGCAACCCGTGATTCTCTACCCAGAGCTGTTCATGTCCTCCGACTTGGATTTATGTCAACACTAGGGATGGAACGGTATGCAAATTTCATATCACGATTATAGTGACCTAAATTATCACGATTATCAATATTATCACGGTTTTGTTCAAATGAGATGAAAGTGTTCAAAAAGAACAGATGCGCACACTGAAAACATTCACATCCACACATCACAACAGACGCGCTCTCTCGTTTCATTAATGCAACTTGCGTCTCTGTTTTTGATTGTATTGAAAATGAAATCAGAGGACTTTACTTTTAAGATTACTATAATTATTACTATAACTTCTTGTGATCATCTTGTCTGGACGATTGTTTTGTACACTGTACAAATGGATTTATGAACGGGTAAGATTTAAAACATTCATCTCAATTCAATATGCCCCCGTACTTGTTTATGTGGTAAAGAAAATCTGTGTAATAAGTGTACAATGAATATACATTATTATCCCTTAAATGTAACCCTAGTCTTGTCTGAACTTGTTTGCTCGTCTTTGGCTCAAGCTTCACGTTATTATTTCCTAGACGTAGTTTTAGTATTCAGGTCAAAGTCCACTTGCCTTGCGTTCGCAGATTTGAAGTGTTTCCCCCTATTACAGTGACTTTCTTCTTGCATGTTCTGCCGACAGGGTGACCATCTTCGATTAAGTTTTCCTCAGGACTTTTGTAAAAGCCAAAATATGACCACACCTCAGATTTGATGCTTTTAGAAGGCTGAAAAATCTCCCGGCGTTGTCACTGCCTTCTGCCATTTCCTCTTGTTCAAAAAACACTTGTGCGCCAGACTGATGCAGGCTGGACAGGATTTAGTGTGAGTTTTCAAATTTGTGATAATCAAATGCGGTTTTAATGATAATGCAATTTTTAAACGATATTACAAACCGTCAGCACATTTTTTTCGCGGTTTATCGTGAAACCGGTAATCGTTCCATCCCAAGTCAACAACATCAACGCCAAAATAAATCTGCAACAGTCAGGTGGTACAAGTCAGTGCTTTGTAAGTAGATAACATTCACATATTGTAATGTTATGTGCTTTGAGTTAATGCCGTCTCTTGTCTTGTGCTGCTTTTCAGACTTTGGAGAGTGCTCTGAAGGAAGGGTGGGATATCATGCTTTCAAAGCTAGCATGCTATTGCTAACCTCTCCAAAATTGCCTACCCTACCTTTAAACTTCACTTCAATTTCTGAATTTGAATTTAGGAAGAAAACAGGACGCATAATTTAAATTAAGCAATTAGCAGATGTATATAATTAAATTAAGTTAAATTAAAATGCTAGTATCCGAGGATTAAAAACCTTATGTTGTATTACAAAATACATTCTCTGTTATTGGGGTGCAGGGTACATGTAAGGTTAGGGACAGGTTCGGTGGTATGGTTAGGTTTAAGGGTGGGTTAAGGCAGTGGTTCTCAACCCTGTCCTGGGCAACCCTCACCACTGCACATTTTGTATGTCTCCCTCATTAGACACACCCAATTCGAAGGTGCGTTCCATCTTAAGTGAGATTCAAATCCGAAGGGAGCGATCATGTACAGTTTGAAGGGCATTGCGAATAGCGTAGGGAATAAGGGAACATCGATACATCACTTCACAGGAAGTGGAGAGCGAAAATCACCCAACTGTCATTGCGTGTCGCATCACCAGTCAGAACTAACGATGGAGCAGAGCCGTTGGAAGAGTTTTGAAATGGCTCAGCAATGGAGGAGTTCACGTATGCGTTTGAATATTTATAGTTATTATTATACAAACTAGAGTATTTATGAATGGTTATGGCAATGATTGTTATATTCGCATATTCTATTGTATGAATATGTAAACAATAATTTTACTTTATTTACCTTTATGTTTACTATGCAGCTGCGAGTGGGAAAGAAAGCACACGAGATGAGAAAGCTACAATTATTAAGACCATTGATTAAGAATACGTTTGGATTTATATTTTTTAGATAGATTTTTGACAGACGGATCGGTGCAGCTTCTGCAGTAATGCGGTCGATGTACCGGTCTGTTGCGGTGAAGAAAGAGCTAAGCCGTAAGGCGAAGCTCTCGATTTACCGGTCAATCTACGTTCCTACTATCACCTATGGTCATGAGCTTTGGGTCATGACCGAAAGGACAAGATCCCGGATACAGGCGGCCGAAATGAGCTTTCTCCGCAGGGTGGCTGGGCGCTCCCTTAGAGATAGGGTGAGAAGCTCAGTCACTCGGGAGGAACTCGGAGTAGCGCCGCTGCTCCTCCACATCGAGAGGGGTCAGCTGAGGTGGCTCGGGCATCTGTTCCGGATGCCTCCTGAATGCCTTCCCGGGAAGGTGTTTCGGGCATGTCCAACCGGGAGGAGGCCCCGGGGAAGACCAAGGACACGCTGGAGGGACTATGTCTTCCGGCTGGCCTTGGAACGCCTCGGTGTCCCCCCGGAAGAGCTAGAGGAAGTGTCTAGGGAGAGGGAAGTCTGGGCATCTCTGCTTAGACTGCTTCCCCCGCGACCCGGCCCTGGATAAAGCGGAAGAAGATGGATGGATGGATGGATTTTTTAGATACATACTGTGTTTTGTAAATGTATATGCCAATTATATGGTTTTAAATATGAAAGTAAAGTAAATTACAATATTAATTTATGCTATATATTATAATCTGCCCGACCCTGGCCGGCATTTTGATGACGCTGCAGGGCATTCCAAATGAGCAATTTTTGTCCTCGAAGTCCACTTCAACTGATAAACTGTGCTCAGGGAGTTTAGGGAGCAGTGAACACTGCGTAGGGACCCTGTCCAATGGAACGCACCTCAAGTCTTGCAGTCTCTACTAATGAGCTGATAAGTTGAATCAGGAGTGTTAGATGAGGGAGACATGCAAAACGTGGCGTGCGTCTCAATCAGCTCCCTAGTTCAGTAGTCAGGGCACTGATAAGGATGTAAGTCAGTGGGCTGACTCCCTGATCAGTGCCCTGACTTCTGAACTAGGGAGGTGATTGAGACGCACCCGTGCACTGAGGGGGGTCCCCAGGACAGGTTTGAGAACCACTGGGTTAAGGGGTTAGGGAAGGATCAACAGTGTAATTATAGATGCAATTACGTAAATGAATTACAGCAGTAATCAACTACAAATGTATGTTCCCTCTCTCACTGAATGAGCGAAGCCTTGTCATTCTCTCACAACGAGGCAAAAAGTCACTCTCCAAAACTTTTACCCCCTGTATTTCTCTCTGGTGGAATGAGCTGCCAACCGCAACCTGAACTGCTGAGAACATCACAATGGCTGTGTTCGAAATCGCCCCCTATACACTCATTCACTATTCCCTACACTGGTCCACTGACATAGTCCAACTGAGGGAGTGAATGAAAACGAGTGAATGAATTCGGACACTGAGTGAGCCGGAAGGGCTGCCTCTTTTGCAGTTTCTGCTTGCTGTTAAATTGAAACGTAGCAAAACAGCAGCTCCAGTAATAATGAAAATATTTATCTTGAACTCTGCCATGGAAACTCCCATGTATAAACCTTAATCAAACAATTTAAAAATCAATTAAAAAGGAATTTATACCTGTATGCATAATATTGCGCTGGGCCAGTGCAGTTTGGAAGATGGATGGATGATTGTTTCTGCTGTGGACGCCATCTCCTGGCAGAAATCTCCCCCTATACCCTTGAATAGGGCACAAATTTAGGGAACAGCCATTGTAGTGGTGTCTGAAACCATAGTGGACGTTATTGAGTGCACTCATTCAATCCCACAATGCACCGCTATGACGAGTTTACAACCGATGTACGCTTGACGGCTAGATAATACCCATAATGCACTGTGAGAGTCGGGCCGCGTGTCAAATGAATTCCCGCGTCTCGTCAGGAGATGGCATCCACAGCGGAATCCTATAGGCATGGGCGTCGGAACCATTGTTTGTGGGTGGGACAGGACCAATGCTATTGGACCCACTCACTTTTATCGTCTCTAATTCAGCACGTCTGTTTACCTACCCCTAACCGATAAACGCTTATTATTAAACACGTTAGACGTTTTATTTCCACTTTTCTAATATTTTTTATATTATTTCCCAGTAAGTTCAGTACTACACTAGAAGAGAGCGCTATAGGGTTAATTTTAAGCTTGTTGACTTACAAGCTGTTGACCATTGCGTAAGAGAATAGGATGTCTTGTTGCATGAACAGTTCTTCATTTTGTTGTTCTCTCAGTTCTACAATTGGAAGAACAATGGAAGATAATATTTCGTAAAAGCACAACGTGGTGATGCAGCAGCTGTTCTCTGAGAAAAAAACTTGTGGGAATACTCGGGCAGGCATACGCACTGCGTGTGACACAAAGCAATCAATACACTGTAAGCATTTTTTATTTTATTTTAACAAGCAAGCAAAGCTCAAACAAAATGGCATCCCCTCCGGCGCCTTCAGTGTCAGAATTCGCTCACTCGTTTTCATTCACTCCTTTAAGTGGACTTGTGGAGTAATATACACGGGACGAATCGGACAGCAGTAATTAATTCAGCGCGCGACTCTCACAGTGAGTTGAGAGCACAGTCTATGGTTGAAAGTGAGAGCGATTCCAAAGCATATGGAGTCGTTTGCTCTCGAAATGCTCTCGCGGTACTTATGAGCCGATCGGTCTGCGCAGCGCTGGTGCATCGAACAAGCCTCTTCTCCAGCCATTGCTCGTACTACATCGGCTGTAAACTCATCATTGCGGTGCATTGTGGGATTGAATGAGTGCACTCAAAAACGTCCACTATGATTTTGGACACCACTACAATTGGCTGTTCCCTCAAATAGTGCCCTATTTAAGGGTATAGGGGTCGATTTCGAACACAGCCAATATCTTTCAAGAAGCAGCTGAAGCGCTAAACGATCCCACACTCTTAAACCAATGCATTTACACACAAACACAAATTAAGAAAAAATCTCCAACTCGTTGTGTAATAAACCTGGAATTGTACAATGACTGTTGGCACGATTGTTTGATGAATGCTTTGTTCCTCTTTGTAAGTCGCTTTGGATAAAAGCGTCTGCTAAATACTTAAATGTAAATGTAGTTTTAAATAAAAAGTACAATGTAAAAACATGTATGTACACAATAAGTGCACAGTATCAAATTATTAATTTTAATGTTAGTACATAGTAGTTAAAGACCCCCAAAATAAAGTAGGTTTGAATATTGTTTTTCAATTTCTAAATAAAAAGGTCTGTTGTTAGCATTTCTTGAAAAGACTATTCAGTTTTGCTCCACAACATAAAATACATATTCGTACCTCAAAAGTGAACTTCAAAAACATTGTTTGCTTTAAAATATAATAAGGACTATAATGGTTTTGTGATTCATCAAGCATGTAAACTTGTATGCTTGTGGTAGTTGCAGTCCTTATTGAACTCACTTTAAAACCTAATGCTCAAAATGATTAATTAGCTTGAGTAAACTTAAATCAATTATTAGTTCAAACAAATTAACTTTTTCTCTTTCTCTTTTTCTCTCCCAACACTGATTAATTTTAAGTCATCAAAATTATTTCATTGTTTTGAGTTTTATGAACTTGTTTCTTTTAATTTAGACAAACTTAAATTTAACTCAAAGTGGGCTGGAATTTCTATTTACCAGCATGCTTTGCCATGACACTCAAAAGGAAGAGTAAATGCTAAAATTAAGTTTTTTTATAATGATTAATGTTAAATTGGATATTTAGTAGTGTTTAATGTTTTTCTGCTCATTTAGAAGAGCTTGTTATGTTGTTTTTTTTTGGGGGGGGGGGGGGGGGGGGTTACCATCATAGTGACGAGTGGAGCATGAGCTTAGCTTGAGAACAGATATATGTTAAATGCTCTAATTGAAATACTCATTCAGCGATTGCTATGATATGCTAATGTTATCAAAGCATTGTGTTACCAATGAGCAAATTAACATTCACTGAATTAGACCGTTAAAGCTAGCCACGTTTCCACTACAAAAGTTGAGATTACATGATCATTTTAAGTTAAATGTATGAATTAGCTTACTCACATATTTCAAGTTAGGAGCAATTCAAATGTACAAAATAAAAATCTGCCAGTTATCGAAAGATACATATTGGTAAGTGTTCATTGGATCAGTAAATAATAAACCATAGACAGCAGGGGAAAATATGTTTCCCTTGATATCAGTAAAGCATTCCAATATTTACAAATTAAACTGAAACACTTGCAGTGTTAAAAAAATGTAAGTTGCTGTGTCCAAATGAGTCAGGGGTCAATAACAAATACAGTCAGCACAGATATTCATTTTGCCAAGCTTATGTTGCAGCAAATGTGCTATGCGCATGCCGTTTCTGTGTGACCGACTCGAAGAGACACCGCAGAGAAGACGTTATTCTGGGTCAGATCAATTCTGTCATGGCTGTATCAGCACATGTTAAGACAGGTGTCGTGTCACAGGTCGCTGTGACGGTGTAAATCAAATGTGTCAGGTGCAGAGGTGAACGTCAATACAGCTTGTGCACAGGTCAAGGATAACATAACACGAATGACAGGTCCTCATATGTTTAATTCAGTTGGACACACTCACCCTGTGACCCTATTACCCTTCTATAGACTGACTATATCCGATCAGAACAGACATATAAGAAAAACAGAGCAGCTGATGAAACAGAAACAAAACATTTAGTGTTTTTGTGCGCATTAATTTTTCAATTTGTGTCTGTGCGTCACTGCTGGAGAGTAAATAACTGCATGTGATGCTACTAACTGAACAGTTTTCTTTGTTTTTGTTGTTTTTCAGTATTATAACATTAACACAGCAGTGTACCGAATATGTTTCAATATATTTTATGCAAGAACTTTTGACACCTAGTTGTGACACAGAATATGTGTAGTTAAAGGGATAGTTCACCGAACAAAAATCTGTCATCATTTACTCACCCTCAAGTTGTTCCAAACCTGTATAAATGTCTTTCTTCTGCAGAACTCAAAAGAAGACATTTTGAAAAATGTCAGTAACCAAAAAGTTGATGGGCCCCATTGACTTCCATAGTATTTTTCCTTTCCTCACTATGGAAGTCAATGTGGCCCATCAACTGTTTGGTTGCCCATATTCTTCAAAATATCAAAATATTTGAATTTCAAATTAAATCATACAAACAAATGCAGAGGTTTAGGGGTAGGGTTAGAGTTAAGGGGTGGGATATACAGTTTGTACAGTATAAAAAATCATTATGTCTATGGAATGTCCCAGTTAAAGCATGAAAAACCCAACACTGTGAGTGTGCAGGGGCGCATTAAGGTCTACACAGGCCCCTAGGCTCAGGGATTTCTAGAGGCCCCCCACCCCCCAAATTGTATACAATATCCCGGAAATCAAACAAGCGAGAGAGAGAGATAGGGGTTGGCAATTTATATTGTAATTTTAGTTTTAACGATGTGCAATCTGACATTATCGAGTATGTCCCTCACATACACCCAGAGAGTGTACGAATACACAACATGTAGTCTAGTAGGTTAGACTAGTACTGCATGTTTTAGTCTATTACAATGCTAAAATGTCCCCAAAAAAGGCAACAAAAATGTCCCTGTATGCATTTTATATAATTTAAAATAGTTGATCAATATCACACGAAGTGTACCATTTTTCTCCAGACATCAGCATGAAAACAAATGTGATATTGATTTTATACAAGTTTAATAAAAAATAAGCTAATATTAAGTTACTTACATTTTAGACACCCTATTGCCTGTTTTTGTTTTGTTTCACCAACGAAAATAGTTTGAAACAACACATGGCGGGTGATTTCTTACTGAATGAATCTGTACTTAAAACGAATCGGTTGAATGAATGATTCAACGACTCACTCATTAAGATAGTCAAATGATTTGTTCCTGAATGAATCAGCCGTTTGAATAAATCGGTTGAATCTCAATGGCTGAATCCGAAATTGCCCCCTATACCCTCAAATAGGGCATTATTTGAGGGGACAGCCATTTGTAGTGGCGTCCGAAACCATAGTGGATGTTATTGAGTGCACTCATTCAATCCCACAATGCACCGCAATTACAAGTGTACAGCCTATGTACAAACAATGGCTGTTCGATTTCACTCGTTTTCAGTCACTCCTTCAAGTGAACTATATTAGTGGCCTAATGTAGGAAATTGTGAATGAGGGTTTAGGGGCCGATTTCGGATTCAGTCAATGACTCACTCATTAACAGTGAATTGCTGCCACCTACTGGCGGTTTTATTTCACATTTAAAGTATCTTTTCATGTTTTCATCTAAAAAATATCAATATTGTTTAAACTAGTGCTGTCAAATATATATACACATATATACACACATTCATTCATGTATACAGTATATATTTAATAAATATTTGCATCTATATACTATATATATATATACTAAAACTCTAGTTGCATTCCTGCATTCCTACAGCATTCCTGTAGCTCAAACAGTAGAGCATGGCGCTAGCAACGCCAAGGTCATGGGTTCGATTCCCAGGGAAAGCAAGAATTGACAAAAATGTAAAATGTGTACCTTGAATGCAATGTAAGTCGCTTTGGATAAAAGCGTCTGCCAAATGCATAAATGTAAATGTAAATGTAAATGTAGTTGGGGGCAGCCCTAGCTACTTATTTCAGATAGGTCTAAAGTAGCATGTCACAGAAAGGCACTCTCCACTCTGGAGGAAATAGCCTATTACTGCTCTACGCATTCTTTTTACGCACACCGCAACGGTCACAATATGACCTCATGTATATTTTAAAAGCATAATTCAACATATAAATAATATTTTTAATGGGCCACTTAAAGTGTTTATTACAAATAAATTACTAAATGCTAAAAATGAATACATGTAAATGAATAAAAAATTTGCATTGCATTTGCAATCCTGTGCAATCCTGCAGCACCCCCACTTCCCATGCCCTGACAGGGCTCTAAAACAATTGTGTTGAGCCTTGTCAATCAAATGTACAGGCAACAATGGGCATCGAATAAAGCAGTGATTGACAGCTCTGATCCAGTGTCATTGGGCATAGTCAGATAAACAGTAGTCTACACGTTCTTGACGAGCAGCAGTTTAGAAAACGAGCGTTCCGCTTTTTTTGGTTCTGTAAATCCTTTAATCCTTTGCTGAAACTTCCTCGTCGTCTGTCGTCATGGAGAGTGTAGGAGTGCAAGTTTTGAAAAGAAGGATAAAGAAGCGCGGCTGGTGTTATGGACAAGCGGCAACCTCCGGCAATTTCTCTTGAAGCCAATACGGAAGTGACTTAAACTGCAATTCATCGACTGGCCACAGGCTCCAGAAGGGAGCAGAATCTCATTGAGCCCCATGTTAAAATGCCCAACTTTACAGCAGAAAAACACTGGTACAAATTGTGGTTTTGGTCTATACGGCTAATTTTATCCTTCATGACAACTGTGAGGGGGGTGGTTTTTTTTATAACTCATTTGTTTACGTTATATAAAGCTTTAAAGTTCTGCATAATTAAGGGCATGGCCACTTTGAGTGACAGGTGGATAGCCATTTATCTGCTGTCTGTTAGTCATCTCGTCACCTCAGCTACACCCACGTCCCGCCTCTTTGCCCATTTTCTATTATCTGGGAGTGACGCGCGATGACGCACTGACAAGATACGGCCATCTCGTCCCTACTTTACGCTTCAAAACGGCTCTTCAGAAACCTATGGGTGACGTCACAGACACTACGTCCATATTTTTTTTACAGTCTATGGTTATGAATCAACTGGGGATCGTGTTAACTGGGGACATGCGCGTGCATGTAAATCATTTTACTTGATTTTTTAGCAGATGTTAGATGGCGACAGATTCGTCGCATGCGAGAATAAAAAAAAAATGTCTCGTTGTTTATAAAAATATGTACGAATATTAGAACGCTTTGAAAACGCTGTTTCTGCATATTTGATGCCGTTTAAAGAAAGTTTAACATGCTCTCCTAGCGCTCACAAACCACGCCCACGTTAACATGGGACATGTTAAGTATTATTATGTAACTTTTTTTTTTGCAACACTAGTGCATCATAGTGTGTTTGTCACTTATTACATATGACAATATATTAAAAACTTTAGTAAAATTTAGCCAGTAGCTAAAGCAAACACAGATTGTAACTTTATATTAGGTAGCCTTAAATATTATGTACAAACATTTAAATTAATAATTTGATACAATGCACTTATTGTGTACATACATTTTTACATTGTACTAACATTTTAAAAATACCTGCATGTAATTACATCTGTAATTAATTTCTGTAGTTACATTTGAAATTACACTGTTGACACTTCCCCTACACCTAACCCTACCCTTAAACTTACCCATACCACCACACCTGTCTCAACTTTACCCGTATCCCACCTCAATATCAGCAAAAGTGTTTTGCAATACAATATGAACATAATAAGTACATTGCAAGTATGTAAGTACATAGCAATTAAGGCCCCCTAATATAAAGTGGGACCTTTGTTTTTGTTCTTTGTTTTTAAAGATAAATTGAGTATAAAGATTTGATATTTTGAGTTTGTTCTTAAGTGATTTTACTGTGCTGATTTTATTATCTGAGATCTCTTGATTGTACTGCATCTGAGACTGAATGTAGCCTTCAGTATATGCATCTATATCATCGGCCCTGGACGTAAAGCAACTATGCCTATAGGGGATATTGAAGGTGTACTCACTAATACATGCATTGTTAGCATTTGCAACTGTTTTATAAAGTTTATATCAGTTTTGATCTGCTCTGAATGACTGTGTGAAGTGATTGTAATATACTCTTGTTTTTTGTTCCTGAATGAAGCTAATGTTTTAGGTGGGTCCTGATAAAATTCATCCTTGGAGGAGGAAGAATGTTTTTTCTTTGGAATTATGAAAGGTGTGTGACTATCTATGCTAGAAGACTCCAGGAATATTCAGATGAGAAGATTTCTGGATTTATGACTGATCTGAAATCTACATTTGAACAGAGCATTTCAAATAATCAGTTTTATTTCTCCACAACATTCAGATAACAGCAGAACAGAACTCTGGATCTCAGAAATCTGAATTATCTGGTACTGTAACCTATTAGATTATTAGACATTACAATGACTGATTTTACATTTGCTTTTAAATTAATAATGGATTTTCGTATTGCAAATTATGCTCAGAGTTGGGTCTTTGAACTCAGTGTCTGTCATTTGGACGTGTGGAGAACACTATCTTTAAAGGTCCCAAGACATGAAAATTTCACTTTATTTATTTTTTTACATTAATTTGAGTTCCCCTAGCCTGTATATGGTCCCCAAGTGGCTATACATTTTGATAGGTGTAAACCAAGCTCTGAGTGTCCTGCTCTGCCTTTGAGAAAATGGAAGCTCAGACGAGCCGATCTGGAATCTTCCCTGTATGTCGTCATATGGGGAAAGGTTACCTCCCCTTCCTCTGCTTTGCCAGCGCAGAGAATTTGGAGAAAATGGATTCAGTTTATTTTAGTCGCAATGTCAGCACAGGCTTTACAAACAGACTTTTATGATATGGATTTGACAGCACCGCCACAAACAGTAAGTAACAGTGTTCATGAATGCCTGATCTGTGAATCAAGCCAGTGACTAAACGATCAACTTCACTTTGTTTCTCTTAGTAGCATGAAACAAATCTGTTATTTCAATTTTGATTAGACGCTAGATTAGCGATCAAAGAATACTCTCTATATAATGGCTGAAGCTGTCACACTTGCCCAAACTGCCATTATAATGAATGACACTATTATGCTGCACAACAAAGCTCTTACTGTATTCATGTCGATATTGTGTTTACTGTTAGTTGTGGTGAAAGCAATTTGTGAGAGAAAACGCGTTGCAATGATGAGATCACTGCATTCACGCAATCAACAGACTCTGTCTACTCAATGCTCATCACTGCAGCCTTTCATGTGATGGGAAAACATCTAAAAATAATGCTATAATCAACACTTTCACGATTCGTGAGAGGGGTTCCCCATGTTACAAAGTTCGTAGAATAAGGAGGAAGAAGACAGGGTCGGCGTGACTGGGACTTGGTTTATTCAGAACTCCCAAACAAAATAAACTTGCGCTCACAGTGCTCTCAACGACTCAGTACAATTTAACTTTCTCATCAATCTTTCTCCAGCTCTCCGTCTCTCTGGTCCACGAGTACCCAGTCTGTCTCTCTCTGGCAGTGCTTGCAGACCTTGCTAAACCATGCCCCCGCCGCAACAAAATCTAATACTCATTTCAAAAACAAAGATGTCAGCCAATCACAACAGTGGGCGTTTTCACTGAAGTCTCACAGCAGACAAGCCCCTTCAAACAGAGCATTCAACCCAGAGGGCTAATATCAGGATAGAAAAAAATAACATTTTATGATGTAAAAATCATACTAACAATATAAGTACACCTCAGGAAACATTATAAAATAATAAAAAAAATCCATGCCATGGGACCTTTAATAAACTTTCTCAGTTCATGACTCCTGGTGTTTATTTCAATACCATATTCTGGTCTCTATTCAGATCAGCTGTGTTTCCAAAAGTAGTTCTAGGAAAATGTGATCGGTAATGCAGGATTCAAAGCTAGACTCTTTAGTGTGTATAAGGAGCAGTGTTATGCACGGCATGTGTCTCTTGCAATTTTTTCCTGGCACTGGCATTTACTTTTCAAGGTGTAACTTATGGCTCATTAAAGTGACATCCAAAATGGAAATTTAATTTGGCCAATGCTATTGGATAATGCATACGATATAGTAAATGCTACACTTTATTTAATATCAAGTTCCTGTGGCTCAAAAAGTAAAGGATGACACTAGCAAGTCCAAGGTCATGAGTTTGATTCCCAGGGAAGGTATGACCTGATAAAATGTATGCTATAGCGTAAATGCAATCCCAGAGACATCTATTTTGATGTGCATCTTTTCATCTGAAAGATGTATGTTTGCTCATCTGCAGTCCATCTATTAAACGTTTCCTGACAGATGAAAATAGACATTTTAAAAAAGTCTTTAAAAAATGTTATGATTTAGAATGTATGTAAAATTCACTTTATCAGATCTTTGTACACAGCAGATGCTTTCCAGATGAAGAGCTCTAAAAGACATCTCGGAGACGTACATGCTATCTGGGATCTTAATCACTTGCAGTTTTCTCCATATGCTCCTAACGAGTGTAATGACCCTACATTCAATATGAATGATGAAACAGGCTGTAGTAATAATAACCATTGGTGATGCAAAGGCCTGAAAGTACAGTACCCTAATTTTTCTTCAGTTTTCATAACTTTAAAAGATACACAGAATAATAAAACATACATGTCACTTTATGAGTTTATAACCTCAAAACGTAAATAATCCATAAATATAGCTTTTATATATTTAAGTATAGCAGCATCACAATGCTTATACACTAGTCCACCCTTCAGATCCATTTGAATAAATCTTTTTATTACAGCTCAGACAACATACTTACATGTTTATCACTTTTAGCAGTGCTTTATGTAACTTCAAAGGGTTTCCTGTAAAATGACACCAAAATTGTGTATTTAGACCACTGTATGTTGGTATGGGATGCTTTCCAATTTGGGTAAGCCAAATCCAGGCGGAAATCCCCAAAAGTGGTCCTAGAGTTTAAGTGGTTAATAAGAAAATATTGTAAAAATTTGCTGAACAGACAACATAATATGTATAGTATACTTACATGTTTTTAACTTTTAGCAGTGGTTTATGTAGCTTCAAAGGGTTTCCTGTAAAATGACACCAAAATTGTGTATTTAGAGACCACTGTATGTGGGTATGATAAGCTTTTCAATTTGGGTAGGCCAAATCCAGGTGGAAATCCCAACACGATCTCATGACAATGCGTATCAATAGTACGAGTGTGCAATCTCGTGAAATGTATACACCAAAATTCGTTTTCGTGTGCATATGTTACGCAGTTTTTCGCGTGCATATGATACGCACTTTATGGCGTGTATATGACACCCTTTTGGGTAGGGTGGCGGTGGGAGGGTGGGAATGGGTTCGTACGTATAAAGTCTTGTTTATACTCGCCGCGGCCGCAAGAGCGCAAGGGTGCGCGCGGCAAAAATGACGTCAACGCGGAGGGGGCGGTCTCGCGCGTTGGCTCCGCAAGACCCCATTTCGCCTGGTGGTGCGCAGCGCATTTTTTGTAACTCCGTGCGCACCTCCGCATCCGAAGATGTACGATTTTGAGGCGACTTTGTCCGAGCTGGTGAGTCAGTACCGGCACATTTATGACCATTCCATGAGGGATCATCGCGACAGCCAGATGGCACAGAATTCATGGAAAGTTTGCATTGATGGCCATCCATCCGTCCAACCATCCATTCCTTTTGTGAATAGGACTTTAGAATACATTTGCATTAAGCACCCAGTTTGCACTTGTCTTAAGTAACTGCTTACATTTTCAAAATGAGCCTACACTAACTGAAATAGAACCTTTGATAAAATAAGGCATGTTTTATAAAAAGTATCTGTACAAAGAGGCTTCATTTAGTACATTAGTTTACAAGACACTTTCTGCAGCATTTATTGTGCTTGTTTAGTGTTAATTTCAGAATGTACAAACAAAATCAGAAATTAGTTGTCATCTTCAGTTAATGCACTGTGAACTAATATATATATATATATATATATATATATATATATATATATATATATATATATATATATATATATATATATATATATATATATATATATATATATATTAGTATAAAAACCATCTGCAAAATTTGGGGGAATGTACTTGTACTACGATCAACGAAACTGTGGTCGAGCCCAACTTGTAACTGTAGGCAACACATTTTTGGTTACTGCCAGACGCAAGAACACGTAGTGTGACGGCCAGTCTCTCTTGTAAAGTTACGGGGCTCATGTGGGTTCGTTTATGTTCCACGAACGGCTTGCGGGACGCCATGTTCACCTGTTCCGGACCGGTAAACTACTTCTTCGCTCGTGCTTTCGACGGATTTAAGAACAATTACTCCAAGTCGCCCCCTGTCGTTTCACAGAATACTACAACGGTGCGCGCGTCGACTATAAACGCCTCGTCCGTTTGGGGGAGGAGCGCGCTCAGTTTGCGGAGCTCGCGCTGCGGAGCCAGGCGCGAGTATAACAGGGCCTTAATACGCCATAAAGTGCGTATCATATTCACGCGAAAAACGGCGTACCATATGCACGCCAAAACTCATTTTTCCGTATACATTCCACGAGATTGCACACTCGTATTATTTATACGCATTTTTGTGAGATCGGGCTCGGAAATCCCCAAAAATGGTCCCAGAGCTAAAGTGGTTAATAAGAAAATATTTGTAAAAAAGCGCTGAACAGAGGCCCCCTGATTACGTATAGGCCCCTAGGCTGCAGCCTAGGTTATCATATGCGTTAATCCACCCCTGTGTGTGTGTGTGTGCACTGGATTGACCTACAGTATGAGGACGTCCTTATATTGTGGTGTGTATTCAGGTTTCAGGCCACGCCCCCTACATTATGAGGACTTGCCGATTTTCTTGTAATCAAAATGCAAAATAAACATACCAAACTATTTTTTATTAAAAATGTAAAAATGCAGAGGGTTTTGTGGGATGGGTAGGTTTAGGGGTAGGTTTAGTGGTTTAGTGTAGGGTGTGTGTGTGTGTGTGTGTGTGTGTGTGTGTGTGTGTGTGTGTGTGTGTGTGTGTGTGTGTGTGTGTGTGTGTGTGTGTGTGTGTGTGCATTCATGAGTGTTTGTGTAGTTTGTGAGGTGTGTTTCCAGACAATCATACACATGGAGGGGTTTTATTTATATGCAGTTGTGTAAAAGTAGTTCCACAAAGCAGATTTAATCTACAAAACAGACATATCTACAAATGCAGAGTCTCTCAGTCTGTATGAACAATGTTAGATTAGCACAAATTATATAGTCTCAAATGACCGTAATGATGAAACTGCTGAGCAGAAAAGATTGAGAGGAGAAAATCTAATGAGATGATAGCATCTGTGTGTGCGTGAGAGAGCGGAAACCTGTGATTGTGTTTCGGCTTTATTAGGACCAGATCAGTCTTATTATGTTTTAATGACTTTGGCCCACCTTGGTTGCTGTGAGATTCTCATTGCTAAATTAGCAGATGTGGTTTATCCGTGTGTTTTTGAGGTGTGTGTGTGAGAATGTGTGTCAGGGGGGCCACAGCGCTCCACTTCATCAGATGAAATAACCTCATTTGGGTTTTCGGCTGTTGGTGCATCCCTACGCCAAAGACCCACAGCATACAGCTTGATGAGGTCAAGGTCTCAAGTTCTCTCGCTCTCCTCCCCTTCTTTTGCTTCAGTAATCATTTTGTCCAGCTTGTCTTCCAGTCATAAGTGGGCATTTGCACATTCCTTCATCTAGTTAGTTCAAAATGCCCCCATTAGTCCATTAGCCTCTACAGCGCTCCCTCTCTCTCTGTGTGTGTGCCTCTCTCTCTTTCATGGATGTGTCAGTAACAAGGATGGATTATGGTCCAATGGGGCCAGTGCCCTAGGGCCTCTGGCTGCCAGGGGCCTCGAGTTTAGAGGTCAGCCTGACACCTAGTAAAAAGCCACTGCAAATGTACAATTGAGGTAGACAGAGATAGATAGATAGATAGATAGATAGATAGATAGATAGATAGATAGATAGATAGATAGATAGATAGATAGATAGATAGATAGATAGATAGATAGATAGATAGATATATAGATAGATAGATAGATAGATAGATAGATAGATAGATAGATAGATAGATAGATAGATAGATAGATAGATAGATAGATAGATAGATAGATAGATAGATAGATTGATTGATAGATAGAAAGAAATAAAGCAGCAGAAGCATGAGGGGATCCTTATAATCTGTCCTTGGTCTATAAGGTTAATTAATCTGTGGGACGATATTGAATTATTAGAGTTCTGGCTATATTCTAGTGTAAGGGGTTTGTAAGTCCATTTGAGTGAATTAGAGTTTGCCCATGTGGTGTGCTGGAATAATTAGATGAGGTTTAATGTAGTGATTAATATCTCTGGGCCTGACATGCATCGTGTTCTATAATATATATTTGAGTTGGTGGGTGTCTAGCACAAATGTTATTAGCCTCAGACTGTCCTCAGGGTGACTGGAGCGTTTGAGGTTGATTGTGTGTAGACGGAAAACCAAGGAGGAAAACGTTTCTTAGACTCAAATCAGACCACCTTATTGTCATTATACCATTTACACTAGAGTAATGGTGAGTGAAAATATATTTTAAAAAAAAACATAGCAGTCATGAAGTTACAGAGGAACACATACAATATTTACAGAATACACAATGCTAACTAACCATGCACAGTATATACAATACACATAATAATGAAGGGGCTAAACTCAGATGTTGGCCCAACATGATTGGCCACCCATGAAATACATAATACACCATTTATTCATTATAGTACTATTCCGTATAATAAGTAGCCTATATTATACAATGTATTGTATATACTCAGTGTGCAAAATGTACTTTAAACAGTTACAGTTGAAACGGCATACTAACATACCTAAGAACATTAGAAGAATTCAGGTAAATTGCACCACTTTTTTAGATTTATCTGCCTATTTTCCTTGCTTCTCATGTCAGATTTCAACCATCCCTAAATGTCAATTTTTGTATTGTTTTAGTTTTGTTTTCAAAGATTTTTAGTTTGTTTCCTGTTTCCTTTGTTCCTATTTTTCTCACTCATCACTTTGTTTTATTAGTTACTTTCCTTTTAGTTCATTACCTTGTGTATATATTGCCCCAGTTCATTGTCTGCTGTTGGCTGTGCTTAACTACACTGTTATGTTGCATGGTCTATAAGAGTAAGTAGCATGTTATATTGTAAATGGAGTAAATGGGTAAGGGGGTCTCAGAGTTCATCATCATTCTCTCCGGCTCATAGCTAATCATCACTGATAGTCACGCTGGGGCAACTCACCGATTACAAAGGAGATTATGAATGAACAGCATGATTGAAACTGTTTGAAAGTCTGCTGACCCTTCAGAACCGCACACTGTCATATGGAAACGACACTCCAGCGACTTTATCTATTCCATCACTTTACCCAAGTCATCATTTAAACACTCTCACTGTGAATTTAAACATGGGTTTACTACCAATTTATGAGTGTGAATTATAATATTTCACAAACCATTAGATGCTGAATGACAGGAAGATGAATTTACTAAACTGCAATTCAAAGAAATCCAAAACAGTCACAACATAGGTGTTTTATTAGACTAACATGAGCAAAACTAAATATAAATAATTAATAATTCATTTGTACAAATGTTTTCAGTTAATTGTCAATATGTCTAATATATATATATTTTTTCTAATGACATGTTCTTCAATCATGGTCTATTAGAATGAAATATAATGCAATATATCAATTACTGACTGTTTCACCAAACATTCTTACATATTCGGGTCTTTAGCAACCCATATCTATATCTAACATGGATAGATCTCTACCTGTCGCGATAAAATATAAAACTCCTGATTTTAGAGTAACAATTACAGAAACATATTTCTGTAAATATTACAATTTTGTTACCTTTTGGAGTTTGGAAGGGTTCAGTTTGACAGATGTTTTATACCATCATCACTGTCCTCGTACATTCAGCTCAGGCTCATATTCGCGATCTCACGCATATTCTCAAAACTCATTTTCAACGTCTTCAAAATAAATATTTTGATCACTGACAGCATCCTTCACCAGATCCTTCATCAGGTGACAGTAATATTTGAATGTGTTCAGTACTTGCTCTGCAGTAAATCGCTGAGCCATTTCAAGTTTTGCAGATTATAATTATTATTGTTTCGTATATGGTAACTATGAGTGAAACATCACTTCATCATTGTGTTTCAGACATTGCCACCTTGTGGAATAAAGCTGAATTGCACTTATTTCGTCATTATAGATTCATTTATTATTGTGTAGAAAGAAAAAAAAGTACAATCCTACAAACCTCGGGTCGTTACCGACCCTATACAATTTTTTTCTATACAAAAAACTGAAAAACAGGCATTCAATTATAATTTTATTATTTTGTTATTGTTATATTGTTTAAAATGGATTGATTGAGGAATACTAAGAAGGTTGATGTCTAACTTTAAAAAATGAATGAGGAGGAGGGTAGTGGATGACGTCTTGGGTCGCTAAAGACCCGAGGTATGCATTTACGGGTTAAGTGGCATTTTAGGCATTGGATATTAATATAATCTGTTTTTGGAATTACTCCATGGTGTTTATAGGTGTTTTTATAGGTTTATAGGTGTTATAATTTAATTTAGAATAAAATGACAATTCTGCACTCTGTTTGCTGCCTTCATTCTAAATGAGAAGAGCTTTTGTAGTGTAGGATAAAAGTTGCTAAAGCAATTTTCCATTTATGTAATATCCATTTTAAATGTGGTATAATTTCAGATTAAAACCATTTATAATTTAATCTCACCTAATAAAACACAGCTCAGTAGTGAAGACTATTCAAGTCATGTGTAGCTCTTCTTTATACATTTGTTTTATGTTTGCCTACCAAATCGAATACAAAGAAATGTTCAATTTCTGAGCATTTGTGGATCTGCTGCGTTCATACAGCAGAGAAAATCACAATTATTCAGTCACTGCATCAGAGACTGGAGGTTAGAAAGGGCTTGAATTGGTAAGAAAAGCCCAGAAAATGCAAAAGAGTCAAAAGAGTTACATGTCCACTTATTTGACTGTGAATTGTTTCGTTTGTTATTACATTTCCTATTTAAATCAACTTTAAATCTTAATTTAGAAATAGTCTCCGTTTTTTTTTTTCGTCATTCCTTGTTTCTTTCTCTTCATTTTAGTCTGTTTTTAATCTTGCGTGTTTGTAATACTCCAGATGTTAGTGTGTATGTTATATTAACCGTCTGTTGCCATTGGCACAGGGCACTATAGGATTGAAATACTCGCTGACCTATGAAGAAACTCTCCATGCAGTCAGGCACATGTGGAGAGATATGAGTGTGTGTGTAACTGGCATGCTAATGTGTCGAGTTCTTACCACGATCCTGTGACCTGGTTTTAAAGAAATCCTAGTGTGAGAGGTTGTATTTGTTCTCTGTGGTCCTGAGATGGAGTGAGGCGTCAGAAGCCCAGAGGCCCAGAGGTGGGGAGGGATGTGTGGATGGGATTCGTGTGGTGTGTAAGATGATTTTATACACAGTAAGAGAGAGTTTCATTAGGTTCATAGGAACACACAAAGCTCACTCTGTCCCCATTTCAAGTTCTGCATTATGGTGAATCTCTTGAACAATATCAATAATATATCTAGGTTATATTTTACCCCAAAACAAAAATAAATAAATAAGATATTATAATTTGATTAAGGAAAACAATGCCTATTTTTAAGAGCATTAAGATGTTAAGCACATTACAGAATGCAAATTCTTTGCTTTTCTTTAGATTTTGAGGTTAATTGTGGTCTGGACATGATTTTGTGCACATTTTTACATTCTGAAACTCTAGTAGTATAGATACTCTATAGTATCTTATGAGTTACTATATGAGTTACAGACAACAAAATTAAAATTATATATGTATAATATGATAATTGTTTAGAATTATTATGTTTTGTAAATATTTGCAATATGACAGTGACTACACAAATCAAGTACAGAAATATAAAGCTTTGAAAAATGCTGGTAAAACCTCAGCAAAACACTTGTGAACGTGTGGCACACATTAACGCATATAGATTTTAGTTTGGTTTCTATTTGATGCAGTACCGGAAACTGTCATTGCACATGTGGACCCACATGTAGACCAAATCTTTCCCACATACAAAGCCTGTACCCCAGGAAACGCTTCACTCAAAAAAAGAATAAAGTTTTTCTTCGGCCCACTGAGAGACCAGCAATAACTAATGACAGAAGTGAGGAAACACAGCTGAAACTACAAACACCAGACAGAGAGAGATGGGGAACGGAGAGAACTCCAGCTGTGAGGCCCTGCATAAATGATAATGAACTCATAAAGCTCATCTGTGCTGGATAAGGAGATAAAGTGTTGTAATCTCACTCTAGCTAAACACCAGAGCAGAATTCAAACTGCCACTTTAATAACAGCATGTGTTTATGAGTTGAAAAAGAGAGAGTGAAGGATAGATAATTGTTGAAAAAGAATTATACGACATACAACCCAGACACATGCATGAGAACGCATTCAAACACACACATGGCCTTTATGCACAGGTTAGTAATGAAACATTGAGAATATATTGTAGCGCTGTGATGATGGGTTTGTCAGTGTTATGATAGCAGTCTAATATCAGCCTGAAGCAATCAGCAAACTCAATTTAACCACCGAGCCATCTGACAGCCATTATACCCTCCATTACAAAACATTGCAGCTTAATAATACATCTGCCCCTCACTGGGGCCTGTGTGTGAGAGATGTGAGAGGGGTAGAGCGTGAATATATGGAGATATGAGCATTTGTGAGTGAGTGAATCAATGTGTGTATGCCTGTGTGCTTGAGTGTTAAATGTGTATTGATCAGGAATGGATCTGGTCTTATAATTCCAGCAGCAATATTTGTGCTTTAAATAGAATCATTGCCCCACAGCATCAAGCACCAGTGTTTTTGAATAAATAACTAAATGCAGACTAATGATCATACACAATTCAGTTCATTAACTATTTCTCCGTCAGCATATTTGAAAAAAGTTGCCAGCCACCGCCAGGGTTTTTAATCATTTAAAAAAAATGTAATGGCCCATAGAATATTTTGTTGTATGAATATTTGAGCATGCAATATATCAAAAGAAAGAGCTGACTCTCTGCTTTAACAAAAAAAGAAGAAAATGCATTCCATAAAAAAACATTTTGAACAAAAATCTGAGAAAATCTTTTTTTTTTTGTCAAAGTCTACATCCAGATCAGATTCAGAATGATGATTGAACACAGATGGAGCAGATCGAGCCCATTAACACCCCCAAAGCTTCAAAGTCCTAGGTCCTTCTGGGTCGACATGTCATTCAGTAACATTAGGCGTTTTGATTTATATGATGTTTAATATTGATGATCACATTATATTTCATATGCATCTGCTTACATACGATCGCTTGTTTTTTTTTTTGTGTGTCTTCTTCACATATGTTTTGATCAGGAGCTTCTGTACTCATTCAGAAGATGCATAATAGCGCCCCCTAGCATATATCAGTGAAACATGGAAATCGAAAATTCTGTTTGGCTGAGAAGCGTTTTCTCACAAATAACGGAAAATTCTGTGTTAATCCCTTATGGTGTTCCACAAGGCTCTGAGCTGGGACCAGTTTTTTTCCTTATTTCTGGGTAATCAGATCTGCTGACTCAGATACAGGGCCTAAAACTCAAATTCACAATTCTCTAATAACACAGCTAAAACTACTAGCCTAACTTTTATACATTTAAAACATTATTAAAGACAAGTAAACAGGCAGTAAAAAAATAAATAAAAACAAATAATCAAATTACAAGCAATAACAAAAATAAGTAGAGTAGAACTGTTATGTAGAGGGAACTCAAAATCAAAGAAGAGATGGATCCAAATGCAGTAAGTTTAATGATAAAATAAACATGATAACAAATCCAACACAGAGAACAGAGAACCAAGGAAAAGAATGAGTACACCAAATTCATGTAGAACAAGACTCTACAAGGAACACACACAATTTGGGGCTTAAATACACAAGGGGTAATTGGCAAACAACAAACACCTGGCAACAATCAGATAACTAATCAACCCCCCTCCTTTAAGGAGCAGATTCCAGACACTCCTCAACAGACAGACAAATAAGTCCAAGAGGGAGGCCAGCGTGGTGGAACTGAAGACTGAGGAGGGTCAGAGAGGCGGGGCGCAGCCATAGCAGGTGGCCAGGGAGGAGTAGGCAGGGTAAGTGATAATGGCAGAGCTGACGGGACTGAAGACCATCTCAGCAGAGCTGAAGACCAGAGCAGATGGGACTGAAGACCTCAACGGTGGCGCAGAAGACCACCACAGCACAGGAGACAAGACTGATGACCACCATGGTGAATCAGGCGGAACAGGAGACCACCACAGCAGATTAGGTGGGTCTAGAGACCACCACGGCAGAGCAGGCGGAACTGGAACCCACTACGGCTCAGCAGACAGATAGGCAGATAGTTCATAGACTGTCTCCATGACCATCTCAGATCAGACAGAGAGTTCAGGGACGACCTCTGTGGTCGTGTCAGGGCAAAACAGAGAATTCAGGGACAAGCTCCGTGGTCATGTCAGGACTGACAGAAAGTTCAGGGATGAACTCTGTGGTCGTGCCAAGGACTGTAGCGTGGCAGCCATGAGGGAAACTGGCGTGGCGGCCACTGTGGGAGTGCCGTGATCCTCCTCTGCAACTCCAACAATAAAATGTCCAAGGACCATGCAATGGCATAATTGATCTGGGGTGCGTTTCCCAAAAGCATCGTTAGCCAACTATGGTCGCAAGTTCCGTCGTTATCAACATAGTTCAACCAGTCAGTGTTTCCCGAAACCGTCGTTCGAACGAACGTTCGCAAACAGCAACGCAAACTTGTGTGGTTGCAACGACCGCTCTCGACCTGTGGTTAGAAGCATAGTTTCTTGTTTGCATGACTTGTGGACTTAATAAATCCTTATCTTGAGCAAAATAAGCAAGCCGACATTCAGTACAACCTATATATTTTATTTAGAATACATTCAAATGTCATTAATGTCTTTTAGTTTGTCAAGAGATTTAAAGTTTTTGAAGAGTGCGCATGTGCGGACGTGCTCTATAGTACGTAAAAAAAGAGCCTATTTGAATCTGGAAATAAAGCAAAATAACTGAGAAAAAATAGAATTATTCCTCAGGTGCCATGTCCATAATGTATAGCAAAAAATCTAGCATGAATTCGATCTCAAAATAATTCATTAAAAGCATTTATTACTCCACCACCTGCGTGACATCAATAACCAACGTGGTTGAACGACAGATTTGCGACAATAGGGTTTCGGGAAACAGTCGTGACTAGCTAGTTGATTTCTTCAACGATGCATCGTACTTTGGTAGTTAAGCAGTGAGTTACGTCATTGTACGGGAAATGTACCCCTGAGCGGCTCAGGAGGATCACCCCCATTTTGGCCAAATGAACCAGTTGGATAGAGTCCGTCACATAGTCCTCAAGGTAGTGACTGCCTTAACGCAGACGCATAATCCTCATTGCTGGGTCCATGTTTGGTCAATTAATCTGTTATGTAGGGTGAACTCCAAAATACAGTGAACACAATAAAATAAACACAAAAAAATCCAACACAAATACAACCAGGGAAAAGAATGAGTGCACCAAACATAACATCCATGTAGGATAAGACTCAACAAGGAACACAAGAATCACTGGGGTTTAAATACACAAGGGGTAATTGGCAAAGAACACACACCTGGGAACAATCAGAGACCTAATCAACAAGAAAAACTACAAAGGACTATAAAACAGGAACAGGAAATACAACAAGAACAGGAAACAACATAAAAGTCCACACAAGACCAGGGGAGCACAGGCTAGAATAATGACATGAACAAAGATACAAATTAAATGAACAGTGCTTTTCAGGTTTTTTTCAGGTAAGTCTAACAGTAGTTTTCAGGTATACAAACTGAAAAAAGTAATTAAACGTAAAATAACACTGCAGTCCTCACTCTATACATTAAATATATACATTAAATAAGGCTGCTGTCATTTTAAGACAAATCCAATATACTGATACTGTACACATGTGTTGTCTTTCTCAACTGTTTATGTTCACATAAGCCATTACCGACTATGTTTACTAGGATAATTGCTGAGGCGGGTATTTTTTTAATACGGCTGTCTGGCCGCACTTTTCAGATGTTTGCGCACAGAAACTTTCTAAACTGTGCGCAAGTAACAAATTGAGTTCCCTTTTACATCATCTTGTGCTTGAATATTTAAATTGGAAAAGACTCAAACTTTCATGACGATGAAGCACTGGCCCATCAACTGTCCCGACTCCCGAGCGTTGTTTAAGTTTGTTCACATTCTTCTTCTCACAATATTGCTTTGTAAGGATAAAAATGTTATCAACCATTCACGTTAACGCTGTCAGACATCAGTGATTTTCAATTCAGAGGAATTAGTGTAGAGAAATTCCAATATCAATCAAAACTATATTAGTCAATAGATACAGGCATGCAAGTTTTTCAAACATGAGCACATATGAAGCCACACCGGAGATGCCTCTGCCTGTCGATAAAGGTGCTTGTGTGCTTGAAAAGAGCTGAGGGTGTGCAATCTCTCGCCAGGATGTTTTCTCTTCTACTGTTCACACTTTCCAGTGAATCACAGAGGACATAAGCACTTTCTGGATTCTTGAAAACGTAGTTTCTTTGATCTCTCTCCGTGATTTATTCCACTTTAATTGTTAATTTACAAACATGCAGAAAGAGCAGCATTAAATATGAATTAACAGGGGAATTGTTTATTTCCCCTCTGATCTGAAAATTAGAGATTGAAATAGTCACCTGCAGGTGCCTGTCTTTTCCATTCTGTTAAGAGAGATAACATTGTTATTTCTTTTGTGTGTCTTAGGTTAATGGGGTGGGGGTTAAAAACACAAAACTAGAACACTCCAGAAGTACATATACACATGGTTTCTATGATTTTCATTGCCTTATATGTGGTTTTGGAAATGAAAGAGTGTATACAGACTCTTCCTGCAGAATAATTAAGCTAAAGAAAAACGATCAGACCACTGGGGCCAAAATAACCTTCAAAGTAATACATGAGAGAAATAATTGAAATCTCTTCATGCTGTTGTTTTGTATTTAGAACAATGGATAATGTGACGGTCGCATGCATCTTTGTTTATGAGACCCTTAGATCACTTTGAGAGAGTTTCCTGTTTTCTCTCATTTACTGTCTGTCTTCAAACACAGCGATTGATAATTAAATACTCATATCTTACATCCGATTAGATCTGACAATAGCTTTAAGTCACATAAATGTTTCTGCACTATGTAAATAAAGATGATTATAACTGCATTTAGTGCTTGTATTAATTGGCAACCCAAAACAATTAACTCACATATGAATTCTAACTATAATTCTAAGTTGTGTATTATATTGTAATAGACGATTATAACAAATATTATCATGTTATAACAAACATTATTAACTACTGCCTTCCAAATTATTTTGTTTCCCATCGTTTTTCATCCGTCTGGGGTCTCAGATAAATTTATCTGAGCTGGTTATTTGTGATTACCAGAGCAGATAAGCTTGTTTGAAAACATGTAATCTCTCATTTTGTCCTCCGAAATGCCCTTTCACAATGTTCACCAATATCTTAACTTTGACCCAATTTGCCACTGACCTTTTGAAGCACAGCCAGTGATTACCAGCCAATTTGCATGATGTTTCATTATATGGTCTGTGCTGAGATAAAAATTCAATAAATATGGATGATATATCAAGTTGTACGACAAAAAGTCAAATGCACATCATGACATAGTGAGAAAAACTATTTATTGTAGAAAGTAATTTAGTTTGCTTTAATTTTTTGTACTGTTTACATTTTTTTCATAATTCTGTGATAGCATTTAATGCTATCGACAACATTTTGAGGTCAAATGTAATCAATGATTCAGAAAGTTAAAAGGATAGTTCCCCCAAAACGTTTTTTTCTCACCCTCATGTTGTTCCAAACCTGTATGACTTTCTTTTGTGGAACACAAAATAAGACATTTTGAAGAATATTAGTAACCTAACAGTTTTGGTGACCATTGCCTTCCATTGTATGGACCAAAAAACACTGAGACATAAAAATATCTTATTTAATGTTCCAAGAAAGTCATACTGTTTTTGGAACAACATTAGGGTGAACAGTCCCTTTATTGACCATTTATATGTTCCCAGAACACTTCCATTATTCACCATAGATTAAACAAACAGATTGTCCCACACAAAACGTATGGAATAGATTGAGCCAAATAAAGTGAGGAATAATTAGCACCACAGAGAGGTGCACACATAGCTTACTTATAGTTGCATATTAAGCTGGAATCATTGAAAGCTGAAAGTATTTTACCAGTAAAAATTACACACATCACCTTGACGTCTTGTAGTGATGTGTAAAATCTGGGGTGAGAGAAGCGAGTGATTTGACCGTGGGTGTTCTTGACCCAGCTGTCAGTCAAAGTGCTGCCAGGCAGAGAATCTCTGCTTTGGCACAGGGGGGCAACTGCCAGCTGCAGCTGGTGTTTTTATTCTCATAGGCACTTCATCACTCCTCGCAGCCCTTGGAGTGCATTCCTCATGGTCTCTCTTGTTTTTAGCGAGTAGTCATTTCTATTTCTCGGCACTCCTCTGTCAGAGTGACTCACTACGGCCCACGATAAGCCGCGAAACATGCCGCTAATTATACACTGCAAACAGGAATAAGCTGCGTTGTCAGAATCTAAGGCTGTTTAAACGTTAGACAGCTTCACCATCTGTGGAGCATTCCAAAAATGTTTACTGCGGAAGTAAATCATTTACTGTGGGTTTTGTCTGTTCCTTTCTTCTATTTTTTTGATCAAAAAAAGAGTGAAACCACAATAAGTCCTGAATGTAACCCTGTCACAGTAACGTGCCATTTATCCATTTGGCAGATGCAACTTCAAAGCAAAGCAACTTTTTTTTTATTAAACCCACAGTTAATCTGTTTTGACTTTAGCATGTAGCTAAGCTAACAACACAATAGACCTACACCAATATGCATTAATATACATTACACACAAATTCTGGTCTATAAATGTTCTTTTTATATTGAACTATTTTATTTGAAATTTCGGTAACACTTTAGATTACAGCCAGGAAAGTAAAAACGAATTTACAGCGTAACTTTCGTTAATTATAGTGTAACTATAAAGTATGTATGTGTATAAGGGAACAATATGTAATATTTGGGGAATAAAGGGGGAACTACCAGGAAATCTAACAACTTATTTATACTGTAAGTATTTTTTAATTAAGGGGTACTTATCCGTGTAGTTACAGGGTAAGTGTGAATCTGCGGGCTGTAAAGTGGTGCTTGTTGTCCTCTTGTTTCATGTAGTTACAGGGTAAAAAACACGTACACAATCGGATATCACTTGGAAACATTTATTTGAAAAACAACTTTCTAAACAGATTTACAACACTTCTTATTCATTTATTATTTTTTGAAATAAACTTTTAATTTCAGATACTAACGTCCTGACAGAAAGAAGCACGTTTTGTCCCATTTTTGGTTCTCTTGCTTGGCTTCTCCTCCTCTTGTTCCTCTTCTTCTTTTTCATTATTTCCACTAAATGTTCCGTAGTAATATTTATTAAAAGAAAAAGTACGCCCAGAAATGCTCTCATAATTGATCTTTTTGCTTTCCGACCAGCTGTTAACTGGAGAACTGCCGTCTCTGTCTTCCTGTCTTGTTTGTTTCTCATTGCTATTATCATATATTTTGTTATTGTTTGTATATTGTTGTGAGCATTAATTAAAAAAATAAAATAAAAACCGATGGCATCCGACATCCTCGTGACCAGAGTTTTTCAGCGCGCTCACGTCACACTTCAAGTAACGTCAAGCATGAACTTAACCCTCTCATGCACGCATAGATGACTGTTGGTCGGAACCGATAGTCTACAGCTTAAACAAATAAATATTGTTTTTTTTTCTTCTCTATCGTTTCACTTCAGAAGACATTGATTCATCCATTGGTATTGTATGGATTATTGTAGTTCAAGTACGAGTACATGGGCAGGACATTTCTGGGTGTACTGTATTTTCTTTTAATACATAATACAGAATAGCTAGAGACATTCCTTCTTAAGATTCATCTGTGTCAAGAAAAAGAAGAGGAACAAGAGGAGGATGAAGCCAAGCAAGAGAAACGAATAAGTGTTGTAAATCTGTTTTGAAAGTTTTTTACAAATAAAGGTTTCCGCATGATATCAGACTGTGTACGTGTTATTATTGTACTTACCCTGTAACTACATGAAACAAGAGGGTAACACGCACCACTTTAATTTACAGCCTGTATAGATTCATATTTACCCTGTAACTACATGAAACAAGAGGGTAACAAACAACACTTTAATTTACAGCCTGCAGATTCACACTTACCCTGTAACTACACGGATAATTACTTAAAAATGAAATAACTAATTTAATATATTAATTATTATCATTTAGTATAAATGATTTGTTAATTTCCCTGGTAGTTTCCCATTTATTCCCCAAATATTACATATTGTTCCCTTATACCTACACGTACGTATTTTATACTGTAGTTACACTATAATTACCGAAAGTTATGCTGTAAATTTGTTTTACTTATGCAGTACTTTCCGGGCTATAATCTAAAGCGTTACCGAAATTCCCAGTATTGAATTAATTTGGGGACAAGAACCTATAGGTGCGTAGCCACCAATTGTGCTATACGAGTCCTGAAAAGTGAAGCCAAAGCATCTTGATTGGATGCTGTATAGCTCATAAACCCCGCCCTCTCCATGAAATGTAATGGGACATAGACAAACAAGACAATCAAATTACACTTCAAATACATTTTTTCCAAGGATAATTTCTGTCATTTTATGTCGTTTTTATCACACTGATGTTAGTTCAAGTGTTCATTCTTTAAATAAGTTTGGTTTTAGTTAATTATTTTATGCTGAGAAGTAGTCAGAGAGGCACCAACGGACATTTTTCGTAAACTTCGGGAAGAACTTTAACTTTTAGGCATCCCTTACTTCAACGGAAGAGAGTGTAGGCATGTCGTCCATCTTTTTTTACAGTCTATGGTAGACACCTTTTGTTATTGATGTGTTCTTCTTATTTTTCTTTCTGCTACTTTTTCCTCTTCTTCCGCTCTTTAGTCTATGGCTACCCATAGAACCGCTCTCTTTTAACATTATAACATATGAAAATTATAACATTTGGCACTCCGATAGGACATAGGACAGTTTGAACATTAATCACAGCAAATTTGGAGTCTCTAACTCATTCTAGTGCCACCAACAGTCTGAATTTGCACTTACATTTATGCTAATAACTTTTGAACCGTAAGGGCTAGAAACAAAATTCTTTCAAAACTATTTTTTTTCTTCTTCTCATTGCTTGGTCAATTTTAATTGTCCAAAAAAAAAATTATTAATGATTGGCTCATATCATCTTCAGATTGGGCTGGCAAGAATGAGTTTGACAAAGAGCAGCAAGTGAAGAAAGGAAGTGATACAAGTTTGGACCGACATGAGGGTGAGTACGTTTATTTTTTATTTTTTTTTGTCCAACTATCAGTATTTTCTGACTTATTACAGTACATAAAAAAATGGGAAAATGGACTGTGGTTGGTCACATTACATGCTGGTAGGATGGTCTCTTCAGACAAGGAAGTGAGGAAGGGGAAAAAAAACTGACTAGTTGAGACTAGGAAGACAGCTTACTAAGTTTTGGAACAGAGCCTCTCTCTCTGTTCCTCTTCTTGTCTGCATGCCCAGGGGTGATACAGGCAGTCATTTCCTTTTCCTGCTATGCTTCAGTGTTAAATGTAAATTTAGTAATAACTGTGCCATGTGCTGCTATCTCTGCGTCATGGGCTGGTCACGCACACTGGTGGACTGTCAGAATATTCTCTTGATAAATTAGTGCTGAGGCGTGAAGTTGACCGTGATCGCGTGACACTGAGGTTCAGTAGGAGCAGGTCACCTTAGCAACAGGAACTGAAAGGACTTACGCTTAAGTTTTCCTGTTTATCTGTCACATAGATACAAACTAAAGCACAACAGAGAGCACAAGAGTTGTGGAAGCTACTTTGAAGCTTCCCAACTACTCAAAGTTTAAATGTTAAATTACAGTCAAGCCAGTCTTTTGAAAAGGCTTAGCTGTTTTAAAAAAAAAAAAACACCTGGTGTTATCTCAGTTACCTCAATATCAACATCTCAAATGTGTCTCCTTTGTAAACAGATTTGTAACAATTTAGAAGAATGGTCTGAACTATGCAGAAAGTCAGGGCCATCCCAAGCATGGGGCGGGGCCCAGTGGGAGTTAGCATTCACAATTGCGTCCATTCGACATTGGGATAACTCGCATAACTTGCACTGCCCTAAGGACGGTCCTGAAGGAAATAATACAGGACATATGAGCAGTCCTACATTAACACTTCAGCTACTACTGTTAACTAATATGGAAACAAGAGAATTAATAGAAAATCCAGGACCGTGACAGTTCCTTATTAGGTAAACAATACAGTAACTACTTGAGATCTGGACCATGAAATTAAAGTGAAAAACATTTTTTTTTTTTTCCTATTTTAAAATAATGGTCCAGATAACTAGTAGTTCTGGAAGAGTTATTATTTAGTCATACATTTTTATGACCATGTTCAGAGTAAAATTGTTTTAATTAATGTCTTAGGATTTGTCTCACATATCCCTCTCCGTTTCATGAGAAAATAGGTCTAGAACAAATACTGCACATGCGTGCACATGCACTCTTTAATTAAACTTTAAAGATTTCAAATTACACTGCACAGCTAACACAGAACAATACACATACTACATCCAATTGTATGTTAATCAGCTGTGTTATGGCAGCAGTCAGACAGAAACACTGTCCCATAACAGACCAATAAAATGATAATTACAGATGATGCTTACAGATGATAACAATGATTAATCTGTTCTCTACAGCATAGCACTCTTTTGAGAGAAGCTGGATAAGCAAACATGACCTCTAAAGTTAGACCTACTTTCTTTCTTTGGGTGTTTTGTCTTTCTTTTTAACTGAAAATCTCTCTTTCAGACTTTCTCTGGTTTTCATAAATCCAGTTTCCCAATCAAACTCAAAGTGTTCAAGGAGTAAAAGTCAATGGAAGTGTTGCTTTAATTAGGTAAAATAGGTTTGAGATAAATGCAGGGTTATTTGTCTTGGGCTGGAGTGGTGGTCGATATCTCAGGCCGTTAATTAGACCTGCTCAGGGGGCTGCCATAGATTGCAGGAAACAGCATTTCCACAAATAGGTGCAATTCGCTGAGCTTTAAATGATTTTTGGTCTGTTTGGTTGTCTCGCTTTGTTCTGCCATATTCTGAGCTCTAAACAGGGAAACTCTGGTATATACATATACAATGTCTTCAATACCACTTACTGTATTTTTACAGAAGTGTTTAATTTTCAAGTCAGAAGGAGTCACACATGTAAGACTAATTTACCAGGGTCACAGACCTTGTGCTTCATTCTTGATGGTGTTACCCGAAAAGACTCAGCCAAATCACCATTTGAAGATTTTTAAATGTTAAATCACAGGGGGATATTCACGACTTTAACCCAGACCTGTGAATGGGACATGGGCGGATCTACAGGGGGGCAAGAGCCTTGCCTACTCTACTCTAGAGCCTTGCCCCCCCAGCTGCCCCCCTAACTTTGATGATCCAAAAACTGTACTTGTAAAAACAACCCGCCAGTATGTCCAATACATTTACCAAAAGTAAACCATTTAATTTTTTATTTTAAATGTATTAAAATTAAAATACATAAAATAACCCTCCCCCCGCCCCTCAAATACTTAGCTACGTCCCTGATTCAAACGTGCAGAGCCGCGTCCGTTCAGTCTGGCTCACACACAGCGAGTCTGCTGCGGTGCGGTGGCCCTACAACCCGGAGAGAGAGAGACTGAGCTGCCCCAGAGCCCCTGAAGGGGAAGTGAGTTTCCCCAGGTGTAGTTTAAACACACGTTTAACTTAAAATTACATTTGTAATGAATGTATTGTATGCTAAAGACGATTCAGCAGCAGCAAAAACAGCGAGTCTATTACGTTAGCCAAAATCAGCGGTTATGATACGTAAGAGCACTCTTCCCTTTGATTAGCCTAATTTTGATTTTAGTAAAGACAAGAACAGCTTAATAAAAAATATAAAAATATTGTATCCATAACTGCCAAATCTCACACATTCACCGTGAGACACGCGCAATTGACACTTTTCACGCTCTCACGCACAGAAAAATCGCGAAGCAAAGAGGACACGGAGACCGACAGACAAGACAAAGCAGGTTACTAATGATATTAAAAAAAATCTCAGCTCTCAGATTCTGTCACTTTTATTACGAAATTCAAACAATAAATGCCGTTTTGGCGCTTGTAAATGTTACGTGACAGATCCCTAGCTGCACGTGGACCGATCATCTCTACTAGCTAATAGTAAATAAACACGAATGAACAATGTTGAAAGAAACAGTAGCCTAAAACTTACCTAAATGTATATTCCTCATACATAATATCGACCAATCAATCTAACAAAGGGGTCAATAAAACAACTGGGGAACAATTATGTCACATAACATTTACCTCAGGAAAGCCATTTAATGATTATGATTTAATGATTTAGCCATTTAGGCTATAGCACATTAGTTGGCTAGAAATGTGCTATAGTCGAGAGTATTTTGCTAAATATGTGTAGTGTACCATATTACATATTACATATTTATATAATTAAATAAAGTTGTTATTATAATAAAAAAACGCATTATATGTAATTTGAGTTATTTTTAACCTTAAATAACACTGCCAGCTGATAGGGCTCTCTGTATGTTTACAGCATTAGGTGAGTTGTTTTTTCTTGAGATTAGGTAGGCTACATCTTGTGTGCCTAATATTTATCCAAATGAGTCAATATTAAATCAAATCACAATAATTTAATTGAATTGAAATAACAAAAAAGTGTAGCTTACCAGAAATTGTACCATGTAAACACTGTAACATGTTGAGAAACACACAACGCTGTTTTTGAAACATTTTGCTGCAAAGCACAACAACAGTCGCCTTAAGCTTTCCTAAAAAAGATGGGTGATCATGGGTCATTTCATTTGTGGACTGTAATTATAAGTTTTTAATTATAATAAGAACTTGAGTATTGTCCACTGTTGTATATTTGTAGTCCACTGCATCTTGGACACAATTAGCCTATGGTATTTGTTTATATTTTCATTTTGCTTTTTATACTGTTTTGTTTTGTTTGAACACTGGGCTTATTCCTGTTGTGAATTAAAAACCTTTGTAGTGTGTGTAAGGGCATGATTAAACAATAAGTACTGTAGTTTAAAAGTGGTTTTGTGTTTGTTTTGTCAAAGCAATTCACATATAGGGATTTCCATGTACCGTCTACCCCTGCCACCCTGCCAAGACCTCTTGCCACCCCTTTGCCCCCCCATGTAAAATTTTCTAGATCCGCCACTGGAATGGGAGAATCATTTGATTCAACATTGGAATATGATACACTTTACAGTAAATGTAGACATATTGCAGTAATGTCATTTTCTCAATATTCAATTTAACTTAAATTTTCTCAATAGAAACTAGGTTAGGTTTAATAGTTACTGTAAAACTAAAAATGTCCACTAACTTTAGTTTAGGCATCAGACATGCACAAAGATCCAGTCTTTGTATTTTTATTTTTGTATGTAAGGTAGAACGAAAAAAATACGAATTACTTTAATTTATGTCATTAATTCACTGAGTGTTATTAGGTTTGTTTAGAAGTCAGCAGGGTATTGAGTGCTTCCAAGAACAAAAAATAAAGGAGACCGGTGCTTGCAGTCACACTTTTAACTCCAGTGAATTTCTCAGGGTAGGTTTATTTTTGATAGTCATTTAGTTTATAGTCAAGTCTTGATTCCAAATTAGATATTATTAGAATATTACCACCATTATTGCACCAAAAATACAGATCATTGAACACACATTCACTTTTTGTGACAACATTCCCCAGTATTAGGTTATGTTGGCATACTAAATAAGGGTTACACTTTACAATAAGATTCCATTAATTAACCTTATGCAGTAAAAAAAAAAAAAACATTAACTAACCATGAGCAAATCATTTGTTACAGTATTTATTAATTGTTAATGCTAGTACATAAAATGCAACTGTTCATTGTTAGTTCAAGTAAGTAAGTAAGGGATAATTCATGCATTAATGCTATTTCATGCATTCGGATTATTCACACTGTGAAATTGTTGGATTCTCGTGCTAAACATGGCCAAAATGCCAAACAATGAGTTGGACATATGACAGAGTATTTCTATGCCAAATACACTCCTTCAGGATTCGAATAAGTTTCGGAACGTTTTTTTTCAGAGTATGGACCTGTGTGAGGTCATAAAGGGCAGAATTCCTTGTATGGGCACTTCTTCCAGATGAGCGGATGAGCGGATGCGCACATCAACCAGAGTGAGAGCGAGTGCGCGCCCATCAATGTGCTTTTTTCGGGTTACAGAAGCCGTCGGCAGCGCTATCATTTTGTTTTTAGAGCACGAAATCAACAATGTCACCAAAGAAGTGTGTTTTTGGTTGTGAGGGAAAGATAACCTGGATCAGCTTCCCAAAGAACCCAGTGTTAAGGGAACAGTACACAGTTTGTTTTTCCGGAGCAGCAGGAATAATTATCCAGGAATAATGCAAAGAGGTATTGTGTGTGTGTGTGTGTGTGTGTGTGTTTGTTTCCGCTAGTGACTCTTTAGCTCCGCCCACTGCATGCCTCCACGAGCTCGGCTGTTTTCAGAAAGAATCGGGACAGTGTATCTGTCTTTTATTAGTCTCATAACACTAAAGACTCTTCAGAAATATAAATGATGCAATGCCACTCTATTGGTACTCAAGATCAACATGAGATTGCCGGAAACTGTGTGTGTTATGACCCCTTTAAACAATTTTAATGCACGACATGGAGGCAAAGAACCGCCCGACGCAAAGTGCAAATCAAATAGTTTAATGCACAGCTAGTCGTGGATTATCCTGCTTATACCATGGCCCTTGGCAGTATTGACAGCTTATTTTTT